>NC_137787.1:138773096-139435596 GCF_963383645.1 Muscardinus avellanarius | reverse complement strand
ATCTACATTTTCAAAAAGAAAAATAGAAGTATTAAAGAATGTATGGTTTTTAAAATGTAAAGAGGAGCTGGGTATGGTGATGCATGCTTGTAATCCCAGCCTTTGGGAGGCCGAGACAGGGGAATCTGGGTTCGTGGCCAGACTCACCTACTTAGTGAGGCCCTTTGCAATTTAGTGAGACTCTGTTTCAAAACAAAGAATAAAAACTTAGGTTGCCGGGCGTGATGGCTCACGCTTGTAATCCCCGCGCTTGGGAGGCGGAGACAGGAGGATCGCGCAGGTTTGAAGCCAGCCGCGCGCGCTGGCTTAGGAGACCC
Organism: Muscardinus avellanarius; assembly: GCF_963383645.1. Classification (NCBI taxonomy): domain Eukaryota; kingdom Metazoa; phylum Chordata; class Mammalia; order Rodentia; family Gliridae; genus Muscardinus; species Muscardinus avellanarius. Next base: position 139,435,279 of record NC_137787.1, on the reverse strand, counting down.
TGTTTCCAAAATGAAAATGTAAAAATAGGTCTGGGAGTGTAGCCCCGAGGTAGAAGGGCTTCCAGGAACCCCAGTACCACCAAAAAAAAAAAAAAAAAAAAAAAAAAAAAAAAAAAAAAAAAAAAACTTAGGTCTGGGGGTGTCGCTCAGAGGTAGAATGCCCTTGAGTAAGTAAGTAAATAAAATGTAAAGAGGAAAACTGGGCATGGTTGTTCATGCTTGTAATTCAGTACTTGGGAGGCTGAGACAGGAGAATCACAAGTTCACAGCCAGCCTCTGCAACTTTGTGAGCCCCTCTGCAACTTAATGAGACCCTGCTTCAAAATAAAAAATAAAATAGAGATGGGGGTGTGATTCAGAGGTAAGAATGACCCTGGGTTAAATCCCCAGTATCACACACAAAAGAAACAAACAAACAAATAAATAGATTAATTAGTTAATTAGTTAAAGTGTAAAGAGGAGCCAGATGGCAGATGCCTGTAATCCCAGTACTTAGGAACTGAGACAGGAGAATCACAGGTTCAAGGCCAGCCTCAACAACTTAGTGAGGCCCTATTTCAAAATAAAATTAAAGAGCTGGATATGTGGTACTCACCTTAGGAGGTAAGTACTTGGGAGGCTGAGATAGGAGGATCACAGGTTCGAAGCCAGCCTCAGCAACTTAAGTCACGTTCTCAGTAACTTAGCGACACCCTGTTTCCAAATAAAAAATAAAATAGGGCTAAGGTAGAAGGCTCCTAGTTTCCACCCCCAGTACCACACACTCAAAAGAAAATAAATTAAAATAAAGAATAAATATATAAAGTAGGGCTAGGAATGTAGCTCAGAGGTAGAATACCCCTGGGTTCAATCCCCAGTACTACTACTACTAATAATAATAACAATAGCAATAATAATGTAATTAATATGTAAAGAAGAGAATAAGGGTCACATTCAATATAGAAATGCATTATAAAATGAAATGAATTAAATTATTGTGCAGGTATGGAACTCACAGACAAAATGACCAATTAGAATAAAAAGTCCAGAAGTTTTAAAATTTAGCATATATATGCCGTGTGTGTGTGTGTGTGTGTGTGTGTGTGTGTGTGTGTGTGTGTGTTACTAGGGATTGAATGCAGGTGCATTCTATCTCTTAGCTATATCCTCAGCCCTTTTTTATCTTTTATTTTGGATCAGAGTCTCACTAAGTTGCTAAGGGCCTCGCTAAATTGCTGAGTCTAGACCCAAACCTGGGATCCTCCTGTCTCAGTCTCCCAGATACAGGGATAACAGGCATGTGCCATCACAATACCCAGCCAAAACTTAGCATCTATTAAAGACAGCATTTCAAACAAGGAGAGAAAGGATGAATTTCTTCCTATCTGTTGGAATAATTTTCTAAATAGTAGGAGAAAATATAGCTAGAGTCATACTCCAGATTTATAATAAAAATTGATAGGTTAAAGATTTAAATATAGAAGCCAGGCATGGTGTTCCACGCTTGTAATCCCAATACTTGGGAGGCTGGGTCTGTAGGTTCATGGCCAGCCTCAGAAACTTAGTGAGGCCTTGTTTCAAAATAAAAAATAAAATAAGGTTGTAGGTATAGCTTTGAAGTAGAATGCCCCTGGGTTCAATGTCAAATGCCACAAAAAATTAAAATATAAACATAATTTTTAAATGTATGTATATATTACTAAGAAAAAATATTTCCTTTGGATTGCCTATAAAATTTTGGATATAGAATGTCATTTTTGTTGTTTTTTTTTAAAGCAAAGTAATACAGGCAGAGGTTTAAAGAAAAATTTTTTATACATTTGCTAAGTGATACATATATGTAATCCCAGCTACTTCAGAGGCTGAGGCAAGAATATACAAATTCAAGGCCAACCTCGGCAAGTTAGTAAGACCTAATCTTAAAGATAGTGTGTGTGTGTGTGTGTGTGTGTGTGTGTGTGTGTGTGGTACTGGGGATTGAACCCAGAAGCATTCTACCTTTGAGCTACACCCCCAGCCCGATTTTATTTCTTACTTGGAAAGAATCTCACTCGATTGGTGAGAGTCTTACTGCTTATAAGGCTGTCCTCAAACCTACAATTCTCCTGTCTCAGTTTCCCAAGTACTGAGGTTATAAGTATGTGCTACCATGCCCAGCTAAGATAAATTTTTTTTAAAAAAAAAGGCTTGGGCCGGGCATGGTGGCACATGGGAGGCTGAGACTGGAGGATGGCAGTTCCCGGACAGCCTCAGCTACTTAATGAGGCCCTCTGCAACTTAGTAGGACTCTGTTTCAAATTAATGAATAAAAAAATAGGGCAGGGGTGTAGCTCAGAGGTCAAATGCATGTGGGTTCCATCCTCAGACTCACAAAATAATAATAATAATAATAATAATAATAATAATAATAATAAAAAATTAAAAATAAAAAAGGTTTGGTATATAATTCAGTGGCAAAGTATTTGCCCAGCATACATAAGGTCCTGGGTTCAATCTCCAATACCATTTTAAAAAAAAAGAAAGAAAAGATAAAAATACACACATACATTTAACTGCCTAAAAAATTGAACTTAAAATTAAGATAAACTGGAGAAAAACTAGTTAGGACATATATAGTTCTCTATATATAATTACAATCACACACACATATAATTCTAATATTTCTCTCTCCCTAGAGAGGGCTTTTAAGGCTCAAAAAGAAAAACATTAGGATTCAATATAGTATGTTCCAAGGACACAAAAAACAAATTCATAACGAGAAAATATAGGCTTGCATGGTGGAGCACACTTGTAATCCCAGCATTCGGGAAGCTGAGATCAGAGGATCATGGTTCACGGACAGCCTAGTGAGGCCCTCCACAACTTAGTGAGACCTTGTTTCAAAATAAAGAATAAAAATTATGGCTCGGGGTGTAGCTCAGAGGTGGAATGCCCCTGGGTTCCATCCCTAGACCCACAAAAAAAGAAAATATATGGCCAATAAATATTGTTAAAAATGCAAGCCCCCCAGATGTGAAAAGAAAAAGTAACTAAAAAGAAGATCTTGCTTTTTTCTTTTATTGGTGTATTGTAGTCATACATCTTAATGGGATAAAAGACTTGTGGAAACATACATGCGCACATCAAGATCTTGCTTTTTATCTACTAAATTAGTAAAGATGGAAAAGAATTGGGCTAGAGATATAGCTCTATGGTAGAGCACTTGCCTAGCATATGTGAGGCCCTGGGGTTTGATTGCTGGTACCAAATTAAAAAAATAAAATAAAATAAATCTTAAAAATATCTATATGTATTGATTTATAAATTCCACTTCTGAGAGTGGAATTTGAGGTCTTAGGGAAATAACCAGCTATTTGTACAAAACTTATTTGCAAGAAAATCTATTGATGCACTGTTTATAAAAGTAAAACAAAAAACAAAACTAGTGAGACCTGGTTTCAAAACAAAATTTTTAAAAAGGGCTGGGGTTATAGCTTGGAGGTAGAATGTCTTTGGGTTCAATTCCTTATATCAGAGGAAATCTTAAAAAGTTTAAAAAAAGGAACTAGTAAAAATGTTTAATGGCAGAATGCTAATTAAGTTCATCATGATATGTTAATACTGTTAAATATGATGCCTCTATTGAATAATACTTTAATGTTGCATTTATTGACATGGACAATATTTATTGTATATTGTCCAGTTAAATTATAAATTGACATGAGAGAAGGGTTTGGTGGCCCTCACCTGTAATCCTAGTACTTGGGAGGCTGAGACAGGAGGATCACAGGTTCAAGGCTTCAGCAACTTTGCAAGACCCTGTTTCAAAATAAAAAATATAAACAGGGTTAGGGGGGTGTAACTGGGTTCAATCCTCAATACCCTAAAAAATAACATGAGTATATTTTGTAAAAATTATAAATGTAAGCACCCTATTATGTCAAAAGTCTAAATGTAGACAAACTGCTGTGGTATCTGGTTTATGTAGTGTGGATAATTTTTCTTTTTCATGCATCCCATTTTTATTTTTCTGTAGTTATGCAATAAAAATGACATTTAACCAAAATGATTATATTCAAAAATTTAAAAAGGGAACAAATGGAGAAATAACCATTAAAAATAAGAGAATCTTGAAGACAGATTCTCTCTGTGATTAAATCTCTGGGTGTAAGGTAGGCTATGTTGATATTAAAAACAAAAAGCTTTGGGCTTTGCCAAGTGCAGAACTCCACCTCTGTAAGTGGCAAAAGGGAAGGAAAAGCCTGAGCATCCTTTGTTAACTCTGGCCTCCAAGCACTATTTTAAAAATCTTACTAATGGTCGTAAGGGATCCAGAAAAACAAAGGCTAAATAAATTACAATGATGGAAAGTGATTAGCAGAGAGGATCGATGGTCTGGGAACTGCTATATGTATGATAAATCAACTGCCTCAAAAGCCTATGTTTTAGATGTAGCCACACAATTCCTACTAGGGAATTCTTTTGGAGTGCTGCTGAAATGGCTATTTCATTTGATCATTTACTCTACTTTTCTCTCCAAAATACCTGGCTGGCTTGAATTTGGGATTCCTGTTATTGTACTTTCTCTCCTCTCTCTCCTCTCTTCTCTTCTCTTTTTCTCCTTCTCCTTCTCCTTCTCCTTCTTCTTCTTTTCTGTCTTCTCTCTCTCTCTTTCTCTCTTCTCTTCTTCTTCTTCTTCTTCTTCTTCTTCTTCTTCTTCTTCTTCTTCTTCTTCCTCTCTCTCTCTCTCTCTCTCTCTCTCTCTCTCTCTCTCTCTCTCTCTCTCTCTCTCTCTCTCTCTCTCTCTCTCTCTCCCTCTCTCTCCTAAAGATTGAACCTGAGGCCATTCTACCTCTAAGTTACATCCCCAGCCCTGTTTTTTTTTTTTTATTCTGAAATGGTCTTGCTAAGTTTCTGAGAGTCTTGCTAAGTTGTTCAGGATCTAAGTTGCTGAGGCTTGTCTCAAACCTGTGATCCTTCTGTTTCAGCATCACAAGCCCTAGAAGTATCCAAAAGTAGGATTACAGGCATGTGCCACCATGCCTAGCTGTTACACCTCTTTAAGAAACAAAAGTAAATTCTAGCATAATGGGATCAAAAGTGGGTTCTTCCTCATTGTAAAGCATTCAGAGATCAGTTAAATGAAGAGACATATAACTGTTTCTCTGCAAGAGCCAAAAATTATGATGCCAAACTTATTTATTTATTTATTTATTTATTTATTTATTTATTTATTTATTTATTTATTTATTTATTTATGGTGGTACTGGGGTTCCTGGAAGCCTTTCTACCGCTGAGCTACACTCCCAGACTTGTTTTTTTATGGTTTTTTTAATTTGGAAACGGTCTCTTAAGCCAGCGAGGCTGGCTCCAAACCAGCACGATCCTCCTGATCCTCCTGTCTCCGTCTCCCAAGCGCGGGGATTACAAGCGTGCGCCACCACGCCCGGCTTGCCAAACAGATTTAAAGAAAGTTTTTCTCTTACCTGGATGAATGTGTGTAAAGTGCACACAACCAGCTCTGGAAGTGCTCAAAAGTGTATTTTGCGCTTTGCGCTTTACCTGTCGTGTTTGCTTTTTACACCACGGCTCAACCTACACCAAAAGTAAAGAAATCTGTTTAATTTGGTTACTTATTATTTGAATATGTTATTAGTGAAGCCTACTAGTGTCTTAGGTTGGGTTCCCCAGGAAATGGACTCGGGGACAAGATTCGTGTGCTGAAAGTTTACTGAGGAACATTTGTGAGGAGTGGGGGAATCAGACAGACGCAGAGTTTGGCTTCTCCTGATCTCGTGGGGGAACTCAGGAGATGGAATGGCTCATCTAAATAGTCTTGGATTGAGGAAAAGGGGGCTGGTGCCTCTACCTCTGCTCTCAAGCTCTGCACCTAACCCTCACTCCCCACAGAGAGGGGACTTAACTGTGGGGGAGGCCGCTTCCTTGAGAGAAGGCAAGTCCTTGGGAGGACTCAGCTGTAAGTTATAAGCAGCCAGCACTCTGGCACCTGAAGGTATGAGGGTCTCCAAGAAAGTTTTGGGGCTAGTGCTATGCCATGATCTAAATGTCTGGGTGCTGCCCACATTCAGGTGTTGAAGCCCTAATTGGCAATGTGAGTTTTTGGAGGAGAGTTCTTTGGACTATAATTAGTTTTAGATGAGGACATGAGAGTCAAGGTTAGTGCTCTGATAAAGAGGAGACAGAAGATGTGTGCACGTGTGTGTGTGTGTGTGTGTGTGTGTGTGTGTGTGTGTGTGTGTGTATACACACCAAGGACAGGCTGGAGAGGGTAAACCCAGAAAGAAAGTCCCTTCCAGACCCCAAATGCTGGCACTCTAATCCCAGAGTTTCAGACTCCAAAACATTTGTGTAAGCCTTTCAATCTATGGTCATTTGTTATAGAAGCCCAAACGAAGACACTGGACAACACAGCAAACAATACAGCCAGTAGCTCCCTGACCTAACATCAGGGTGAATCCAAAATCTATCCTACTCAAGCTAAATGCACAAGAGAAAAACTAGTAGTTGCAGATAAAATTCTTAAGACAGCAGTTTGCATTTTTACCAACTAATATTTACTTAACTTCTAAAGCAGTAAAGTAGGAAACATTATTGCTCTCTACTTCTGTCAGGGACTTGAAGGCAATTTTTGCTGAAACCACTGACCCCCTTCGCTGAGCAAGTGTCAAAGGGTGACTTTTGACATCAGGGACTAACAACTACCCTTAGATCATGCTAACACCACCAGCCATTTTTCTGAACATGCATCAAGTTTTAAATATGAATTATGCATGCACAGGCCACTGATTACCTCATCCTGCACCCTAAATCGCCCTATGTCTTTATCCCATAAATATCCCTATATCCTATCCATAGGGAGGTAGATTGAAACTCCCTCCCCATCTCCATACCTGATCCTCTCATAAATACCCTCTGTTTTGTAAAACTCGTTGTTTTAGTAATTGGTGTATTGTACAATAGGAAAAATGGGCCTGCTTAAATAGTAGTAACATGCTGTACAGGTGTGTAGCCTAGGAGCATACAGACTAGTTGTATAGTCAGCTATGTCGTCTAGGTTTGTGTAGTACCCTCTGTAATGTTTAAACGATGACAAAATCACCAAACGACGCAGTTCTCAGAGTGTATCTCTGTCACTAAACAACATAAAACTGTATCTGTTTCCCCGAGTTGATGCCACTGCAGGATTCTTAGTTCATATGTGCTATTATAACAAAATACCACAGACTGGGTAACTCAGGAAGAACAGACGTTTAATCCTCACAGTTCTGGAGGCTGAGAGCCCAAGATCAAGGCACTAACAAGGACAGCTCCGTTGTGTAGGGTGGGCCAGTCCTTCTCCAAGATGGCGCCTTCTTGCTGCATCTTCTGGAGGGGAGGGACGCAGCATCCCCACATGGCAGAAGATGGAAGGGCAAGAGGCCAAAGCTGCATGAGGTCTCTTTTATAAGGGCTTAATCCCATTCATGAGGGAGGAGTCCCCCTGGCCTAATCGCCTCTTAAATATAGCAACTCTTAAGACTATTACACTAGCCATTGAGTTCTGACAATTGAATTTGGTAGCCGTACATTCAGCCTTCACCAGTCCTTTTGTACTTTGTTGAGGACATCAAAAAAGCCACTCAGAGTAGGCTTTTTGCATTTCATAGCAAATAATGGAAAAGCTTCACTTCAAATTTTATCTTGAAAATTATAATAAAATTGTGAAAATATATTTTATATACATGCTTATTATATATTCTATATGTATATAATTTAACAAAATGTAGGCTATAATGATAACTACATTCTTACTCTTAGAACTAAGAATCGATCAAGTGATCAGAATTTTAAGGTTTATTTTTGTTTTGTTTTGCTACTTGTGATTGAACCCAGGGGCATTCTACCTCTGAGCTACATCCCTAGCCCTTTTTGCTCTTTGTTTTGGAACAGGGTTTCTCTAAATTGCTGCCACTGGCCTCAAACCTGTGATCCTCCTCACTCAGCCTCCCAAGTACTGGTGGTACAGGCATGCCCAACTTTGAGATGTATTTTTCCAATGAAGTTTTATATGGGCACAAATGAGATTCTTTACATTTTATTTGTGCAGCATTCTAATGAAGATGGACATCCTAAAAACAGATGTGAGAGAGGTTTGCTAGCTGTGTTAATTTTATTGAAGAGTTGCAGAACTGGAAACTTGAGACTTAATGGGTTAATGTATCCAAAACAAGGCTCTCAAGTCTCAGTACTTTCTGCCCCCTCTTCCCTGTCTCCATCCTATCTTCTCTCCTTCATTTGCTCAAGATAAATATCTAGAATTTTTAAAAATGCTCTCACATACTACATCAAATCCATCAGCAAATCTAGCAGGCCCTCCCCCTCACCAAACCAACTACTGCATTTCTCACCATCTCCCCTGCTACCTCCCCGGGCCAGCCCCATGAGCTCTTGCCTGAACTACTGAAAAAGTTTCCTAAACAGACTCCCAACTTCTATTATTTTTTTTCTCTATGAATATGTTAATTTGCTACTAAAAATTAAAATGGCATGCCAAAATTTCTGTTTGTTCTAATTTGAAAAAAAATTTTTTTGTGTGGTACTGGGGATTGAACCCAAGGGCATACTATCTCCAAGCTACACCTCCAGCCCTATTTTTTATTCTTTTTTTTTTTAAACAGTGTCTCACTAAGATGTGAAGGGCCTCACTTAGCAGCTGGTGGCAAACCTAAAGTGCTTTCTGTTTCAGCCTCCCAAGTACTAGGATCACAAGCGTGTGCCACTATACCGGCTCAATTTAAGTTTTTGATAAACCAGAAAATCTATCTTCCCTAATTATTATGCTCCAGCCAAACTCCCCAGCGTTTTCTTTACATTCTTTCCCCACAAGTTACTTTGCATCAAACTCTTGCTGTTGAATGTTATCTCACTTCTAAAATATTTGAGATCTATTGGGAAGTTTCTACTCTTAGGTCCCTGCAATCTACCATCTACCCTCCTCAAAGCAAGTGATTTTTAAAGGTGTATTTTTATCAACATTTACATGGTTCACCGTTCAACACACCATAGAAAGGTCTGCAGAGACGATCTATAGCTGTTCCTGCAATCCTCAGCTCAACCCTCTGATGACAATCACTTCCATTTTTGTTTACCTTTCTAGGGCTTTTAAGGCATACGCACATATACAGAAGCGTTTTTCTCACCTTATTATGCACAAGATAGCCTACCACATACATTGTTCTACTTCTTGCTTTTCTTCACTGACCACTATGTCCTAAAGCACCAATGCATAGGTCTCCCTCCCTGGCTCCGTCCATGCAGAGAGATCTTCCTGGCTCATTTCTACAGCTGCATAGTCCTACCATCACTTATTCAACCAGACTCCTTTCACTGAAAGTCATGATTGGGTTCATTTTTTGCTTTTACAAATAATGCAACAATACATAACCTTGTACATGTATCATTTGATACATGTGGTGAAGCCCGGCACAATGGCCCACACCTGTAATCCCAGTACTTGAGAGGGTGAGACAGGAGGATCACAGGTTCGAGGTCAGCCTCAGAAATTTAGAAAGACCCTCAGCAACTTATTGGGACCCTGTTTCTTTCCCTTCCTTCCTAATTCTTTCCAGAGGGGCTTCACTAAGTTGCTGAGGCTGGTCATGAAACTGCAATCTTCCTGTCTCAGCCTCCCAATTCTGGGATTGAAGCATGCGCCACTATGCCTGGTGGATATTCTCTCTCTCTCTCTCTCTCTCTCTCTCTCTCTCTCTCTCTCTCTCTCTCTCTCTCTCTCCCTCTCCCTCTCCCTCTCCCTCTCCCTCTCCTTTTCCTTTTCCTTTTCCCTCTGTTGCTGGGGATTGAACTCAGGGGCATTCTATCACCAAACTATACCCCCAGCCCTTGTTATATTTTTGTTTTTAAATAGGCTCTTGCCAGGTTGCTGAGAGTCTTGTTATATTGGGGAGGCTTTCCTCAAACCTGCAACCCTACTGTCTCAGCCTCCCGAGTACTATCACTGTAGGCATGCATCACCATGTTTGGCTGAGACCTTGTTTCAAAATAAAAAGTAAAAAGCGCTGAAAGTTTAGTTCAGAGTAGAATGTTCCTGTGTACTTACTATTTATCTGTAACCTATCTATATTATATATATGTGAAGATACAGTACTGTAAGTGTGTGTGTGTGTGTGTGTGCGCGCGCGCGCGCGCGCGCACATATATACCATATGTGTGTGAAGATAGAATCCCAGAACCAAGACTGCAACTTCATATATTTTGGTGCTCTTGCCTCTTTCAAAATTAAAATTTTAGAAATAAATCTGGTTGTCATACTTCCTCTGCCTAAAGGTTTCCTTAAATTCCCCATACAAATCAGAATGAAAACCATTAGCGAAGCTGAGTATGGTGACACACACTTGTAATCCCAGTACTTGTGAGGTTTAGACGGGAGGATTGCAGGTTCAAGGCCAGCCTCAGCAACTTAGTGAGGCCCTCCATAACTTAGTGAGACCCTGTTTCAAAGTAAAAAATAAACCGGACATGGTGGTGCAGGCTTGCAATCCCAGTACTAAGAAGGCTGAGACAGGAGGATCCTGGTTTGTGGCCATCCTCAGCTACATAGTGAGGCCTTCCACAACTTAGTGAGACCCTCTTTCAAAATAAAGAATAAAAATAGGGCTGGAGGAGTATCTGGGAGGTAGAACATGCCTGGATTCAATCTCCATCACAATAAATAAATAAATAAATAAATAAATAAATAAATAAATAAATGTACTGGGCTCAATCCCCAGTACTGGGAAAATATATATATATATATATATATATATATATATATATATATATATATATATCCACCTGATAAAAGAAAACTTCAGACAAAATAAATTTGGCAGAATTTGAGCAAAGAAATGATCCATTAATAGGGTAGCAGTCTGGAACAAAGTTGGTCTACAGTGTCCTCCCAAACGCGTTTGCAGTTTTTATTTGCAGAAAGTGACATACAGAAACACCCTGATTGTCTGCACTTGCCATTTATCTTATAGCCTTGGCAGGCTGGGCAGGCTTCAGCATCTGATTGGCTGGAGGTTCTGCTACTATGATTGGCTGAGCCTTGGCTTCTTGCTACTGAGTGTACTTCCAAGTTGAATAACAGTCTGTTATTCAAGTTAGGTTACAGTTCAGTATGTACTCCAGGCTTAATGGGCCTGGTGACTCAGGCCTGTAATTCCCACTGCTATGGAGGATGAGGTGGTGGGATGGCAAGTTCCAGGCTAGCCTCAGCAGTTTAAAGAGACCCTCAGCTACTTAGCAAGACCCTGTTTTAAAAATATAAAGGGCTGGGGGTGTAGATCAGAGATGGAACATCCCTGGGTTCAATCCCCAATCCCCAGCCCCCACAAAAAGGGTTAGATATATAGCTCCGTGGCAGAGTGCTTGCCTAACAGCATGTGTGAGGTCCTGAGTTCAAACTCCAGTGCCACAAAAACAAAACAAAATAATTTTTTTAAAAAAGCTTTAGGCTAAATTTAAAATATGTATAGAGGGGAGTATTAAGATAAATTCCCCCTCTTACTGTGGAGTAAGCACATTAGCATTCTTTTATTGGTGTCATAGAATCCAGTCCAATGCCTTTTGAAGATGGGCAGTTTCACTTAGAGCTGATTTGCCTAGTATTTATACTGTACCATCAATATATGTAAAAATCCAGTCATCCACCAGAGACCTGACAAACAAGGTGACCTAGAAGGAAGGAACCGATGCTAATGTTTAATAAAAATGACTGTTTGAGTGGTTTTATAAGCAGTTATTTGATAAGTAAACATGTCTAGGTTATGGGGACTTCTTTCTAATCTACACAACTTCAAGCTTTAAGGGTTCAGATAAGGACTGCTGAGATAATGTGGACTTTCTATCGTTCTGGTGCATGGTGACCATGAATCTCAGAGACATAAGATAGAATGCTAACCTTCTGTAGAAATGTTAGCATGGTAAGGTGAAATCATTGGACAAGTCCTGGGCCTTGCTGCTCTGTGAGCCAATGGGAAACGAGACAATCCATGTAGCCTTTACCTGCCTCATTCTGTTTGTACGAACAGGAAGATAATGCAGTTCATTGAGATGATCAACCTCTTCACTCCCAGTGGAGTTCTTTTACTCTCCCTCCCCCGCATCTTCATATATTGATGGGGTTTTGTTTGTTTCTTTCTTTCTTTGCTTTGATTTTGTTTGTTGGTTGCTGGGGATCAAATCCTGGGCTTTCAACAAGCTAGGCAGACACTACATCCGAGCTGTATTGCCAGCCCAAGAAATGTTGCCTACTAAAATATGCTCATCGGTGCCGGGCGTGATGGCGCACGCCTGTAATCCCCGTGCTTGGGAGGCTGAGACAGGAGGATTGCGCAGGTTCAAAGCCAACCGCAGCTACTTAGTGAGGCTCTTAGCAACTTAGTGAGACCCTGTTTCCAAATAAAATATAAAATGGGTCTAGGAGTATAGCCCAGAGGTAGAAAGCCTCTGGGTTCTACCCCCAGCACCACCAAAAAAAAAAAAAAAAAAAAAAAAAAAAGCTCATTGGTAGTTTATTTACATTTTCACAATTATTGTTTATTATTAACATGTTTGTTGTCAATTCTGCTTTGCACTAAATAATCAATTGGGGCTGAGTATGGTAGCACACACTTGTAATACCAATAGCTGGGAGACTGAGGCAAGAATATTGCAGGTGTACAGCCAGCCTCAGCATTTAGTGAGGCCCTCTACATCTTAGTGAGACCCTGCTTCAAAATAAAAAAATAAAATAGGGCTGGTAGAGGTAGAATGCCTCCTTAGTTCAATCCCCAGAACCCTCACACACTTGAAACAAACAAAAAACAGTCAGTTGACATTGGTTGTGTTGATGTAATTCCATCCAAAGCAAAGAACCATGTTTTATTTGCCTGGGTGGTTTTATTATTTAATTTCTAAGAGTTAAGAAACTGCAGTCGGGCATGGCAGCGCACGCCTATAATCCCCGCGCTTGGCAGGCTGAGACAGGAGGATCGCACAGGTTCAAAGCCAGCCTCAGCTACTTAGTGAGGTTCTCAGCAACTTAGTGAGACCCTGTTTCTAAATAAAGCATAAAATAGGTCTGGGAGTATATCCCGGAGGTAGAAAAGCCCCTGGGTTCTACCCCCAGTACTATGAAAGAAAGAAAAAGAAAGAAAGAAAGAAAGAGTTGGGAATCTCTAGACCCAATAAACTGTAAGTTTCCTTACATTTTTTTTTTTTTTTTTGGTGATACTGGAAATGGAATATAAGGGCATTCTACCTCTGAGCTACAATACTGTTTTATTCTTTATTTTGAAACAGGGCCTCACTAAGTTGCAAAGGACCTTACCAAAAGTGCCGAGCTGGCTGCAAACCTGCGACCCTCCTGTCTCAGCCTCCCAAGTACTAGGATTTACAAGTCTACATCACCTTGCCTAGCTCTCCTTACATGTTTGAGAGTCAAGGTTATTTATATGTATATTTAGTCCAGTGGTTTTTCAGGTCGTGCTGAGAGATTCCCGGGGGCTCAGCAAAGTGATCAGGAGCAGACATGGGTGTGGAAAGAAACACTCTTAGGGCTCCCAAATCTATTTTATCCAGAGGAGTTCAGCCTTTTTTTGTTGTTCTTGTGTGTATTGGTTTCTGCTTAAGATTATTTTCTTTTTTCTTTTTAGTGGTACTGGAGATTGAACCCAGGGGTATCCTACCTCTGAACTATACCCCTAGACCTATCTTATTTTTTTATTTCAAAACAGAATCTCACTGTATTGTTGAAGGTCTTGCTATGTTGCCAAGGCTGTCCTTAAACTTCGATCCTCCAGTCTGAGCCTCTCAAGTCTGGAATTACAGGCATGTGCCACCATGCCTGGCTAAGATTAATTAATTAATTATTTATTTTTTGGTGGTACTGGGGTTCCTGGATGCCCTTCTACCTTCGGGCTACACTCCCAGACCTATTTTATACTTTTTTTTAAAATTTGGAAACAGGGTCTCTTAAAGCCAGCACGGCTGGCTTCGAACCTGCGTGATCCTCCTGTCTCCGCCTCCCAAGCTCGGGGATTACAAGCGTGCGCCACCACACCCAGCACAGATTTATTATCCTTAAGAAAGGGCTGAAACTACTAAAAATAATTTGAAAAAATATGATTTGAACTCATTTTTCTTAATGAGGATAATGAGGCCAGAAAAGTTAAATGAAATTGGTCCAAGGTTATAGAGTTAATTAACAGCAAAATATTTATTCAATCAAATATTTGTTTAAAACTGTGGAAGTCAAAACTATAAATATAAAGCTTTGACATTTTCTTGATTTTCAATCTTGCTTAAAAACAATGTGTGTATGTGCTCGCTTCGGTAGCACATATAACTAAAAACAATGTGTGTAAGCCAAGTATGGCACATGCTTGTAATCCCAGCATTTGGGAGGCTGAGACAGAAGGATCCTGGTTCATGGGACAGCCTCAGCTCCTTAGTGAGGCCCTTTGCAACTCAGCAAGACCCTGCTTCAAAGTAAAGAAAAAAAATAGGGCTGGGGATGTAGCTCGGAGGCAAAATGCCCCTGGGTTCCAACCCAGGTACCGCGGGGGGAAAAAAAAAGTGTGGGTCACCATGGTACCTGATCAGAAACATTAGGATGAAAATATCTGGTTTTCACAAATTGATAGAGAACTGACATTGTTGGGCATGTTGGTACTGTTCAACAAGACAATGAAGAAACAGTCGTAAAACACGTGTGTTCTGGTAACTGCAGGAGAGCAATGTACAAAGAGCCCTGTGAGGACACAAGCCAGGTTAGTAAAGATCTTGTTTCAGTTTCAGTGTACAGTGGCTCTGAGGGCATTTGGCACATTATTGCTCTCATGAGTACTCAAGAGTCCTGCCTACTAAGATTCACCTTAATTTTTTGCTTTATTTCCTACATTAAGTATGTGATTAACACCAACCTGGGAAAAATTTGTGACTATAGGAAATATGTCATTCATAAGATACACTTATAGCCAGGTGTGGTGGCCCACACCAGTATTCTTAGTACTTCAGTTTGGAGACCAGCTTCAGCAATAGTGAGACTCAGAAAACTAGTGAGACCCTGTTTCCAAACAAAAAATAAAAAGGACTGGGGGAGCCAGATGTGATGGCAACTGCTGGTAATCCTAGTATTTGGGAGGCTGAGACAAGAGGATCCCAGGTTCGAGAACAGCCTCGAGAAGAAGTAGTGAGCCTTTCATTAACCTAAGTCAATCCTGTTCCAAAATAAAATTAAAATAGGGCTGAGGGTGTAATTCTTGGGTTCACCAGGTGTGGTGGCACATGCTTGTAATCTCAGTACTTGGGAGGCTGAGACAGAAAGATTGCAGGTTTGTGACCAGCCCCAGCAACTTAATGAGGCCCTTTGCAACTTAGTGAGAGCCTGTTTCAAAATAAAAGAATAAAGTGGGGCGTTAGTGGTGCATGCTTATAATACTAGTACTTGGGAGGCTGAGACAGGAGGATCACACAGTTTTAGTGCCAGCCTCAGCTACTTAGTGAGGTTCTCAGCAACTGTTTTCAAAAAAAAAATATAGAATAGGTCTGGGAGTGTAGCCTGGAGGTAGAAAGCCCCTGGGTTCCATCCCCAGTACCACAAAAATAAATAAATAAATAAATAAATAAATAAATAAATAAATAAGGCTGAGGATATAGCTCAGAAGTAGAATGCCTATGAGTTCCAAACCCAGTAACACACACACACACACACACACACACACACACACACACACAGGCTGAAGGTATAGCTTGGAGATAGAATGCCTCTGAGGTTCAATCCCCAGTACTCCCAGTACTCATACACAAAATACATTTGCAGAAGTCGGTTGGTTGAATTTGTTCAATTGTTATTAGTAAACTCGGCATTATAGCAACTTACCCACTACTGGGTATTGGGTACATTTTTTTGTTAATCTGAAAGTTACAGACCCTTCTGATCCTAGCTCTCTCCTTGCACACTAATTGAAATAAGAGACATCTTTAGTATATTGAAATACAAATACAACAAAAAGCCTAAGTTTTTTTCTTTAGATCATCCCTTTCCCTAAGCATTGGGGATATAGCGCTGAACATGTTGGAATGGTTTCCTGCTTCCATGAAATATAATTGTATGTATTTATTTATTTTATTAATATTTTTCTGGTCCTGGGATTGAACCTAAAACCTAAGGCAAGTTGGACAAGCGTTCCACCTATGAGCTTGACCCCATAGCCTTTTTTATATTTATTTATTTATTTATTTATTTATTTATTTATTTATTTTATTTTTGTGGCACTAAGATGGAACCCAGGGTATTCTACCTCGGAGCTACAAACCCAGCCCTATTTTTTATTCTTTACTTTGAAGCAGGGTCTCACTGAATTACAAAGGGCCTCACTAAGTAGCTGAGGCTGTCTGCAAACTGTGATCCTCTTGTCTCAGCCTCTCAAATGCTGGGATTACAAGCATGCGCCACCATGCCCGCCCGGGTCTTTGTTTTAGTTTTATTTTGAGACAGGGTTTCTTTAAGTCACCCAGACTGGGTTCGAACTTTCAATCCTCTGGCCTCAGCCTCCTGAGTAGCTGGGATTATAGGCGTGGTACGTGGCTGGTCTAGAATTGGGTCTTTTGATTTCTGGCCCCTTGCTGTTTCAACTACACTATGGAAGGTTGAAGGTATGTTCTGCAAGTGCCTGTCATTACAGCACACATTTACATCTCCACATTATTTATTCATTTATTCAACAAATATTTATAAAATAGTTTCTATTACCAGACTCTATGTTAGGTACTGAACATCCTGACATGAATTAGCTCTGAAGGTGCTCACAGATTTATGGGACATAGACTTGTATACAAATTACAAATCAGCATGATAAGTAGGATGGTGGGGGAGGAAGGAGGTACAGTCATAATACACAGCAGCCAGCCGCTGATTAACTCCTCCTCGTATGATATCCAGACTTGTATTTGCAAGGTTAATAAGAGGTTTATTAGGCAAACCGAAGACAGAGAGGGTGGGAGGGGCACAGAGAGGCACAGTGGCCAGAGAGAACCTGGCAAATTCTGAGATCTAGACTCTTTGATATTGAAGGAACACGAAGTACGAGGTTCCTAGGAGACCGGAAATTGATGGAATTTCTATCTGACAATGTCTGTTTTCTTTGTGAAATAAAAGACTGCATTTTGAGGAAATGAAGGAGGCGAAGGCTAGGTAGGAACGTAAAGCTGCTGAATTGTTTATCAATTGGAAAGGACTGGGACAAATCTAAAGCAGGCCCATCAATAGGGGACAGGTTTAATAGATTACAGTCTACCCACACAATGGAGTGCCATGCAGCCAGGGGGGATATGCACTGATATATTCTGAAATGAAAAGATCTACAAGATACAAATTGTTTAGAAGATCAGGACTATGTGTACTAAGCTACCTTTTGTGTAAAAGGCAGCGGGAGAAAAGTAATGTGTTGTTGTGTGCATAAAATGTTTCTGGGAAAACGTATAACAAAGTTAACAGCTTTGGTTGCCATGGGTAGGGAGCCAAGATGGGGAGGACTTTACCTTGTACACTTCTGAATTTTGGATCACAGGACTGTATTACTTATTCCAAAATGAAATCTCTAAATTCTTTTAAATAAAAAATTGAATAATTTCTGTGGAAAATGGACAGTAAAATAACTCAGTTTTGACCTCACATGTATATTCATTGAAAACCTTGTGCCTAAAGCCTAAAGGGAAATATTAACCAGGCATGGTGGCAGACACTTATAATCCCAGTACTTAGTGTTAAGTTGGGTCCTGCACTCATGTGACTTTGTGTCACATGACCTCTGCAGGGCAAGGGAGGGGCTGAAAACCCCGCGAGAATTGGGCATTCCCGCGAGTAAACCCCCATCTCGCGAGATGCATGCCTTTAAAAGGAGAGCCCGCGTCCTCAAGCTTCGGACAGGCGCGCGGGCCCCATGGTGCCTCGCCCTGATCCCCGGGAGAGCCGTGCCATTAAAACTTTACATGCCATGTGTACCGGACCTCTCTCGTGTTTTTCACACTCCGCCGTACTCACTTATTTTTATTTTACTCGCATTTAATTTTTTATTTTACTTATCATTTGGTGCCGAACCGGGAGAACTCTTGGGTCCCTCCGCATTTTTTTTCCTTTTTTTTTTTTTTTTTTTTCTGCTTTCTCTTTTTATTTTTACTCTCTTTTTGAGCCCCAGACTCTCCGACCCGCCAGCAGCTCGACTGTGAGGTCCCACACCAGCGCTCTGCTTGCAGGCGTTGCTCCCACCACTGCCGCCGCTGCTGCCCCGTGCCTGCCCGGACCGTAAGCCATCTTTTCAGCCCCGCGCTCTCCGGGAGAGCCGGCGGCCTTCTTCCCGCCCCGGGCTCTGCTGAGAGCTCGCGGCCATCTTTCCAGCCATGAGCTCTGCTGAGAGCTCACGGCCATCTTTTCAGCCCCTCCCTTGCCCTGCAGAGGTCATGTGACACAAAGTCACATGAGTGCAGGACCCAACTTAACACTTGGGAGGCTGAAATAGAAGGATTAGAGTTTTGATACCAGCCACAGCAGATTAGCAAGACTCTCAGCGACCTAGGGAGAGTCCGTTTCAAAACAAAAACATAAAAAAGACTGGGAGTGGCGGGAGGTGTAACTCAGAGGTAGAATGCCTCTGCGATCAATCCCTAGTAGCACATTAAAAAAAAAAGAAAGAAAGAAAAGAAAGGTAAATGTTTCTTTCATTAGGTGTTTCTATTTGGAAAAGGTAACTTTTCCAAATATTTGGGAATAGAGGAAGAAAAAGAAAATCTACAGCAAAACCAAAGCCTCCAGCATGTTCTCTCCATGGCACGGGTCATATTGCTTCAGTTACAGAAAAGCAGCACCTCCTGAAGGATTCTAATCTCTTTATTGCATCAGTTGGTACAAACCTTTTGGTACAAGGTGAGTTAAAATAGAACTCTTCTGTTTTAGGATCTAGGAAGTTCAAAAGATACCAAAATTACTTAACACATTAACAAGCAATAAGCTGGGCATGGTGACACATGCCTGAAATTCCAGTTCTTGGGAGACTGAGATAGAAGGATTGTCTATTATTTATTGAAAATAAAATAATAAAACAGGGTTGGGAGTGTATTTCAGCAGTAGAAAGCCCCTGGGTTTGACCCTCAGTACCAAAACAATAACAAGTAATACACAAGACTGGCTTTTGTGGACTGTTGAGACAGATTCATTATCTTACATCCATACTCTTTTACCTCTCAAGAAATATTCTGCAGCTGGGCATGGTAGCACACATCTGTAATCCCAGTACTTAGGAGGCTGAGACAGGAGGATCACAGGCTCAAGGATAGCCTCAATAATTTTCAGGGGACTCTCATCACCCTTGCATGACATGGTTTCAACCCTCCCCCAAAAGGGCTTCGGGGTGTAGCTCTGAATATCCCTGGGTTCAATCCCCATAAAACAAAACCAAGAAATACACTGGGTGTTCAGCAATGAGTCTGGAAGGTACTGTGTTTGTGCCAGATAATGTCAGGTGAAGACAGGACAAGCACAAGTAAACACTGGAAAAAAGTTAGAATAAAATGTGATCTCTCAGAGAGGTATGAAGAATCCTCTGGGAACCCAGAGGGGCAGGAAGTAACTCTTCGTGGAAGGCATTAGAAGGGCTACGTTGAAGAGACACTATGAAATCTGAGTCTTCAATGAATTGAAGTTGAGACAGAACAAGAGGGAGATATTCTAGCTGAGGGTGGCCCTGGGGTCATACCCAGCACTGAAAAACAAACAAACAAACAAACGAACAAACGAACCAATCAACCACTGCAGGCACAGAGGACCCTGCGAGCAAAGGCAGCAAAGCCCCAAACAACACCGTGCACTCTTGGCTGACAGCCCCAGCGGACTCCAGATCAGGTGACTTTCAGGGAGTGGCTGGAAAAGCAGGCTTGGGCCAGGTTCCCCAGTCCTCTGTGGGCCTGCTAACAAGTTTAGACTTCATTGTGTTATGTTCTCAGTCGACACGCCAAAAGGTGCTGCTTTTCCCATTACTGTCTAACCCCCTTGCAGGCGGGCTGTCCTTCTGTCAGCTTCCATATTCTTGTTAGAGGCAGAAAATGATAAGGCAGCTTGCAAACTGGGTGTTACTTGCCCTGTTCCTTCTTTTGAAAATTTCTTCCTTGACACGTAGTTATCAAAATCTGGGACCATTTTGTCACAAACTCTTTTTTTTTTTTTAAATTCGATCACCTATTTGGCAAGCATGTACCTGTGGCAAGTCCTGGATGAAGGGCTTTATATATTCTGTCTTATTTAATGCCAGAACACCCTTATGAGATTATGTTTTAGTAGGGGTTCTCGGCAACAAACAGCAGGTCATTTTTTGTGTGTGTGTGGGTCTGGAGATAGAACCCAGAGACATTTAGCCTCCAAGTTACACCCCCTGCCCTATTTTTTATTCTTTATTTTGAGATAGGATCTCACTAAGTTGCAGAGGGCCTAAGTAGCTGATGCTGTCCGTGAACTGTGATCCTTCGGTCTCAGCCTCCCAGATGCTGGAATTACAAGCATGCACCACCATGCCGGGCCAGCAGGTAACTTTTAATCAGAAAAATAATTTATAGGAAGCTGTCAGGTGGCTCAAACATCCACAGGAAGGGGGAGGACTAGAAACAGGCCGGAGCTAAGAAAAGAAGTAGACCACAGAATTAAGATCCCATCTCAGTAACAATTTCCTGGTACAGTTTCTGCTAGACTTCTGGACTCTTGTGCCTATCAGAGAGGCCTTGCAGACTCTCAAACTGACCACAGTGCCTTTTGCATCACTCCCTCCCAGGCATAGAGAGATGAATATCAACTGGCCTGGCTCAGAGCATAGGCTGATGGCCTCACTGCCAGAGGCTGCCAGAGGGATGGCTTGATTTACTGAAATCTGAAAGGATATTGAGATACCAGACCACAGAAAGATGAATGCTTGCCAGTATACTATTACTTCCTGCATTGGGTGGATGAGGGAAAGGACTTAGAATAGGTAGGCTAGTTACCCAAGAAACAGCTAGTCGGTGGTGGAGCCAGAACTGGAGTCCAAGTCAGGTTGCCTGCAAAGCCCACGCCGTTACACAATCGGCGCATTGCCTTCTTTAAACCATTCTGGCTCCATTTCACACCCACACTCTAGTCCAGCTCCTATCACCTCGTTTGCATTACTGCCTCCTACCTGGTCTCCCAGCTTTGTGCTCCCCCTATCTCAGTTCATTCTCTATCCCGTTGCTAAGATAATATTTTTCCAGTAGCATCTATTTCATATCAGCCTCTTGCTCAAAAATTGGTGACTCACCCCTTCAAGAACCTGCCCTGACTAATATCATTCCATGCTGATCGCTCCCTCAGTAATCAGTCAAATGGTGCTGCTGCTGTGCTATCATAGGTGTGTAATTTATATTATAGTATCTTCTACTTATTAATGGTCCCTAGTGTTAAATTTATATGTGACTTCACTCTGTCTTCTGAGGCTTTTGCAGCTGCAATGACAGATATAGTAGCATCTACCATTGTGCATGTCTCATTTCCAAATGCCAAGACCCTCCAGCAGATCTGCATCATTACCATAATATTACCACACTGTTGACCTGATTATTAATATTATTATTTGCAGAGCACATCTCTTCGATAATTCACTATTAGCTTCCCTGAAATTGCCCAGTTGCTTCTTCTGTTCTGTACAATACATACTGTGCCCTATCAAGAGTGTGTTAAGCCGGGCACGGTGACGCATCCCAGTGAGATTCCAGTACTTGGGAGGCTGAGACGGAAGGATCGAAGATTTGAGGACAGCCTCAGGAAGTGGTGAGACTCTCCGCAACCTAGAGAGCTCCTATTTCAAAATAAAAAACTGAAAAGGGCTGAGGATGTAGCTCGGAGGTAGAACGCTCCGTTTCCTTTGGGAAATGTTGGATCCATCGCTACATCCCCAGGTCCAGTTAACTGAGGAGAGGCAAAAGTGGTATGCTTTCTTCAGAGCTTTGAGGAACGAGGAGACAGGATTTAGAGTTTGCTCCCTTGTCATAGTTTGGCAAAAAATCAAGTCTGCCCTGGGGGTAAGGATGACACACAGATACGGACATGGTGGCACAGACTGTAACCCCAGGATTGTGGAGATGGGGTGACTGCAGGATTGAAACCAACCTCAGCAACTTAGCAAGCCCCTCAGCAACTTACCAAGACAGTTTCAAAATAAAAAGTAAAAAGAGAATGACCCCAGGCTCAATCCCCAGTACAGAAAAAAAAAAAAAGAAAGACATACAGGATTGGCACAGTGGTACATATCTGGAATCCCAGTGATTTGGGAGGCTGAGGCAGAAGGGTCACAACTTAGTGAAACCTTATCTAAAAAAGGGGGGCTAGGGATAAGCACTGTGGTACACACCCATAACCCTGGTACTTGGGAGGCTGAGACAGGAGGGTTGCAGTGAGCCTTAAGTTTGCAAGACCCTGCTTCAAAATAAAAATTAAAAGGGCTAGGGGTATAGCTCAGAGGTAGACTGTCCCTGGGTTCAATAACTAATATACACTTTTACACACTTTTTTTTTTTAAGAGCTGGGGATATAACTCAGTGGTAGAGCGTTCTGGGGTTCAATCCCCAATACAAAAAAAAAAAAAAAACCTAAAAAGAATGATAGAGCACTTGTCTAGCATGTGTGAGGTTCTGGGTTTGGTTTAGAGGAGGATGAGGAGAAGCAGACACAGAAGGTGTTTTTACTTGATTAAGTGGGAGTCTAAGGCTGAGCAGCAACGCAGGGTATCCCTGGCTGAGAAACCTCCCCAGAAACCACAGAAAAGGACTGTGTTTTCAGCAGTTGTTGAGCTGAGCGTTGTGACTATTTGTTACTCACTGGAAATACGCTGTTGTTTGTGGCCAGGGAGTGGCTTATCTTCCTATATTTGGAAAGATTCCACTGATTATCAAATTTAGAGTGACATTGATTTGCCCAATGTTTTCCCTCCTTACAGTGAGGGCAAATTTCTGGGGGCTCATGGAGATGGGCATTGTTTTTGAGTATGTCTATATTTTTTTACACTTATACAATTGGACTTCAGACCCGGCATGTTGTTTTAATACCTTCCTTAAGGCTGCAGATTGTTTATGTTGCTCTGTTTTTCCATAGCTTAAACCACCTGTATATAGTCAAATAAGGATTTACTTTTAATAAAGGAAGGGTCATTCTTAATGAGAGCCCAAGCAGAGAAAACAATAACTTCCATTTTCTGTCTAAGCACACAGTGGATATGAGACAAATTATTCTTTAAATGTTACCCAGACCTGAGAAATCCCCTTCAAAAACTGGGCGCGACCTTGCCAGCCACAGGGATGCAAAAGACTTGCTGAAACTCACTAGGTTTCCTGGCCCACGTTGGGCACCATTTTTAGCAGATGGCTTTGATGTTGACTGATTGATAAGGAGTAGTCTCTCACAACGATAGAGTCAACATAGCAGCTGGGGAAGCCAGGGAAGAGAGAGATGTCTCCACTCTTGTCATCCTTCCACTAGCATCTTGCTTTTATTGAGGGGTATAACCAAAATATTATAAGACATTATTAATCACAGGAAATAACAAAAAAATCATGGGGTGAGTCAGAGAATAAGACCAAAGTAGTCACAGATGAATCAGGCAAGGAAAGGGTAAACAAGGAAACTGTCAGGGTCTTTGCTTATCCATCAGGGTTTCTGGTTATCTGTTCCATTTGGTCCTTGGAAACTTGTCTGCGTGCAAACAATTCTCACTTGGGTGGGCAGTTTGTGCCCCTCCCAAGCCTGACCGAGGTGGCCTCAAAGCAGATGACTAACAATGCTCCCAACATTAAGGGAGTGATCCATTCTGTTTGGGATGAGAGAGCCCACATGGCTTCACAAAGGATGAGATGCTTGAGCCGGGGTGGAGGGAGGAGGAGTTAGAGTTTGCCAGACAGATGAAGGGAGAAGAGCAACTCAGGAAGAGTGAAACGAAAGAATAGTAATTAGCTTGGGTTCTGGAGCTGCTTATTCAGCATCTGTCCTCGCTCTCCCTCCAAATTCTCCACCCATGGAGTGCAGTATAACTGACTTCATTCCCAGCTCCAGGATGGGCCCTAAGTGGCCTTACCCAGTCAGCATAATCCCTTTCCTTGCTACATCTGGTTCTCAGAGAGGCATGTCCTCCAAGCCTAAGCACATTAGCTTCAGGAATGTTAGTTCAGGGATGGATATATCCAGCAGAAAGAAGCCCAAGAGTTTGTTTTGGTAGTTAGGGGAAGAGCTACCTTCACTGCGGCAGGACTTGAAAGAGGAAGCCTGCAAGCCTAGGTGCTGCGGCTTTCCTTTGTGTTACCACAAGGGGAGCCAACCAGAGAATAAAGACCTCGCATAGAACCCAGGCATAGTGGCGCAGGTCTGTAATCCCAGTGCCTGGAAGGATGAAAAAGGAGGATTGCAGGTTCAAGGTCAGTCTCAGCAATTTACCGACACCCATAGCAACTTAGCAAGACCATTGGGAACCCTATTTTAAAATAAAAAATGAAATAGGGCTGGGGGTATTGCTCAGAGATAGAATGCTCTTGGTTTCAATTCCCAGTAAAAACAAAACAAAACAACTAAGTTAATTAATTAAATAAATAAAAATAGGAGAAGTCACACAGAGCTAAGGGAATTGCAGAAAAATGGATCTAAGGAGCTGATCAAACAGATGCAGTGGTTGTTGGTCTTCCCTTAACAGTGAAAAAATCAAATAGAATAACTTGCTGCTAAACTCATTCTACCAAGAGCAGTGCCACTGACATAGGGCTTGAGTGGGGAGAAAGTGGGGAAATGGGACTGTAGACAGAAGCAGGGGCCGGTCAATGAGTACAGGTTCTGTTCCAGAGGCACAGAAATCTCTCAAAGGTTTGAGGTCGTGTTAGGGAGTGCCATGTTCTGATATGTGTTTCAGAAAGACGACTATGCAGTGAAGGTGGCTTGGAGGGAGCAAGGCTGGGACAGTGAGGAGTCTAAGGCACGCATCCACTTTCTTGATGACTCCATTCAAGATTGTCACTCCTATCTTCTTTGGACACCAACCTTAAAAAGGAGGTTTTTTTTTTTTTTTTTTTTAATACTTAACCCATAGCTGGGTGTGGTGGCGCATGCTTGTAATCCCCACTCTTGGGAGGCGGAGACAGGAGGATCGCGCAGATTCGAAGCCAGCCGCGCTGGCTTAAGAGACCCAGTTTCCAAATAAAAAGTATAAAATAGGTCTGGGAGTGTAGTCCGAAGGTAGAAGGGCTTCCAGGAACCCCAGTACCATAAAAATAAATAAATAAATAAATAAATAAATAAATAAATAAATAAATAAAATAAAAATAAAAAACTACTTAACCCATAACATATGATAAAGGATGTAAATTTTTAGAATTTTATACCCTGGAAGGAAAGATATATATTTTAGAAGCCAACAGAATTTTCCTGGGATTTTTGTGTAGGAGCTCAAAGTTTACAGTATACTATTTGGTCATCAATATCTTGGCACCAGATGTTGTGGTGCATACCTGTAATCCTAGTACTTGGGATGATGAGACAGGAGGATCACAAATTCAAAGCCAGCCTCAGCAGCAATTTAGAGAGACCCTATTTCTTTTCTTTCTTTCTTTCTTTCTTTCTTTCTTTCTTTCTTTCTTTCTTTTCTTTTCTTTTCTTTTCTTTTGGTGGTACTGTGGTTCCTGGAAACCCTTCTAGCTCCGGGCTACACTCCCAGACCTATTTTTTAATATTTTTATTTGGAAATAGGGTCTCTTAAGCCAGCATATATGCATATATATTACATATATGCCATTCTGTCAGGATGTATATATATATATATATATATATATATATATATATATATATATATATATGTGTGTGTGTGTATTAATATATGTATATGTATGACATATATATATACACAGAGTATCCTCTTTCTGTTTCTCTGTAGGCCTTATAATTTGTTCTATACTCTATATGAATACTTTATACTTATTTTTCAATCTTTTTTTAACTTTTCATTGTTTTAAAGGGCTTCTGTTTGTTTTGACTTTTTTTTTTCTGTAGAGACACAATGGTAGTTGGAAAAAAAGAATAACAGTAAGTCCTTTGGCACAAAACCCTTTTTCCCTTGGCATTTGTTGCTCTTGGGGGAAATTAACCTGATGCTAACCAATTTTACTCAAGAGGAAGCATCTTTAGTAATAAACATTTGTCCTTATCTAGAAGCTTAGTCTCTAATATGAATTGGAAAGTAAATTCTACTAGATGAGAAACACTGGCAGCTGCTCCATTTCTCTGAAAACTGTTTTGCAAAGTTAGTAGGATTCAATAAATCTTTTCTACTTATTGGTCATTACTGAGCTCTCTCTTCTAGCCTGGCACTGTATTCGATGCTAAGATTGCTAAGACAGAAGGAAAAAGGTGGGTCTCTGTCGAAAGGGCCCTTCTAATGTAGAGTCTGAGGATGGGAAGTGGTTTTCCTAAAACCAGGTGGATGAGGCCCTACGCCTATGTACAATAGCTGGTTCATCTGTGGGATGACAACGTTGTGTTGATCTTTGAAGCTTTTGAAGTTATAAAAAGTGTTAGATATACCAAAGAATTTCAGTTGCCATTCTGTCAGTATTCAACTGACAACATTAGAATTTTGGTCATTAGAATGGAACTCTAGAATATTATACTGAGTATAGCCAATCTCAAAAAATGAGTAGATGGATGTTTTCTCTTATATGTGGGAGCTAGAGAGATATTCAGAAGTAAGGGCGCCATCAGATAGATAAGCAGAGACTCCAGGGGAGTGACTGAGGGGTATTAGGGAAGGGAGGAGGGGAGACAAGTCAAAACAACGTAATCCTTGAAATATTCTATCTGTCTGAACATGGTGGCGCATGCCTGTAGTCCCAGTACTTGAGAGGCTGAGACAGGATTGTGGGTTCAAGAACAGCTTCAGTAAGTAGTGAGACTCTCATCACCTAGCAAGACCCTGTTTCCAAATAAGAAATAAAGTCAGGCCAGGGGTGTAGCACGAAGGTAGAATGCCTGTTGTTCAATCCCCAGTAACACAACACACACACACACACACACACACACACACACACACCCTATCTATCTTGTTAAAAATGCACAGGGCAACTATAGTCTCTTTCATTTAACTCTAGGTCTATGGATTTCCCAGAAATTCAGGAAAGAAAAGCCTGGGAAAGAGAACTGGTTTTGGGAGTAAGGGATGAAGCACTTAGCACTTTAGCCCCACGTTCTTATATTCAAGTATATTTTACTTGTCTTTTCTGTTTCTGTCTGTCTCCTTCTTACCTATTTATTTCTTGTATCCTACATGAATATGGGCAATCTTCATTCTACAAAGGTTCCATTTAATTTGTTCATACTTTTTATTATCCATTGTTTGATGTTGAATACTTAGAGCAGCCCTGAGCAAATAATTAGGCACCAGAACCTCAGCATAAACTTGACCTTTATTTTATTTGCTATTTGGTGCTGAGGATTGAACCCAAGCGTATTTTATCTCTAAGTTATACCCCAGTCCTTTTATTTTTATTTTTTTGTTGTTGTTGTACTAGGGATTGAACCCAGAGGCATTCTACCTCTGAGATACACCCCAACCCTATTTTGTTTTTTTTATATTTGAAACAGCGTCTCACTAAGTTGTGAATGACCTCAAAAGGTTGCTGAGGCTGGCTGAGACCTTGTGATTCTCCTGTCTCAGCCTCCCAAGTACTGGGATTACAGGTGTACACCACCATGCTAGGCTCCTTTTATTTTTTGTTTTGAAACAAGTTCTCTCCGAGTTGCTAAGAATCTTGCTAAATTGCTGAGGCTAGTCTCGAACCTGCAATCCTCCTGTCTTAGCCTCCCAAGTACTGGGATTATAGGCATGTGCCAGCACACCTGGGTTGACCTTTAGTTTTAAACCGAGTACCTGTCACATCAGTTCCTCTTCTTTACTTTCTCTTTGCGCCTTAGAGCCAGAGGCCCTTTAACAATAAGTTCAAGATATGAACCCTGCTTGCTGCTTGCAAGGGGTGGTTGTGCGAGCCTGTAATGCTGGTACTTGGGAGACTGAAATAAGATGACTGAAGCTCCAAACCCAACCTCTGTAATTTCACAAGACCCTCAGCAACTTGTCAAGACCCTGTTTCAAAAAAAAAAAAAAGTAGGGTTGAGGGTATAGCTCAGGGGTAGAATGCTCCTGAGTTTACTCCCTGGTACCACAAGAAAAAAAAATAATAAAAAGATTTGCTTTGAGCTCTGCCCTCGACCTCACAAGAAAGTCAATCATATCTAGCACCCAACACACTCCTTTATCACATTGTAGGCACTGCACAAATATTTTTTGAACAAAAGAATGATTGAAGATAGTGTCTATGGAATGATGAGTGAATCTGTGTTTCTTTGAGCTAAACTGAGGACTCAAAATGATATGAGACCCTTGAACATCAAACTGAGGAGCTGAAGTCTGCCTTCCAGCTTTCAGTTAACTGACATCTTCTGAGCACCACCATATTCTAGGAATAGTAGACTCACTTCCTCTTGGCCAGATGCACTTGGGGTTCCCCTACTCTGGGTCTTCTAGGAACCTCCTGGGCCACAGTCCTTGCCTCTCACTTTAGCCCCTTCAGAGCTAGTGTCTGGGTGGTCTGTGGTAGCATGAAAGTTAATAGTAATGGGAACACAAAGACGGAACAGAAATAAAAACGCTCTTCCTTCCCTCGTTTTGTTCACCCTTTCACCCTATCATTATTTTTCTAAGGTTGGTTTCCATTCCCTTATCTGTAGAGGAACTGTTCTCCTAGTTCCTCTACAGAAAACACTAGGACACTGGTTTTTCTCTGATTTAAACTTTTTTTGTGTGGTGTTAAGATTGAACTGATGGCCTTGTGCAAGCCAGGCAGATGCTCTACTACTGAGCTACATTTCCATCCCCCCCCACCCCAACATTTAGATAAACCCATCTCTCATTCATTGCTGGTAGGAATGGAAAATGGTACAGCTACTTTGGAAGACAGTTTGACAGTTCTTACTCAATTAAACACAATCTTACCTTAGAATCCAGCAATCATGCTCCTTGGTATCAACCCATGTAAGTTGAGAACCTGTATCTACACAGAATCCTGCACACGGATGTTTATTCATACTTGGCAAGACTTAGGAGCAAGTAACAGGTCCTTCAGGAAGAAGAATGATAAGTGAACTGTGGTACATCTGACAATGTACTTCATCACTACAAAGAAGTGAGCTATCAAGTCACAAGAACCCATGGAGGAATCGTAACCACATATAACTAAGTGAAGAAAACTGGTCTGAAAAGCTACAGACTGAGCCGGGTGTGGTGGTGCACGCTTGTAATTCCAGTACTTGGGAGGCTGAGACAGGAGGATTGTGCAGGTTTGAAGCCAGCCTCAGCTACTTTGTGAGGCTCTCAGCAACTTAGTGGGACCCTGTTTCCAAATAAAACATAAAATAGGTCTGGGGGTGTAGCCTGGGGGTAGAAGAAGGCCCCTGGGTTCCATCCTCAGCAACACACACACACACACACACACACACACACACACACACACGCACGGCTACATACTGTTTCTCCAACTGTGTAATATTCTGGAAAAGGTAAACCTATGGAGACAACAAAAAGACCAGTGGTCAGCAGAGAGGCGAGGGATGAATATGTGGAGCACAGCGGATTCTGAGCATCGAAAGTCCCCCGATACTACACTGTGGACACATGTTGTCATACATTTGTCCAAACCCATGTCCAATACCAAGAGTGAACCCTAGTGTAAACTATGGGCTCTGGGTGAAAATGACATGCCAGCATAGGTGTGTTGGTTGTCAAGAATTTACCACTGTGGTGGGGGAGGTCAATAGTAGAAGGCTATGCGTGTGCTGAGGCAGGGGAGTACATGGGAATTCTCTATACTTTGTGCTCAACTTCTTTGTTATGAGCCGAAAACTCTTCTAAAAAATAAAGCCCATTGTTGGGCAGGGTAGGCTTCTATTCCCAGCTACATGGGAGGCCGAGGCAGAAGGATCAAAAGTTCAAGGTCAGTCTGTGCAAATTAGTGAGATTCTGTCTCAAAAAATATAATAAACAAGGCCAGGTGTGGTGGCGCACACTTGTAATCCCTGCACTTGGGAGGTGGAGACAGGAGGATCATGCAGGTTCTAAGCCAGCCATGCTGGCTTAAGAGACCCTATTTCCAAATAAAAAGCATAAAAATAGGTCTGGGAGTGTAGCCTGGAGGTAGAGGGTTTCCAGGAACACCAGTACTCATATACACATACTCAAAAAAAAAAATATATATATATACAAAAAAGGGCTGGGTGTGTAACTCAGGGTAGAGAGCTTGTCTAACATGCATGAAGTCCAATGTTCAATCCCCAGAACTGTAAATATAAATGGATGAATGAATAAATATTAAAAAATAGAAGTCCCGTCAGGTGTGGTTGTAATCCCAGTACTTGGGAGGCTGAGACAGGAGGATCACAGGTTCAAGGTTAGCCTAACAACTTAGTGAGGGCTTCCACAACTTCATGAGACCCTTTTTTAAAATAAAAAATAAAATACAGCTGTGGTGTAGCTCAGAGGTAGAATGCTCCTGGGTTCAATGTTCAATTACTAGTAACACACACACACACACACACACACACACACACACACACACACTAAAATTACAGTCCATTAAAAAAATGGGCCTAGGAATGTATCGCAGATATAGAGTGTATGTGTAGCATGCTTGAAATCCTGGGTTCAATCCCTAGCACCAATAAACAAACAAGCAAACAATAAATAAAAGGGCGGGCATGGTGGAACATGCCTGTAATCCTAGTACTTGGGAGGGTGAGACAGGAGTATTTCAGGTTCAAAGCCAGTGTCAGCAGTCTAGGTAGGCCCTCAGAAACTAAGTGAGACCCTGTTCCAAAATTAAAATAGGGATGGGGGTATAATTCAGAGGTAGAATGCCTCTGGATTCAATCCTCAGTCTCTCTCTCTCTCTCTCTCTCTCTCTCTCTCTCTCTCTCTCTCTCTCTCTTTCACACGCACGCACGCACACACACACACACACACACACACACACACACACCTTATTTCAGCCCTTTGTGTTTTTGTGTTTATGGAGACCTATTGTTGGCACTCAGTCAGTACTGGACTGAGTTAAGGAGAAGTGGGGAGGACTACAGAAGGAAAAAAGAAAGTGTAGCAAAACCTTTGTGTGGCCGGGCGTGGTAATGCAGGCGTGTAATCCCAGCATTCAGGAGGCTGAAACCAGAGGGTCACGATTCATGGACAGCCTCAGCTACTTAGTGAGGCCCTCAGCAACTTAGTGAGACTCTGTTTCAAAATAAAGAATAAAAAATAGGGCTGGGGGTATGGCTCAGAGGTGGAATGCCCCTGGGTTCCACCCCCAGACCAGAAAAACAACAACAACAACACAACTTTGTGTGTCTTTCAGCACAGGTGAGTGGATGAAAAGCCTCAAGCAGTGTTCTTTTACTCAGTGGGCTGCAGAAAAGAGAAACTGGTCTGGTTAGAAACCCTCACAGTGGGCCGACGTGGTGGCGCACACTTGTAATCCCTGCGCTTGGGAGGCAGAGACAGGAGGATCATGCAGGTTCGAAGCCAGCTGCGCCGGCTTAAGAGACCCTGTTTCCAAATTAAAAAAGTATAAAAATAGGTCTGGGAATGTAGCCCAGAGGTAGAAGGGTTTCTAGAAACCCCAGTACCACAAAAAAAGAAAGAAAGGAAGGAAGAAAGAAAAGAAAAGAAAAGAAAAGAAAAGAAAAGAAAAGAAAAGAAAAGAATCCCTCACAATGGAAAAGCAAGCAGGCTCTTAGTCCCTCTAAGTTGGAAATGGGAAAAAAAAGGAAAGGAGGCTGGAGGCCTTGCCCACCATGTTGCAGGGAGGCTGAGAAAGGAGGATCTTGGACAGCCTCAGCAACAGGGTGGGACTCTCCATAACCTAGGACGAATCCTGTTTCAAAATAAAAACATGAAAAAAGCTGGGGATGTAGCTTAGCTTGGAGGTAGAATGCCCTTGGATTTAATACACACACACACACACACACACACACACACACACACACACACACACACGGAGAAATGAAGGTGGAAGGGACCTATAATGCTTTATTCTCAGATTTCTGACCTTTGGAAAACTGAGACTTCTACTGCAAGTGCTCTGGCCGTGACTTGTGACTCATTCCTGATTGTCAGATTGCTCCCTGGCTTTGAGACAGCGTTGCCATCTCCAGCCCTTTTCTTCTCTCCAGCTGTCCCCTTGTGGTCCCCTTCCAATCCTTTCTCATCTTTCCCATCTTTCTTTAGAGTTCGTATTTGCCAGACCCGGGCTTATTCTGTCAAATGACTGATCTTATTTATGCTTTTCCAACCCCCTTGTACGACTGGCGCTATGACTTTCTATACACTTCAGATGAAGAAGGGGGTGCTTCAAAAGCTTAAGTGACTGGGTGCGGGGCATCCTGCTAAGGCTCTACTTCAGCCTTGTTTCCTGGTCCTACCTACACTCCTGCTGAGGCCCGGAGCTCAGAACACCAGCTCCTGCAGCCCCGAGAGCCCCGTCCTGCTCCCCTGAGTTGTCACCACGCATCTCAATCTTGCTCTTAAGCCCCAGCCTGAAGGCAGATGTACAGCTGCCTGTTAGCTGTTTTCCTGTAGCTGACTGAC
Source organism: Muscardinus avellanarius (assembly GCF_963383645.1). Lineage (NCBI taxonomy): Eukaryota > Metazoa > Chordata > Mammalia > Rodentia > Gliridae > Muscardinus > Muscardinus avellanarius. Next base: position 139,402,565 of record NC_137787.1, on the reverse strand, counting down.
AGATCACCTTTCTGGGACTCAGAACACTGTCTACTCTTAGATTCCTCTTGCTCTGTGTGGGTTTCATCTGAGGACACAAGACCCCCAGATTCCCACCCAGCCTTCTATTGCCAGTCTAGGTTGCTGAGGCTGTACCAGGAAAATGCATCCTATTTACTACTAGAGAGGGCTTTGGAGACTGCTGTGAGCCTTTTCTTTTCCAAACTCATACTCTTCCCTAATTGGCCTTCCAAGGGTGAGGAGTCCATCTAAAAGAAGTCACCTTAGTCCAATTATAAAGGATAATCCCTTTAATCCTGTCCCTACTGCAAAGCTCCATCCACCACTGAAGCAGCCCCCCTCCCCTCTGTTCCCGAGATTAGAGGTGTCCAAACTGTGGCTTGTGTAACTCTGGTTTATAGAACTCCTCAAGTGGCGCACAGGCAAGCATCGTTTTAAGGTACACATCCCAGATCCTCAGCTTATAGAGGGATTTTTCCTTGAAGTCTATCTATGGATGTACTTGTGTGTACATCAGACATTCTTCCATTTTGTATTCTTTATCCAACCTAAAATTTACTATGAAGCTTTGCCCTGGGTAAGAGAAAATAGCCTCTTGGGTAAAACAACAACAACAACAACAACAACAACATACTTAAATATTGATTGGGGGAACCTTGATGCTTAATAAGGCCACTAAACCTATAGAGCTTTCTGGAATTCTTTTCTTATAATATCCTGTGAAGGGAGATAAAACAAGGTATTTTGCTTCTCCTTAGGAGATTGTAAATTAGAACATACGTAGAGTGGTGGGAGTAATGGCAGTTTGTGTTTGGTGACTTTACCTCCTCCGCCTGTGTCTGCTTATTGTCAAAGAATGCGTCATTCTGGAAAGAGGGCACTGTGAGAGTGAGGCGAGTGGCCTGCAATAACAACACAGCAGGGCGCACACACCTTTTCTCATGTGTTTTATTTATTTTTTATTGGTGCTAGGGGCAATCCTAAGGCTATGTGCATGTGAGGCGAGCACTCCACTACTGAGCTACCCCTCGGCTTTTCTTGTGTATTTTAAACGGAGCGGCCTTTCCAGTTATTCTCAATACTCATCCCTAGCAGGAGTCATTAACTAGAGGGAAAAGAACTACAGAGCAACCCAAGTGGATCGAGTTAGTGACTCTCATTTTTTTCTGGGCAATCGGGATGTTTTCCAGTACTACTGAGGTTTCAGAATACACTGGGAAAACACCCGGTGTTAAACTCTCTTCTCTCTCTCTCTTTGTGTGTGTGTGTGTGTGTACCGGGAATTAAACCCAGGGGCATTCTACCTCCAAGCTACATCTTCAGCCCATTTCATTTTTTTTTTTTTCTGAAACAGGATCTTGCTAGGTTGCTGAGAGTCTCACTAAGTTGCTGAGGCTGGCCGTGAACCTGTGATCCTCCTGTCTCAGCCTCCCAAATACATGGGATTACAAGTGTGCACCACCATGCTGAGCTAAACTTACTTTTCTCAGATTCAGTAACTGTTATTCAATAAGATAGTTAGGACCTATTTATCAAATTATATAAATTATTTATTTATGATAATCATTTTATGAAATAGCTAATATTTTCTATTTCCTACTAATGAAAATTAAATTATGCTAGTCCCAAATCAATCACTTTTTTTAATTTTGTTTTTCTTTTTGGTGGTTCTGGAGATTGAATTCAGGGTCTCACATACTAGGCATGAGTTGTACTGCTGAGCCACACTCCCAGACAATCAAGTTACTGTGTGTGTGTGTGTGTGTGTGTGTGTGTGTGTGTGTGTGTGTTACTGGGGATTGAACCTAGGGGGATTCTACCTCTGAGCTATCCCCCCAGCCCTATATTATTATTATTATTTTATTTTTTATTTTTGGTGGTACTGGGGTTCCTGGAAGCCCTCCTTCCTCCGGGCTACACTCCCAGACCTAACATATATATATATATATATATATATATATATATATATATATATATATATATATATATTTTGGTGGTACTGGGGTTCCTGGAAGCCCTTCTTCCTCCGGGCTACACTCCCAGACCTATTTTATATTTTTTGAAACAGGGTCTCTTACGCCAGCACGGCTGGCTTCGAACCTGCGCGATCCTCCTGTCTCCGCCTCCCAAGCGCGGGGATTACAAGCGTGCGCCACCACGCCCGACCTAATATTATTTTTTATTTTTGAGACAGGGTCTCACTAAATTGCAGAGGGCCTAAGTTCCTAAGGTTGGCCTCAAACCTGGAATCCTCCTATCTCAATCTTCCAGGTACTGAAATTATAGGTATGCACCACCAAGCCTGGCTCAGACTACTTTATAATTAAAGAGTATGTACATGTACCTTTCTCTTTCATTAGGTAAATAAAATGTTTTGATTATTATTTCTAACCAGACTAATAAAATCACTCGTGATTTTCATATTTGATTTGTTCTCAACAATTCAGTACCCATGTTCAACACACACACTCAATATTGAAACACTATCATATAACTAATGCCTTTTATTACTTTTCTTGTTTTATAAGAATTTATTACTCAAGCTACACATTATATTATGAAATAAGAAAAGAATATCAGTTTATTATTTAGTTTGGTAAATTATTAAAATTGACTATATTAGATATGTATCATTGAAATCTTGACATTTAATAATCCACCTCAAAATATACATTCCATTATATGTTCACATTTTATTTCTTTTTTATGTGTCACTGGAGATGGAACCCAGGGGCTTTTACCTCTGAGCTGTACCTGCAGCCCTATTTTATTTTGAAACAAGTTCTAGCTAAGTTACTGAGAATCTTGCTAAGTTGCTGAGGCTGGCCTTGAAACTGCAATCCTCCTGTCTCTGCTGCCCAAGTACTGGGATTGCAGGCATGAATCACCACGCCTGGCTATTTTTACAGTATTTTCAAGATGTACATTAAAATTTATTTGAATGGAAAAATGAAATCAGAAATTTTATGACAGAAAGTAAGTCTGATTTGCCTGAATGTTTTTTTAAATAGGACACAGGCTACATGCTGGACCTTTTCTTCCTTCCTTCCTTTCTCTCTTTCTTTCTTTCTTTTTTTTCTCTCTCTTTCTTTTTTATTTTGGGTACTTGAACCCTGTACATTCTACCTCTAAGGCAAACCCCAGCCCTATTGCACTTTATTTATTTTTTGAAACTTGAGAATACTGATATTTTTATTTTTATTTTTATAGTTTTATTGGTAAATTATAGTCTCATATCATAATGCAGTTTGTAGTGATAGGGACACACATGCACACAGCACTTGGCGGGCTTTCCTCTGCTCCCTCCCCATTCTTACCTTTCCCCATACAGGATATTGAGATTGGCTTTGGTGTTCTCACATATGTACTTAATGCCAATGGAAGTGAAACAGGGTCTCACCAAGTTGCTGAGGCTGCCTCAAACCTACAATCCTCTTGTCTTAGCCTTCCAAATACTGGGATTACAGGCATATGCCACCATGCCCAGACTGGACTTTTTCCATAAAAAGTTTGTAGTTCTAGCATTTGGAGAAAAATACATGTAAGTATGTAATAAAGTTAAAAAAGCACTTTATAAAAAATTGTATTGTAAGCTTATTAATTTATTTGAATTTAAAACATTCTAAACTTCCCGGTATTTTTCTTAGTCTGTAGGGCTAAATAAAATGCCTTTGTGTGTGTGTGTGTGGTTGTGTATGTGGTACTGGGGATTGAGCCCAGGGGCATTCTACCTCTGAACTACACCTCCAGTCCTATACTATTTTTTATTTTGAAACAGGATCTCACTAAGTAGCAGAGGCTGGCGGTGAACCTGCGATCCTCCTGTTTCAGCCTCCTAAGTGCTGGAATAACAAGCATGCACCACCAAACTCTGCTTAAAATGCCTTTATGTGGCCAGGTATGATGGCATGCATTTGTAATGTTAGTACTTGGGAGGTTGCGACAGGAGGGTCACAAATTGGTGGCCAATCTCAGTAACTTAGTGAGCCCCTCTGCAATTTAGTGAGACCTTGTTTCAAAATAAAAAAAATAAAATAGGCCTGGGGGAATAGCTCAGAGGTAGAATGCTCCTGGGTTCAATCGCCAGTACCACAAAACAAAACAAAGTCCCCAAATGGTAGAAGTAACCATGATAATAGGATTTTATATACTTCCAAGAAATTGAGAAAATAACTTACTTTAACCCATTATGTCCTGTTCTCTCATTTATGAAACACTTATAAAAACATAAATTGAGCAACAAATATACCACTTATGGTAACTTTGAAATAAACATTTATGTTTTTAGTTATATTCTTTTGAGAAAAAATAAGAGGGGAAGATTAGTGATAACACTCAGTATCATTAATAATGTAATATTACTAATGATAATAAATTATATAAGCTCTAGATAATGGTTTGCAACCTGTTTCAATGTACTTATGTCAATTTCGTTGGAAGAACTGATGACCTGGGAGTTAATGGGTTAATTCATGTGTAAAAAAATCCTTTCCCAAGTCATTACCAATATTTTGCTTTCAATAAAATTGATGGAGAGATAATCTAATTTATCAGCCAGCCAGCAAAAATAACTCTGGATAAGACACACAACTTTCATCACTTAATTAATTTATTTTGCTACTAGGGATTGAGCCTAGGGACATTCTACCTTTGAGCTACACCCTCAGCTCTTTTTATTTAGGAGTGGTCTACCTGAATTGCTGAGGCAGGTAAAGTGGCGCATGCCTGTAATCCCAGCACTTGGGAGGCTAAAACAGAAGGATGGGAAATTCAAGGCCAGCACAAGCAATTTAGTAAGACCCTCGGCAACTGAGGCAGACCCTGTTTCCAAATAAAAAACAAAAAGGGCTGGCAGTATAGCTCAGAGGTAGTTATCCTTGGGTTCAATTCCTAGTACCAAAAAATCCCCAACCAACCATAGAAACAAAACACAAGAGTGTACAATCCAATAATTTTTAGTATATGCAGAGCTTTGCAACCACCACAACAACCAACTTTAGAACATTTTTAAAAAATCATTTACCCCAAAGAAAATGAACGTGGTACCATTTAGCTATGTTCCTCAACCCTTCCAACTCCCTCCTTCCATCAGTAGTAACCACTAATCTGATTTCTGTCCCTATAGATTTACCTATTCTGGACATTTCTTAAATATGGAATATTAAAATATACTGCCCTTTAAGACTTCTTCTTTTTCTTGTGGTAGTGGGGACTGAACCCAGGGGCATTCCACCTCTGAGCTACACCCACAGATGTATTTTATTTTTGGAAACAGGGTATCACTAGGTTGATGAGTTTCACTATGCTGCTGAGGCTGTCCTTGAACCTGCAATTCTTCTGTTTCAGCCTCCCAAGTACTGGGATTACAGGCATGCGCCACTTTACCTGCTAAGACCTGTTTCTTTTACTTAGCGTACTGTTTTTAAGACTCAGCTATAGATAGCATGTACCAACATTTCAATTCTTTTTATTGCTGAATAATATCCATTGTATTGACACTAACAATAGTATCCATTTTATCAATTTTTGGACATTTGGGTTCTATCTGCTCCTTGACTACTATGAATAATGCTGCTATGGACATTCATATGTAGTGTGTGTGTGTGTGTGTGTGTGTGTGTGTGTGTGTGTGACTGGAGATTGAATCCAGGGGCATTCTACCTCTGAGCTATAGCTCCAGTCCCACTTTATTCTTTTATTTTGGAACAGGTTCCCGAGGGCCTCACTAAGCTGTTGAAATTGTCCTCGAACCTGTGATCCTTCCGTTTCAACCTTCTAAGTGCCAGAAACTAGAAGTGTGTCACAACGCCGGCTCATACGCAGGTTTTTGAATTAATAGCTTTACATTTCTCTTGAGTATATACCCAGAAGTAGACTTGAGGGGTCATGTGATAACTTATGTTTAACCTTTTGAAGAAATGCCAGATTGCTTTCCAAAATGGGAGCTCTTTATTATTATAGTCTTTCTAGTGCTTTACTACTGTAATCATGGCAACTATCCATTTCCTCTGGAGAAAGCTAAAAAGGCTGCACTGCTGGGAATGGAGAAGACAGGACTAGAAGCAGGCAGGGCCTGGGTTCAAATCTGGGGGCAAGGCACTTAGCTCTAACTTGCGGCTAAAGTAACATTGGGCTAATTGTTTAGCCATCTATTAAAAAACAGGGGACTGACACTTTCTAGGATCTCCAAGTTTCTTCAAAGATGCCTGTATGATAAATTCTTTTCTTTCCCAGCCCTGATGCAGCAGCCTGATCCTGGGAGTAGTGACATCTTAGAGGTCAGTGCAGGCCTGTCGCGGCCAGAGGCTACAGAGGCAGCTGAGCTTCCCCAGCACCAACGCTAAAAAGGGGACAACAGGTCATTCCAGGACAGGGAAAAGGAGGTTCCAAGAAACTACAACTCCCAGGAAGCCTCGGGGCACCACCGACGGCCCGGGCCTGGGGCATGCTGGGAGTACCTAAGCAGGCTCCCTGCCGAGCTTTATTGTTGAGGCTCCTAAGCCAGGTAACCCGCGCGCATGCCCAATCACATCCCACCGAGCTCAGCTTCTTTCCTTTCTGCCAGCCTCTTTTTCCGGTCTTGTGGGGTGCGATTTTCCACGCCCCACATCCGCCCCCTTTTCAGAGAATTTGGAGAGGGCGGGGCCTCTGACAAGCGCGTACTCTGGGGCGTGTGTACGCACGTTCCTAGGAGAGTTAAGAGGGAGGGACCAAACATTGGGTGTGGAAGTGGGCGGGGGGACCGCGGGCAGAGGACCGCGCATGCGTCTGAGCGGTGCTGCAGGGCTCCTGGAGTCGCAGGAGGGCGGGGCGGAAATGGGCTGCGGGGCTGACGCTTGCGCGCTGGCCGCCGGCGCCGCCTCCTGCCTCAGGGCTCCCGTCCTCCTCCGCCACCCTCCGGAAGTGGAGCCGCCCTCGCGCCCACCAGCGGCCGCCGCTGCGGCAGGCCCCGCCCCGGCCCCGCCCCTCCCGGCCCCGCCCCCGGCCCCGGTGGCGGCGCCCCGCTGCTGCCCGGGTGGTGGCGGTTTTGGTGCCCGAAGCCGGGAGCGCAGGGTCGTTCCCGGGAGTGGCGGCCAGGCTATGACCGCTGGCCCCCGGCGCCCCGCTCCGGCCAGCCAGCGTCGCTGTCTCAGCCTGCGTCCCTGCCCGGGCGTTCTCCTCAGCCCGGCCCCGCGGCGCGGCGGGCAGCGGCGCCCCCTCCTCCGATGGCGGCGGAAATTCAGCCCAAGCCGCTGACCCGCAAGCCGATCCTGCTGCAGCGGGTCGAGGGGTCCCAGGAGGTGGTGAATATGGCTGTGATCGTGCCCAAGGAGGAGGGCGTCATCAGTGTCTCAGAGGACAGGTACTGACTGCTGCCACTCGGCGCTCTCCGCCGGGTGTGCAGTGAGCGCTTCTCCAAGTTTATTCTAACGCGCATCCCGCGCCGCGGCGCCCGCGGGAGCCCAGGCGGCTCCGGGCTAGCGGTGCGCGGGACGCCGCGCTGGGCTTCCAGCCTGCGACTGAGGGAGAGGGAGGAGCCGCCCGCCCGCAGGTGTGTGGGTGGGGAGGATGCACCGCGCTGCCTCTGCGAGGTCTGGTACAGTCGGAGGAGCCCAAATTGAGAAAGCGCATGCCACTGCTTTCTTTCAGACACTCCCACCTACTCCACATTCTCTGACATCTTACGCTGAATTGAGTGAATATTTAAGTGAATTTATATTTCAGTGAATCTGACATCTTATGCTGAATTTAGTGAATATTGAATATCAAGTTGTGGAAAGAGTAACTCGGGGCTTCTGCATTATGCTTTCTGCCCTTTCTCATCCCGTGGAGCTCAAGGAAAAGCGCTAGAACTTGCAGGGACTACTACTGCGGATAAGCTTCTTGAGTTCCTTCTCTTTGCTCGCTTCCTTTCCTTTTGCTTAGTTTTGCTTGGTTTGCAGAAGTGGAGCTAGTTCTGCCTTCATTATTCTCCCTTGCCTTGCGTTTTTGAGTTAACTCAATGCCCTTTAACACTCGCAGGAAGGTAATTTCCAGAGGAATGCTGCTTGAATATTATGGCAGTGTATCTGGAATTGTTACTTGGGTAGTATCTACAAGCATTCTAAAAAAAAAAAAAAAATGTAACACTGTAGAGGTACAGAACAAGGAGTTTTTACCTTAAAACAGTAATTAGGTTTTCTTAATATAAGTTCAAATCATGCTGAGGTAGATAATTTTTTTCCGTGGTGGCTCCTAAAGTTGCAGAGGTAAAGCAACAAAAGTGTTCATTACTGTCTTTGTAGTCTCTTTAGCACTTTGTATATAATGCAGCCTCAAAAATTTTGCTTGATAGATCTGTAATATCCTAAGTCTTTCAGTGTAATTAGGGTGAGTGATATTATACGTATGTATTACAATACTTGTCAACATCATACTCCATATAAATGGCGGCTGATTAATTTCCCATGCAGGTCCAGTGGAAAACACTGTAAACATAGACTAATGGCAGAGTCTGCAATGAATAGGAGGAATTCAGTGGCTGAAATGGAATACATGGACCCAGGAGCCCTTTGAAATTTCACGTCTTATAAGACTGTTTAATGTTTTCCATATTGGTAACATTCTATTAAGAGAGACTGCTTCTGGACCTAGGAAATATTTCTCATAGTATTATTTTTATGAAATAGAGCCCATAAAATACACTGAAGGAATATATTGTTAAACATCACTTTCCTACTAGAGATGAAATTGATAAATTCCTACTATAAGAAATTCATAAGTTTATTGAATCAAGTAAGTGAAGGAGTAAGGTAGTTAAACCTAAGCTCCTTTTGATAATTTTTAAACTTCTAATTCACATTCCACTACATTTACCTTGGAGGAGATAGCTTTCCTGGGTATATTTTAAAGTGTTTGGAGAGGCTAAAGTTGTATGTATGAAAGATACTGAAAAGTAAATTTCATTTGATTCTGAGACAGAAGGGTTTAGCTACATCTTAATGTTCACTTTCCTGATTTGCAACATAAATAATAGAAATTATTTTATCATATAGTTACTATTAAATAAATAAAATCTATACAGAAATCCAGGATTGTTCTTTGCATATATTTTGTTACTATTTAGTTTGGCAAGTCTTTGCTGCTTTGGGTCATTATACAGACATGAAAACAACTATCATTTAGATCTCAGTTTTGGTTATGGTTTTCATTAAAAGGGAATTGATCTGTATTTTTGCTTTTTAAAATCCAATGTTAATGTCACTTGATGGAATGCTAAGGATATGAAGATAGAATATTGATTTTCATAAAAACCTTCAAAGCTATGACCATTAACTGCTTCAGCTAGTAATCTTCATTCCTGGATGGTTAGATTAAGCCATAGATAATGTTCTGTATCTGAATGGCAGTGTCTCATAAGTTCTCATGAAACCCTAGTTTTGATTTACTGACTTCTTATATCCCTAATCTGTACCTTTGAAAACACTTAATATTCTCTCTTTTAAACTGTAATGTATATAAGATATAAGATAAACCATGTCTGGTTTATCTTCTGTGATTTCTCTAGGGAGCTTTGTAGGTCTTATTCATTGTAGTATCCATATGTAGGGCCTGCCATAGTGCCTGGTGCACAAGGAGGCCCTTGAGAAACGTTTGTTGTTTCAGTGACTGATCTAGTTTTTTGTTTTCTTCCTGTTTTTGAAAGCACAGTATCTTAACTGTTGTAGACATTCCATTGATAGCTGTTGAATGAATGTTCTAGTGACCTATGAAAGCCTTACATGGACAAATGTACACTAATGGGAAAAGTGTCGGATTGGGTGGCTTTAGGTGCTTTAAAACTTAGAGCACATGCATTGCTTCATCCATTCGACCAGCAAACATTTGAGATCGTATTGTTCCACTCACATGCTTACGCAACAGTGACAAAAATGACAATGTCCTTCAGAATGCGCACAATTTAGTAGGGAAAATTTTAGAAGACTCATTTAATAAAACAAAATCACTATCTCTAAGAGATTGTATTGAAAAGAGAACTTTCAGAAGGAGAAGAGTGGCTGGATTCCAGAGCCTTTATTGTCCTCTAAAATTTACTTTCCTTTGGAGTATTAGTTCACTTGGATTAGCATTTTCACTCAAACTGCCCTCAGTAGTGGCCTGATAATACTGTGTGTGTGTGTGTTACTGGAAATTGAACTCAGGGGCAGTCTACCTTTGAGCTATACCCCTAGCTCTATTTTTATTTTATTTTATTTGCAGTACTGGGGATGGAAGCCAGGGGCACTCTATCTCCAAGTTATACCCCCAGCCCTATTTCTTATTCTTTATTTTGAAATAGGATCTCACTGAGTAGCAAAGGGCCTCACTGAATAGCTGAGGCTGTCTGTGAACCCCGATCCTCCTGTCTCAGCCTCCCAAATGCTGGGATTATAAGTGTGAGCCACCATGCCCAGTTTATTTTTTTAAATTTTGAAACAGGGTCTAGCTAAGTTGCTGAGGCTGGCCTTAACCCAGCAATCCTTCTGTGTCAGCTTCCCAAGTACTTGGATTACAGGTGTGTGCTACCATGCCTGGTTTTTATTTTTCATTTGGAAACAGGGTCTCATTAAATTGGTGAGAGTCCTCCTAAGTTGCGGAGGCTGGCTTTGAATCTGTGATCCTCCTGTCTCAGTCTCCCAAGTACTGAGATTATCAGTCTCCCAAGTATTGATATTATAGGCATGCACCACCATGCCTGGCTAATGCTCAAATCTTTAAGTCTAAGAGTGGATAAACCCCCTTGCCTTCAAGTTTAGTTTAGCAAAATTAGGACAACCAGAACTTGTTATCCAAGGAGGAAACAAGGGAATATAAGAAATATAAAACAATCTGATTTGCAACTTAAGATTTCTTAAGTTGCAGAGCCTATTGACAGAACTTATTGGCCTTCTCTGAGTCTGCATTGGTTGTAACTACAGACTATCCTGAAAGGATGCACCATATTTTGGTACTTTGGGTTCTTCATTTCCCATTTTCTTTTTGGACTTTTTCTGAGTGAATGCCATTTTAGCATTCCTTGCTCAAGAGTTTCATCTCAGATATCTCTGCCCTGCTTTGGTTAAAATTTATGCCTGGCTAGATGTGGTAGCACATGCCTGTAAATCTCAGTACTGGGGATGCTGAGATGGGCACTGTAGGTTCGAGGCCAACCTCAGAAACCTAGCAAGACCCTGTTTTAAAACAAATAATAAATAGGGCTGGGGATGTAGCTCAGAGGTCAAATGTCCCTGGGTTTGATCCCCAGTATGACAAAAAAAAAAAAAAAAGGACTTCTGTCTGTATTTTACTGGGGCTCCCTTGTTTAGTGGCAGACTTCAAGTGATAAAAGCCAGAAAGGACCACTCTCCAGGTGTGAACCAAACCATGTGCATATCATAACACAAAACATCAATCTTACCATTTATACAGAGAGTTTCAGTGGTGTTTTCTGTTAGACAATTAAAGGAAATTTGTTCCCTCCCCAGGATTCAGCACACTGTGCTGAAGACAGATTACAACCTTGTCCTCTGGGGTGGCCAAATAATCCTCTCTGCTGTAGTGGTTGGAGAAGACCAGCAATTTCTTCCCTTGAAGGGTCTGGCAGGATGAGTAAGAGTGGCGTGATAAAGTTGGGGTAGAGGAAATGGTAATGCTAGGTAGAGGGGTTAAGGAAACTGTCCTATATTAAGAAGTACTGGGATGAACCAGTCAAGAGTATAGACCTGAGCTAGACTACATTACGTCAGAACTCAGCTTCGAGCATTGTCACACTTGGAGGAATCTGGAAAGTTAATGTGTCCAGGTCAGTAATTGAGATAAAATATTACCAAAACTTCTAGGTGCAAGAATTTGGACTCTTTTAGGATAAAAACACTTAAGTATGGTGGAGGCTGTGAGAAAGAAAATCATAGGGGAGTTAGGTACTGGGGATGGCACTGTGAGGAACTGCCTGATAATCTGAAATTTTTTTTTTTTAGTACTGGGGATGGAACCCAGGGGCATTCTACCTCTGAGCTACACCCCCAGCCCTACTTTTTATTCTTTATTTTGAAACAGGGTCTCACTGAGTTGAAAGGGCTTGAGTAACTGAGGCTGTCTGTGAACCACCATCCTCCTGTCTCAGCCTCCTAAATGCTGGGATTACAAGTGTGCACCACCATGCTTGGCTAGTCTGAATATTTTGAACTAAAGTTTTGCAACACAGCTGTGTTCTCTGTAACTCTTGGGAAGTGGGGGCAGAACTTATACAGTGGATAAAAGAGGTCAGATTTTCATCTTAATAAAAGGAGATCTGATGCCCAGTGTCTAGCACAAAGGAGATATGGAATATAGGTTCCTTGAATAACTCAATCAATGGCTGTTTAAACTGAAATGGGTCTGAGGAGGTTTGTGAGTTTCCATGACAAAGCTACTTAAGGTGAACCTAAAGATGTTTACTAGCTGGCCTTAGGCCAGGAGAACATTAACAACCTGGGATGGGGATGGGGATAGGGATGGACTGGGAAAGAAGAAGGGTTGGATTCTTTTCCTATCTCTAAGGCCTTTTTCCCATTTCTAAACAATTACACTTCTGAGTGGTCACAATTACTTGATTGTTTCCTGAAAAGATATATTAAGATTTCTTTTCAATTTATAAATCTTCGTAGTATTTCATCTTATAAATCATCATGTGTCATTCACAATTCTTTTCATTGTGATTTCACTTTCTCAGTTCTCTGATTTAGCTATTAGTTTCACTAATAATTAGTTCTTGCCTCAGTTCTGTTGAGTCCCTGATAGAGTTTTATGTAGCATGTGTTTTATGACATTTGCATATTTTTTAAAAGAAATTCACAGCAAAGTTTTTCCCATGGTGCAGGCATAGTTATGAAAGTGGATGATTTCTTGGGGGTGATGGAATGGGGACTCTGAAGTCAGCAAAATTAGAAGCCATCTACACTAATTTTTGAGTGTAAAATCCATTTAATTACATAAGATTAGTAAACATTCAACCATGCACTTGAGACTCATCACTTGGGAGCACTAATTGCTGGTTTCAAGGTCCCAAAGGAAATTTGTCCCATATGATTGTTGAAAATTAGACCGTTCCTCTGAATTCAAGACACGCCAGTCAGTGATTGTGTCTGGAAACAGAAGGTTTGTGTCTCTCCAGGCCAGCAACAGACTGACTTTAGGGAAAGATCACTGTGAGAAAGCTTGTTGAAGTGAGCTGACTAGAGGAGACTTAACTTGAATGACCCCCAAGACCATGATGGTTCTGAATTTCCTACTTTTATATTGTTAGATCAAATTCTGTGTAGGATCTCTTAGATTTTTTTTTTTTTTTTTTTTGGTACTGAGTATGGAACCCAGGGGCATTCTACCTCTGAGCTATACCCTCTGTCCTATTTTTTAATCTTTTTATTTTTTGAAACAGTGTCTCACTGAGTTGCAAAGAGCCTTACTAAGTAGCTGAGGCTGTCCACGAATGGCGATCCTCCAGTCTCCGCCTCCCAAATGCTAGAATTATAAGCATGCGCCACCTCACCTGGCTGGATTTCATAGATCTTAATTGGCATACATTCATATTTGATTATTCTGAAATATTGGAAAATATCATAGTGGCAATTCTGATATTCCTAAAATGAGTGATTCTCAGATCATGATGTGCTGACCAGATATGTATCCTTGGGTTCTACTAAACTGACTTTGAAAAGGAAGAATAGGTAAAAAAGATAGAGTGTAAGTTGTGGAAGAGACTTAAATAGTCCCGTAGCCAGACTTAAGAGAGATAATCTTTCTAAGCAAACAAAATCAAAACTTTTAAAAAAGAATTCAGCATTTTACTTTCATAAAGTCTTCTCCTGGCTATCTTATTTCATTTTGCATTTGGCTTTGAGAGACATTTTTCTGTCTGTTGTTAAGAATCATCTTGATGTCATTTAAAAAATAATAACTTGGAGTAGCTGGGTGTGGTGGTACATGCTTTTAATTCCAGCATTTGAGAGGCTGAGACCAGAGGATCGTTTAGGGACAGCCTCAGCTACTTACTGAGGTCCTCCCAATTTAGTGAGACCCTGTTTCAAAATAAAGAATAAAAGCCGGGCATAGTGGTGCATGCTTATAATCCCCGCGCTTGGGAGGTAGAGACAGGAGGATTGCGCAGGTTTGAAAGCCAGCCTCACTGGCTTTAAGAGACCCTGTATACAAATAAAAAAAGTATAAAAATAGGTCTGGGAGTGTAGCCCGGAGGAGGTAGAAGGGTTTCCAGGAACCCCAGTACCGCCACCAAAAAAAAAAAAAAAAAAAAAAAAATTAAAAAACAGGCCAGGGGGTGTAGCTCGGAGGTTGAATGCCCTTGGGTTCCATCCCCAGACAATAACTTGGAGCCAGGTGTGGTGATACACACGTGTGATCCTAGTACTTTGGAGGCTGAGATAAGAGGATGGAAGGTTCACAATCAGCCTCAGCTACTCAGTGAGGCCCTCGGCAATTTAGTGAGACCCTGTTTTAAAATAAAGAATAAAATATAGGGCTGGGGGAATAGCTTGGAGGTAGAATGCCCCTGGGTTTAATCTCTAAAACCTCAAAAACAAAACAAAACAAAAAACTTGGAGGAAATTAAAACATTTCGGGACATTTATAAGTCAATTAAGTTGTGATTTGAGACTACTATAAGTAATGATCTGCTGATATCTGTACCACTAAACTCAGTTACATTCATTATTTACCTAAGAGGAAAATGTACATCAAGCCAAGTTTTTCTTCAGAGTTACAGCATCAGAATAGAATTGGAACGAGGCAACACTGTTTACTTTTATATGAATAAGTCTTCCAAGGAGAGTGCCATAATTAGCATAGAAATTCTCTAACAGAAAAAAAATAATTTACTTTTTATAGCTTGAGCAAGCAATCTCAACTTTCTTCTTTTTTTCAACACTGGGGATTGAACCCAGGGATGCTTTACTACTGAGCTATATCCACGGCCCCTTTTAAATTTTATTTTGAGATAGAGCCAGGCTAAGTTGCCCATGCTGGCCTTGAACTTGTGATTCTTCTGTCTCAGCTTCCCGTTACAGGCATGTACCATGGCACCTGACTTTTGAAAATTTTTTTGATTTTTTTTTTTTTTTGAGGATAGGGGATTTCTTGGTCCAAATGCTTCATTTAGTCACTAGTAAAAGAATTTAGAGGTGTAAGAAACTAACCAGTAAAACCAAAAGAGAAAAAAAGTATTGTCTTCTTTCCTTGGCAGGGAGTGCTGCTTTGTGCTCCTGAGTGCCTTTAAGATTCTTGGAAAAGAACTGGGACTGGGAGTCTCATCTCAGCCAGCTCTGCCCTACTGTGACCGTGGCATTTCCAAGGGCATTTCATTGCTCTAAGCCTCAGTTCCTTCATCTGGCAATGGATGCAGTTGGATTTACAAGAATAATGATGTGCCCACCTAATGACTAGATGGGTGTAAAGTCTCCGTAGCCACATCATCCTAATATCTCCAGTGAAGGAAAGTGTGCTATAGGGGAAAAGCAGTGTTTGTGTGAAACTGTAAGTACTTCATGGTGAAATTGTATGATGATGCTTTCTGGAGCCTTTGGATGTCAGCAGTTTTTTTTTTTTTTTGTGGTACTGGGGTTCCTGGAAGCCCTTCTACCTCCGGGCTACACTCCCAGACCTATTTTTACATTTTCATTTTTGGAAACAGGGTCTCCTAAGCCAGCGCAGCGTGGCTGGCTTCGAACCTGCGCGATCCTCCTCCGCCTCCCAAGCGCGGGGATTACAAGCGTGCGCCACCACGCCCGGCTTGGATGAAATCTTGCACAAGTATTTTGTATTGGTACGGATACCCAGTTGAACTGGATTCACTACATTCCTGTTTCTAGATGAGTCCTTTAGTTTCAAATACTGAGCAGTTTAGCTCTGGGTGGTTCACTAGCAGTCTTGTTGGGTCCTGGGTTGTCAAGTAATACCTTGGAGCTGGGCGAGGTGGCGCACACTTGTAGTCTCCATACTTGAAAGGCTGAGAGAAGAGGATTGCAGGTTCAATGATAGCCTCAGCAACTTAGGCCCTTCACAACTTAGTGAGACCCTATTTAAAAAAAAAAAAAAAAAATATATATATATATATATATATATATATATATATATATATATATATATGGCTGAGAGTGTTCAGAGATAAAATGTCCCTGAATTCAATTTCCAGTACCAAAAACCAAAAACAAAACGATAAAATAAAGAGAATAATGCCTTGGAAACATTTTTTAAAATCACAAATCATAGTAAGAAATATATTTAGTGCTGTTATGTAAAACTCTTACTCACATAAACACACATGTATAACTGGAAAAAAGTTTTGTAAAATGATATCCTGTTCATGTGACATGCACACTGATCTTTTCTGTCCTGTCATAGAACTTCTGATATCTTCATTGTGACTCTTTTTATTAATTTCATGACACATTAATGGGTTGGGAAAAACAGTTTGAAATATAGTGCTTTAGAGGAACTGTTAACATTTTATACTCTCTTTTTTTTTCCTTCTATGCATTTTGGATTTCTAGAAGATGGAAATGCCGTTCAACCTGGGGATTTGCACCCCTCCAGCTTACCCGACATCTGGCTGCCCTGCCTTCCTGAAATTCCCACTGTGATCATAGAATTGACTCGGTCTGACCAGAAGCCTCCAAGTCAGGAATTAGCTATTCTGAACCCTTTCAGTCCAGACCTGGAGAGTCCCCAAAAAACTGAGAATATAGCAAATTTAGCAGCTGTTTGAATGGCTGCATTTTGACTTCCTATGATATGTTCTTTATTACTGAGTTGGAACTTGAACAAATGATGCATCTTATCTAAATTACAAATATTATTGCTATCATCTGTATGATGATCCTTTTTTTAAATAACTGGGCAGATTTGTCTATAATGTGGAGGTATTTGAAGATTTTTTTTTTTTGAGGGTCTGGGGATGGAACCCAGGGGCATTCTACCTCCAAGCTACACCCCCTGCCCTATTTTTTATTTTGAAACAGGGTCTCACTAAGTTGTAGAGGGCCTCACTAAGTAGCTGAGACTGTCCGTGAACCGCGATCCTCCTGTCTCAGCCTCCCAAATGCTGGGATTACAAGCATTCACCACCATGCATGGCTCTATTTGAAGATTTTATGTGCATTCTGTTAGTTAATAAATTTCCTATCTTTTTCCATTTTCTAAGGATCAACTTAAATTTTAAGTAATCATAATAATAATCCCTCTGGAGTTTGTTTACATTTTAAATAAAGATAACCACAGTTAAAAATAATTGCTCATAAACCTCTTAGTACAATGACTTAATATTATATATTTCCTTCTTACAGTTTTTCTAATGCAATTTTCAAAAATATGATTATCATCACGTACCTTTATATTCTTGCTCCCACTTAAAATTGTGCCAGTAGCTACCTAGTCTTTAACCATTGTTCTAAGTGGGTATATATTTTTTATTCTTTTAGAATTCACTCATATTTATTTGATACTGGGGATTGAACCTAGGGGTATTCTCCCTCTGAACTACAACCCCAGCATTCCCCCCACCTTTTTTTTTTTTTTTTTTTTTAACAAGGTCTTGCTAAGTTGTTGAGGATCTGGCTAAGTTGCTGAGGCTGGCCTGGAACCTGTGATTCTTCTGTTTCAGCTTCCCACGTACTGGGATCTTATGTGTGCACTGCCATGCCCAGCTCTTTAATCTAGATTTATAAGGGTGAGATTAACTTCAACATCTTTCTATCATCATTTGCCCTTGGGAAGCCAATTGTCAAGAAGAGGCATGTGGAAGGTGGGTGCTATGTTCTCCTTTTTAGGCATCTCTATGTGCTGTCTTGTCCTGAAATGGTACGTTCATTGTCTCCAGTGGTCTCCTGAATAGCGGGGGTTGTACCTTCCTTATGTTTTATGGGGAATACATTTAGGGAGGGCTAAACCTTTAACTAAACTGTTTTCAGCTGGAAGCCTGGGCATTATACACTGGCAACTGGTGGGCAGCTGTCCACTCTCAAATAGATTTTGTTTTGTTGTGTTTTTTTTTTTTTGGTGGTACTGGGGTTCCTGGAAGCCCTTCTACCTCTGGGCTACACTCCCAGACCTATTTTTTACATTTTTTATTTGGAAACAGGGTCTCCTAAGCCAGTGCGCGCGGCTGGCTTCGAACCTGCGCGATCCTCCTGTCTATGCCTCCCAAGCGCTGGGATTACAAGCGTGCGCCACTACACCCAGCTTAAATAGATTTTGTATAGTTGCATTCACAATATTTTTAGGAGTTTTGATTTTGTAGGTAATGTTTCAAAAACACAGGTCACATATAAAAGTCCAAATCACTAGTTTCTGTTGATAAACCGGAAGATAGGACTGTGCTAGGGTACAGAATCCCCTCTTGTGGACCCCTTATTCCTGCTTTGCTGGCTTGGGCTAAGGTCATCTGAGACTGGCCATGTGAGGTTCAGCTCATGCTGCCAGGGCTTCCCAGTGGTGGAGAAACAGTGCATGAGAACCAGTGTCTTCTCTAAGAACTGAAAGACTTCCCCTTTTATGGAGTGAGAAGTTAAAGCTATTTAGGCATTTAGAAGAAGAAAAAGGAAATTGGAAGATACCAGAGAGTTTCTAAAAACTTAAGTGTGGGTGGGGGGGAGGAAGCACATACATTAAAAATTAAGAGTCATAACAAAGATGTAGACATTGGTGAATTAGGGCTGGTGTTAACCCCTCCCTGTTTCTTCTCTGGAGGCATTGTGTGAGGCCAAGGACTGGAGTCAGGGAATCTTGAGTTTGGTCATTAGTTCTGCCACACGCTAGCTATGTGATCTTGGGTTAGATTTTTCACTTCTTCTGAGTAGTCTCAGCCGTAAAATGAAAGCTAAAATAATACTTGCTTCAGAGTGTTATTCTGAGAGTTCATTGGTGCCATATTGTAAAAGTACTGTCACACAGCTAGTCCTATTAGGGTTCCTCCCTCTCTCCCCAAACTCTGAATTTCTAATTCTTCAACATCTGTCTTGTCTCTCTAATTCTTGTTTGTTCCTTCTTTGTCTTTGGATTAGTCCTTGTTTTCCTCTTCCCATTTATATTTTTCTTCTACTCTTGCCTGATAAACTAGTGCTTCTAGAAAGAATACTCAAGCATCACAGTAGTCCAGTGACCTTTGGAAAATGACTCTCCTTCATCAGTCCTTACCTGAAAAATGATTTCTCTTTTTTTGTGTGTGGTGCTGGGGATTAAACTCACAGCCTTGCACGTTAGGCAAGTGCTCTACTACTGAGCTACATCTTCGGCCCCTTCTCATAAGTTTTAAATTACCTAATATACATGAACATTCCTTATATACTATAAGGTACTATAAATATTAAGGGATTTTATCATTTAACTGAGCATAAATACAAAACATGAAAATACATGATTTTATATAACCATCTTCATTTAAAAAGTAGGTGAATACAATATTTAAACACATTTAAATTCTAAATTTAGAAAAAAAATTGCATTGTTGCTTTTTATTTCACCATTCTGGATTAATATTTTTCTAGAGTTGATCCCATGCCTTGCTGTTAGAATCAAAATAACCTGTTGTAGTGTTTATTGGCATTCCTGGACTTTGGAAAATATTAGGTATTTAATATTTTATATGTTGATTTTAGAATGGATTGGGAATGGCTGATTTATTTCATTATCTTTTGATGTTTTGAATAATTTTGAATTTATATTTGAATGTTTAATTAAAATTTACATTTTAAGCCGGGCGTGGTGGTCCATGCTTGTAATCCCTGCACTTGGGAGGCAGAGATGGGAGGATCACACAGGTTCTGGGCCTGGGAGTGTAGCCCGGAGGTAGAAGGGTTTCCAGGAACCCCAGTACCACCAAAAAAACAAATTAACATTTTAAAGTTTAGACTTTTAAACAGTTTGAAGAATAAAGTATTTTTTCTCCAGAAAGTAAAGTTAAATTAGGGAGGTTATTTGTGCTTAATCAGAATAGTTAACGGAATTAGCATGCTCTTTGGATGGATTAAATTGGTTTGGAATTTTGGTTGCAGTATAACTTCTCTGGTTTACTTTCCTTCTCCAGCTTCCACTTGATAAGCTTCTGTTATATTGGAAAGATTTTTGAACACTGGATAGGATAGAGCAAAGGTTGAAGAAGTAAAGTTCACTATGTGAAAGGTTTAGAGAAGTATAGGAGAGGATGCGCCCAGTCAGGTACTCTGAGGCTCCTGAAGCCCATGTCGTAGATCTGTATGTAGATCCTATTTCTCTTAGTCCTCCCTTATCCTATTTTTTTGTTTTGTTTGTTTTCTTTAAAAAAAAATGTTCTGAAAGCCTGGTGTGGTGGCACATGCTTGTAATCCCAGCATTTGGGAGGCTGAGACCAGAGGATTGTGGTTTGCAGACAGCCTCAGGTACTTAGTGAGGTCCTTTGCAAATCAGTGAGACCCAGTTTCCAAATAAAGAATAAAAAATAGGGCTAGGGGGGTAGCCAGAGGTAGAATGCCCCTGGGTTCCATCCCAAGTACTGCCAAATAAATAAATAAATGAATAAATGAATGAATGAATGAATGAATGAATAAATAAATAAATTGGATTAGGCTCTTTTGGATGTCACACTGCTGAATAATTACTGAGAAATTCCATTCTTGTGCTGCAGCGACTGAACACTTGAAGCCTTAAACAATGAACAATTTTTACAGTGCACAAATGTGAAGTTTGTCCTTTTGGAGATGCTGCCATAGTATTTTTAGTGTTCTGCACTGCTTATTTCTGCTTCTCTAAAACTTTTTACTTAGAAAATTGACTTGTGTGAAAATATGAGGTTAATGCTGGTGACAAATTCTGGCTGGACTTGCAGAGAGAATGGGTTCAAAATAGAAACATTTGGTTACTTAAAATGGAATTTAGCTAGGAGATTATTTAATTTTGGAATTAAATATAGTACAAAAATATAAGGTTTTAAGGTTAAAAAGTTACTATTTGTTAGTTTATTTCTCATGGGGACTCTAATTCATACCTTAATGGAAGATCTGAAATATTTGAATGAAAAATAGTAAGTCAAAAGAGTCAGATATTAGGAGTTACATCCAAAAATATATATAACCATGTTTTTGTTTTGTTTTTGTTTTGTTTTTGTTTTTGTTTTTGCGGGTCTGGGATTGGAACCCAGGGGCATTCGACCTCCGAGCTACACCCCCTGCCCTATTTTTTATTCTTTATTTTGAAACTGGGTCTCACTGAGTTGCAGAGGGCCCTACTAAGTAGCTGAGGCTGTCCATGAACCGCAGTCCTCCAGGTCTCAGCCTCCTAAATGCTGGGATTACAAGGGTGTGCCACCATGCCCGGTTTATAACCATGTTTTAAAGTTGGTAGTACATGCATATATAAAATTCAGAAGGCTATGCTGAGAAAACTTAAGCTTCCTCTGCTTTATGGGTTTTAAGATTTTATGAAAGGAAAACTGATAGGATTTGCACGTGCTCTAAAATGTGCCCTGATATAGATCTCTGTGGGTATTTCTGCTTTAGCGGCTATAAACTTTTTGCTTATAAAACGGATCTGGGGATTAGCAATGTTCCCTTCAATAACCTCCTCTTCCCCTTCTCCTTCTTCCCCTTCTCCTTCTTCCCCCTTCTCTTTTTCTTCTTCCTTTTTCCCTCCCCCATCCAGTTTCTCCATTCCTCATCTTCTGATAGCTGCATTTTCTCAGAACACTCATGTTGTATTTAATTATTTATCTTCTGCTCTGCTGTCCTCAACTCCCTGCCTCCCAAGTCTTTTATCTTAGGGATTACAATGTAGTGGGCAGAATTGGAGCCATATAGGTTTATGTTTTGATTAGGTCAGGGTGAGGGAGGAAGTCACTTCATAAACCAGTTATCTTTTAATGATATGTAATGGTGAAGTTTCTTAGTTTGCTATAGCAACCAGCTCTTGAATTTCCTGGCAGGAGTCTCAAGTATATTGCAGAATGCAAGGTCAGGGATACATGTGGGTATTAGGAATAGAACTAAAGACTGGAGCACAAGGAAAGCCAGGAAAGCCCTCTCCCTGCTGCTCATGGGTTCCCTGAGTTTGCTTGATTCTTTCTCTTGGTCACACTGGCTTCCTGTTTTCTTTCTTAGTCCACATGGCAGAACATGATTGCCAGCTGTCCTGGAATTTTACATGTTGTAGTCTAGATAAACAGGGAGAGTTTGAGGTCAGCTTCCCAGTCCTTGTTCTAGAATTCCTTGGAAAGGGACTTAGTGATCCTACTAAGGTCAGCTGTCTGTTCTGGGACTATGGCCAGAAGTGGGGTCATGTTGCCGGAATATGGCAATGTCTGCTGCAGCCTGTGGATGGGGAGAGAAAAGGAGGGGCGAGTCAAGTGTCAGAAAAGGGACCAAAGGGCAATAGTCCAGCAGGTGTGCGTTGCGGGGCTATGTGGGCATGAGGTGAGCCCATGTCCTTGTAGCTTGGTGTGTTGGTTATTGCTCTAGAAGCAGTAGAATAATAAACACTCCTTTCCTTCATTGCTCTGTTTTTCTTGAAATCTGCTCCTATACCACTTGAAATGTTCAGACAGCCACTTGCTCCTGTTCTTTTGCTGAGTTGGCACGCGGTTTGTTATTTTCCTGTGGTGACTATAAGGTGAGGAAAGGGTAGGTATTTCACTATGAATATATACTAAGAAAAGAGAAGGTGCCATATGGCAATCATACTTCCTAAACTCCAAAAATGGCTCAGTAAGAGCTTTTTCCTTTATGGAAGAACTTATTAAATTGCATTTTGTGATACATTTAACAAACTTAAACTCAAAAAATAACAGGAAACTTGACTGTCAAGTATATCTCGAGGAGGAGGCTAAAATGCCTCAAGTATATTAATAGTACTTAATAAAAGCTAACTTATTCTGACTACATACCATGAGCCAGGTACTATGTTGAGCCTTATGTGTCTATTCTTATTTAGTCATCAAGATGGTTTTATGAAGCAGTATTTCCCTTTCCTCATCATAATGATGAGGAAGCATATGGAATCAGAGGCAGAATGCACTCTTGTGCACTGAATGCCACTGTCTTTTATCTAGCCATACTGTGCTGTGCTACTTCTCTGTGAAACTGTGTGGAAGAAGGTGTAGAAAGTCAAGCTTGAAGCCTCCATGGAAATCATAATTGGTTGTATTTGGTTTTTTAGTCAGCTAACCAATCAGTAAATGACAATACAAATTAAGTAGAAAGAAGGTAGACATCCCTTATACCCTTATGACTCCCTTTTTTACTGGCTCTAAATATAGTATTGGTGTTACAAAATTATAGATATGTCTTTGAATTACACCAGGAAGGGTTATACATTTATCGTTGGACCATGCAGTCTTGACTGGAGAAAGCATTGTAGGCTGCTCTGGACCTTTATCAGTTAGACCTAATCAAGAAAAGTACAGGTTTTCTCACATTCTAAAACATCCAAAGATAGGTAGTTCTTATCTCTTAGTGCTCTGTCATCCTCAGTATGTGGCTTTCATCCTTATGGTTACTCCATGGTTGGGGATGACTTTTGGACCTTCAGTGTCACCTCTGGCCATAACGTGTCACAAGACCATTTAGCTGCAAGGAATGATAGAACATTCATTCATTCATTTTTAAGCTATTTAGTTTTTAAACTGAGCACAGTGAAAACTGAACAAATTTGGATACTAGTGGAAAATAACTACAGGTGGTCCCTGACTTAACATGGTTTTACTTAACAACTTTTTGAGAAGATCTACATTTAGAGAAAAACATACTTTGAATTCTGAATTTTGATCTTATGAAGTAACGTGCAGTGCAATCCCTCCTTGTGATACTGGGTAGTTCTTCTCAGCCAGCTCCACAATCATGATAGTAAACAACCAATACTGTGCTGCCACCAGTTTTTG
The DNA here is from genome assembly GCF_963383645.1 of Muscardinus avellanarius. Lineage (NCBI taxonomy): Eukaryota > Metazoa > Chordata > Mammalia > Rodentia > Gliridae > Muscardinus > Muscardinus avellanarius. The sequence continues at coordinate 139,378,699 of NC_137787.1, read as the reverse complement.
GATACAGGTACTAAATACATGATATAAAAACATGAGATAGTGAACTTTTTATTGTAAGTAGTATTTTACTATTAAACTGATAATAATATATTAATAGTAAAATACTATTCCACTATTATAAAGTAGAATTTTACTACAAAGTACTAAAAACATGAGATAGTCAACTTTTTATTATAAAATAGGCTTTAGGTTAGGTGATTTTGCCCAATTGTAGGATAATGTAAGTGCTCTGAGCATTTTTATCTTTTTGTGTGTGTGTGTGGTACAGGGGCTGGAACCCATCTACTTCTGGACTACATTACCAGACCTATTTTATATTTTATTTTGGAAACAGGATCTTACTAAGTTGCTGAGAGCCTCACTAAGTAACCGAGGCTGGCTTCAAACCTGTGCGATCCTCCTGTCTCAGCTTCCCAAGTACTGGGAATACAAGCGTGTTCCACCATGCCCGGCTTCTGAGCATTTTTAAAGTAGGCTAGATGTTTGTTTGGTTAGGTATATTAAATTTTTGATTGACAAGTTTTCAGTTTGCCATGAGATTATGGGGGATAACTCCATTATCAGTCCAGGAATACATGTAGTTTGATCTCATATGAGGACTTTGGCTAAGGATGTGTCAGACCTACATTGATTTCTGGGTTGGAGTAGTTTTCTCTCCAAATGGTTTCATTTGATTTTGTACTTCTTCCTACCCCCAGCTCTGCTCCTTCTGCTTTTATTCCGGGACTACTTTTGCCATTTGGAATTGATTCCCAGATTGAATGGAATGCTGTGATCTAAATCTGTGTATCTGGGTACCCATAGATTCTTGGGGTCATGGATTAGGCCTGAGACTTTAGTGATTAATGTTTATGTGTGTTTTGGTCAAGGACCATCCTGAAGTTCTTCAATTTATTTGGCAAATAAAATGATAAGAAAGCGTGCCAATTCTTGACAGCCTTTAAGAACCACCAGCAATCATTCCATTGTTCTTATTTAGATGCCAGGTATTAAATTGCTGGAAGACTTTGTAAGTGCCAATGGCTGAATTTTTTCTATTATTTTCATTCCAGAACATCTGGAGCAGAGAAGTTCTCTTATAGGAGTTTAAGTCACAAGTGTGGTGTGGTCAGGTGGTAATGCTTTCAGTTGGGGTTGTCTGGTTGGGTCTTAACTAAAATCATCGACCTGGCCATACTTTCTCAAGTGACATTCTGAGCAAGATACTGAAGAATATTTTCTTTGCATTATAATGTAATTAATTTGCTCAGAATTCAAACCATAGAATTTCCTTGGGCTGTGAGCAAGCATTGTGCTATGCTCAAAAGAGCATGAGAAAAGGAGTCATAGGACCTGAGTTAAAACCATGTTTCTCATTGATTTAAATCTTTCTGAAAGTCAGCTTCTTTATTTATAAATGGGGAAAATAATGTTGCCTTCTTCGTAAGATTGTGGCAAGAATTTAGTGAAATAATACACATGAAAATTCTTTATTTTTTCCCCACAGTACTGGGAATTGAACCTGGGGTGCTCTACATCTGCCACTTTATTTTTTATTTTTATTTTTTTACTTTTTACTTTGATATAAGGTCTTGCTAAGTTTCCAAGGCTGGACTATCTTAGCCTCCCAGGTAGATGGGTTTATAGGTGTGTGCCATGACATCAGCCTATGAAATTTTTTTTGTAAAGTTTTACGAGAATACAAAGCAGAAAACATAAAAGGAGTATAGCAGCTTTACCTTGGTATGAGTCTCAAGAGGGAGAAATGGGATTGTGTGGTATTAGAGTATTTATTTACCCAGTGAAAGAGGACAGCTGTCCTGACTCTAGCAGATGTTTGTTCTGAGGGAATGAAGACCCAGTGTCTTTAGGTCCTTGGGTTTTCCCAGAAGTACTAGAAATCTAGCTTTAAGTACTACAAGTACTTAAAAATCTAACATTTTTAAGTTAGTGCAATTTCTTTTGGCAGTACTGGGGATTGAACCCAGGGGCATTCTACTTTGGAGCTATATCTTCAGCCCTTTTACTTATTCATTTTTAAATTTTGTAAAAGGGGTCTCGCTAAGTTGCCAAGGCTGAACTTGAGCCTATAATCCTGTTGTCTTAGTCTCCCAAGTACTTGAATTGCAAATATGTGCCACCACGCCCCACTTGTACAATTTTGTTTTAAACTCTACAGAGAAAGCACCATGTAAATATGGGCTAGAGCCAGCTCTTTGTGCTATGAATATTATTTGTTTTGGAAACAATTCGTGCAAATTTATAATATTTATCAATAAGGTTTCTAGTTAATTAGAAAAGCCACCTGTATTAGGGTAGTCTCCCCCATCTTGTCCCCTTAAAAATTTCTGCTTCAGATTATCCAGTGAAAGGTGATTCCTTGAATGTGTTGAGAGGAACATATCACTTCCCTCCTACCTCTCCCAAACACTAGTGAGGAGAGGCCATTGTAGTAGTGAAGAATCGGCCTAAGTCTTGATTTTTAGTTAAGAAACATAAATGTCCCCAAAGCCTAAAAGGAGAATTTATTATAAGCCCATAGGTTAACTCCTGGAAGCCAAGGATAGAGGCATGGCCTTTTGAATATCAAATACTTTGGAATAGAAGAGACTTGAAGACTATGTGGAATATTGCTATGCAATTATTTAAGTTTACATTGAAATTGATTAAAAGTAAAAATTCTTCAGTGGCATCAGCCATATTTTAAATGAAATTTTATCTCAAATGGTTGTGAGGATAAAGAAATATAATTTATATAAAGATATAGTAAGGGGCCTGATATATACTAAATACTGTTAGCTCTTTTTCTTAGAATCTATCCTTGAAAAAATAAAAGCTTAATACCAAATAATAAGAGAATCATGGTGGATATGGGTTGTACAAATACAAATAATTTTTTTTTTTTTTTTTTACCAAATATGTATCTTTTAAGCTGAAGCATGCTGGGTCAGGTGGCACATGCTTGTAATCACAGTACTTGGGAGGTAGAGACAGGAGGATCCCAGGTTTGCAGCCAACCTTAGCAATTTAGTGAGATCCTGTTTCTAAATAAATAAATAAATAAATAAATAAATAAATAAATAAATGACAAAATAGGTTTGAGGGTGTAGCTCAGAAGTAGAATGCCCTGGGTTCAATCCTCAGTAATTGTCTCACACATACACACACACACACACACACACACACACACACATAGCCAGAGGATATTCTGTAAGAAATTTATAATGTCAAGATAAAACAAAACAAACCCCACCAACTTTGGTATAAATGAAGAAGTTGTACTTTACTACTATTACTTTTAGAACTCTTTGCCAAAATATATTTATAGAGAACTAAGTTTAAGTGAAGTTTGAGAAATTTGAATCTGAATGATGATTCTATACCAGTTGATAAAGGAGGATGCCTAGGAGTGGCGCATCTGAAGACCATGCTGAGATATATGGGCACTGTAAATATTTCTTCTCCAGCATTTTTTCATGATGAATAGCTTCCACTGTGACTCCTTTTTCATTGTTATTCTATGGAATTGTTCTTTTACTTTTAAATGAATTACAGTTATTCTCTTTTCACTTTAAATAAAAATCTGTAAATCAGAGAGGGCCAAGGCGGTGTTGGGTGGTAGAGAGAGCCTGTTGGACCTACCTGGATTATATCCCTGCTCCTCTACTTACCACTGTGTGCTTTCTCTCAGAGTGTGTGTGTGTGTGTGTGTGTGTGTGTGTGTGTGTGTGTGTATGTGTGTTATTAGGGATTTAACCCAGAGACATTCTACCTCTAAGCTATACCCCCAGCAGTATTTTATTTTTTATTTTGAAACAGGGTCTTACTAAGTTGCTGAAGCTGCCCTCAAATCTGCAATCCTTTTATCTCAGCCTCTCAAATACTGGATTATAGGTGTGAACCACCATGTATTAAGTAATTAAAAAAATTATATATATATATATATATTTGTAATCATACATCACTTTGGAATACAAGACTTAAGAGGATATACATGCTCATATCCAATAAGCCCTCATCCAATCCCCATCCCATTCCCTCCCCCTCCCTCGATCCCATGCTTAATTGGTGATTATCTTTGATATATTTGTTTATGTACCTCATGAGTTTTAAAGAGATTCCACCCTCCCCCATCCCCTCCCATCTGATTGGTCACCTTAATTGCTTCGCTATAGGGCCCTTTTTATAACTCGACCTCTTCCTGTTACCCCTTTCCTCCTAGTTCTTGCTAATTAGGGAAGCATCTGGATTTTATTTTCTGTGCTATTTCTCTGTGCATGCCATGTTGCAAGTTCTGATCCCACTCTTGACGGTCCCAGTAGTGGCCTGGCCACCCAGAGGACTCTTATCCCGACCTCGCTGGCTCCAGCATTGGCCTTGCCTCATGGGAGGCTCCGATCCTGGCCTCGCTGGCCCCCGCACCGAACTAACCCCTCAGCTGGCTCCGCTCCCAACCTCAGAGGCCCCAGCACCGGCCTAGCCTCACGACAGGCTCCGATCCCGGCCTCGCTGACCCTGGCACCGGCCTAACCCCTCGGCAGGCTCCTATCCTGGTCTCGCAAGTCCCAGCTCTGTCCTTGCCTCACATCAGTTTCCGATCCCGGCCTCACTGGCCCCGGCACCGGCCTTAACCCTTGGCAGAGTCCGATCCTGGCCTCGGAGGTCTCAGCACCGGTCTTGCCTCATGGCAGGCTCCGAACCCGACCTTGCTGGCCCCGGCACCAGCCTAACTCCTTGGCTGGAGCCAATCCCTGCCTCGGAGGCCTCAGTAGCGGCCTTGCCTCACGGCAGGCTCTGATCCCGGCCTCATTGGCCCCGGCACTGACCTCACCCCTTGGCAGGCTCCGATCCCAGCCTCGGAGGCCCCAGCACCGGCCATACCTCAAGGCAGGCTCCAGTCCCGGCCTTGCTGGCCCTGGCAACGGCCTAACCCCTCGGCAGGCTCCTATCCAGGCCTCGGAGGCCCCAGCACTGGCCTTGTCTCACAGCAGGTTCTGATCTCGGCCTCGATGGCCCCAGCACTAGCCTAACCCCTTGGCAGGCTTTGATCCCAGCCTCGGAGGCCTCAGCACCAGCCTTGCCTCGCAGTAGGCTCCGATCCCAGCCTCGCTGGCTCTGGCACTGGCCTAATGCGTTAGCTGGCTCCCATCCCGACCTCGGAAGCCCCAGCACCGGCCTTGCCTCACGGCTGGCTCCGATCCCGGTGTCGCTGACCCTGACACCGGCCTAACCCCTCGGCAGGCTCAGATTCCAGCCTCGGAGGCCCCAGCATCAGCCTTGCCTCACATCTGGCTCTGATCCCAACCTCGTTGGCCCCGGCACTGGCCTAACCCCTCAGCAGGTGCTAATCCTGGCCTTGGAGGCCCAAGCACTGGCCTTGTCTCACGGCAGGCTCCAATCCAGGCCTTGCTGGCCCCAGCACCGGCCTAAACCCTCTGCAGGCTCTGATCCTGGCCTTGGAGGTGCCAGCAGCAGCCTTGTCTCACGGCAAGCTCCGATCCCGCCATCGCTGACCCCGGGACTGGGGTAACTCCTCGGCAGGCTCCGATCTCAGCCTCAGAGACCTCAGTAGCGGCCTTGCCTCACAGCAGGCTCCAATCCCGGCCTCGCTGGCCCTGAAACTGGCCTCACCCCTCGGCAGGCTCCGATCCGAGCACCCTCTTCACCCAGCAGGTTGTCCCACATTCCCAAGGGTGCGTGGTAGTAGTATTTTGCCTCTAAGGTAATTTCTACAAAAGTTCCAGGTGTATTACATCAGATCTCTGCCTCCCCTGAGTACTTGCCGCTGCCAGTGCGACTGCCTCCACCATTTCAAATCTTTCCCAAGCTCTTTTCCCATACCGCATAATATCCAGTGTTCCTAAGCATGCGCGGCAGTAGCAGTCGACCTCTGGGGTAATTTCTTCAGAGGATCAGAGTGGGTTGGATCAGATGTCTGCCTCTCCCAAATACACATCTCCACCCCCATCTTGGCCACTGCTGCCGCCACCGCCTTCCTCCTAGGTCTCCGCTAGATTCTCTCCTCACAGGTGATGTCCAGGATTCTTAATGATGTAGCGAAGCAGCAGTCCTCCTTCGCGGGGAATTTTTCCAAAAGTTCCAGTTCAGATGGCTATGTTTTGTCTGCATCTCCAATATTCTAGCTGTCGCCATGGCCATCTTAACCCCTCTTGAATATTTTTCTTTTTTCTTTTTTTTCTCTCTCTCTCTCTCTTTTTTTTTTTAATAGAGTATGTGTGTTTTGGGGAGGATGTGGGATCAGGCACTCGGTAGCAATGAAAAAAATTTTTTTTCTGGGTGGGGGGGTCTCCTAAGGGTGCCGAGCCAGCGCCCGCCCACCTGCCCAGGGTGGGGGCCTTGCAGCCTCCGGACCCTTCCAGGTGGAGGGGTTGCCTAAAGGTGCCCCGTCTGCGCCCACCCACCTGGGGTTGGGGCCTTGGGACCTTGGACCTCTGGGCCCTTCCAGGTAGGGGTGGGGTTGCCTAAGGGTGCCCCACCCTCACCTGCCCACCTGCCCAGGCTCCCGGGCCTTGCAGCCCAACCTCCTGGTATTAAGTAATTTTTAAAATGTGTCATGGTCTTTGTGAGGATTAAATAACAAAAGGAGTGCCAGGCATGGTGGTGAATGCTTGTTATCTCAGCACCTGGGAGGCTGAGACCGAGGGTCACACAAGCTCAAAGCCAGCCTCAGCAACTTAGTGAGGCTCTCAGCAACTTAGTGAAACCCTGTTTCCAAATAAAATATAAAATAGGTCTGGGAGTATAGCCCGGAGGTAGAAAGCCCCTGGGTTTCACCCCCAGTACCACCAAAAAAAAAAAAAAAAGAACAAAAGGAGTTGTATGTAAAGCTCGGGTATGATTTTTAGACATAAGGAAAATGAATTAATTCAAGTGATATTTCTGGTTCCAACATTTAGAAGATTTGGTTTTGGGGGTTTTTGTGTCCCTAGTTCCAAATACAGTGTCAGATATGTACTAGTATTGGGAATGGCCTAGGAAGATATTGGAATGGCCTAGGAAGATTTGGGAAAGCTCTGATTATTAATATATTTCAAAAGAAAATAATTGGTATATTTCAAAATAGTTGTGTCAAAATGGCAGCAGACATGGGTAAAGAAAGGACTTGATTTCTGCCTAAAACAGGCAGCTATTCCAATGTAAATTAACCTAGCTCAAGGTAATTAACCAGTCAATAGGAGAGGAGTACTAGGCCTTTCTCTATCTAAAGACAGATCTCAAGAGAGGAGAACTAGGCCTTTATCTAAAGACAGATCTACATGATGATCTAGGGAGGATGGAGCAGGGTTTGACCTTGCACTTCATGAAAGGAGACACCTTGCCACACCTTGCTGGGGGAGGTACCTTTCAGGGTTAAGGGGAGGTACCTTTCAGGGTTAAGGGGAGGTACCTTACAGGGACATTCACTAGTCAGAGTCAAGCAAACAAGATGGAGGTCATGGGTATAAAAGGCCGAGTCCACGTGTAAGCCCTTTAGTGTATTCATTTCGAGTCACCCCTCCATGCTATTTTGGCATGGGGCTGTATTTCTATTTTCTGTATTTCTATCTTTCTAATAAACTTCTTTAAATCTTCAGCAACTGTCTAAGCTATGCATATTTATTCTTAGCTTAGGACAAGAACCCGCGGTAATTTTCTGTTTTTGGTCATTTCAGGTTTTGTTATGGGTTGGGGGAAATTGTGTCCGGGACCTTAGCAGGGGTCCCTGGGGAACAGCTTCCCCAAATCATATTCTCCCAATCCATAACAATAAACTTAGTAGCTTAAAACAATATAAACTTACTTCCTTATAGTTTTGAAGGTCAAAATTAAAAATGAGCCAGGCATGGTGGTACATACTTGTAATCCTAGTACTTGGGAGGGTGAAACAAGAGGATCACAGGTTTATAGCCAGCCTCAGCTACTTAGTGAGGCCCACTGCAACTTAGTGAGACCTGTTTCAAAACAAAAAATAAAATAGGGCTGGGAGTGTAGCTTGGAGATAGAATACCCCTGGGTTCAATTCCCTGTAGTAGAAAAATAATTCGAGATAATTTTAAACGGGTTAAATTCCAGTTGTCCACAGAGTTGGTTCCTTGTGGAGGCCCCAGGGAGAATCTGTCCTCTGCTTCTCTCTTAGAGGCTGCTTGCATTCCTTGGTTTGTGGCACCATCACTCCAATATCTGCTTTCAACTATACCTCGCCTCCTGCTTCCCTCTTATAAAGATCCTTCTGGTTAGGCCTGCCCCATATCAATAGTTCAGGAAAACCTCCCCAGCCCAAGATCCTTAATTATAGTTGCAAAATCTTTTACTACGTAGGGTAATACATTCATACGATCTAGGAATTAAGATGTAGAAGTTCGGGAAGGGGATATTATCCCATAAGTATATACCAAATTGCTACACCTCTGGTCTTAGACGTAAGAAGTGTTGGCACTTTAAATCTGTATTTCTATAATACTTTAATTTCTTATACTAAATATTTCATTTTTATTTAAAACCCAATGGATATATACCATATCTTATTCAACTCTAAGATAAATCAATTATAAAATATTTTGTATTAGCCGGGTGTGGTGACACATGCCTATAAATCTCAGTACTAGGGAGGCTGAGACAGAAAATTGCATGTTCGAAGCCAGCCTCAGCAACTTAGTGAGATTCTCAGCAACCTAGCAAGATCCTGTTTCAAAATAAAAAATAAAAATAAAAATAGGGTTGGGGACATAGCTCTGTGGTGGAATGCCCCTGGATTCAATCCCCAGTACTACACACACACACACACACACACACACACACAATGATATATTGTTACATTTGGCTCATAAAGGAAAAATATAAATTAAAATGATAATTGTACCAGTATTGGGAATGACCTAGGAAGATTTGAGAAAGCTCTGATTATTAATATATTTCAAAAATAATTGTGTCAAAATGGTGGCAGACCTGGAGAGAGAAAGGCTTGGCTTTGGTCAGGAAGCAAACAGCTATTGAAACTTAATGTAATTAGCAAGTCAATAGGAGAGGAGAACTAGACCTTTCTCTATCTAAAGACAGATCTACATGATTAGATAAGCTAGCTAGCATGGGAGGAGGGGTAGACCTTCCTGAAAGGAGACACCTTGCCACACCTTGCTGGGGGAGGTACCTTACGGGACATTCACTACCTCAGAATTATGCAAACAAGATGGAGGTCATGGGTATAAAAAGTCCAGTCCACCTGCTGTATCTTGGTGGGGGGTGAGTTGGCCCGGACCCCCCACCCCCATGCTATTTGGCATAGGGCTGTAACTACTTTTTGTATTTCTATCTTTTTAATAAACTTCTTTAAATCTTCAGCAAGTGTTGAAGCTAAGAAAACTTATCCTTAGCTCAGGACAAGAACCCGTGGTTTTTTTCTGTTTTGGGTCGTTTTGGGGTTTTGTTGTGGTTTGAGGGAAAGTGTGTCCGGGACCCTAACAGGGGTCCCCGGGAACAGTTTCCCCAAAACCATACTCTCCCAATCCGTAACAGTAATTATTGTAATATCATGGTACACTGTTTGCAAAAATGTCCTCAGAGGTCTTTCCCACCCAATATGATAGTATACTTGGTAAGGAGAATCTTAAGGAAAGCCAAAGACTATTTCTAAACTCCCCAACTCTGGTCTTGGCTTTGGCCTTGGAACTTGCTTTAGCTAATGTTGATTCAAGCTGTTAATTCTGATTTCACAAATCCTTTAATGTAAAAAACTGTGGTTCTAAGTACTTATCTAATGAGTATTTTAAAAGGAAAATATGGAGCCCCCTGGGTTTCACCCCCAGTACTGCAAAAAATAAATAAAAGGAAAATATGCAGGTTTTATTTGTATTGTATTGTATTGTATTGTGTTGTGTTGTATTGTATTTTTTTGGTGGTACTAGGAATGGAACCCAGAGGCTTTCTACCTCCAGGCTATACTCCCAGACCTATTTTATATTTTATTTGGAAACAGGGTCTCACTAAATTGCTGAGAGCCTCACTAAGTAGCTGAGGCTGGCCTGGAACCTGTGTGACCCTCCGGTCTCAGCCTCCCAAGCACGGAGATTACAAGCATGTGCCACCATGCCTGGCAATATGCAGGTTTTAGTTAATAAAGTCCTTATGACTCATTTTGGTTGCTAAAGGTTATTTTTGCTTATTTTCTGGTTTTTAGATACATTTCATATAATTTAAGTCATTGAATAAACAATCACTGCTCTGGAATATTACAGCGAGGTAAATTACCGTATCCACTCAATGGGAAAGAAACTAACAACCTCCAGAATTAAATAGTGACATAGTATTACTTGGCCAATTCAGGTAGGCATTGTGATTCATAAATTAATAATGGATATACTGGCAAATGTCTCTTCACAAAAACATACTACATAAAGTACATATAATGTCCTACAATTTAAAATACATAATTATGTATAAAAACAAAATATAGTAACTGTGTACATTCCAGTACTTATTACACTTGTAATTTTTAACCAATATAATTCTAAATACAAAAGAGGTTCTATCAACCTCTTACTACAATACTGCATTCATAGGCATCTTGTGCCCTTCCTGCTCACATTCCATTGACATAAACAAAATATAATATTAACAGAAGGTACAACACCAGCCACCAGCTTTGTTGTGAAAGATGAGCTTTCTATATTGCTGCCTTAAAATTCAATTTCTAGATTATTATATAGCTACCATTTATAGTGTTTATTGTTTCCAAACTAGTACTGATTAAAAAATACAGCACTAAGGTACATAAGCAGTAGAAATAACAGTCTTATGTATATGCACATCATATGCGATTTTCCTTTTTTTCTTTTCTTTCCATTTTTTTTTTTTTTTTTTTTTTGGTTCTAGGTATTGAACCCAGAACCATTCTACCTCTGAGCTATACCCCCAGACCTATTTTTATTTTTTATTTTGAAGCAGCCTCTTGAAAGTTGCTGAGGGCTTCACTAAGTAGCTGAGGCTGGTCTTTTTTTTTTTTTTTTTTTTTTCATTCCCCAAATGAACTAGTTTTTTGTTTTGGGTTTTTGGATTTTTTTCCTGAGGCTGGTCTTGAACTTATATTCCTCTGTCTTGGCCTTCTACATACTGGGATTACAAGCATGCACCACCACACCCAACTATATATAAGCAATTTCTTCTCCAAATATATAAAGATTTGCATAACTTCTTGGATTATTCATTTAACGTATAGCTACTGAGGGCTTACAACAATATATCTTGTTACGAATTGGGAAACTGTCCCCAGGGATCTTTGTTAGACCCCTGGAAATAATTTCCCAAAAACTCCCCAAAGAAACAAAAAAAACCCCAGAAAAACAGAAAAAGAGGAAAAGATAGAAATACAGGAGATAGAAATACGGCTCCATACCAGACTGGCATGGAGGGGTGACTCGAAATGAATATACCAGAGGGATTACACGTGGACTTAGCCTTTTATACCCATGACCTCCATCTTGTGTACGTAATTCTGACATAAGGTACCTCCCCTAGCAAGGTGTAGCAAGGTGTCTTTCTTGAAGGGCAAGGTCTAACCCTACTCCATTCTCCCTAGATTATCATGTAGATCTGTCTTTAGATAAAGGCCTAGTTCTCCTCTCCTATTGACTGGTTAATTACCTTGAGCTAGGTTAATTTACATTGGAATAGCTGCCTGTTTTAGGCAGAAATCAAGTCCTTTCTTTACCCATGTCTGCTGCCATTTTGACACAACTATTTTGAAATATACCAATTATTTTCTTTTGAAATATATTAATCAGAGCTTTCCCAAATCTTCCTAGGCCATTCCCAATACTAGTACATTTATAGTAATTGTTACAGCAGCAAATGGAAATCAATATATTTAATTGTTATCCATTATTATTTTATTTACTATTTAGTATTTTTTATTTAAAATTTAACTTTTAAAGTGACACATAATAGTTGGCTAAAAATTCAAATAGAATCAAAGGTTGGAAAGTAAAACCCCCTATTTTTTCTCATCAAGTATTCCTATATCAGTCCTCATTGTATAGGTTAGTGAGCAGGCTTAACATTTTCCTATGCATTTCTTCATATTCCTGTTCATTCTTTTATTTTTGTGTAAATAAGATCATGGCAGATATGCATATTTTATTTTGTATCTTATTTAAAATATTCTTAGACATAGTTTTACATCAGAAATGAATTGATCTACTTCAGCCAGTACTGTAATATATTTTGCCATTCTGTTTAAGGATGTTTAGGTTGTTTCCAGGGTTTTCTTTTGTATTTGATACTGGGGACTGAACTCATAGCTTTACCACTGAGTAACTTTAACCCTTTTATTTATTTTTTATTTTTTTATTATTTTTTTTGTGGGTCTGGGGATGGAACCCAGAGGCATTTGGCCTCCGAGCTACACCCCCTGCCCAATTTTTTATTCTTTATTTTGAAACAGGGTCTCACTAAGTTGCGGAGGGCCTCATTAAGTAGCTCAGGCTGTCCGTGAATCACAGTCCTCCCGTTGCAGCCTCCTAAATGTTGGGATTACAAGCGTGAGCCACCACGCCTGGCACCTTTAGCCCTTTTTGATACTGGGGACTAAACCCAGAGCTCTACCACTGAACTACCTTCAGGCCCCCCTTTTTTGCGGTACTGGGGATCAAACCCAGGGGCATACTACTGTTAAGTAAAATAAAAAATTATGCGAGTAAAATAAAAAATAATGTGAGTACGGCGGAGTGTGAAAAACACGAGAAAGGTCCGGTACATGTGGCATGTAAAGTTTTAATTGCACAGCTCTCCTGGGGATCAGGGTGAGGCACTGTGGGGCCCGCGCACCTGTCCGAAGCTAGAGGACACGGGCTCTCCTTTTCAAGGTATGCATCTCGCGAGATGGGGGTTTTACTCGCGGGAACGCCCAGTTCTCGTGGGGGTTTCGGCCCCCCCTTGCCCGTGCAGAGGTCATGTGACGCAAAGTCACATGAGTGCAGGACCCAACTTATCATCCTGGCCTTTTGATGGTAGGGATAAGAGATGACGATTGGACCCTCTAGCGACTTCCTGCTGTCAAGGGGCATCGTCAGGGGCCCCAGGCCGGGAGAACTCGGAGTCCACTGGAAGGCGGGCAGGTGGGTGCATAGCTGCAGTGAGAATTGGAGGTTACCCTGGACAGCTTAGTGATGTGCGCTTGAGGAGGCTTGAGCAGGCGAGGGCCTTTTCCAAGGGCACTGTTCCAGTGGCCCTCCTGGCCACATGCTGGGCACGGTCTGATGAGTGGGCACGGTCTGATGAGTGGGCTTCACCCCACTTCAGGCAGGCTCCTGGAGGTAGTCTTCGTTGCAGTCCTCCACCCCTAGGTTGCGCTCCAGAGGGCTGAGCCACCACCGCCAGCCGAAGGGAGCTACCAGGGATCTGCCTTTTGGCAAAGTCGGAGTGGACGCTCCCTCTCCGCCTGTTTCTTTCTGGAATTAAAACTTTAGATGCCATGTTAAGGTTCTGTCAGCTGCGATGGACCTACACTCACACACAAAGAGTATGTCCCGGGGCGGGTGTCCGGCAAGAATGGCAACGCAGACTCCCCATGGCGGCCAGAGGGTGTCGCCCCGGCCCTGGCCCGGCGTTTCCCGCAGCACCTAGGGTGTGCCCAAGCGGGCCGGAAAGGGAGCCAGAAGCCGAGCGCTTTTAGGACCACGTGGAGCCGGCCGGGTGGCCGCCCAGCAAAATTGCAGTCTAGCGTAGGCCAAGATGGCAACTGTGATGTCACCAGGCAGCGATAACGCGCCATTACAAAATGGCGGCTGGCGGGAAAATAAATGGCAGCTGATGGGGGACATCATTTGGAGGGATACCAGACCGCTTATAAAAGTTCCTAACTGTTCCTGGGCCACCGCAACCCATTTCCCAACTCGTATCAAGGCAGACAGGCTCTCAGGGCATCTGCTAGTATAAAGGTTTGACTCCCCATAATTGGTTCGCGGGCTGAAACCAAGAACAGGAAATGGGCGTCCCCGATTTCCCTGCTCAATCGTTCGGAAATGGAGGTTAAGAGATAGGGAAGAACGTCTTCATTCCTTCTCAAAACCGGAGGATGACCTGGTCATCTGGAGGGTGGTCCCAGTGGACCAGGGGACAATGGGTCACCAAGCACTTGGATTTTGGGGTCCCAGTGGACCGGAAGACCCAAGTCTGGAACCCGCTAACCAAGGGAAGGAGGCAGTTTACCAGAGTGAAGCGTTGCTGGCCAGCGCTGGCTGTGACAGAAGCGCTGAGAAGCTGCTGGGGGCATGGTGGAGCTGGGGCACACGGATGCCTGTGGCTGGCGTGGACGGCACTGGCGCCCGGCGCAGGCAGAATCAAACGGTGGCACGCAGGCGGCATGGCTTGCTGGGTTTGCGGCGTGGAGATAAAATGGCTTCCAGGCACGCGGCAGACACTGAGGCTGGGCCCCAGGAGCACCGCCAGTGAGCCTGGCTTGAGCAGGTGGAACGGAGCAGCAGCAGCGAGTAGAGCTATGCCTGGTGTGGGTGCCAAGGCCGGCTGTGTGCCGCCTAATGAGCCTGGATCGGCCAGAGGTCCAGGCAGTGACTGGAGCGGCGAGCTGGAAAGGCGGTTTTAGGAGGTCCAAGCAGCAGGCAGAGGTCCTGGCCTGCGCAGGCGGTTGGCAGGCAGAGCAGGTGCCAGCATCACCCAAGAAGCCTGGCTCAGGGCGGGTGGAACTGGCAGCTTGGCAGCCGGCAGAGCCTGCACGCCCCGGCGGTGGTGGCCGCAGCCGCGGTGGCAGTGGAAGATGGCCGCCAGCGCTCTGGAAGAGAGCATGTGGGCGGGAAAAGATGGTCACTGGCTCTCAGCAGAGTGCAGGGCCGGAAAGATGGCCGCGGACTCTCAGTAGAGAGTGGGATCAGAAAGATGGCCACCGGCTCTCAGCAGAGTGCGGGGCCAGAAAGATGGCCGTGGACTCTCAGCAGAGCTCGGGGCGGGAAGAAGGCCGCCGGCTCTCCCAGAGAGCACGGGGCTGGGGAAGAAGGCTTACAGTCCGGGCAGGTATGGGGTGGCAGTGGCGGCAGTGGTGGGAGCAATGCCTGCAAGCGGAGTGCTGGTGTGGGACCTTGCAGTCGAGCTGCTGGCGGGTAAGAGAGTCCGGGGCTCAAAAAGAGAGTAAAAATAAAGAGAAAAAAGAAAAAAAAAGAAAAAAGGGGAGGGACCTAAGAGTTCTTCCGGTTCGGCACCAAATGATAAGTAAAATAAAAAATTATGCGAGTAAAATAAAAAATAATGTGAGTATGGCAGAGTGTGAAAAACAGGAGAGAGGTCCGGTACACGTGGCATGTAAAGTTTTAATTGCACGGCTCTCCCAGGGATCAGGGCGAGGCACCATGGTGCCCGCACGCCTGTCCGAAGCTAGAGGACGCGGGCTCTCCTTTTCAAGGTATGCATCTTGTGAGATGGGGGGTTTACTCACGGGAACACCCAATTCTTGCGGGGGTTTTGGCCCCCCCTTGCCTGTGCAGAGGTCATGTGACGCAAAGTCACATGAGTGCAGGACCCAACTTATCAACTACCTCTGAGCTACAGCCCTCAGCCTTATTTTTTATTCTTTATTTTGAAACAGGGTCTCACCAAATTGCAGAGTGCCTCACTAAGTAGCTAAAGCTGGCCGTGAACCTACCTATGATCCTCCTGTCTCAGCCTACTAAGTACTGGGATTATAAACTTGTGCCACCACACTTGGCTACCCTCAGCCTTTTTTACATTTTATTTTGAGATAAGGTTTTGCTAAATTTCCCAGGTTTGCTTCAAATTCATGATCCTCTTGTCTTAGTTCTGGAGTAGCTGAAAATTAGAGGCCTGTGCCACAGTGCCTGGCACCCACAGTTTTTCTTTTTGCCTTTCCTATTTTTCTTTCCTTTTCCTTCTATTAGAAACAATGTTGAAATTAACTCCCAGAAATTAACCCTCAGAAGATTATAAATGTGAAAAGAGCTGATTAGGATATTCATAATAGCACATTTCAAGAATTGACAGCTGACCTTGGCGAAATTGCAGAAAATGGATATAAGAACTAAAAACAGTGAAATTTAGGACATTTAGTGTTAGAACAGACAACTCTCTATGTAGGACTGTAGCTCCTGGGACATCTATATTTAGCCACAGAAAAAAATAAAGGTTATCTTAAGAACACAATAAAATACTTTAGAATATCATAAAAGTGGTTAAAAGGCAGGTTACATAGCCCTGGCAGGCATGAGGTCCTGGGTTCAGTCCCCAGCATTGGAAAAGAGAGAGAAAAAAAGAAGAAGATGATGATTTTAAAAAATACTACTACCTGGAAAATTTACTATGTGCTAAGATAGCTAATATATGCATCTCTTATATGGTGCATTACGCAACCTAGTCTTCATCTTTAAAGGCTAAATTGATTCCAAGGGAAATTCCTAGGAGGTTTGATTTTAGAACATCCTTAAAGGACTAGTTTGTAGTTTATTCTGTTTTGCAAACTCTCTGAAGAAGATGAAATTGAATCCTAGTTGTATATAATTCCTGTGTTTTTTTTTCTTTCCCCTGATTTATACCCTGGTCTAGAGCTAGCACTAAAATGGCAGTGACAAGTTTCTCTATATGAAAGGTTTGGCTGGGTTCTGGGCTTGGAGTGAACACATGGGGCTGGGTGTGCATTGACAGAAATGCTCAGCCCTGACCTCAAATAGCTGAGAGCTGGGTTGTATCAATTATTGCTATTTTATTCCAACTTTATTTGGCCTTCTTTAGCCTAATAGTCAACTATCTGATTTATTAGTGATTTGTTGTTGTTGGGACAGACTCTCAGGCTGGTTTTGACCTCATGGCCTTGAGAAGTCCTGCCTTATCCTTCCAAGTACATGGGGCTGTCATGATAAAACACGATAATTCTCTGTAGAGTCCTGAAGAGTTCCCAGGTTTGGGGAAGGGAAACTCATTTCAGGACCTTGGGGTCCTTGGCTTCCATGGCAGAAAAGAATTTCAGTATGTGCCAGTCAGAGACAAAGACATGTTCAAAGGAGAACATGGGCCACCTCGAGAGTGTGAGAGGCCCTTGGGGTTTTTAGTCTTTTTTTTTTTTTTCAATACTGGGGATGGAACCCAGGGCCATTCTACCTCTGAGCTACACCCCCAGCCCTGTTTTTTTATTCTTTATTTTTAAACAGGGTCTCAGTGAGTTGCAAAGGACCTCATTAAGTGGCTGAGTGAGGCTTCTCCTGTCCCAGCCTCCCAGA
This sequence comes from Muscardinus avellanarius, assembly GCF_963383645.1. Classification (NCBI taxonomy): domain Eukaryota; kingdom Metazoa; phylum Chordata; class Mammalia; order Rodentia; family Gliridae; genus Muscardinus; species Muscardinus avellanarius. The sequence continues at coordinate 139,361,489 of NC_137787.1, read as the reverse complement.
TGCTGGGATTACAAGCATACACCACCATGCCCGGGATACATTCTTTTTATAGGGGACTCCAAGAGGGGGTAGCTAGGAATACATGGCAGGGATGGGTGAAAAGGGGTGGAGAGTCTCCTTTTTTTTTTTTTTTTTTGGTACTGGGGGTGGAACCCAGGGGCTTTCTACCCCCCGGGCTATACTCCCAGACTTATTTTATATTTATATTTGGAAATGGTACCACTAAGTTGCTGAGAGCCTCGCTCAGTAGCTGAGGTTGGCTTCGAACCTATGCAACCCTCCTGTCTGAGCCTCCCAAGTGCTGGGATTACAAGCATGCACCACCACACCCAGCTGGGAGTCTTCTTTTTTGAATCCTGAGGTTCTCACCATTTCATTGAGTTTCTAGATTTTAAAACTGTATTTTCCCTTTCTTTCCCAGTTCGTCTCCTTTCTACCTAACATTTTATTTCTCCTATCCTACCTCAGGGTTACAGGCATGCATCATTATGTTGACCTTAGAAAGTTAAAGTTGAAGGTTTTGGAGAAGAGTAATAAGTGTTTGCCATTTGGTTTCTGTTATGGTTTAGGAAACTGTCCCCAGGGATCTTTGTTAGACCCCTCCCCAAAGAAACACCCCCCCCGCCCCGAAAAAACAGAAAAAAAGCGTAGGTTCTTGTCCTGTGTTTGGTTTGGGAATGTTATAGTTTTGGGCAAACTGTCCCTGGGACCTCTGTTAGGGTCCCAGACACAATTTCCCTTAAACCACAACAAAACCTTAAAAACCAGAAAAACAGAAAAAAGCACAGGTTCTTGTCCTGAGCTAAGGGTGAATACACATTAGCCAGACTCTTGCTGAAAATTTAAAGAAGTTTATTAAAAAGATAGAAATTCAGAAGATAGTTACAGCTCTATGCCAGAATGGCATGAGGGGGTGGTTCAAATGAATGCCCCACCAAAGATACAACATGTGGACTGGACTTTTTATACCCATGACCTCCATCTTGTTTATGTAATTCTGACATAGTAAATGTCCTTGTAAGGTTTGGCAAGGTGTCTTCTTTCATGAAGGTCAACCCCTCCTCCCATCCTAGCTAGATTATCCAATTATTATATAAACCTGTCTTTAGAATGAGGATGGGGAAGTCCTAGTTCCCCTCTCCTATAGACTTATAGACTTGCTAATTACCTTTAGCTAGGTTAATTTACATTGGAATAATTGCCTGCTTCTAGGCAGAAACCAAGTCTTTTCACAGATTCACCCCTCACCCAGTTTTTGTAATATATTAATAATCATAGCTTTCTCAAATCTTCCTAGGCCATTCCCAATACTGGTACAGTTTCCACTTACTGTGTTGTACACACTAATGGGAACAGAGGAAGTAGCTTTGTTAACATGAAGTAATGTTTTCATGCTTCCCTCTACTTAAAACAGATAGAGGAAATGAAGGAAAAATTGGTATGATCTTGAGTGAGTATCTAAAGGAGTCAAATGAATCTCCTTAAATTCCTGCTGAACATTCATTTGTTTAGGAACTTTAGGGTTTTTCCTTTCAAATAAAAGTGCAAAGGTAACTTATATGTATATATTTTTCAATTTATTGTATGAAATTACAGAGTGGTCAAATAATTTCCCTAGCTTGTTCTTTTCTTCCCTCATCTAGTGAAAGAAATACTTTGACAATTATGATTTTGGACCAGCAGTGGACACTTTTCTTTTTGTGCATTCTGGAATATCTTTTTAAATTCTTAATTGGGAATTGACTAATGACAAAAATTTAAAAATTCAACCTTGTATAATTGTTAAGAATCCCTTGTTCTATGTGACTTTTTTTTTTAATGAGACATTTTATGTCCCTAAAACTTAAGTCACAGCTAGAATGAACCATGTGGTATCCTGATAAGGGTAATTTAACATCAAGATTATCACAGGTGACACCATATGTTGCTGATTACAGACATCTTACGGGCACTCTTGAATTTCTATGAGTGCTTAATGATTTGATTTCTCTTTTTAAAATTAAATATATCTGTGAACGGATAACTTGCCCTTCAAATCCACATAGCCTTTCTTCAAGAAATTATCTCAAGTCATGAAAATGGAAAGTGTGTTTTAAAATCTTTATGAAGATGCTGGGTGAACCTTAATCTACAGTTGAGGTGTTTTCTACTGCACTGAACAGAAACCCTTAGTCATTGACACTGTTACAAACAAGTGAAGGGCTTATTTTCCTCTTACACCAAGAATTCCAGAGGTGGTCATTCCAGGGGTGGCACCAGCTCAAAGAAGCTGAGAGGAGCCAAGCTGCTTCTGCCTGTCCATTTAGCCATCCTTTGTGATCATACAACTTTTAAGTCTTCCCAGGCAGGAAGGAGGAGGAGGGCAGATGGCAGAAGGCACATACCAGCTGCGTCTGTTTTCTTTCAAAGAGCTTCCTGGAAGCTCAGTTCAGTGACTTCCCCTTTCATGTCCTTAGCCAGAACTGTTTCATACTGTCACCCCTAGCTGCACACAAGGCTGGGATATGTGGTTGTTTTGGCTGGGCACATTGTCACCATGAACATAAATGGAATTCTGTTGGAAAGTATTTTGAAAAGAATTGTGTATCTGTTGCCTCTAAAGTAATGGGGCTCAAGAAGAATAAAATAAATGAACATTTTTGAAAACCTACCTACTGGATATTGTGCTGTTTTCTTTGGAGTGCCTGACAGGTCATATATCCATTTAAACAAAAGAATAAAGTAAGCTCAGGACAGATTTAAAGAGCTAAAAAAAAAAAAAAAAAGTGGGATTATTCCAGGTGTGGTGGCACATTCATTCCTGTAATTCTAGTACTTGGGAAACTCAGGCAGGAGGATCAAAGATTCAAGACCAGCCTCAGCAATTTAGTGAGACTCTCAGCAACCTATGAGACTCTGTTTCAAAAACAAAAAATAAGATAGGGCTAGGGCTTTAGCTCAGAGGTAGAATGCCCCTAGGTTCAGTCTTCTGTACCACAAAACAAACAAACAGACAGACAGACAAACAACAAACATAGAATTCAGGATTGCTGGGCCACATTTGTAATCCCAGTACTTGGGAGGCTGAGACAGGTGGATTGTGGTTTATGGTCATCCTCAGCTACTTAGTGAGGCCCTCTGCAATTTAATGAGACCCTGTTTCAATAGAAAGAATACAAAAATAGGGCTGGGGGTGTAACTTGTAGATAGAATGCCCCTGGGTTCCATCCCAACTATCACATGCAAAAAAGCAGGATTATTCTTTGTAAAAATGTTCTGTCAGCTGACATAGTAAACTTGCAGTTAACTTAAAGGACTATATCTTGAAATCCTGAAGTTTTATAATGGGAAATTTTGAGAAATTTATATTAATAAAAAAGGTTTGTGTTGAGAGTCATTCTTCATAGATGAAGGATTGGAGAAAAAGTATTTGCAACATAGATCGAAAAGTCTGAATAGTCATAGTAAATTAGAGACACTACAAATAAATAGCAATAAAAAACCTAGCTATTAAAAAAACGAAAAATATGGACAGGAGACATTCATCCAAAGAATATGTACAAAGAGTTCAAAAAAGTTGGAAATAAGTAATTGAGTCAGTACAAATCAAAAGAAACACTGAAATACCACTGTTTGATTCACATCCTGGCAAATATTTTAAAAAATTGGTAATATCTTAGGAATGTATACTTTGAATCTCCCTATGACATATAATTAAATACATTAATAAAATATCTAAGATTTGCTAATATCCAGTTTTGTAAGCACTAAGGAAGAAAGGGCCCTTTTCATATACACTCAGCACTGCTATGGATACCAGCATTTTGGAGAGCAGTTTGGCAATCCTTGTTCATGTGAAACATACATACCCTTTGACTCAATAGGCCCACTTCCTGGGACAAATTTTACAGACATACTAGCTAGCATGGCTTTCCAAGGTGTCTACTGTTGCACTGTAATTAAATAAAAATATGGAATGAGCTAGTGTCTATCAGTAGGGACTAGTTAAATAAATTATGACCATACAATATGATCATTAGCTTGAAAGTTGTCTATAGACTATTAACAAAGTAGGTTGCAAGGTAATATGTATGTTTTTGTGTCACCTCTCCTTAAAAAAATTTATGTATCCAAATAAAAGAATTGGGGCAAGAAGTCTGGTTTTTGCCCATTTTTAATACTTACATATTAATTAAATATTTTGCAAGGGTGAGTTACTATGTGTATGTGTGTGTTTTCCAAGGGTGAATTATTAACCAGTAATGACTTTTTTTTTATAGCAGAACTTCTTCTTTTTCTCTTTTCTTTCTTTTTTTTTTTTTTGGTGGTACTGTGGGTGGAACCCAGAGGCTTTCTACCTCAGGGCTATACTCCCAGACCTATTTTTTATATTTTATTTGGAAACAGGGTCTCACTAAGGTGCTAAAAGCCTCACTAAGTAGCTGAGGCTGGCTTCGAACCTGTGAGATTCTCCTGTCTCAGCCTCCCAAACACGGGGATTACAAGTGTGTGCCACCACGCCCGGCTATAGCAAAACTTTTAAAATGAAAGAATATATGAATTTGTGATTCTCAAAATGCTAAAATGCAGATATTGATTTCTATGACTTATTTTCTGGGAAAGATGGGAATAAATGATGTGATAGGGAGAAAAAAGTCTGATTAGTGAATAACCTAAATTATAGAGCACTGGAAAATAACAGCTATCTTCTTTCCTTCCACTTCCTAGTAGTCACTTGGATCAGTCAGGATGGGGTGGGTTAAAGTGCAATAACAGTGCACACACCTGTAATCCCAGTACTTGGAAGGATGAGTGAGACAGGAGGATCGTTGGTTCAAATCTAGCCTCAGCAACTTAGCGAGGACCTCAGCAACATAATGAGACCTTGTTTCAAAAAAAGAAATAAAATAGGGCTGGGGGTATAGCTCAGAGTTCTCTGTTTCAGTCCCCAGTACTCACATATACACACACAAAAAATAACAGACACCCCCCAAATCTCAAGAGCTAATTACCCTAAAGATTTCTCATTCATGTTCTGTGACTCCTGAGTTATCTGTGGCTCTACTAACAGTAGTTATCTGTGGCTCTATTAACAGTGTTGATGGGCTAACCCAGCCTCCATCCAGTGAGCACTGCCACTCACTAAGACAGGGATAGGGAAGTTGGGAGATCTTGTGCTGACTTCTTTCAGATGCATTTTCCACTGTGACTCCTTAGCTATGTCAGTAGGATTTGACCGAGTGGGAAGGCAACACTCCATGTCAAGCAAGGAAATCTTTTTAGACAATCCCTATGGATATGAAATGAAAGAGCAGAGGTTTTTTTTTTTTTTAACTTATTTTGACGCCTGCCATTAGGTAGAAAATTGTCCTAATTTGAGCATCATGAAGTTTTTTCTCCCTCCTATCTTCTCTCCTTACTTTTACCATAATCCTTCCAATCATTTTATCTTTACTGCTCCAAAGAACTCAGCTTTTAACCATAAGTTTCATCCTGTTTTTTCATAAACAAGCAGATGTTTCAGGACCTCATGGCGGTTCATCTTGCAGGGTGGAACATTTACAAGATAGACCTTTCTCCTAGAACCAGGAGGAAATAGAAAATCCCTTCTACCACTTTAATAACATGGTGGGTTGAGTTTTAAGAAATTTTAAGAAATTTGTCCATAGCCAGATTTTTAAAAATATATGTAGGCTACTTTCTAGGCCTTGAATTTTTTCATGCTAACTTGACTTACTGGTTTTATTTTTCTTCTGTATCAAGTAGAAAAATCTCAAGTTTTTGCCATACTGCCTTTTTTTTTTTAAATAAAAGATGTAGCTACCCATGTGTTTCTGTTAATTTCATCTATTATTCAGTAGCCTTGGTCTGACTATCGAAATCAACATCTATAGAGAGAGCAGTTGCACCTTTGTTGATGTAGGCATACGCTTTAATGCCAAAATTTGGGATGCCTCTTTGGTACAAATGACAAGCACTCTGAATTCAACAGAATTGTGTCATTATCTTCAGCCCCTTGTGTTTACTGTTAGATTTTGGCAGCACTTCCTTAGGAGCATAAGATGAGTACAGAGAGGACAGGAAAGATGATTAGCAGTTTTGGGGAGCACTGACTATGTACCTCATTAGAAGTTTGCTTCAGGCTAACAGATGGCTTGCTCTTCCCACTAGTGGCAACAATGCTGATAACAAATTGAGAATTCATTCTGGTGCTTCTCTAGTTTGTCTCTGGCTGATTCTGAACTTCTTTAGGGTAGGGATTGTATCCTGTTGTACTGTGTGCCCATAGTGCTGTTACTTGATGTGTACTCAGTAAGTTACAGGTGTTCCTTGACCCATGATGTGGTGATGCCTCATAAACCATTTGTAAGTTGAGAACATCTTAAGTTGAGGATACATTTATTCTGCCTACCCTACTGAGATCCTAGTTTAGTAACACAGCACACTGCAGGGAGTTGCTTGTTTACCCTCTTGATCTCCTGACCAATTTAGAGCTGAATTTGGTGCCACTATCCAGCATCCTGAGAGAGGATTCGTCAGCACGTGGAATATCCCTGGCCATGAAAAGATCCAGGTTCAAAGTAGGGTTCCTACTAAATGTAGTCACTTTTGGACCATCATAAAGTTAAAAATTTTAATCCAAAACATCATAAGCCGGGGAACCATCAGTAGTTAAATGAATGCCTTTGTGAGTGAATGGATGAATATATGAGTGGACTGTGAGTGAGACAAACCACCTGGCCATCAACCTGGAGAACTTTATGATTTAGGAGTAATGAATGGGTTTTGAAAGTGATCTGTGGATATTAGAAAGGTTTCCAAATTGGCAGTGCAGTTTGCCTACCTTGTATAGAGTGAGCCTACCTGTCCCTGTCACTCATGACACCATCCCAAACCCTCATTGTTAGTATACAGCATCAGGCTGTGGCCGACTAACCCTTATTCTCATCAAATGTTGCTGGAATTTCCTGGAACACAGAGCATCACAGTTCTAGAAGATGGCAGCTTGCCAATGCAAAACAATGAAGGCTTGAGTGCCTCCTCCCTGCCTGTCACCGTCCTGAATCCTGGAGGAGGGAGTGTTGAAGAGGGAGTGGGCAGTGCCACATACCTTTCATCAAAAAGCAATCACAAGGCTGTTGGAGCTTATCCACCTTTGGTGAGACTAGAGGAGTGAATAAAATCCGAGATGCCTTTGGCTGCTGTAAAATGCAGTTAGTAATGGTGAGCTGCAGAGCTCAGAGTAGGCCAGAGCTGCCTAGCTTTCTTTCTTTGGGTTTCTCCCTCAATTATGTCTTTTCTCTCATTCCTCACAAGACCTACTTCTTCCACCTCTCAAAACAGGTAAAGAACTCTAGAGGTGTTTAGTAGAATTCCCTTCTCCCTTCCAAAATTAAATAATGGAAGTGAGGTCCTTCAAGTAAGGTTAGAACTATTTTCCTCATTTTGCCTCAGACTGTGGGTGATCAAAATAAGGGTGAGAAGAAATAGTAGTTACTTAAGGAACACAGGAAGAGAGAATGACCCCTTATTTCTGATAACCTAGGCGGACCTTTCTTACAAGCTCATTCCCAGTTCTGAGATATATAAAGGAGAGAAACAGTGCTAACCTGTGGATCAGTCCAGTAAAATCAACCTGATACAACCATTTCAATAGTTTTTGGGTAAATACTCCATTTAAAAAAATATCAAGCTGGGCATGGTGGTGCACCCTTATAATCCCAGTGCTTGGGAGGCTGAGACAGGAGAATTACACAGGTTCAAAACCAGCCTCAGCTACTTAGTAAGGCTCTCAGCAACCTACTGAGACCCTGTTTCCAAATAAAAAATAGGTCTGGCAGTGTAGCCCATAGGTAAAAAGCCCCTGGGTTCCATCCCCAGCACCACACACACACACACACACACACACACACACACACACACACAAAATCAAGTGCCTGGATTCTCTCCCTCCATATTCTCTCCCCTCACGTTCCTCACTAGGATGGTATCTGGGTAAAGTGCTGGTGGCTGGGTTGGGAGACTGGGTGGATGGAATCCACAGACCCACTGGACTTCTGGATCCTTTTTGGTTCAGCCATTGAACAGCTGCTCTGGCCTGTGGCCTGGAATGGAGATCTCTGAGGGGTGATATCCATCCTTGATGGCCTCTGCTGAAGCCTCTAACTGCCCTTGCTTGTCCCCACTGGGTCGTGCCTGCTGGTGTTCCTGGCCTGCTGGCTTCACCACACTGGCTCTTGCAGGTTGCTTCCTCTCTGAACCTCTGCCATAGCTGTCATCCTGCTCTTTCCTAGTGGTCCTCTACGGCCTTTATATTGGATCCATGTCTCCTCTTAACCCTGGGGGCTCCAGGCACCCCCGTGGCTCTCAGCCCATCCCAGCTACATCTGTTTTCTCCCATCCAGGCAGGCTTTTCTGGGTCTTGTGGAAATAAAAACCAGATCTGTAGAGGAAAGATAAATAAACTGCGGTCATTGTTCTTACTTTGCTAGAGCACTGAGTTTTCTTTGATATGGCTGACCCTGGGATGGTGGTGTACCCAGAGAGGCCAACTGTTCCCAGAATCCTACACGGGGAGCAAGGCGGAATTCCTGTGCCCTTGGAATTTGTCACCCTGCAAGTGAACACATTTTCCAAGAGGGACGGATGGGCACACTTGTCTCACTCACTTCCTCTCCTGCCTTGGCTCCCTGCTTTCCCCCAAAGTTCTGTTGGCCTTAATGACAGAGTTAAAGAGATTTAGGGGAATTTTTTTCCCTCTAGGTAAAGCTTCATCCCCTCTCTCCTTTTCTCCAGTATTGCTGTGATAACAGAAGCCTTGCCTATGTAAATGGATACCTTTCATAGATTGGGGGTGATTGTGGTCAGTAGAAGTATATTAATAGCTTTCAAACGTATTCTTTATTAGATCTAGAAAAATTAAAGGGGCATTGATTACCTGGGAGAGAGAGAGAGAGAGAGAGAGAGAGAGAATGAATGAGAATGAATATGAGAGAATGATGAATGAGAATGAATATGAGAGAATGTGTATTTATTACTGGGAATGGAACCCAGGCATTCTACATCTGAGCTCCACTCCCAGCCAGCCCTATTTTATCTTTTTTTTTTTTTTTTTTTTGAAACAGGATCTCATTAAGTTGTGGAGGCTAAATTGCTGAGGCTGGCCTTGAACCTGCAATCCTCCTGTCTCAGCATTCCAAGTACTGGGATTACAGGTAAGTACTGCCCAAGTTGAATTTTATATATATATATATATATATATTTTTTTTTTTTGGCGGTATTGGGGATGAAATCCAGGGGGCATTCTACCTCTGAGCTATACCCCCAGCTCTATTTTTATTCTTTATTTTGAAACAGGGTCTCACTGAGTTGCAAAGGGCCTCACTAAGTACCTGAGGCTGTCCATGAACCATAATCCTCCTGTCTCAGCCTCCCAAATACTGGGATTACAAGCACGTGCCACCACACCCCACTTGAATTAAAGATTTTTAAGGAGTTTGTGTCTTCAACATTTTCTAGAAATAAATTAGGAGCTGCCTAAGGGCTCTCAGTGAAAGTTTATAAAATTTTGCAGTACCGGGATTGAATCCAGGGCCTCATGCACTGAGCAGCATCCCTGGCCCTTTTTATCTTGAGTCTCACTGACTTGACCACACTTGGCCTTGGAACCACACTGACTGAACTTGGAATCCTCCTGCTTCAGCCTCCCCAAGTCACTGAAATTGTAGAGGATATTTTAAAGGATCCATTGCAGTGGCTGGCCAGATTTGTCCTTTTGTGTTCTTGTAGGCATACATGGCTATGTAGGGGGCAAGGGGAATTTCTTCTCTGCCCTCTCAAGGTTTGCTGGAATAAACTGACCACGATTAAATGGAGAAAGGGCATTCAGATTTATTAATGTGTGAAAGGGGGAAAAAATCACAGTATGAAGAAGAATCACACCACCGTGATTACCCTTCTGCTTAACATTATTCAAAAAATTATGTGCCCCTTTTTCTATACGGGAGGGGAAGAACAGGGAATGCAGACAATTTTGAGGGTTTGTAAACAGCGATTAGAGGAATGATTAGTGCTGACCATCTCTTTGGGGTTCAAATGAGCCCAGGGTCCAGGGATTACTCTGTAAAGGGCTCCTCAGATGCAGGCTACATTCCTGTCTTTTTCTGAGATAGGTGATGAGATTTCAGATGAGGATGGAAACAGTTCTATCCCTTTTGTAGTTTTCTTTGAATGTAGATAACGCATTCTAGAGGGACCCTCCCTTTATATCAAATTGCTTGGCATTTAAAAACAAACAAAAAACCCATAATATTTTTTGGTGTCATTCTAGAAGTTCCAACAGCAGTCACTATCAGAAAAGATAGTTATTCCATTGGTCCTGGAACAGCCATATGGTATTAAGTGCTTCCAATTCCTCTCCCTTATTTTCTGCAGTTATATCTTGTTCTCAAATATGTCTCCTTTGGCCCCATTTTCCTGCCCTTACCCAGCACACCAGCACCCTTCCCCTGAAACACCACAGACCTCCATCTCTGCTCCACAAAGCTGGCGAAGGATCTCTGCAAGACTTCAACATCACTCCCTCAGTAAAATCCTGTTGCCTCTTGCTACCCATGTGCATCAACTCTGTCATTATAACAAACACCTGGGATAACCACGGTGAGGGCCTCAGAGGCCCGCATCACTGTGGCTTCAGCCAGGACTTGCTGCAGCTCCCCACCCCCATAGACACTTGCCTCTTTCTCTGCCTCTCTCACCTCCAGCCCAGCACTGCTCTGCAGCCCCTTTCCCCTCTCATAGTACTCTTAGACTTGGCCCTGCTTTCTCAGTGGGCAGGAGCTTCATCCTTGCTCCCAGCTCTATTTCCAGTGAGGCTGGCTTCTGAGGCATTTAATAATGCTTTTGAATAAACAATTCTATTAGATGTAAAATAAAATAATAATAAAAAAGGTAACAGTAGAATTTTAAAACAATATTTAAGTGGATCACTTGACATTCTCTGTTTTGAGTTCCTTTTCTAGGTAGTTTTTTTGTTCTCCTCGTCCTCGTCCTCCTCCTGCTTCTTCTTCCTTTTTTTTATTTCGGTCTTATGAATCTGTCTAAATATTTATAAGCCAACGCATATTTCCTTGCAGCCACTGTCTCCTGTGCTAGCCCAACAGTGGGTAAGTGTTCTTTACTTGGGCAATAACACACAGACACAGCATCTTATGGACCATTCTCCTGTAATTGCACTGTCCATCTCTGAAACAGCTAGAGCAGTTTACAAGTTTGATATTCTGAACATGGTAGAGGGCAAATTTCCTCTACAAAATAAAAGTAAATTAGGTGTGTGTGTGTGTGTGTGTGTGTGTGTGTGTGTGTTCGTTACTGGAGATTGAGCCCAGTGGCACTCCATCTTAGAGCTACATCCCCAGCTCTCTTTTTGTTTTAGTTTGAAACAGGATCTTGCTAAGTTGCCAAGATTGTTCTGTAGCCAGCAACCCACCTATCTCGGCCTCCCAGGTTTACAGGCCTGTGCAATCATACTTGGCTGAACTAGTAGGGATTTTAGGATAATATTCATTCATATGTTCATTTAGTAAACATTTATTAGCAATATGCCTATGACCATAAAAACAAAGGATATGGTGCGGGGGTGGGGGTCAGTTTCTAAAGTAGTGGAGTGCATGCTAAGTGTGAGTGAGGCCCTGTACTTGTTTCCCAGTCCCCAAATAATAACAACAAAATACAGCATACACAATAAATTTTCAAAAGGTTCACAATTCAGTCAGGAAGGCAAATAAGAAAAAAAACAGTGGGGAAGAGAAAGATCATATAATTGTTCCTGGGCCAAGCTGGGTGCTAGGCTGATACCTGTAGTCCCAGCTGCTCAGGAGACTGATTCAGGAAGATCATGTGAGTCCAGGAGGTCAAGGCCAGCCTGGGCAACATAATGGAACTTCTTTTCAAATAAAAAAAGTTATAGTCCAAACTGGGACACTTTTAAAAGTGAAGACAGTTTAAGGTTTACACTATTAAAGTAATAAATGTTATATTTTTAACCACAATTTTAAAAAATTGTGAAGATAGCTGTTGTTAGAACATGGGCCAGGCCAGTGGGAATATACCAGGTCAACTGGGCAAAATGATGAATGGACAAGGTAAGTTAGAACAATGCTAGAAGGATGAAATGAGCCCCGAGGAGGAATGGAGAGAATGACAGGGACTAGAAAGAACACTGCCTTACTTTCCTCTTCTCTCTAAAATGGGCATTCTGTAGCACCTCATTCAGAGGGTTGCTTAAGATTCGCTGAATTAATTCAGCCTCCTGGAATATGGCCTAAGAGTTGTATTTAAGAAAAAAATCTCTTCCCCATTTTTCAGTAACAACTGTGATTTTCCTTAGTTGTAGATGTTAGTGTTTTCGTGTGTGTGTGAAAGTAATGCTCATGGTCTGATCCTTGAGATTTCACCATTGGATCATCAGTGAATCCTGTTTGTCTCTAGCGCACCTCAGAAACTATTTCTAACTTTTTCTTCTGTCTTTGTATAACAGGGAATGACTATATAGGCAGTTTTTTGCTTAAAGGGGTGAACTTTTTTATTTTCCTCATTTGAGCTAGGGATGGAATTCAAGGCTTTAAACATGCTAGGAAACTATTATACTGCTGAGCTATCTCATGGTTCCTTTTTTAATCATTAGAAGTAATTTCTGTGGTATCTTCTTTTTCACTTCTTTTCTTCTCAGTACTGAAGATTGAACCTAGGGAAATTTTACTTCTGAGATAAACCCCTAGCCCTTTATTTTTTTATTTTGAAACAGAGTCTTGCTAAATTGCTGAGGGTCTTGCTGAATTGCTAAATCTGGTCTCTTATCTGTAATCCTCCTGTGCCTGCTCTTAAAGAAACAGGCCAGTTTGTGGTGTTGGACACCTATAATCCCAGGTACCTGTAAGTCTGTACCTGGAGAATCATAAGTTGCAGGCAGCCTAGGAAATTTAGTGAAACCCTATCTCAAAATTTAAAAAAAGGAGGGTGCTGGGCTCAGCATGCTTCCAGCCCTGAGTTCAATTCCACATTCAGGAGCAGGTTTGGAAGGGGAAGTGGGGACTCAGAATAATGAGACATAATTAGACTGTGTTCCGCTTATACTCAACATTGGTCTCAAGAACTGTCTTTGAAGTGATTGAACCCTCTTCTGAGATAATGTGATAATGTATGAAAAATTCAAGGGAATATCAGGTTAGGAGAAACCAGCATATGGTGAGATTGAATCATTTAATCTGAGGCAACTTTGGGCATACACTTCTCTTGGGACAGTTGTAGAGAGATTATTTCTGGGTTCTGATAGAATGAACTTGATAAAAGCAAGAATTCAGATTTGATCAGAGATACTCAGACTCTGGCTCAGGCCTTTCCTGATTATTTCTAGTCCTGTCCCCAAGCACTGTGATGTGAGCCATTGCGCTTACACTTTCTCCATTCTTGATTTGCTTTTTTCTCTTTCCATTCATTGCTGCAAATGGCAAGAGTCTTGGGTGTTGGGATTTTGATATGACTTCAATTGCAGGCCACTCTCACTTTAACTTTAATAGGTTCAGTGAGTCCTAGTTGAGTCTCTGGCTCCACACCAGGCACCATAATCAAAGATCCCTGCCACCATATTCTATATTCTGGGGAGAAATAATAATAATAGGTAAGTAAAGAATATGTTAGAAGGCATGGCACTATGGTAAAAACAGCAAGGCTTCAAGGACTGAGAATGTAGGTATAAGTGGAGGAAAGGGATGATCTTTCTACGTAATGGGAATTGAACCCCAGAGGTATTCTACCTTTGAGACATACCCCCAGCCCTTTTAATTTAATTTAATTTAATTTTTTTTGCAGTACTGGGGATAGAACCCAGAGACATTCTACCTCTGAGCTACATCCCCATCCCAATTATTTATTTTTTATTTTGAAACAAGGTCTCATTAGGAAGCTGAAGAGTCTTGCTAAGTTGCTGAGGCTGGTTTTGAACCTGTGATCCTCCTGTCTCAGCTTCCCAAGTTTTATGATTATAGGAGTGCCTCACCACATTTGGCTCCTTTCTACTTTTAAAAAAGGAATGGCCAGAATAAGACCCTGTTTCAAAATTTAAAAATAGGGCTGGGAATAGAACACCACTTTGTTCAATCCTAGTGTCTGGTCTGTCTGTCTGTCACACACACACACACACACACACACACACACACACACACACACACACGAATGGCCAGAGTGCCCTCCCACCTCCTTCCTTCTTATCCTGGGGAATGAACCTAGAGGCTTTCTACCTCCAAGCCACACCCCCAGCCCTTTTTCTAAGTTTTGTTTTGAAACAGGGTCTTGCTGGGTTGCTGAGAGTTTCACTAAGTTGTTGAGGCTATCCTTGAACCTGTGATCCTCCTGTCTCAGCTTCCCAAATACTGGGATTACAGGTGTGCTCCACCATGCCTAGTTGTAGTATCCTTTATAGTATACAGATAAAAGTAATGTATTTCCCTGAGTTCTCAGAGTTGCCTTCGCAAATTAACTGAGCCTGATTGGTCAGAAGCATAGGTCACAACCTGATGCTTGGGATTGGCATCTGAGCAGGGCAGAGGGTCATGGGGGATTGAGCCTTTAACCTGTGGGAATTTATGTCATAATTGAACTGTATTAGCGAACATCCACCTGGTGTCTGTTGGAGAATCATTTGATTGGTGTATGGTATCAGAGGTGTTGTGTTGAGTGACTTTGTAAGAGTAGGAAGCTGGGCGTGGTGGAGCATGCTTGTAATCTCAGTACTTGGGAGGCTGAGACAGGAGGATTGTAGGCCCTCCACAACTTAGTAAGACCTTGTTTCAAAATAAAGAATAAAAAGTAGAGCTGGGCTATAGCTTGGAGGTAGAATGACCTGGGTTCCATCCCCATTACCGCAAAGAGATAAAGATAGAGATAAAGGGAGAGAGAAAGAGAGGGAGAGAAGGAAAAGCACTGTCGGTTTTTTCCCCCCGTTTTAACACAAGTATGTTTGATTGAATAGCATTTAAACCATACACATTCCTGGTGCCAGTATGATATTTTCTTCTCAATTAAGATTGCGTGTGAGGTGTGTAGCATGGTGGTAGAGCACTTGCCTGATGTGCTCAAGGCCCTGAGTTCTGTTCTTCAGTACTGCAAACAAGAACACAAAACCCCCTTATGTTTCTTGAATTTTAATTTACTTTCTTTTAAAGCTAGGAAGAATGTAGCCATTTTTTAGCTTTAGTTATGCAATAAAAAGGTTATCTCTGTTTTAAAAGTAATGTACCAGCTGGGGGTAGTGGTGCACGCTTGTAATCCCCGCGCTTGGGAGGCGGAGACAGGAAGATCATGCAGGTTTGAAGCCAGCCGTGCTGACTTAAGAGACCCTGTTTCCAAATAAAAACGTATAAAAATAGGTCTGGGAGTGTAACCCAGAGGTAGAAGGGTTTCCAGGAACCCCAGTACCATAAAAAAAAGTAATATACCCTTTGATTAAACTGATGTTTATAAAATACAAGGCAAAATTGTCCTGCCCTACCCCTAGGCAACTACCACAAAAATTTGGTACCTGTTTTTAACAAGAGTCAATTAAAATGTCCTCAGTTTGGAGGTTTTCAGAAGTCCAGTACAAAAAAATAAAAAATGGCAGTCATTTATAGAAAAAGTCTCTCTGGACTTGGGAGCTAAGCATAAATATTTCTGAGTCCACCTAAGTATCATGTTGAATTCAGCCAGGATGAGCCGGCTCAGAGGGCTGCAGTCTCCCACTGAAGGTGGAGTGCTGACAGGCAGGGCCAGATGTAACCAGGACTCAAGAAGGAAACTGCTACCAACAGGGGAATTTTCTCCTGATTCGGCATTTAATACTACTCTCCAGTGTCCAGTGAGTTACTTCTGTGATTGTTTTTATGTTGCTATACCTGTTCATATGTTGATAAATAAGCCCAGGTAAAGATTTTTAGCAAACTCTTCAGTCATAGTTGAGTAGCGCAGAGCACCCTGGCAGCCAAGTGTGTCCTGTGCCATACTAGTGGGCTCCTAGTGAGGCTCTGATGGAGGACTGGTGCAGAAGAGGAAAGAATAGTTTAGAATTTAATTTGGAATCTCAAACTTTTAAGTCAGGGAATTAGATCCAAGTTTATCTTGAAAATATAAATGAGTCAACAACAAGACCTTAATCCTTTTCCATGGTCTGTGTAAGTATCTGTGGCAGCATTTACACTGGTGGAAAGAAGGCAAAATTTGGAGTTAGACTGGTCTGGTCAAATTCAAGCATCTCTTCCTATTATCTACGAGGTTTGAGCAGCTTAGCCTCCCGAGTCAGTTGCCAAATCTGTCAGAGTATTTTTAAGTACCTACTTACCAGAAGTGTAAGGAGCATACCAGGCAACCTGTACAACAGTGCAGGAGAAGCTTCCATGGTGCAAGGCTCAATAAAGTGCTCCCTCCTCTTTCTTTGACAAGGGGCCTCAAACTGTTAATTTTGATAGACAATTAGCATCTTAGATGTTTGTAGTTAGTTTACTTTTAAATACAAAATGTATTACATTTAACAAATTATGTGGTTAATGTGGCAGTGCCTAAAACAAAATGAAATAAATCTAACAAAAATTTTATTTTAATGTGTGAAGACATCATGTTAAGCATATACAAGGGTTTTAAGAATATATATATATATATATATATATATATATATATATAAGCCGGGCGTGGTGGCGCACGCTTGTAATCCCCGCGCTTGGGAGGCAGAGACAGGAGGATCGTGCAGGTTCGAAGCCAGCCGTGTGCGCTGGCTTAGGAGACCCTGTTTCCAAGTAAAAATGTAAAAATAGGTATGGGAGTGTAGCCTGGAGGTAGAAGGGCTTCCAGGAACCCCAGTACCACAAAAAAAAATGAAAATGAAAAAAAAAAAGAATACACACACACACACACACACACATATGTGCATATATAAAACATGATTTTTAAATATAATAACAGCAAAGAAAAAAAAGAGTGAAAGGAAACCTGATGATAGTAGTTGCTCTAAGATGGCAGGATCATCTGTGATTTCTTATCTCTTACTTCTTATACTTTTTCTTGTACTTTCCATAAGAATATAATTCATGTATATAATGAACCAAAAAAATGTTATATACATCAAATAAGTAAAAGGAGAAGTGCTAACTGAAGGAAAGAAAGAGCTCAATCACCTCTTGGCCATAATGCCACAGGTACTTTCTCCTTGTTTCCCAAGTAGGATTCTTTCAAATTGATTTATGTATAATGTTTTCTAATTCTCAACCACACAAAGGAAGCTCATTGTGTTGTTTGTAATTTTCCTCTTTGTATAGTATAATACTTATCAAACTGAATTGTTCACTGAGCATTTTACCTACCTTTACTTATTACTAACTAAAGCTTTATAGATAAATAAGAAAATAAACATAGACTGTTTTGCTTGGAGAACTTGGGAATTTTAATTATTTCAGAGCCTTTCCCATACTCAAATTAAATTGGAGAACTTAAAATACAATGGCATCCAGTTTGCATACACCAGACTTCAGAGATAGTGTTAAAACAAATCCATGGTTATATTGCATCAGTTGCCAAGGAGCTCGAATTCTTGTAGATATTTAATTAATTCCAGTAACCATCTGTGCTCCTGAGTCTACTGTAGACAAAATGAATACTTAGAGACCAGAGAAGGCTAGGAGAAGCCCACACTGTGCATTTGGTGTGCTTCAGTGACTTCCTTCTGTTAACCTTCCCCACATAAGAGAGAGAACAGCTTGAGCCACTTCCCACGAGCAAACTATGGCTTACAACTAGTTTCAGAGACATCTTCCAAGACCGTCTTCTCCACAGCTTATAACTAAAAATTTGGGTCTCAGATTTTTAATTTCAAAGCTGGGAAGCACCCAAGAAACAACTGATCCAACCCTTCAGATACAAGAAAACTGTCAGTATACAGTTTTAAACCACCAAAATGGATCACAGTTTTAAGTAGAAAGAAATGTCCCCCAGAGCACACAGATATCTTCAAAAGAGGCCTAAACCCTACAAGAATTTATCTTGCTGCTTATCTTAGAGTTATGATCCTATTTTTAAAATGCTGGTTCATCAGTTTCTAAGGCTCTTTCTGGATATTACAAATCCTCTGGTAAGAAAATTCTAGTCCATTGAACATGATGTGCAGGGCAGGAGTGTGGCTCTGTGGCAGAATGCTTGCCTGGCGTTCAGGAGGCCCTGGGTTTAGTTCTCAGCACTTCAAAAAGAAAAATAAAAAAATTAAACACAACGTGTAAAGTAGCTTTTGGCATCTGTGATGCATTAAAGGCTCTGTGAGGTCATCTGTCTTTCCTCCTCCCATAAGGAATGAACACTAATCTTTCCTTTTTTTATTAATTGCAATGATTTATTAATTGTGATATATCTAAAGACATGAATAATTTTCTTAGTGAATTTTTTTGTGTGTGTTTAAAACTGGTAGGGTCTCCCAGTTTCCTTTTAAGAAAAGTGTGCAGTTTACCTCTGTGCCAGCAATGTTATTTCTTTCTTTATATACATTTTTAAAAATAATATATGTCTAGCACTTTTGCACATAGTACTTCATTTGATAACCCCTGAAAGTGGTGGTACTTTGTTTTTTCACCCAATTTGCGAGGGCTCTTGTTTTCTAAGGGTATTTAATCCATCGATATTTATTGAATGTTGGTATAACCCCTGGCATCTTGTGTTAAGTTTTCAAATCATTATTAATTTTTTTGAGTTTCCTATCACTTTATCAATTTTTTTTTTAAAAAGAAAACGAGCTGGGCATGTGGCGCTCACCTGTAATCCCAGTACCTGTGAGGCTGAGACAGGAGGATCAAAAGCCAGCCTCAGTAATTTAGCAAGGCTCTAAGCAACTTAGTGAGACCCTGTTCTCAAAAAAGAAATAAAATAGAGTTGGAGGTGTAACTCAGAGGTAGAATGCCTGTGGATTAAATCCGCAGTACCGCCCCCCACCCCGCAAAAAAGAAGAAAAACGGTTCTTTTTATGAGCTGGGAGTCATAATTTTGTTCTCACTCTAAGTATGTTTAAAATTTGAGCTTATGTGTCACTTTAATAGTATTTGTGGAGCTCCCCTACATTGTATGAACACTTGAGCACATTTTTTTCTTCCTTCCTTTCCCTTATCTCCTATTTTTGTTGAAATAATGAGAAATATTTGTTCATACTAACTTCATTTATTGTATGCTCCTGTAGGCATCTTTCCCAAGTGTTTGCATTAGATTTCAATCCCATTAGCTTGCATTACTTGAACCATTCTTATTCTGTTAGCTTTATTTTATTCATTGCTATTTCTTTTATACTTCGGTATGTCTGTACTTCTATATATCTTCTACTTTCTTGAATTCCCAATTCTAATTTATATTTTCACTTGATTGGGTAGCTTCTCTTCCTTAAGAATATTTTTTCCAAATAGGAAATACAGAAAGTGTATATTTGAGTCCTTCTATATCTCTTAATCGATTTCTTTTTCTTTATAATAATGGCAGCTACAGTATTGATAATTCAGCATTATTAGGTCACAGTGTTTTTATAAATTTTGCATCATTGTCTTTTATCACTTAGTATGATAAATAAGAAACTAATGTCTCTCATTTATATTCCTTTTTATATTTTAAAATTTTGGTGGAGGCCCAGATGTCTATTGGACTTTTTTCCTCAGTCACTTAAAAGTTCTCTTGGGATGCAGGAATCATTTATGATGAATTCTGTCAAGCTCTGAAACTTTTAAGGTTCTGTTTTCCCATTATTATTTCTTCATTCTGTTTTGCTTCCCTTTTTGTAATTTCTGTTGTGCAATGCTGTGGTTTACTATCCCCTCAAAACCAAAACTGATGTTAAAATTTAATTGCCATTGTGACAGTGTTAGGTAGTGTTTCAGTTAAGAGGGTACCACTCCCAGGAATGACTTAATGCTGCCTGTAATCCCAGTGCTTGGGAGGCTGAGACAGAAGGATTGCAGGTTTGCAGGTTTGAGGCCAGCTACAACAACTTAGTAAGGCCCTCATTAACTTAGCAAGACTGTTTCAAAGTAAAAAAAAAAAAAAAAAAGGGTGTAGGGTATAGCTTGGAGGTAGAATGCTCCTGGATTCAATCCCCAGTATCAGTCACCTTGAACCTGTGATCTTCCTGTGTTGGCTTTTCAAATTCTGAGATTACAGGCATGCACCACTGTGCCTGGCCTGTGAATGTATAATTTAAACTTGTTTCTCAAAGTTATCCTAATTATTCATTTTTTTCCATATCACTTAAAATACTGAGTCTTTTCTCCTGTCTGGTTTGCTAGCATTTCTTTTTACTCAGTTGCCAAGTGCGGTCTTGTTGGTTCAATATTGGTGACTGAAATATGCTTTGTCAGAGATTGTGTGGGTTATTGTTCAGTTCTTTTCCAGGCGAAAATAGGGGTGGGGGGGAGTTAGATTTATTGTGTTTTTTGTTGGCAACTTAGAGTTCTAGTACTTTGTGTGGGGTAGGGATGGAGCTGTAGGCAGTGGGAGACAGCTGCAGGGCAGAGCATGCCTTTGTTCAGGAACAGTGTCCCTTTTGTATCTGCCTTGGCCAC
This sequence comes from Muscardinus avellanarius, assembly GCF_963383645.1. Lineage (NCBI taxonomy): Eukaryota > Metazoa > Chordata > Mammalia > Rodentia > Gliridae > Muscardinus > Muscardinus avellanarius. Next base: position 139,340,904 of record NC_137787.1, on the reverse strand, counting down.
TTGAGGCCTACTGGGCTAGTCTCCCTGCCCCTGGATAACTGCCCAACCTGGGCATCCAAGCAGAATCGCAGCACAGCTGGCTGGTTCTCTAGCACTGGTCTTGCTCCCAGACCCTACTGCAACACAAGCGCTGCCCCTAGGCTCTGAAGATGGGATCCTGGTGGACTTGGTCCTCTAGTGGAATGATATTGAGTTGAAGCTGATGTTCCAGTCTGCAGTTTGCTACTTACTAGCTGTGTGACACTGGTCATCTCATTTAACATCTATGCAAGTATTCGCTCATGTATAGTAATAGTGAAATTATAGCTTAAGGAATTTAGGTGGTGTCTGGCTCTCAGTAGTTGATGAATGGCAGTGGTTTTATTATGGATCTGGAACTGGCTGCCGAGCGAGCTTTCTATTCACTATGCTCTTTTCTAAATCATTTCCTGCTGATTCTTCTCAGAGGTTCAGGTTTATAGCTGAAAGTTTTGTTAGTATCCAGTCAGTGGTGGAGAATTTTTTCTATCAAATTAGTTGTGTTGTCTTATCAAGAAACAAGGATGGAGCCGGGAGTGGTGGTGCACACCTGTAATCTCAGTACTTACTTGGGAGACTGAGACAGGAAGATCACAGGTTCAAGGATAGCCTTAGCAATGTAGTGAGACTCACATTAACCTAGTGAAATCCTATTTCAAAATAAAGATAAAATAGGGTTTGGAGGTAGAATGCCCCTGGTTCAATTTCCCAGTACCCCCTCCACACACACAAAGAGAAAATCATTTTGGCTTTAGATACTTAGGTGTAATTATTTAAAGCCACCTGAAACTTATTTTAATAAATAGAGTGAGGTAAAGGTCCATTTTTTGGAGGCAAATAATTAAAACAAGGCAGCACATTTTACCATTTGCTTCATGTCTCCCACTGTTGTTTGTAATAAATTTTTAGTTTGCTACCTAGTGCACTCACTTGGATCTACTTCTGGGCTTTTAGTTCTGCTCTGTCGTACGTTCTGTTTAATCTACAATGTTTGGGTCTTCTTCAGTGGTAGGAGAGACTAGTTGTTAATAGCATGGCATTTGGAGGCAGGCTTTTGGGGTTTGAATTCTGGTTGCTGTGTGTGTGTGTGTGTGTGTGTGTGTGTGTGTGTGTGTGTCCTCTGCCACCCTTAACCCCCTTTTTTTAGGCTTATTTTTTAATATTAAATTATTTCCTTTGTGTACATATCCCACAGTTTTGTGATCCATTCATCTGTTGATAGACATCTTGGCTATGGTGAATTGTGCTGCTATGAACATGGATACACGTGTATACATTAGTTTGGTAGTTTGGTTTCCTTTCTTTTGGATAGATACCCAGAAGTGGTAATGCTGGATCAAATGGTAAGTTTGTTCCCATTCTTTTGAGGATCCTCCATACTGTTTTCCAAAGTGGTTGCACTAATTTGAAATCCTACCAACAATATTTTACAGTTCCCACTTCTTAATGTAATCTTTACAAAAAAGTCTTGAGACTTATTCTTCAGAAAAAATCTATCCTAACATGAATTATGAACTCTAAACATCCAAAACAATCTCGAAAAAGAACATAGCTAGAAGACATACATTTTCTGATTTCAAACCTTATAAAGCTACAATAATTGAAAAAGTGTAATACTGCTATAAAGGCAGAATATAAATCAGTGGAGTAAACTAAAAAGCCTAGAAATAAATTCTTCCATATATGGTGAAGTTATATTTGACAAGGTTTCCAAGAACACTTGGTGAAGGAAATAATAATCTTTTCACTAAATATTGTTGAAAAATAATAATTACATGAAAAAGAATAAAATTGGACCCTAACACCATATACAAATATTAACTCAAAATAGATAAAAGACCTAAATATAAATCTTAAGACTATAAACTTTTAGAAGAAAATCTGTGTCATAAAACTTCACAACACTGAAATTGGCAGTGATTTCTTGGATATGATTCCCAAGGCACAGGCAATGAAAGAATAAACATGCAGACTTCCTAAAAAATAAAAAAATATTGTACATCCAAAGACAATGTAAACAGAATTAAAAGTTACTGACAGAATGGGATAAAATACTTCCAAATGCTATATCTGAAGGTATATTAATATTCCAAATAGAAATCCTAAAAATTAGCAACAATAAAAGCAAACAATACAATTTAGAAATAGGTAAAAGGCTAAAATAATGAATCTCCAAAGATTTTTACATGACCAATAAACACATGAATATCACTCATTATTATCATAATATAACTAATCATTAAGGAAATACAAATAAAAACTATAGTAAAATACTACTTTACATTTGTTAGGATGGTTACTTAACATAAAATATCTTGCTCCAGCCCTTTACCTTGAGTTTGTTACTATCTTTACTTATAAAGTGTGTTTCTTATAAGCAACAGGTGGATGGATTCTGTTTTTTAATCCATTTTGCCACTTTATGTCTTTTTATTGGGGAATTGAGGCCATTTACATTCAATGTGATTATTGAGAGATAACTTTTAATTAATAACATGTTAAGATTTTATTTCTGTTTTAAATACTGTTTATTCTTCTTAGTTTTCTGCTGGATGGAAAATCTTGTTTCTCTGGTTCTGGTGTGTGTTACCTATTTCTTCTTTGTAGTTAATCTCTTTGAGTATTTTCGCTAGTGCTGGTTTTGAAGACATAAATTTCTTCAGTTTCTGTTTGTCATGGAAGCTTCTTATTTCCCCATCTAATTTGATAGAAAGTTTTGCTGGGTAGGAAATTTTTGGCAGGAAGTTTTTTTCTTTCAGAGTTTGGAATATGTTACTCCAAGCCCTTCTGGCTCTCATGACTTGGTTTGGGAAGTCTGGAGTGATTCTAATTGGTTTGCCTCTGAATGTCACTTGGCCTTTTGTTTTTATTGCCTTTAAGATTCTCTGCTTGCCTTCTTCATTGGTCATTTTGACAATTATGTGGTCTGTGGAACCTTTTCTTTGATCCTGTCCAAAGGGAGTTCTATAAGTTTTCTGGACCTGTGTATCGACCTCTTGCGCTATGTTTGGAAAATTTTCTGCTATTAATTCTTTGAAGAGATTATTGATCCCTTTGGTTTCACCTTCTTTTCCCTCCTCTATTTTGATTATTCTTAGGTTAGCTCTCTTAAAATGGGTCCATATTTCTTCAATGCCAAATTCCTGCTGTCGGATTTTTTTTTCAAGTTATAAATTATGTGTTCCTTTTTGGAGTGATCATCTTCTAGGAGCGAGAGTCTATTCTCCATGTGGTCTAATTGATTGTTTATAGTTTGAATTGATGCCTTTACTTCAATGATTGCATCCTTTATTTCTTTTAGACTCTCTCTAAATTCTTTTCGAAAGTCCTGTATTATTTCTACAGTTATATTCCTGATTTGATCTTCTGGAGATCTCTGAATTTCTGTGTTATCAGGTTCTGATATTGTGGGGTTGTGGGAGCTCATTGCTCTATTGTTTTTCCTCTTTCCCATGATTTCAGAAGTTTGTGCCTTCTCTGGGTTCTTCCCCGGGTCACCACGACTTCACTTAGGGTGCACTGGATCTCGAGTTTGTGGTAATCTCAGCCACCACTCTTCCTTTACTGGTTTGTATCACAAAGTTTCACACCCAGGGAGTTAATTGAGGCTGTGCAAGACCATGGGGGTGCCTGGCTCGGTGTTTTCCCATGGGGAGCTGTGACTAGGGTGTGGTATCTCTGCTACTGCTACTCCTTCACTGGGTTGGACTGCAAAATCTCAGACCCAGGGAGATTATCAAAGCTACGCAAGTCACTGGGCGTGCAGTGCTGGGATTTCTCCCTTAGGGGCTGCAATTTCATCTACAGTTTTTGTGTGTGCTGCTCTGGAGCTGTTGTGGGTGTGGTGAACTCGCCGTGACTTCTGGCAATATGGTACTGTTGCTACGCCCTCGGCCATGAGGGTGGCGTATTTCTTTTCTGGTTTTGAGTTCCGTTCTGAGTCCCTGGAAGGTGTGATGAGCTTGGCCACAAGGAGTTTCAGATGTGCTTTGTGCTGAAAGAACTGCTGAATTACACCTGAATGATCCATAGCCACTCACTTCAGCTCCTTGTTTACCTTTCCTCTCTGGAGCCTGGTGCTGTGAGGCAAGATGACTCTGGCATGGCATCTGCTGCCGCAATACTGGCTGGTTTCTTTTCTGGTCTCTGGTTGTTCTTCTAGTCTTCTTTTTCTGTTTCTTGTGTTTATAGTATTTTATTTCTCTGCTGATAGTGTTTTCTGGCTATGAAAAGCGCTGATTTTGTGGCAGTAGAGAGCGAGTGTTAGTGGGACTCGTAAACGCTGCTTTTCTCGGTTGCCATCTTCCCAGAAGTTCAACCCATTTTTAAAAACAGAGTCTTACTAAGTTGTTGAGCCTTGCCTAGAACTGCAGCCCTCTTGCTCAGCTTCTCAAGTACTGGGATTAGAGGTGTATGCCATTAGCTACTTTTAGGTGTGACTTCTAGCTGCTTTTGGGGAGGGTACTGGGGGTTGAACCCAGGGGCATTTTACCTCTGAGCCACACCATTAGCCCAATTTTATTTTTTATTTTGAAACAGGGTCTTACTAGGTTGCTGAGGATCTCACTAAGTTTCTGAGGCTGACCTTGAACCTGATCCTCCTGTCTCAGCCTCCCAAGTACTAGGAATATAGGTGTGCACTATCACGCCTGGCTTGTGGCTACTTTTTAATCCTAAGAGGTTAAATAAACTACTTAACCTTTTTGTGCCTATTTTATTGTCTCTAAAATGGACATAGTGATAGTGCTAATATATAGGATGTTGTAAAGATTAAAACAAATAATTCTCATATAGTAGTTAAAACTGTATTTGGCTTAGTATAATAAGGGCCTAATTAATACTAATCACTGTCATTACACTTTAAAATTTACTACCATATGCAATATAAATTTTGGGTTTTTTTTTTACTCCAGCTCTCAAAACTGAAGATCAAAAATCTGTTGATTCTACTCCTTTTTCATGATCTTGTTTTGTTCTTATTTACAAGGAGCAACTATTAAATGGCTTTAATGACAACAAGAACTAGCAGTATAATCATAGTTTGCCAGTATTGATAAATGGCTCCAGTATTAACTTCCAGTAAAAACATGAAAGGCAATCAGAGTGTGGGTGCTGCACAGGCACCCAGGCAGGGAGAGGCAGAAGGTTGGCCTGTCACACTCCAGAGCTCCCCCTCCACTCTGCCTTTTGTCCTAATGTTTACCTATAGTAAGAATGTAAAGGCAACTAAAGCCTTCAGCCTTAGAACTACATAGAGACAATTGAAGCCTTCAGCTCTACAAATATATAAAAGAAATTAAAAGCCCTGAGATCACAGTGACTCTGCCTGGCGATCCAAGGGCATTATGTCCTGTTCTTAGAGATTACACATAGCACACTGGCTGTAATATGTGCCGCTGTTTCCCTCCTGTTCTTTGGGACATGGCCTTGGTATGAGAAATGTAAACTCTCCTGTGTTACTTCCAAGAACCTATAGTTGATGGGCAACCCATACAGCCCAATATAATAGAGGTAGAAACAAGGTAGATTATTGACCCCAGCACTTAGCAAGTGTATTGCCTGGAGGTAAGAAGGTACCATCTGTCTAAGAGATAAGTTACTAGCCCGTTGGATTTGGTAATGCTCATTAGAACATTCCTATAAGAAAACTATTTAAGGGCTGGGGTTGGAGACAGGGGCACAGAGTTCCATTTTTGGCCTCTCCAGCATGTCTAACCAGGCATGCTGCTTCTCCTCATTCCTTTTCTATTTTCTTGACTTTATAGTGGAGAATTGTTGAAGCTGTAACCAAGCTATTTGTTAGTTTTAATTTTCCAATTCAATTTACCATTTGAATCAAGGAAAAGAGCCCACAGTGCTGCTATACCAATAACAATAGGAAGTTCTGGTGTTTTTGAGAAGTAGTAGATGAAAATCAAACTGTATGGCTCTAGGGCCAAGGTCCCATTTTTACCTTATTTGTGTTTCTAGTATCAGTCCTGTTTCATGGTAAGTAGCAATACATGTTTTATCTATATCTATATCTATATAGATATACATACTAAGAATCTGAAATATATGGATTCAGCTAAGAGTTAGTTAAAGCTTTGTAAATTTATAATTTTTGACAGTACTTTAAGATCAGAAAAGGCTGATTTTTCTTAAACATTGAGTACCAAGAAATAACTTTTTTTTTTTAGAGCAAGGAAAAGTTTTGGGGTTTTTTTCTAAAACATTTATGTACTGATCAAAGCAACTGGTTGTTTTATGGTTAGAGTAAGTGTATTTCATCCTCCCTGACAAAGCTCCGAGTTGAAAGAGAGGAGAGGGAAGTATGTAGAGTCCCCCATAAGGAAGCCCTAAACCTTTTAAATAGCATAAATAGAGTGGAGAGATAAATTATGGAGTGACCATCATTTTCCATGCCAGCCTGGGAAGAACAGCAGCTTTGTGTAATTGAGAGAATTTTATAGCACAGCATCAGGCATAAATTAGAAATAATCAAATCTAACTGGTGTACTATGCAAGGTCCTTAAATGCCCAGGAGCCATTTTCCTTGGCTTTTTGTCTTCTGTTTTCTAAACAGGGAAACATTTTCATCAGACTTCCTCCATTTTCACCTTTTGTCCTCCTGATATGATTGTTTTCTCTCTCTAAGCATTCAGACAACATCTAAAATGGTTTTGTGGTATAAGTTGAACACTGCTAATCCAGAAATCTAAAATATGAAATGCTCCAATATTGGAAACTTTGAGTACCAGCATGATTTCACAAGTGGAAAATTCCACATCTGATTACATGTGATGGGTCACAGTCAAAATGCAGGTGCACTAAAAATACTGTATAAAGTTGCCTTCAGGCTATGTGCTTAAGGTGTATATGGGACATAAATGAATTTCAAGTTTAGATTTGGGTCCCACCCCCCTAGATATTTTATTAAGTGTAGGGAAACATTCCAAAATCTGAAAAAATCTGAAATCTGAAACACTTCTGGTCCCAAGCATTTCTTATAAGTAACCTATAAGACAGGCTTTTTGAGTCATACTGCCTGGGGCAACTCTTGCTTCATTTCCTCCCTGGTGTGGGGACCACAGGCAGCTTAGTAATATACATACTCAGGTTCCTTGCTTTGAAATGGATATATAAACAGGATCTCTCTCTCTTTTAGAACTTCTGTTAGGATTAAATAATGTAAAGTAATAAAGCACAATGTATCTTAAATAACAAATATTTGATATGTTGTTACTGTTCCTCTTACTACAATTTAACTCTCACAAGGAATGGAATGTTATGGCTGGAAGTAACCTCTAAAGGCCCAGGTGCCTAACCATAGGTTGTTAGCTGTGGCATTGTTGGGAGGTCCTGGAACTTTTAAGAGGTGGGGCCTAGTCGGAGAAAGTTAAATTATTGGGGTGTGCCCTTGAAGGGGATATTAGTATCTTGCCCTTTTTCCTTTCTCTCTCTCTCTGCTTCCTGGCCACCATGAAGTGAACAGCTCTCCTCTACCACATACTCCCACCATGATGTACTGTGCCGCCACAGATCCACAGCAGTAGAACTAAGCAGCCATGGCTGAAACTTTGGAAATCATGGACCAAAATGAATTTTCCTCCTTAAGTGGATTATCTCAGGTATTTTGTCACAGTAACAAAAAGCTGACTAACAGAAGGTGGGAGGGGTTTTTACTTTATCTCCCCATTTCTATTTTTCCTCAGGTGTCCCCCTTTCTAAGCAGTGTCAAAGTATAACTCCCTTCTTAAACTGTGGAAAAACCTACATATATTTTAATCTGTCTTGTCTCTTAAAAAGGTAGGGATAGAAATTTGGCTTTACCTGGATTTTGCTGATTTTCAAGTCAGTGGTTAGCATCAATTACCACTGTGAGCCATATTTTAGACTAAAAAATTCCCAATTTTACAGCTATCTTAGTTATTTTGGCCATGGTTAACTGGTTAGTATCAGAACAGACCTGTAGGCCATGATCAGTGTAGCTTGAGACCTGCTACTCTTAGCAGAGAGGGCAAAGAATTGACCTTGACCCATTTAGGCTCAGTGGGAAACAGTCCTTTGGCATTGTGGTAAGGAAGGTCTTTTAATAATGGAAAGTAAAACCATTGCAGCAATTATTGCGGGCCAGTTAATTGAAAAGGCTCACAGGACTTTGCAAAGTATATTTACCTAAGGCTAATAAAGACAAAGGATATAGTACAGCAGAGGAAAGGAAACAGGCAAATATCAAGGAGGTTAGCCAGGTTCTGCGTCCTTCCTCATTTGCACAGACTGCTCTTTGTTTTTGGATCATGAGCCACTGAGATACATGTGAAATTGCTTGGTCTAGACAAACAGGTAAATGGAACAGAATAGAGTCCAGAAAGAGACCCCTACCTATAATATGGCCAACTTGATTTTTTTTTTTTTTAAGAACAAGGAAACCTCAGTGGAATTAATCTTTATAACAAATGATGCTGGGATGATTGGATATCCACACGTGAGAATCCATACCTCATACCACACACAGAAATGAAGCCAGGAAGGTCATGGCCTTAAATGTATAACTTAAAATCATAACACTTGTAGGGAAATATAGTACAAAATATTTGTGACCAGAGTCTACATTTGACTAAGATGCCCAGCATATGAAAATTGGAAAAGGCCAGCCCTATGAGGAAGTCTGAAGATGTACTTGTTAAGCAATGGGGGGAGGGCAAGATGCTTCAGCAGAAGGCCAGTGTTGCAGGACATCAGTGTTGGATGAGTTAGGGGAGTAGTTTCAGTGAATAAATTTATGTAAATATTTTTACCAGTATACTATATAAAATGAAAAAAAAGGGCAATGCAGTGTGTGTTTTATTATATATGTACATTAATTATACAATATATTTTAATTATATCTTATTTAATCATGTTATTATATATTAATAATTATACACTAATATAATATGCAATTAATATATTAATTAATACATAAATTATTAATTATGTTAATTAATACAAATATATAATTGAGAATTATATGATATTAATATATAATATATTGATGTAATTTAATATTCTATGTGTTATATGTATTATATGTATTATAATATACAAATTATATAATAAAATATATTAATTTATTTTAATTTTTGCAAATTTTAAAATTGTAAGATCATGTCATTATCTTGTTTTGTAAATTGAAAGTGTTAACAAATTGTAGATTTTGTTTTTGTTTGAAATCTTTTTTTTCCCCTTGGCAAATAAAAAGCAGGGAGCCTTATGTATAACTCACTACCTTTGTAGTTATTTTGATGTTGTTTTTACCTATGCAATCCCAAAGTTTGGCAGCTACTGAGTTAGGGAAATAATGGTTCTTTAGTGGAGTGTAGGGCAGCACTGGCCCGCTGGGGTAGATAGAGAAAGAGATACAGAGATGACGTGCTGGAGGGTCTGGGAGACCATGGATTACCCTTGGTCTTCAGAACTTTGAAGACTTTGGTGTAATTAGATTTGCCTTTTAGGATGATGATGTCAATGGCTAGCCAAAAAGGGTCAGAAAAGGGTGAAATAGGAGTCAGGAGTGCAGCTCGGAGGCTCTTGCAGCCATATAGAAATTAGAGTTTGAACTCAGAGATAGCTCAAAGAGGACAAATTTTCATTACAGTACAGAGGTTAGAATTGACCATGGTTTAGCAATGTATTACAGGAAGAGGCAACTTAATATTATTTAAATTATTCTCTGACTTTAGATTTCTGTGAATTTAGTATGCCCAAATAAGTGCAAGTCAGTGCATTTCTAAAACTCCTAAATGGATTGATTGCAGTGACTTTAGAGTGATTGAGCTTCTGTGCAGTGTAGTCCCTCAAAGACAAAGAGACACTCATTAAAATGAGATCAGAGAGTTAATCCATCTTATACATAAGTACCCATTCATGAAAAGCTATGATGTATGAGTCAAAAAATGCTGGTTTCATTCATTTTATTACATATATAATTTGTAGGGAGAATGCTGGCTAGTAAAAATACTGGGCACTCCTAAGCTTCTCAGACTTTTATTTTTACAGGGCTTCCATTGATGCTGGTTCATATTATATAGAACAATAGTTTGCTTACCAGGCTTGCATTGCAGAATGGCCTTTGGTGGCATGGGAGTATGTGGCTCGTCAATCTTAGCTCAGGACTCATGGATTTTAGAATCATTTTGCAGTTTAATGAGCTCTTGGAGAGAATATGAGGAAGCAATTTAGTTCCTCCACTTCACCAGAAAAGCGTGAATAAAGATGGCCTCATCAAAGAAGGTTCTGTTTCTTTGGCATTTAATCAGTTTTTGTTATGCTTTTCTGTAGGCCTAACAGTTTAAAATCAAGGAAGGTTAAGATGTGATGAATTATCTCTGGTAACAGACTTATACCCGACCAACATACAGAGAATTTTGCTGGTGGAGGTCATCTCCGCATTTTTACACCATGTACATTGACACATCAAGGCACACTGATGCTCAGTTCTATAAGCTGATAGGAAAGGTTTAATATGGAAGAAGTGTTAATATGATTTTGATTTATGGGGTTTATTAACATTCATGAATAGACATTATGTATCTCAGTGCACAGGGAGAAAGATTCATTATAGGGGGAGGGGATATCTGTATACTGTAGTTTTTCAAGACAGCATGATATTATTTCAACCATTCATCCTAAATCATCACTTTATATCAAGCTGAATTGAAGAGGGCAGTGGCTTCAGTTGTATGTTTGACTTGGCAGAGTAAAGATTGGTATCATTGTCTTTGATTTTTCTGTTTCTTGCTTTCTTTATACTAATACAAAGCATGTCAGGTGCATTTAAAATTTTGGAGAAATATGATTAGCCTTAGTTACTTTTTAAAATAAGCCAAATTGTAAGGGCTTTTGTGATTCCATTTAGAAACTGAGTGGTTGTCTCCTCAGAAAGGCGAGTGAATAGATGTTCAAAATAATGTAGATTATTTAATGTGGAATCTGACTTATTTCATGCCATTTACTGTTTTCAGTAGTGAGAAGAATTTAATCTTCTATTGAAGTATTTGTCAGCACTGCAGAAGTAGACATTTCCTTGGATACTGAGACAGAATCACAGGTTTGAGGACAGCCTTAGCAAGTAGTGAGATTCTCATCAACCTAGCAAGACCCTGTTTCAAAATAAAAGTAAAACAGGGATAAGGGTGTAACTCAAAGGTTGAATGTCCCGGGTTCAATCCCCAGTACCACAAAAAATAAAGCTTTTTCAATGAAAAATATAAGCTAGTATTTTATAAATTAGAAATACATGTACACATACAAAGAAAGAAATAGACATTTCCATCTACTTTATTAACTCCAAGAAAGACCATTGCTATTATCTCCTTTATCATTGACATATACTACTGTAGTATAAATATATTGAGAATACTTGACATGAGACCTTTAAAAGTTTTTTCTGGAAAGATTATTCTCGTACTGTATATACATTTATTTCTTGGGAGGTTGAGACAGGAGAATCGCAGGTTCGAGGACAGTCTCAGCAAGTAGTCAGACTCTCATCAACCTAGTCAGACTCTGTTTCAAAATAAAAATAAAATAGGACTGGGGGTGTAGCTAAGAGGTAGAACACCTCTGCATTCAATCCCTAGTGCCACACATACAAAAACATTATTTATTGTTTATTTTCAAATAGGGTCTTGCTAAATTGCTGAGGCTAGCCTAAAACCTGTGATCTTCCTTTCTCAGCCTCACAAGTACTGGGATTATAGGTGTACACTACCATCCCCCACCATGTACAAATTTCTTAACATTTGAGTATATATGCTAGATAATTAACCTTAAATATTCAAAGTTTTTTTTAAGTATAACCTATTCAAAGTTGTCTATTCTGTTAAAGGCACTTGTTAAAGGCACGGAATTTGTTATCTAGACATAACATATGTTTCATCTGTGAACCAGTATCTCAAAGAATACTAAACCAATACAAATTGTCAAGTAGATAGTGTTTAGCACTGCTTGAATTAACATCCACTATTATTTCTCTATTCATAATCTCCATGTGATCCCAAACAAGGCTATTTATATAGTCATACACAGTTGTAGTTGTTGAAAGGAGTTGAGTCCAATATTTTTTTAAAACAATTTGTTGTAAACAATGTTAGACATTTACAACATAAAATAGCTATGTATTCATCACCAACTTTCAATTATCAGCCTTTTTCAAACTTGTTTCATATATCTGCCTTCCTCCATCCTTCACTGGGCAGGGTGCTGAGATTTTTTTAAAACAAATATTAGGGCTGGAAGTGTAGCTCATGGTAGAGCATGTACTCAGCATGCATGAGGCCCTGGGTTCAATCCCCAGCACCCAATTAGGTTTCTATATCATTCCACCTGTTAATGCTACAGTATGTGTCAATAAAGAGTAACTTGTTCTGTGTACCAAGATGCCATTCTCATGTAACTAAGTTATCAATAATTTCTTAATATCAATAACATGTTCAAATTTCTCTAAAGGCTTTAGAGTTGATTTATTCAAACCAGTATTTAGTCAAGGTTCACACACTGTACTTAAGACAATAGCGGTTTGTTGTAGCTTTCCTGTGTCACTTTTATCAAATCATTGAATTTCTCTAGAGTCATGGCACCTTTATACACTCACTAGGGATGATTATACCTTTGTTTTGCTCACCTTAGAGTGATTTGTAAAGGATAAAGACAGTAGAGGAGGGACAGGAAGAATAGATGAGCTGTTTTATGCACTACTCTGTTTAATTTCTTAGTGAAAGTTATATCTCAAGACCATGTTCTGAGCCAGTCATGGCGACACATGCTTATAATCTCTGTACTTAGGAGGCTGAGACAAGAGGACCACAGATTTGTGGCCAGCCTCAGTTACTTAGTGAAGTCCTCAGCAACTTAGTGAGAACCTGTTTCAAAATAAAGAATAAAAATAAATAGGGCTGGGGGTATATCTCAGAAGCAAAATGTCTTTGGGTACAATCCATAGTACCACAGCAAAACAAAATACCATGTTCTGCCCTGCTTGGGTCCATCTTATGCACAGACCATTTCTAGTCACCAGAGACAGTAGAGGTTATATTGAAAATTGTGTTTGACATGTTTCTCATGAAAACATAGCAAGCTGGGCTCGAAACATATCTAGCCGGGCTCGGTAGTGCATGCTTGTAATCCCAGCATTCAGGACGCAGAGACCAAAAGATTGTGGCTCACAGGCAGCCTCAGCTGCTTAGGCAGGCCCTTTGCAACTCAGTGAGATACTGTTTCAAAGCTAAGAAGACTAGAAAATAGGGTTGGAGGTGTAGCTCAGAGGTACAGTATCCCTGGGTTCCATCCCCAGTACCAAAACAAAACAAAAAACAGCACAGAAAAGTGGTGATGATCTAATGGATGGTTGGATTCCTTTTTTCTCTGATGAGGTCTACATGCATTCCTAGAGAATATTTTCTTTGTCTAAGGTTCCAAGGTATCAGGAAAATAGGAGTGGAGTGGATTGAGTTACAATTTTCATTATAGTCTCTTACGATCTCATCTGGGAAAGGAAATGTTAACTCTTAACCCATCTTAGCTAACTTCTTGCCATGGATTATTTTCATTTTAGGATTAGCATCTTTCAAGTGTTTTTGTAAGCATCTGAGTCATTCTTCCTCAACCATTGTCTCTTCCTCCATTTTCTGTATTATTTCTTACTATTATACATATTTTAGACCTTCTTAGTCTAACCTTTTTCACTCTATTCTTTATGTTTTTAACTTTTTATATATTCCATATCATTGTCTCTATTAGGATGATACATTAGATTGCTTTTCATTTATCTTAGTTTATAAGTTCTTCAGTTATGTCTATTATTTTATTTGTTCAGTGAAATTTTTGTTTTAATTATAATTTTTATTTTCAGAAGTTCTAATTTTTCAGTTTTACTTATACTCAGTTTATATTTTAAAAACTAATTTATTATTAAACAAATATAGGTATTATCCTATCTCTGAGAAATCTTAGTATCTGACATCTTTGTCAGTCTCTTACTTTTTTTTATATTTGTTGGTTTTCATTCTATGATACCAGTTTCCTTGTGGGTTTTGTCTTTTATTATTTTTTATTTATTTATTTTTTGGTGGTACTGGGGTTCCTGGAAACCCTTCTACTTCCGGGCTACACTCCCAGACCTATTTTTGTACTTTTTAATTTGGAAACAGGGTCTCTTAAACCAGCACGGCTGGCCTCGAACCTGCGCGATCCTCCTGTCTCTGCTTCCCAAGCGAGGGGATTACAAGCGCGCGCCACCACGCCCGGCTTTTGTCATTTTTTAAAAAATTGTGATCTATTAATTTTCTTTTGAGCTTCTTCTGAGGAAATTCTTTGAGGGCTCTTGGAAGTTAAGTACTTCCAAAGACTGGACATGCATTTGCTTTTTACTAGTTGCATGGGGATATTATAAGCTAGGACCACTTAAATTCTCTGCTTGAGACTTTTTTTTTTTGCGGGTCTGGGGTTGGAACCCAGAGGCATTTGACCTCCAAGCTACCCCCCTGCCCAATTTTTTATTCTTTATTTTGAAACAGAGTCTCACTGAGATGCAGAGGGCGTCACTAAGTAGCTGAGACTGTCTGTGAACCACGATCCTCCTGTCTCAGCGTCCCAAATGCTGGGATTACAAGTGTGCACCACCACGCCCAGCTTGCTTGAGACTTTTTAGATGATATAGTTAGATTAAATTGTGCCTCCATCAACATTCTCACTACTGTAATCCGAAACAACTGACTAGACAATTTAGCGGAAGTAAGATGTATTTGTTCAAGGTTTCTTGGGAAAGTCTCGAGTATGGAGGTGAGAAGCAGAGAGAGGGAGAGAACAAGGGCTTTGCTCTCAAATCATGGATGCCAGGAGCAAGAGAGAACAAATAGGCAAGGGGATTCAAAGACAAAAGCACAGTCCCTAAGGCCACACCCCAGGGACCCACCTCTCCAGTGACATCCCAGGTTTAGATTACCACCTAGTAAATCATCACAATGGATTTATCCACTGATGAGATTACAACCCTATTAATTAATTATGTCAACTCTGAACATTAATACATGAGCTCTTCAGGGGACATTCTATATCTAACCATAAGAAATTATACTGAATCTTTAATGAGGAAGTGTTTGGAGGATGGCTTCATCCTCCCCTTCTTTAATTTAGATAAGTTCCCTTGCTGTCACCTTTCTGCATAAGGGAACTTACTTTTCATTCACTTTCAGAGTAGGGCTCATTACCCTTTCTTTTTCTTTTCCTTTTTTTTTTTTTTGTGGTACTGGGGTGGAACACAGAGGCTTTCTACCTCTGGGCTATACTCCCAGACCTATTTTATATTTTATTTGGAAACAGGGTCTCACTAAGTTGCTGAGCACCTCACTAAGTAGCTGAGGCTGGTTTCAAACCTGCGCGATCCTCCTGTCTCAGCTTCCCAAGCGCAGGGATTACAAGTGTGCGCCACCACGCCCAGACGCCCAGCTCATTACCCTTTCTTTGAGAGGTATAGATTCCTCATCTTATTCAGGACCTACACCTTTTCTTCTATGTCTCATGTCTAGTGAACATTAAAATGAATACCTTGGACCTCTAGGGTTCAACAGAAGCTTTTAAGGTTAAAAACTTAAGTTAAACTTGAATTATTTTCTAGGGGTTTAGGGATCTGCAGGTTCTTTACTTTCAAATAAATTGGCAGTGTTTTAAAATAACTACCAGAATCAAATTCCACTACATTTTTTAGGTGGCATTTTGATTGCTTCAATCCAGAAAGTCTTCCAGAGCATCTATTTTGTCATTCTACTGGAAATCAATAAGATTTAAAGATTTCTCTCTTTGGGGAAAGTGAATTGACTTTGTAAGGCCTTTCCTTGCCTTTAAAATATGGGCTAACAGTGTCCATTGAGAATGTGCTTTCAGGCCCGGAAGGTGCAGCCCTTTTGGCTCCTTCCTCTTCCCTTGATTGCTTCATAGAGAATATCAGGGACGTGGCTGTTTCTCTTTCCTTGCCACTACTGTGCTCTAACACACCGACTACTAAAGTAGATGCTCAGCTGGTCTTGCAGCTTTTTTCTCCTGCTTTGTCCAAGTTGCTCACCACTGCCAAACTAATCATTTGACAACTTCCTCTTTCATTAGGTAACCCATGCATATATGGTTCAGAAACTTTCCTTTGTTCCTTGGTTCATTAGGATATCAAGTTTAATTCATCCAAACCCTGAGTTCTAGTTGGATTTGAATGCTTGATAGGCACCCTGCTGCCCTATCCTATTGGAGTGGGCAAGTGAATTCTCTTTTCTCCTTCCTGCCTTTCTTCCTTCCTCCTTTGGGATAGAACCCAAGAATATTCTGCCTTTGAGTTATATGCTTAAAAAATCATCATCATCATCATCATCATCATCATCATCATCAATTTTGAAACAGAATTTCCGATGCTGCTGAAGATCTCTCTACTTCTGAGCTACACCCTCTGCCCTGTTTTATTTATTTCATTTTTTATTTTTTTTGTGGGTCTGGGGGTGGAACCCAGGGGCATTCTTCGAGTTACACCCCCTGCCCTATTTTTTTATTCTTTATTTTGAAACTGGGTCTTACTGAGTTACAGAGGGCCTCACTAAGCAGCTGAGGTTGTCCGCAAACCGCGATCCTCCGGTCTCAGCCTCCCGAATGCTGAGATTACAAGCGTGCGCCACCACGCCCGGCTTATTTATTTCATTTTTTGAAACAGGGTCTCACTAAGTTGCTGAGGGCCTTGCTAAGTTGCTGAAGCTGGCTTTTAACCTGTCATTGCCTCTCAAGAACTGGAATTACAGGCGTGTACTGCAGGATTAAGCTTTACCTGCAGCTGTCTTCTAATTGTTGTGCCTTTGGCAATTCTATTAAAAAAAAAGCCTACAGTTTTAGAGAGATAATTATTCTTGCTTTACTTCTTTAAGGATTTTTTTGTGTGAATATATATATATATATATATATATATATATACACACACACACACACATATATATGTAACATAAAAATTATCATTTAAGTTTAAGTGTGTAATTCAGTGACTTTAAGTCTAGTCACAGTGTTGTACACCATCCCGCCTATCCACATCCAGACCTTTTTGATCATCTCAAAAAGAAACACTGTACCCATCGCACAGTCTCTCCCACCAGGCATGCTGTGCTTTTGAGTTGACCACTCTGGAAGAGAGGCGGGAATTCACCTGCAGATTGAGAGCAGTAGCAGCCAGGGCAGCATCTGACTCACTGCTCTTCTGGCGGCTGTTTCATAAATTCCCTCCTGAGCGCTTTCTGTGCCTGCCACAGGAAATGGAGTGGTGAGATGGCACAGCCCGTGCCATCCCCCTGTGTACAGAGCCAAGAACAACATTGCATTGAGTGTTATTCCTCCAGTGATATCATCCAGATTCCTCCTATGGGCTGACATCGCTGAGCACTCCCGCACTGTTGAATTGCTTAGGCTGACAGTTTGAGGTTTGTGCTCACTGCTGCTTTGCCCATGAGGGACTCCGGCTGAGGAGCAGATGGCACAGCTGATGCTAATCACCAGGACCCTGTCAGCCTCTGGAACACTGCTCCTGGTGCTTTCACATGGGTTCCTCCTCACCCAGTGTGCAGACAGGATGTTCATTTTCCTCTCTTATTTCCCATTCTTTTTTTTTTTTTATGTATTTATCTTGCCTTTTACAATCACCTTCTCTGTGTTAATTACTGTATGTGATCACAAATGTAAGAATTGGAGTTTTTTTTTTTTTAATCAATCATAAAAATATTCAGCCAAGAGCAGGGCGTGGTGGCACATGCTTGTAATCCCTGTGCTTGGGAGGCGGAGACAGGTGGAAGGTGCTGGTTCGAAGCCAGCCTCGCTGGCTTAAGAGACCCTGTTTCCAAATAAAAAATATAAAATAGGTCTGGGAGTGTAGCCCGGAGGTAGAAGGGTTTCCAGTACACACACACACACACACACACACACACACACACACACACACATATTTTTTTTTTTCAGTCAAGCCAAGCAGGGTGTAGTTGCGCACCTTGTAATCTCAGCATTTAGGAGGCTGAGACAGGAGATAGCAGTTCGCAGGCAGCCTCAGCTACTTAGGCCCTTTGCAACTCAGTGAGACCCTATTTCAAAAGAAAGAATAAAAAAATGGGCTGGGGGTATAGCTCAAAGGTAGAATGTTCCTGGGTTCGATCCCTAGTACTGCCAAAATAAAAAATTTTAAAAAATTCAGCCAAATATTGTAGTGCATGCCTATAATCTCAGTACTTGGGAGGCTAAGACAGGAAAATTGCAGTTTTGAGGTTAGCCTCCATGACTTAGTGAGACCTTCAGCAACTTGCAAGACTCTGTTTCAAAATAAAGAATAAAAAGGGCCCGACATGTAGCTCAGAGGTAGAATACCTCTGGGTTCGATTCTCAGTTCCTCCCCTCAAAAAAATTTAAGGCTCAAATTTTGAAAAGTCCTCAAGAAATTCATTGTCTCCAGGAGGAAAGACTTGCTAACTAGTATTCTAGTATTGACAGCTAACTGGATGAGCCCTACATAGGCTTATGCAAGGTGCAGTGTGGTCCTGGAGCCGTTTTGCCTGAGCAGCACCCCTGGCCTCACAGGGGCTCTGCCTGTAAGGGAAATGATGTGCATGTGACGCTGGTGGGGGGGAGGGGGAGAGTCTGGGAAGTCGGAAGCCCACAACTATATGGGCAGGAAGCTGTGTTTACGCATTAGCCAGAAAGAGCTAAATTACGAAGAAAACAAAACTTAAAAAAGCAAGTCCACAATGCAAGAATGTCCTTCACAGACAGAAAACAGTTCTTGTTACCAATAAAGCTGCTCAGAACCGGGGCTCTGTGTGGATTTTCTTTCAAGGCTCTTACTTCTGACTGATAAAGACAATTGTGTATTTTGTGTTTGTAGTATCTCACCTGGAATATGAGTTCATATAGCCTCATTTGGAGACTTTATCCACTTAAAAACCAGTGAAAATAATGCCATTTGATTGTGATTGTGTAAATGCCAAGTTGTGAAGGTTCTAATAGCCAATGGAGGAAGAGATGTGACCTCTCTGCCATAAGCACACCTTATTGACTGCACAGGACCACAAATGACCAGAAGGCTGCCAAATGTTTTTAGAACAGGAATGCCATTACTTGCCCAATGTGTTGAGACATAAAACAGCTACACCTCTTCTCCAGAAGCTGACTTGGGATTGCTACAGCTATGAGCTGGGAAAATCCAGGTGTCTGTGATTCAGCAAAGCTGTTTAGGTTGTTTTGCAGGGTCCTTAATGTGGGGAAATGAGCTGTGAGAGTGGAGTGGAGGCCAGAGGCTGGACCCACCCAGCTTGAGCCTCTGCAGTCTAAACTAGCAGTCTAAACTCTTTATCAGTCTAAACTGCACCAGCAGTTTCCACACAGCAGCATCCGTTCATCCATGGAGACACTCTGGATACCAAAGATTCACAGGGTATAGTAGAATATTGGATTCAGTTTATTTACCGTGTGTGACTGGAAGACATTTATTGGGAACAATGCCATAATCAGAGACCTCTAGTAATCACACAAATATAAGATTTCTAATTTATCTTTCAGGGACATTTTCTTTTTTCTTTTTCTTTTTTGGTGGTACTAGGGATGGAACCCAGGGGCATTCTACCTCTGAGCTGCACCCCACACCTATTTTTTTATTCTTTATTTATTTTATTTTATTTTTTTTGGTGGTGCTGTGGGTGGAACCCAGGGGCTTTCTACCTCCGAGCTATACTTCCAGACCTATTTTATATTTTATTTGGAGACAGAGTCTCACTAAGTTGCCGAGAGCCTCACTAAGTAGCTGAGGCTGGCTTCAAACCTGTGCGATCCTCCTGTCTCAGCCTCCCAAGCCACCACACCCGGCTTTTATTCTTTATTTTGAAACAACATCTCACTAAGTTGCAGAATGCCTCACTAAGTAGCTGATGCTGTCCCCAAACTGGGATCCTCCTGTCTCAGCCTCCAGAATGCTGGGATTACAAGTGTGCTCCACCATGACCAGCTTCAGGGATGTTTTCTAAGAATCTCTGTAACATTCTTTGCATTAGAAGCATTTTTAAAAACTAATCACTGTAAAAATGACTGGAAAGGCATTGACGGACAGCCTGTTGCCCGAACTTTCTTTTTGTTTGTAGATGGTGAGGGGCAGGTTCCTTCTGTTTGAATTCCTGTCAGAGTGGCAGTGTGTGTGTGACCTATTAGAGAAGTATTCCCTGGAAATCCAGGATCTTCGAAACACAGTGGGATTCACTCCCCATCCCCCAACCCCCACCCCAAGTTACTTCAGTGATGGCAAAAATAACAATTGTCCCCTGGGAAATGAAGCTCATCGCTATGGTAACTAATGAAGGTTGCATCATTCTAGGGCACATTTTTAAAAGCCTGGATTTCAGCATGGATAGACGGCCCCATCTTATTTTATTCAGTAGCTTAGCAACCTGTGGTATAGTGTTTGTTGCCACCCCCAGCCTTCCCTTTTTACTCAGAAAAATGACCTATATAGATAGTATTTTATTGCAGACACATACATTTTTCCTGTGAATTTGGCTCAGTTCTTAGGTATGTTTATGATGATGATGATAATGACCTTACTTTCTGGATGAAAAATTAGGGTACACTTTATGCCTGAAGAATTGTTCTTCAACTGTTCTTGTTTTGGGGCCACTCTCTCTGCACGAATTTCTCACTGGCCTTCTGTGTGTGTGTGTGGGGGGGGTACTGAGGATTCTACCCCCAAGCTATACCCCCAGCCCTCTTTTTTTAATTCTTTAATTTTGAATCAGGGTCTCACTAAGTTGATGAGAATCTCACAACTTGCTGAGGCTCTTCTTCAACCTATGATCCTCCTATTTCACCCTCCCAAGGACTGGGATTGCAAGTGTGTGCCCCCATGCCTGGCTTCCTTCTTCTTATTCACTGATAGCTATTACTTAGGTGCTATGACTTCTAAATCTTAATTGTTTTCCTTTTTTGTGGCACTGCGGAATGAACCCAGAGGCATTCTATCTCTGAGCTACATTCCCTGCCCTATTTATTTTTTAGTTTGAACCCGGGTCTCCCTCAGTTGTGGAGGGGCTCACTAAGTTGCTGAGACTGGCCTTGAACCTGTGATCTTCCTGTCTCAGCCTCCCAAGTAATGAGATTACAGGTGTGTGTCACCCTGTCTAGCCCAAATCTTAATTTTCAGCTCAGGTCTTACCTGTAAACTGGGGGGTTGGCAGTTTATTCCATCACAGCCCTGATTGGATTGTCCCCAAACTCAGCATGTTCAAGATGAACTCAGCATATGAATAGTGGATTCACATTGGCACCCATAAGCAATTGGTCCCAAACCCAGTGTTTCTATTTCCTGTGTGCCCTGAAGTGTTCTTCACCTCTCTTTTAGACTCGGGCCTATTTCTGGGTTTCCCCAAATAAACAAATGTGGTTTTGTGACTGATTCCTTATTCTCAGTGGCTCCCACTGTTCTCAAAGTAAAATCCAAACTCTTCTGAGAGCCCTCCAAGGCCCTTAGTGGCCTTCTGCCTGCTCCTTTCTCCAGGCCTGTCTCTGACCTCTGCTGCTGGCTCTTGCCCCCTGGGCTGGGAACATGCTTTCATTCCTTCTCCACTTTCTGCTGGCAAGTCTTGCATCCTATATTTCTAGTCTGTCATCTCTAAGAAGCTTTCTTGGATTCTGCCCAACTCCAGGTTCCTGACTCAGAGTTAGACCTGCATGTGCTCCATAGTTACCCTGGTAGCTCCCAGGGTGGCCCTTGCTGTACTGTATGTTCTGCACCCTGCCTCCTCCAACAACTGTGGGCTTCCCGAGAACAAAGGTGGTACTTGTAAGTAGTCGGGGTTCCACTGTGCTGTTTGTGCCTGTTGAACTGTGATCAGCTGTGTCCCACTTACAGTAGGATTACACTCTTTTCAAAACAGCCCTGCTGCTGAACTGAGGACCACCATAAGGACACCTTGTCCTGTGATTCTTGAGATGAACATGTTCTCTCTCCCTACTCACCTAGTGACTGTTTTTGCCTAGTGCCAGGAGCTTGGCAGAAAGGAAGAGGCAGGGGGAGAAGAGAACAGGATGCTGCAAGGTGGGCAGCGCAACATGATTGACCTAATTGGAGTCTTGAGAGCCCAGCACTTTGCATTTCCCTGCCTTTCTGCAGGCCTGCCTGTCTTTCTTCCTCAGCACACTGACCTCTGCTGGCTTAGGTATTTCTCTTAACCATAGTTGTTTCTCCCTCTCCCCTCTTTCCTGCTGGAGAGGAAACCTGAGGCCTGGCCCATGCTAAGCATTCTTTAGTGCTTGGGACCAAACTCTGGGCCTTTGGCATTCTAACCATGCATTCTTCCAATGGATTCCACTCCCAGCCACCGTTGTTATTTTCTGAAAAATTATTTTTGAAGGAAAAGTGTTTTCATGTACTATTAAAAGTTTTTTTCTGTTGCTTTTAAATATGATTTTCAGAAAAGTTAAAACTTTTAGGCTGTTTGGTGGAATTTACATTTTTTTAGGAAATTTCTAGGCATCCAAATTGTATTTTTAATCTCTAGGATGCAGTATCTGCTTTCTTTTTTAAACTGCTGCTTTATCACATGAGATAAAGAAATATATTTTAATATAATCTTATTTTTTATATAAAAGTTTATCAACTGCTCTTAATGCATGCTGATATAAGAAAGGCAGTATATTTAGTGAAGTAAAGCCATATTTGATAGGGTTTTATAAGGATTAAAGGTATACGTTAAGGTGTTTTGAGAGCTATGATTTTTTAAAGAAATATTTTGTTGTTATTAGAAACACAGCTGGTTTTTATTTGCTGGTCTTGTGCCTTGCAGCTTTGCTTACATTTATTTCTTAGCTTCTGTGTGTGCGTGTGCGTGTGTGTGTGTGTGTGTGTGTGTGTGTGTGTGTGTGTTAGGATTTTCTATATGTAGAATCATATCTGCAAATAGAGGTAGTTTTACTTTTTCCTTTTCAATTTGGATGCCTTTTATTTCTTTTGTTTGTCTAGTTGCTCTGGCCTGACTTCCAGTAATGTTGGATGACAGTGATGCAAGTGGGCCCTGGTGTTTAGAGGAAAGATGCTTATTCTTTAACCACTGAGTATGCTGTTAGCTGTGCAGTTTTCATAAATGCTGTTTCTAGTATGCTGAATGTTTTTCATGAAAAGTTGTGAATTTTGTTAAATGCGATGGTTGTGTGTGTTCTTTCATTCTCTTGTGTGTGTTGTTTCATTCTATGCACAGTATTAAAAAGTTCTTTCTTTTTCTTTTCTCTGTCTTTTTTTTTTTTTGTGGTACTGGGGATTGAACCCAGAGTTACTCTACTACTGAGCTATAGCCCCATCCCTTTAAAAATTTTATTTTGAGATAGGTTCTTGATAAGTTGCTATGGCTGGCCTCAAACTTCCTTTCTCCTGCCTCAACCCCGCCTCCCCCCAGTAGCTGGGATTATAGTGTGTGCCACAACACCTGGCTGATTTTTCTTATTTTGAACTGTCCTTGCATTCCTGGGATAAATTCCATTTGGTTATGACCTACAATCCTTTTGTTTTGTTTCTTGAGTTTGATTTGCCAGTATTTTGTTGAGATTTGCATCTATATTTTTTTAAATATTTTTATGTGGGTCTGGGGATGGAACCCAGGGGCATTCAACCTCCAAGCTACACCCTCTGCCCTATATTTTTTAATTCTTTATTTTTGAAACAGGGTCTCACTGAGTTGCGGAGGGCCTCACTAAGTAGCTGAGGCTGTCCACGAACCGCAATCCTACAATCTCAGCCTTCTGAATGCTGGAATTACAAGCGTGCGCCACCACGTCCAGCACATCTATATTCTTAAAAGATAAAAGTCTGTAGTATTCTTGTGGTATCTTTGTTTGGCTTTGGTATCAAATAATGCTGGCCTTATAGAATAAATTATGAAGTGTTTTTCCTCTTCTGTTCTTTGGAAGTTTTAATAGGATTTTTGCCAGTTTTTCTTTAGCTTACCTTGCCAGTTAACGAATAGAAATTTTCAGATGATTAGAGGATTTGAAAACATGTATTCATATGTATGTATAATACATATGTATAATCAAATGAAAAATACAATAATAGATGAGCTCTAGATTGTGTGTGTGTGTGTGTGTGTGTGTGTGTGTGTGTGTGTGTGTGTGGTACTGGGTTATAGAGCCCAGAGATATTCTACTTTGAGCTACACCCCAGCCCTACTTTTTATTCTTTTTTATTCTTTATTTTGAAGCAGGGTCTCACTGAGTTGCAAAAGGCCTCACTAAGATCCGCAAATCATGATCTTTCTGTCTCAGCCTACCAAATGCTGGGCTTACAAATGTGCGCCACCAAGCCTGGCTTAGCTAGATTCTGATTTCCAAACAATTTTAATGCACTTCTGTCACTTTCCTTGAAGTATTCAAAATTTAATGGACTTAATGGGCTGACTAAAGATTTGCTACTTTTGTTGATCTTTACAAATAACTTATTTGTTTCAATTATTTTCCCTATTGCTTTTCTATTCTCTATTTTATTTTTTATTTGGAAACAGGGTCTCACTAAGATGCTGAGAGTCTCACTAAGTTGCTGAGGCTGGCTTTGAACCTGTAATTCTCCTGATTTCAGCTTCCCAAGTACTGGGATCACAGGTGTGCGCCATCAAGCCTGGTTCTGATCACTCTTTATTATTTCCTCATTTATAGGAGAATCACTGAATCCCTGATTAGCTGGGGTTGAGGTAATTCCAATAAGAATCATAGTCCAGTATGATGACTTAAAGTAGACTATTCAAGCAGTGTCCAAGTCTCCCTGAGATAATGCTCACTCTCCTCTTTTCCTTCTTGTCCTGGGATGGTGTAAGGGTGTAGGAGAAGGTGTGGACCCTCTATGATCCCCTGGCAGTGGGAAAGTGTTTCCGTTGTTTCCATTGTTTCCATGTCCAGCATTTCCTCTGGTCTCTGGGGTCACGTCCCTTAGCCTCCTACTTGTGTTTGTCTTGCTGGAATATCCTGGTGATGTCATTCATGCCCCTGTCTTTCAGGTTGGCCAGAACCTGGTAGTGCTTCCCAGCAGGTCCAGTCTCTTCATCTCTGGCTCCCTGAGCTCTCCTTAGTACCTGTTTCCATCACTTGCTGGCCTCGAACTTTATCCAGCCTTTGTTGCAGAATTACCTTGAGCCATGGCAGGCTCCTTAGCTGGCCCACTACCTCAGGAAAACTATCCCTTGAGATTAGAACCTGGCTTGCAAGACTATGGACTTCTTATGTAATCCTTCTTTTCATGTCAGATGTTGTACAATATTTCATTTGGCCTCTTTGCACTTCCTTTACAAATAAAATCTAATAGTTTCCTAGGATGCTTCCAGCAGATTCAGGCAATGGCTAGGTACTTAGAAAGAGGACATGACAGTGAAAATCATTTTCAGACACTACCATTATTAGACATGTGTGTATTATATATATATATATATATATATATATATATATATATATATATATGATGACATTTAAAGTCTTGTAACTCTAAATGTACAGATGCCTTAAGTTTAAAGACTATAGGATTTTTAGAGCAGTATATGTAGTGTGCTTTTGTATATATGTATGTATATGTATTTTACATGTATGATGAAGATATATACACATATGTAGTCATATATATAACACCATATATATATATATATATATATAGTGTTAAGTTTGATTTCCATGCATTACTACTTTCCCATGACTACAATGCTGTGATTTCATGCACATGTTTTCTTCTGTTGTAGGACAGTTCGTGTTTGGTTAAAGAGAGACAGTGGACAGTATTGGCCAAGCATATACCATGCAATGCCTTGTAAGTATCTGGGTCTCTGTCTTGAAAAACCAGACCTGCACCCCAACTCCCCTTCCTTCCCAGATTGCCTTTCCTGAATTCTCTTCTTGAGTAGGGAAGTTTGAAGGTTGGGAATCTCATTATAATGAAAAGTACCATATTAAATCATTTTAGATGTTCTAAGGCTCTCACTATGTGAAGTAAGAAAATTGTTATGACATTGATTATATATTCAGTTTCTGAATAAGATTAATGGAAGACAGACTATAGCACTTAGATCTCTGATTACAGCAGTCTCCCTCTTGTTTCCAACTTTTTTAACTATTTTGGAAAGTATGTTGTCTTCAGACAATTCAAAATTTTGTCCAGTGATTACATTTGTGAAGAAATTTGTCCTTGCATTATCGTTATAGTATTTATTCAAATTCAAGTCATTCAGCATTGGATATTCAGTTCTCAAAAGGATTTGCTTAGTTTTAAAGCATACTAATTAGAACTAGATCTCATTTTCCCAAGATCATAATGGAGATATGTCTTTGCTCTCATTGATAAGTAACAAATCTTCCAGACAGACTTGGGACAGGGTGGAGAACACAGAAAAGCAAATGTTGTGTGTTTTTCCTCATATATGGAATCTAGAGGGGAAACCTGAAAGTAGCAGAGAGACTATTAGAGAAAAGGAAGGGGCCAAGGGGAGGATGGAGGGGAGGAAAGGGAGGAGAATGGGAAGTGCAAAGTATGTTATTTGCATGTATGAATATGCCATAATGAAGTCATTATTCTGTGTAATCAATATACATTTACTGAAAAAAGATATGAGTGTTCGCCGGGTTGTGATGGCGTATGCTTGTAATCCCAGCATTCGGGAAGCTGAGACTGGAGGATCGCGGTTCGCGGACAGCCTCAGGTACTTAGTGAGGCCATTTGCAACTCAGTGAGACCCTGTTTCAAAATAAAGAATAAAAATATCTAGGGCAGAGCTGTAGCTCGGAGGTCAAATGCCCCTGGGTCCCATCTCCAGAACCACAAAAAAAAAAAAAAAAAAAAGATATGAGTGTTCCTTAGACTGATCCACTGGTAGAAGTTCCTGTACAGGTGAAGTGAACTGGCTTCTTATATTAGGACATTTCTTTTTGGTCTAATGTTTTATCTTTTCGGTCAATGAAGTTAGGACATCCTATTCTATGATTATTTTAATGTCATATAATTGTTTAATTTCATTATCAATTGTATTAAACATTTCTTCCCCCCACTTTCAAATCTTAATTAAAATTAGCATGCTAGAAAAAATCTCCCAGGTTTATTGTTTGGGCATATATGTCTTCTGCCTGCTACAATTTGCCCACCTTACTCTTTAATATAACTATTTCAGTTTCAGAAGCACATACCACAACCAAAATAAATTCAAGATAAATTATAAATGTAATTAAGTTTATGCCTCTGGCAAAAGAATACTGTAATAACAAATTTTCCTGTTTATGAACAAATGAATTATTAAGAATATAATGGTTTTTAATGATTTTCAAATTATCTTTGAGGCTTTGCATGGCTTAAGAATTTTGTAGTAAATAGATGAGAACCACAAGTTGAAATGAGTATTCACTCCTTTTTCTGTAAAGAAGAAGCTTCTTGGAATTCTCAACGCCATATTCTCCATTTACCTGTTTTACTTTCTATGGATATTATAGGCTACAGGCTTCACATGATAAGCCCTCCAAAAAGATGAGCTTGTTAAGCCATGACAGTGATGAGGGTTTAAGAAAATAGGAAAATAAAACTTTTGTGATTGTTTCCCTGATTTTTTTTTTTTTTTTTTTTTTTTTTTTTTTTTTTGGTGGTACTGGGTTTCCTGGAAGCCCTTCTACCTCCGGGCTACACTCCAAGACCTATGTTTTATATATTTTTTTTGGAAACAGGGTCTCTTAAGCCAGCGAGGCTGGCTTCGAACCTGCGCAATCAATCCTCCTGTCTCTGTCTCCCAAGCACAGGGATTACATGCATGCGCCACCACACCCGGCTGTTTCCCTGATTTTTTAAGTGCCACGACCAGTCTTTCCTCTGTTCTTGCTTTTTCATCAGACTTTACACAATATCTTAACTGGAAGAAATGAAGAAGTGCTATAGTCCATCAAGTTGAAGTTAGTTCTAGAGACCATAGCTCTCAGTTGTGCTGACAGAGGAAGAGGTAGACCTGGGTGAAATTATGAAGGTTTGTGAGTCCCAAGTAAAGGACTTTTCTTTCAATGAGCATTATTAGGAACTTCATGAAGGCATAGGCTCCTAGCAATTTCCTACCCATTCCTTTCTCTGTAGAAACGTTCATACACATATTGGTGTCGCTATATAATGCTCTTTTTATTTGACCATCACTGATAATACAGAGAAGCCTTTGTTATATTTTCACCATTAATTGGGCTTATATAAGAAGGACTATATAGCTGGGCATGGTGGGGCATGCTTATAATCCCAGTACTTAGGAGGCTGAGACAGAAGGATCCCAGGTTTGAAGCCAGCCCTAGCTACTTAAGTAAGGCCCTCAGCAACTTATCAAGACCCTGTTTCAAACAAAAATAAAAAGGGCTGGGGGTGTTTATAGCAAATATGTTGTTGATATATATATATATATATATATGTATATATATATATGTTTAAATGAACACATGTAAAGCCTCATGGTATATCATGACGATCTGTAAATATATAGATAATAGTTATACATGTTCATCAGTAAACATTTATTGTACCCCTAGTGTATTCAGACCACTGATGTAGGTGCCAGGATTTGCAGATGGATCAGATATACATGGTCAACATGAATTGCCTAATATTTCATTGTTAGGTAGTTTTACTACAGTGTAGAAAAGTAAAAGAAAAAAAGACTTTGTTCTTCACAATTAGTCAGAAATTGACTTGTATGTTCCTAGGAATTTTATATGTTCCCATGACATAGTAACTAAACTCTGTTTAATCAGAGAATGGCAAAATATTATTGCATAAAGAAATAAGATACACTTTGATCAGTTAGAGAACCTGAAAGAGACTTGAGTTTACAAAGGATGTCTTGCAGTCTTTTCTTTTGAAAGGTTTTTTGTTAAGCAGTTACTCAGCATTATTCTTAAATAATGGCTTTGTGGTTATGAGTAACAAAATGATTGAAAAGGAAAGTGAATAAATCAGAGGGTATAAAGTGGACACCGCAAGGAAGATGTGACCATATTGTGCATTTATACTAGTATATCATAAGTAGGATTCCAGATACAGAAGAAAATATGCACTTAAATTATGGCTTGTTTGCCTGGTGTGGTGGCGCACACTTGTAATCCCCGCACTTAGGAGGCCGAGATAGGAGGATCGCGCAGGTTTGAAGCCAGCCTTGCTGGCTTAAGAGACCCTGTTTCCAAATAAAAAAATATAAAAATAGGTCTGGGGGTGTAGCCCAGAGGTAGAAGAGCTTCCAGGAACTCCAGTACCCCCCAAAAATATATATATATGGCTTGTTTATTTTGTTCACTACAATACCTTTTTTTTTTTCTTGGTACTGGGGATTAGACCCAGGGGTATTCTACCTCCAAGCTACATATCCAACCCTATTTTTTATTCTTTATTTTGAAACAGGGTCTCACTAAGTTGCAGAGAGCCTCCTGTCTCAGACTCCCAATTACTGGGATTACAAGCATGCACAACCACACCCAAACCTGGCATGTTCTAGGCGGGTGAAGAGATGTTTGGTAGCCTTGAGTAGGATTGGAGATTTAATGAAGGAAAGGGAGCAGGAGGAATCAAATGAGAAAGAATAAGTAGCGAAGGCTAAGTTTCTTTTTTTTCTTTCTTTTTATTTATTTATTTATTTATTTATTTATTTATTTATTTATTTATGGTTCTGAGGATTGAACCCAAGGGCAAACTCCTCAACTACACCCCCAGCCCTATTTTTTATTATTTGAGTAAGTAGCTGAGGCTACTTATTCTTTATTTTGAAACAGGTTCTCACTAAGTTGCAGAGGGCCTCACTGAATAGCTGAGGCTGTCTGCGAACCTGCGGTCCTCCTGTCTCAGCCACCCACGTACTGGGATTACAAGCGTGTGCCACCACACTGGCTCCAAGGCTAAGTTTGATGATGAATGAGCCTGAAATGCAGAATGTGATGGAGCTGAGCAACTTGGGGAAGTGGCAGACAGGAGAAAAATGAGGAGCAGTCACTAGCATTGCCGAGAGTGTCTCCACACTGTCTTCCCAGCAGCTCCTCCCTCCCTGGAGGAAGAAAACCTGGAGAAACCAGACTTGCCTGGTGAAGGCTGTTTGCCCTTGAGCTAGTCTCTGGTGTTCCCAGGAATTTGGCATTTGGACCAGGAAATGTTAATCTCAGCTCAGGCAGGTCCCTTGAACTGGGAACATAAACTCAAGAGCTATGAGGCTTTGTGTGCCTGCCTAAACAGTGAAAGTTGTTTTTGCATAAAACAAAGGATGAATCTGGGAGAGAGGACCTTTCTGCTCTGGAGACCAAAGGAAAGCCTGAGCGGTGAGGTGGGCAGGGTTTCTCCTTATCCTCCTGGACCCTCTCCCTAGGCCTGGATGGGCTTCTGCCTTCTAGTTCAAGAGATGCCCCTCTCCTGTCCTACCAAATATGCCCATTTGTAGCCGAGCTGGTGGTGCACGCTTGTAATCCAGTACCTGGGGGGGGGGCTGAGACAGGAGGATCGCAGGTTCGTGGACAGCCTCAGGTACTTAGTAAGGCCCTCTGCAACTTACTGAGACCCTGTTTCATAATAAAGAATAAAAAGTAGGGCTGGGGATGTAGCTCAGAGGTAGAATGCCCCTGGGTTCCATCCCCAGTACCACAAATAAAATAAACAAAAAACTCATATATGCCCATTTGTGCTTAAATTGGCATAGTTGGATTTTCCTTAGTTGTAGCTGCAAGGATTTGACCAAGCTTAGCCCTACTCTTATACCTCCTAATTTTCGTCTGTCAGTTTCTCTTGGATCTCTGTGGTCTCTGAAGAGAAAGGGCTTAGCCATGACCCTCTTGGTGCCTCTGTGATGTTGAGCTGAACATAATCTGGGAAAAGTGAGGGTATGTAACAAAGGAAAGCAAAAAGTAGTATTTGCCCTCTTTAATTTCTGGACAGTTCATCCAACAAATGTTAAAATATATCTTCCATACCATGGTTAAAGTGGTTAATAAAAGTGCTCACAGTCTGGTAAGGAAGACTAGCATTAAATGAGTACCAACCATGATTTGTGGTGAGTGTAGGGACAGGGGAAATGGGTACATTGGGGACATGGCCATGAAGGCTCCCTGAAGAAAGCTCTGCTCTCTAGAGAATTTACTTCCTTCTTTTCTCCCTTTCTTCCTTTCCTCTTTCTTTCTTTCTTTCTTTCTTTCTTTCTTTCTTTCTTCCTTTCTTCCTTTCTTCCTTTCTTCCTTTCTCCTTTGTCTTGTTCATGCTGAGCATTCACTCAACCAGCCCCTTTATAAAGAACTTCGGGTGACAACTGACTTGTTTTGTAGTTTCCTATAAGCTAGCTCATTTTATAGATGAATGAGAAACCAGAACATTTCCTCATCAAATATACTTTCAAAAAAGAATATCCTCTTGGTGTACTTACAACATAGCTACCAGCTACTTATGATAGTATCAGCTTACAGTGGCCTACCTGGGATCCTGCCTGAGCTTGGGAACTGGAAAGGGTCCTTTCTGAGGGTACAATGTTAAGATTTCAGTTGCAGCCGTAAATGCAATTATTTGTTCCAGGCTTCTAATAGATACCATTTCAACCACCACATTTGCATCACACTACAGAGAAAAAGCACGTGAAAGGCTCAGGCATTCCAATTTTCATGCTTGAGATATTTTAGATTTACTTTACCAACTAGATTTGCTATTTGGGGTCAGGCAAAGGAGAGTCAGGCAGGAATTTGAAGTGCAAGCCAGAGTGGCAGATGGTGGAGATTGTTCTTACTCTATCAGAGGACTGAGTATCATGGCTGGACCTTTATTGCAAACTTCTCCCACGGGGAATGGAGAACAGTTAAATTTATGGTTGCCGAAGATGTAGTGAGAAGATGTAGTGAATAGGAGGCTGGAGGAGGTAAAAGCCTCAGGCTGGGCATGTTGAGTCGGAAAACCTCTGTGGCTTCTCTTGTTGTTGGGCCAGGCTGGTGAAATTTACTTTGGCTTCTAAAGTGTTTATGCATTTGTCCCCAAAGCAAATCACAAGACCTGTTTTTCAAAGGTAGTTACAAATAAATAGGCACACCAAACATAGCAATAAGGCGATTTGTTTTGTCATCTATCCCGCTCTCTGCCTTGGTCCGGAAGAGTGGAATCTGTCCAGTTGGAAGTTGTGGATGAGCCCCTTATTTTTCACACAAGGACAGCCACCTTACCATCTGCTCATCTGGGTCCTCACCAAAACACATAATTTTTTATGTGAACCATGCTTTCTAGTTTTTATCTAAAACCTTGTTGGGAGAAAGGCTGTTTGTGATGGATAGTGTGAATATCCATCGAACTTGTGCTTGCCCATTGGGGCAGCTGTCTGCGGAACGGCCTTCCTTCAGTGTGCCCCAGCTTACACCGGTGTGTGCATAAGTATGACATGCTCTGTGGCTGCTTTTGAAATAATTATGTCTATTGTAATACATGGCGCCTCTTTTGTGAAGAAACCCTGAGGGATGATATTTTTTCAGATACGAGGGCCAGGAATCCTTTGCTTTCTCTAAGGTGGAACTTCCTGACTTGTTTGCCCCAATGTTCCGGTTCCCTGAGCTGATCAGGGTGGGGAGTGGAAAGAGGGATGGAGTGGCCGGGGTTAGTGTCTTCCACTTACTCCACTGGCTGTACAAATTATTTTTTGCATGTGTCACGAGGCCAAAAAGGTGGGGAGCAATAGCTCTGAGGACTTGAGCCCTGGTCCTTAGGGATACTGGGAAACATAGAACTTAAAAAGTTTCCTAGCCGGGAATGGTGGCACACTTGTAATCCCCACGCTTGGGAGGCGGAAACAGGAGGATCGCGCAGGTTTGAAGCGGCTTAAGAGACCCTGTTTCCAAAAATAAAAAAGTATAAAATAGAGGGATCACTGAAAAAAGTCTGTGTCTCAAAACCAGTGTTAAATCAATCTCAGGGTTGAGAGGTAAAAAAGGGGAGTCTAAAATCACAAGGTCAGACATATCTAGGATCCATGTCCTTCTGGATCAACGCTTCCTTCAGGATCTTCATCATTATAAATGTTCTCTGCCATCTGCTGTACTTGCATGCTATTGTCTTCTGATACAGAACAAATCACCCAAGGTTCTTTGGGATTCCAAGAGAAATCGGATATTTTGGCAGTGTGACTACCATGAATAAACTAGGGGAGATTCAAGTCAATATAGATTCCTACTCTAAAATTGTCACATCTGACTTTCCAGAACGTACATTTTCCTATAAAAACCAGTCTCTTGGTTTCTTCAGTTAAGTCAAAACTACATGTACTTCCTTCCCCATATATTTTTGCTTGTTAGTGTATTTCTTGCTGCTTTTATATTATTCATTTCCTATCTGTGAAATGGTTTTTGTTGTGTTTTTTTTTTTTTAACTTGGGACCACCAAGTTGTAAAGATGTATGTTTTTACCTGGCAGTTGTACCATAGGTGGACTGTCATGTTGAGAAGGGTGAATTGATAGCTTGTATTTGTTTTGAAAATTAAATTAATCCTTGATAAGAGTTGCAATTTTTTAGGAGCTAGTCCTTGACCACTAGGTTTGATACCATCTCCATTTTGGGTGACCCGTTTCACCAGCAGGCCTGTTACTCTCCATGACTAACTGTGTAAGTGCTTATAATGGAATAAATTGCTTTTCTACATAAAAAAAAGTATAAAATAGGTCTGGGAGTGTAGCCCAGAGGTAGAAGGGCTTCCAGGAACCCCAGTACCACCACCAAAAAAAAGTTTCCCAACTGATCTTTATTTAAAATTTTTGTATGTGTACATATATGTGTGTGTGTGTGTGTGTGTGTATATATATATATATATATATATATATATATATATATGTGTGTGTGTGTATATATATGTATATATATATACCTTAATTATGACTTATTGCTTATCTCTATTGTTTAGTTTTATCATTTCTGCTTTTAAAGTGATTTTTAACTTCTTTGTGAAGTGAGAAGGCAAAGGATACATTAAATGAATCGTCTTAGTTAAGATGAATACATGAAGCTTGAACAAGTCTATTGTTTACATTAAATTCTTGCACTATTTTAGATTGGAGCATTTAACATAGCTTGTAGGTTAGAGCTTGTACGTAGGTGGGAAGCTGGAATTTAGTTTTCATTACTGCTACCAATTTGCTGAGTCACGTGGGGCAAGTTCTTTGCAGTTGCTCTTCTTGAAGCCTAACAGATGAACTGTCCATTTTCTTTATTCTTTAATTTGCAAAAATATTTGGTTTTTAGCTATATCGAATAACTGTACAATACTGTCAGGGTCTTTGTTTTTAGTGCTATATACTGTCATTGCTGATTCTAACCCAGAGTTATTAGGAAAAGTTGTCTCATTTGTGAGGCTGTGGCTGGGTTTCTTTCCTTTCACATTTGTTAGGACTTAAGGTAGCAGATAGCTTGAAATTGAGGATTTGGATAATCAAGTGGATTAACAGTTTATATGTTTTACATTGGGATACCGTGAGTTATCCAGATGAGTTATTTTTATGGAAATTGCTAATGTTAATTCCCTTTGATGAGGAGAACTTTTGATAGTTCAAGATGATGAAGGTGCATCCTATCCTCGTCCAACCTCTGCTGTGTTTATTGGAGTTTTAGGGGAAAGTATATGTGGCTAGATTAGTGATCAAAATGTATTTTAAAAGCTGAGCATGGTGGCACATGCCTATAATTTAGGTACTTGGGAGATTGAGACAGGAAGAAAGCAGGAGGCTCGAGGACAGCCTCAGCAACTTAGCAAAGCTCTCAGCAACCCTGTTTCAAAGTAAAAATTAAAATACAAATAGGAATGGGGGTGT
The DNA here is from genome assembly GCF_963383645.1 of Muscardinus avellanarius. Classification (NCBI taxonomy): domain Eukaryota; kingdom Metazoa; phylum Chordata; class Mammalia; order Rodentia; family Gliridae; genus Muscardinus; species Muscardinus avellanarius. Next base: position 139,306,046 of record NC_137787.1, on the reverse strand, counting down.
TGCTCAGAGGTAGGATCTCTGGGATGATTCTTCAGTATCAAAAAAAAGAGTTTTTTAAGTTATGAATCTGGCAGTTCTGTTTTTATATAGTAGTGATTGTTTTGGTGACTTTTAAACACCTTTAACTCAATTGAGAGTTTCATGGCAGACTGGGGCATGTATGTATAATAGAGAAATGCTCATCCTACTGTTTTAGTTTATACTGTATTTCAAATAACTCCTTCATTTCTGGTTATAAAGTATATTGCAGCATTTGTTGGTTTCTTGTTTTATATGGTAGAACCATCTGTTAGCATAATTTATGTGTAAAAACAACTTATTATTTTTACCATTTGCATTTTTTAAAACAGTGAGGTAATATGACTAATTCTGTTTTTACTAAGAAGAAAAGGTACCTAAGAGAGAGACTTGGATTTTTTTTTTTGCAGATCTGGGGATGTAACCCAGGGGCAGTTGATTTCCGAGCTACACCCACTGCACTATTTTTTGTTCTTTATTTTAAAACAGGGTCTCACGAAGTTGCAGAGGGCCTTACTAAGTAGTTGAGGCTGTCCACGAATCACAATTCTCTGGTCTCAGCCTCCCGAATGCTGGGATTACAAGCATATACCACCATGCCCAGCTGAGAGACTTGGGTTTTTAATGGAAATGAAGAAAAACATAGATTATTCAAACTAAAGATAGCATATGTAAATCTAAGATATGTATTTGTTTAACATATTCTTGTTTTTAACTTGACAAAGCATTTTAAAATTTATTGCAGTTAGACCACTTTGTCACGATGTAAAACCTGTCTGAGAGAAAAAAGTGACTGCTTCTAATTCATAGTTACTTTGCTGATATTTCTTTGTGTGCGTGTGTGGTACTAGGAATTGAACCCAGGAGAATTCTACCTCTGAGCTACACCCCCAGACCTATTTTATTTTTTATTTTGAAATAGGGTCTCATTAAGTTTTGGAGGGCCTCACAAGTTGCTGAGGCTGGCTGCGAACCTGTGATCTTCCTGTCTCAGCCCTCAAGTACTGAGATTATAAGTGTGCGTCACCATACTCGACTCTTTGCTGATATTTCTCAGACTAGATTAAAAGAAAATAAAATGGTAAAGTGCATAAAATATTTGATTGAAATGAAAAATGCTTTTTATTACTAGATAATTGAATTCCTCAGTATAGGTATTCTTAATAAAATAAAACATGGGTTGAATACTACAAATCTAGTAAATATTATCCTAAGACAATAGGCTAAATAAAAATGTCCATGAAACTAGCCTTTCCTTTGTGGGGGTGGATTGCCCATTGTTGGAGGCTCTGTTGATTGACATTTTACTTTACCAAGAGGCCTTTAACGCTTGAAGTTTTATTCACAGAAGTATCACTATTTATTTATTTTTAAAGTTCTACCCAGAACATTTCATGAAAAAGATTAGTGTCTCCTGCCAAATAATGGCTTCACCATTGTAAAACAGTCAGTATGATTGAAATCCAGGGCTTAATCTTCAATGAAACTTGAGTTTATATGAGCAAAGTTCAACCAGTCAGCAAAGGACAGAAAATAAATTAGCCATAAAGTGAAAGAATTGTAGAGGTGTACATAATAGAAATGAGGAAACTTTGTCCCAAATAAAAGTATTTTGAGAATGCTTCCTCTCAACTGCATTTTTTTTAAAGCAAGGGCAGTGGTCTTTTATACACACACACACACACACACACACACACACACACACACACACACACTAATTGTGGGATAACTATTAGAGCTACAAATAGCCACTTTTTCACTAATTCGCCTAATTATTGATTTGTTGAGGTTGATGTTGTTGCCTTGAGTCTCCTTTGTCTAGGGCTCATGTCTCTTGAGGTTTCCCCCCTTCAAATTATATGAACATTAATATCACCCATACTGGGGCTTCTCTTTGTTTTAGTTTTTCATAAACTCAAAGCTGAATAGCTTGTTTAAGTTAGAAAGACTTCGTTTTTAAAACATTCAAATGAGCCGGGCGTGGTGGCGCATGATTGTAATCCCAGCACTCAGGAGGCTGAAACAGGAGGATCACGGTTCTCAGACAGCCTCAGCTACTTAGTGAGGCCCTCTGCAACTCAGTGAGACCTGTTTCAAAATAAAGAATAAAAAATAATGCAGGGGGTGTAGCTCGGAGGTTGAATGCCCCTGGGTTCCATCCTCAGGCCCGCAAAAATAAGAAATAAAAATAAATAAATAAAACAGATGTTTTGGAAGTGTTTAAAGGTACTGTGAAAGGCTAGGAAAGTCCAAAGTCCTGATACAAATATAAGAGAATAAGAAGCTTCACTGCCCCTAAACCCGCACACGTTGTTTTTCTGTTTTGCTTGCACTTTCCATTATCTTGCTTCCTAAAATTTCGCATGTACACTCCTTTTGACTGTCATCAGTCCCAGACGGAAAAGGCCGACAGCAGATCTTACTCAGATAGTGTGGAAAATGAGTTCTGTGCTATTTTTAAGAAATTGTGGATATATTCCCTCACCATTTTAATAAAATAGTTCCTGGTTTAATAGGTTTAATAAAAATGTTGGGGGAAAATAGGAAACTGGAATATAACAGCAACAAGACCAGTGGCAAGGCCCAGGACTTAGTTATTTGGTCAGTGTAGGAGCAGTCTCTGGCCTTCCACATGTGGCATCATATACACGGGAGGCCTTGGCAGATGAAGTTGCCCCTCAAAGCTTGCTTGGTTGATTATCCCTCTCACTGGGAAACAGTTAAAGGTATGATTGTGGGTGGGAGGTAAGTGTTGTAGTAGTCTAGTTCTGGCAGTCACGTAACTAACTCTTTGGAGAAGTCAGTTTTAAGGTAGAGTAATAGAACAGCTGCCCAGCTGGCTCATCTCTAACCTGCACATTCAGCCATGAGAGAGACCAGTTGTTTCTTTATTACTTTATGAGTTAATGGACTTACAGCATTTAAAGCAAAATTTTTCTTCATGAAGTATCACATTTTTACAAACCAGTAACAACTCTTATTCTTAAATTGTATTTTTGCATTTCGTTTATCTCTTTTATTCTTCTTGCCAAAAAAAATCCCTTTCCTATTTGTCTCATTTTCCTTTCATGTGTGTGTGTGTGTGTGTGTGTGTGTGTGTGTGTGTGTGAGAGAGAGGGGGGGGGGGGCTGGGGATTGAACCCAGGGACATTCTACCTCAGAGCCATATACCCAGCCCTATTTTATTTATTTGTTTTTTTTCAAACAGAGTCTTACGAAGTTGAGGAGGGCCTCACTAAGTTGTTGAGGCCGGCTGCAAGCCTGTGCTTTTCCTATCTCAGCCTCCCAAGTGCTGTGATTACAGGCGGGTGCTTCCGTGCCTGGGCACCCAGGCAGTTTAGTCTCTTGGATATTTGTCTTGCATGTCCAGAGCCCATTTTGTAATGCTCTACAGTATGAGTCTTTCAGAGGTGACTTTTTGGTTGGGTTTTGAAGAGTTGAGATTAGAAAGATCTCTATTATAATATCTTCTATGCCTCTAAACCCAGTTGGGAGACTGAGACAGGAAAATCACAAGTTTAAGGCCAGCCTCATCAATCTAGCAAGATCCTCAGCAATTTGGTGAGATCTTATTTCAAAATGAAAAAGGGCAGGGTATGTGTGGCTTGTATGTAGAATGTCTCTGTGTTCAGTCCTCAGTTCCAAAGCCGGGCGTGGTGGCGCACGCTTGTAATCCCCACGCTTGGGAGGCTGAGACAGGAGAATCACGCAGGTTCGAAGCCAGCCTCAGCTACATAGTGAGCCTCTCAGCAACTTAGTGAGACCCTGTTTCCAAATAAAATATAAAGTAGGTCTGGGAGTATAGCCTGGAGGTAGAAAGTCCCTGGGTTCCACCCCTAGTACCACCAAAAATAAAATAAAATAAAAGAGTAAAAAAATCCTCAGTATCAAAAAAATTGAAAAAAAAGTAGCAACAAATCTGAACATCACTTTTTTTTTCTTTTCTTTTCTTTTCTTTTCTTTTCTTTTCTTTTCTTTTCTTTTCTTTTCTTTTCTTTTTTTCCAGTACTGGGGATGGAACCCAGGGGCATTCTACCTCTGAGCTACACCCCCAGCCCTAGATTTTTTTTCTTCATTTTGAACCAGGATCTCACTGAGTTGCAAAGGGCCTCACTAAGTAGCTGAGGCTGTCCGAGAACTGCGATCCTCCGGTCTCAGCTTCCCAAATGCTGGGAGTACAAGCATGCGCCACCAGGCCTGGCTGGGCATCACTTTTGAGTCCACTTGCTGCTTCCTGGGGCCTACCAGGATCTAGGGGTCACCAATTTGAGACCTGTTTGTATGGAAATATAACAGTTGGAAAATGGTTTGAGAAACCTTATAAGGCTCACCTACAAAGGCCTTTACACACACACACACACACACACACACACACACACACACACACGCCTGCTGTTTTCCCATATGCTTCTTTGAAGGGTGACTGTGCCTTTAAAGGGTAACTGTGGAGGCACCTATGAGCTAATGGTGACTGGCTTTGCATATTGCTCTCTAGGACATCTTAGGTTCAGGCACATGGTTATAGAGTGTCACAATGTCTGTTAAAATGTCTTTTAAAGCCAGGCGTGGTGGAGCACACACACTTGTAATCCCAGTACCTGGAAGCTGAGACAGGAGGATCACAGGTTCTTCAGCCAGCCTCAGCAACTTAGGCCCTCCTCAATTTAGTGAAAACCTGTTTCCAAATAAATAAAATAAAGCCGGGCGTGGTGGCGCACGCTTGTAATCCCAGCATTCGGGAGGCTGAGACCTGGAGGAAATCGGTTCGCGGACAGCCTCAGCTACTTAGTGAGGCCCTCTGCAACTCAGTGAGACCCAGTTTCAAAATAAAGAATAAAAAATAGGGCAGGGGGTATAGCTCGGAGGTCGAATGCCCCTGGGTTCCATCCCCAGACCTGCAAAAAAAAAAAAACCCCAAAAAACAAAAAAACAAATAAATAAAATAGCTTAGAGGTAGAATGCCCCCTGGGTTCAATCTCAAGCACCAAAAATACCAAAACAAAACAAATAAAAATGTCTTTTAAGTTCCATTATAGGAAAAGTCTTTTGCTCTTCAAGTCTGGTAGTGTTTAAGTTGTGTATAGTGGCATACAGCTGTAATCCAGCTACGTGGGAGGCCGAGTTAGGAGGACAGAAAGCTGAAGGCCAGCCTGAATACCTTAGGGAGACCCTATCTCAAAATGAAATGTAAAAGATTGGGGGTTTTGGGGAGTAGCTGGGGATATAGCTCAGTGGTTAAGTGTTCCTGGGTTCACTCCCCAGTAAACCCTCCCCCAAATCTTTGAATTCTGGTAGTGTTTCTTCCTATACATAAAGTGACTTGAATCAGAGGCAGAATTGATTCATATAGTTTTTATATATAGTTGGTATCACAGTTTATGCATTTCTTGATGACAGTGATAATTATTTTATATGTCATTGTATCACATGCCTGGAACACAGTAAGCATTCTAAATTTTGTTGAGTAACAAGAAATATAGTAAATAGGGGAAGAATAGGAATAAAGAAATAGCAATGTAGATTTAAGAGTAGCTTATACAGTCTTGTGAAACAGTCATTTAAATCATGTTAAAACATCAGTGGATTTTCTAAATATAAGAACCATACATGAACTCTGGAGGAATTCACAGAGAAAATACTTTCAGATGGTCAGGTGGAGCTACATAGTAAGATTGTTCTTAGCCAGTCTGCAGAAAAGCTCCCACACGTTTTTTTTTCATGTGCTTGTACTTAAATATTAATAAATCATTAGATATTTAAAGCTAAGTTTAATAAAAACAGAAAAATAATAAGTTAAAACCAGTGTTAAATAATCTTTTCTCCCAAACATAAGAATGATGCTTGTTTTTTACATATATTTTATGTGTATATATTTTTTGCATAACTATTCATAATATAATTTTTCCAATAATTTTTAGCACCATGGTAGTTTTCCATGCAATAATTTGTTTTGTTTTGTATTATGCCCCTGGGGATTGACCCTAGGGGCATTCTACCTCTGAGCTTATACCCACAGCCCTATTTTATTTTTTATTTTCTATTTTTAAGTAGGGTCTTACTGAGTTGTGGAGGGCCTAAATTTCTGAGGCTGTCTATGAACCTGGGATCCTCCTGTCTCAGACTTCCAACTACTGGGATTATAAGCATGCACCACCACTCCCAGATGCAATCATTAGATTGTAATTCTGCATGCATACAGGATCATGCATTTTAGCATTTGTGTAGAAGTTTTGCCAAATAGTTCATAGGCCAAGAGCAAGTAAGACTGAATTTCATAGATCAGTACATTAGATATCATTTAATTGTTTTTTTTTCCCTAGCAGTTTACTTTTTGGAATCTGATTTTGTGGTTAAACAGAAAGAAAATAGTCCATAATAGTGAAAGTTTGTGGGAAGGGTTTTTAAAATATGTTTCTATTTTCTGAATGTCATGATTGATTGAAGTTAAAAAAATAAATTTTTATGCAGGTTAGAATATCTTTTTGTGTTGATTTGTTCGGGCCCTTTTGTAGAGAATGAAAAAAATATAACTAAGTGATGTATTTATGAAGTGACTTTTTCAATAGAACTTACATTCTTTTATAGTTTAAAGATAATTTAGGTAGGTGTTTGAAAGCGGAACTGTGTATTTACATTATTTCCTTGAACAAACTTCAGCCTGTTTTCCTATGTGACATGGGTGAGACATTCATAACTGAAAAAAGTAGGAATAATATTTGATGCTGGTTATGATTACATTGTGAATAAGTTCATGATTATAGGGCTACCGTGAATATGGGGTTTGGGATTTAAAATTGTATTGGGCTCTTCAGAACAACTTTTTCAGTATGGAGTAAATTGTCAAAAGGTTGCATGCTTAGGAAGAAGCATAGATAGGAAAGAAGGCAGGGATCTGGAAGCTGTTTAGCAAGGGCTTGTTGAACACAAGTGGCTTCTAAGCATAGGACTCAGTTTGTACAGGTAGTCAGTCTTGTGGATCAGGGACCCCTAGTCTGGGACTTGGTGTATTGACTCTTCTGGTCTCTTTCCTATAATGCCTAACCCTGGGTTGAGTTGAGTTTCTTCTAGCTTGTGATATATCCACAATCATTTTCAATCAGCAGCTTCCAGCATACCTCCTGAATGCCAAGAGTAAAGGACTTTTAGTTCACTTGCCCCCATATCAGTGCTGAATCAAATACGGATTCTAACACTAGTGTGTGTGTGTGTGTGTGTGTGTGTGTGTGTGTGTGCGCGAGCTCGCGTGTGGTGGGGGAGGGACTGGAGCTGGGGATAGGAAGATCCATGTTTTGTTTCCCTTAATCAGAAAAGGTAGGCTATTTCTGTTGAAGATGGGGTTTGAATGGAAGAGAGAGTGGTGATTGATGACTTACACAGCACAAAGTGTTGTTACTCCACTCAAGCAATTTAGACTCAGTAGATAGCAAAAGCTGAGACCAAGCCCTGAGGAACTTGCCCAGTTTGAGGATGTCTTATTTTTACATTCATTAAAGGGACAATTTTTTAAAAAACTAGGAGTTGGTTGTAAAACCACTGCTTCTCAGGAGGCTGAGACTGGAGGATCACAGTTCGTGGACAGCCTCAGCTACTTAGTGAGGCCCTCAGCAACTTAATGAGACCCTGTCTTAAAATAAAGAATAAAAAATAGGGCAGGGGGGGTAGCTCAGAGGTTGAATGCCCCTGGGTTCCATCCCCAAAACCCCCCAAAACAAAAACAAAAACTACTGCTTCTATCTTTTGGTGAGGGAAGTTAAATGAACTATTTCAGGAAATAGTGGGGAAAAATAATCACCCACTTGTAGCAACTTAGGCACTCCTGAATGGATGAGAATCATTGTTTTGTTAATTTCATCAACATGTTCATTTCTTTCAGCTCCATGTTCATGCATGTCTTTTAACCCGGAAACAAGAAGACTGTCCATAGGTCTAGACAATGGTACAATCTCAGTAAGTACACATAAATAAATAAGATTTCCAGTTGAAATACTTCCCTTCCTGTGGAGTATGTATGTGCGTGCGTGCGTGTGTGCGCGCGTGCGCGTGTGTGTGTGTGTGTGTGTGTATACACACATATATATATTGTGATGAGAGTTATTGATTAGATTTTTATATTAACAAGTCATTTTCTGGAAATTGTAAAGTGGAAATTACAGTGCAGCAGACTATGTGAGGGAAGAGATTCTGTAGAGGAAGAGCTGTCATCAGTCCCCTGACTTGCTGACAAGGCTCAGCGTGACCCACCACGTTACAGGGTAGCCAGGCAGGGGCATTAAAAGGCAAATGAGCCAGTGAACTGCATGAATCTGCATCAGTGAAAGCAAGCTGGGGTCCCGAGCTGGCTTTGCTGAGATACTGAGTTTGGTCAGATGAGTAATCCCGGTGCAGGTTTCCCTACACAAGCAACACAACACAAGGGAACTGCTTCCTCCTCCACCTGCGTGTCTCATCTTGTCTTTGAAACTCTGTGTTTCCCTCCTGCTGCTTGTTGCCTTCTCAACTCCCACTAGCATGTGACTAGGACTCATCAATTTGTATGAATTTGTAAAGAAAGTACACAATCCAGGTCTGTAGGGTAGATCAAACTAAATAGTAGACCCTTTTATTATAGATCTTGAGGGAATTAAAATAATTAGAGATTAGAATTTCAGGTTTTTGTCTCTTTTCTGAATCTTTCAATTTTGAAATCAGTGTTTGTGATTAATGGGGACTGATAAATTTGCTTAGAAGGCAAGAAAGACGAGCAAAGGAAGTCATGGTGGGTTCTAGCAATTTATTGGATAGAAGAGGAGAAACCATCTGAGCCATTATTTCTTTTAGCCCATGAAACTGCCAGGGAGTCGGAGGCCACTCAGGTTCAGGGTCTCTGTTTCATCTCTGGTTATGTTAAGACAGGTCGAGATACCAAACCATGTCTTACTCTGATCTTCTGAAAAGGAATGAAGAACCTGGCTTGTATGAGATAATTTTCTTTAAAAGTGTCTTCTTTATGTTGTTGAGGAAAATGAATTGCATATCCTATGTGTTCTCATCTGAAGATTTATAAGGAGTTGGGGAAAGATACATTGAGAGAACAGCATATGTAAGGTTCAGGATTCTCATTGATCACTATAATAACAGGTTCTTTGCTGAAAATAGAGTCTCAGCTGTTCAACAGTTTACTTTCTAGACATGAGAAATCCCATTTCAGAGACCATACATTCTGTTTCCTGAATATAGCAAATCAAGTTTAAGAAGAAGGCTGAAATCAGAAAATAAATCCTTCTTTCACTTTATTTTACTGAATAAAAAACTCTGTGAACCATTTAACATAAGTTCAGCTTACGTGTTATTGATTAATGACTAAGAAACAAAGTAGAGATAAAAGACTATTCTTTTTTTAAAATGTGGCCACAAAGTGAAGGAGAGAGGGTGAGCACTGGAATAAAAATGGACGAGAGCCGAGCGTGGTGGCGCACGCTTGTAATCCCCGCACTTGGGAGGCGGAGACAGGAGGATCACGCTGGTTCGGAGCCAGCCGCGCTGGCTTAAGAGACCCTGTTTCCAAATAAAAAATATAAAATAGGTCTGGGAGTGTAGCCCGTGGGAGTGTATCCCAGAGGTAGAAGGGCTTCCAGGAACCCCAGTACCACCACCAAAAAAAAAAAAAAAGGACGAGAAACAGCAGCAGGAGAGTACACAACACAACAACACAACAACGGGATACTTAGCTGTGGGGAAGGATGTGGCCACTGTTGGGATAGAAGGGAAAGAGTGAGAGAGAAACGTCTTCCAGTTTCCAGATGCAGGAGAGGATCGCCTTTCATTTTGTTCCATGAAGTAGTAGGTGAGATCACCTAAAGATGGCTAAGAGGCTGTTTTCATGTCTATTCCTTTTTCTGATCATATAACCTAGAACCACCCTGCGTATTAGTCTACAAAGTCCTACTTATCTTTCAAGGACTCGCTCAAATGTTATCTTTCTTATTTCATTTTATTTTTGGTAGATGGTTCCAGAGCTCTACCTATAAAAATTAATTACATGTAGTACTTTGTAATAGGTTAGCTATATTGTATTGTTTATTTAACTTTTGATTTGTAAAATGTTTTTTTTTTTTTTTTTGGTGGTACTGGGGTTCCCGGAAGCCCTTCTACCTTCGGGCTACACTCCCAGACCTATTTTTACATTTTTTTTAAAATTTGGAAACAGGGTCTCCTAAGCCAGCGTGCGCGGCTGGCTTCGAACCTGCGCGATCCTCCTGTCTCTGCCTCCCAAGCGCGGGGATTACAAGTGTGCGCCACCACGCCCGGCTTGTAAAATGTTTTAAAGTCTGTTTCTTCTATCGTGGTGTTGAGTGTTGAGGATTTAGCAAGTCCTTTTATACATCTCTTCTCATAGCAGATTTTTCTTTTTTAACTGGGGATTGAATCCAGGGGACATTCTACTTCTGAGCTACATTCCCAGCTCATTCCCAGCTTATTCTTTTATTTTGAAATAAAAATAAGTTGTTGGGAGCCTCTTACATTGCTGAGGCTGGCCTCAAACCTGCAATCCTCCTGTCTCAGCCTCCCAAGTACAGGGATTACAGATGTGGGCTATCACAACTGGCTTCAGCAGATCTTAATGTGATTCCTTATATGAATTAGGGGACTCAATGAATAATTAATTGAGTAAGTTTATTGACTAAAATACAACTCTATTGTTTAAATTCTGTAAGAGTTTATTGTAATTCTTACTATCAGAATGTTTTAAAAATAGAATTACTTTCTGTAGGGGAAAAAGTTGTGCCAGTAGTTGAAATTGTCTTGGGTCTTCAGAAATCCTTATAATATTGAAAGTAGACAGTCAGATTGTGCTACTTGCTCCTCAGGCCCAAATAAAACTGTTAAATTTTCAGTTGTTATGCCTCACATATTCTAGCCTATCAACAAATATCTAAAAAAAAAAAAAAAAGATGCTCTCAGTTCTAATATAGTGTGGCTCCTGGGATTATAATACAGTTGAGGAGACCATAAAAATTAAGTATGAAGTAAGTAACACAAAGTCAATAGACCACAGCGAATGCAGCGCACGGACGATGACTGAAGGTGACAAGACAGAGGAGAGTGGAGATGGCTTGGGACAGCTAAGCGGAGGCTGGATATGAGCTGGATTTAGAAGTGGGGCTGGGCTTTGATTTGCTAAAGATTGGAAGGTCAGCTGTCAGATGAAATTAGTGACATGAGAGAAAAACATGGAAGTAAAAAGTTTAGGAAATGCAGCCGGGCGTGGAGGCCCATGCCTGTAGTCTCAGGACTTGGGAGGCTGAGACAGGAGGATTGCTGGTATGAGGACAGCCTCAGCAAATAAGCCAGATTCTATTTCAAAATTTAAAAGATAGTCAGGAAAGGTGGCACATACTTGTAATCCCAGTTTTTGGGAGACTGAGACAGGAGGATTGTAGAGTCAAGACCAGCCTCAGCAACGTAGGGAGACCTTGTTTCAAAAAAAAGCTAAAATCTGGCTGAGGGTGTAGCTCAGAGATAGAATGCCCCTGAGTTCAATCCTTAGTAACACACAAACACGTGTGTGTACCCACACATGTATACACACTAATAAATAAATAAATAAATAAATAAATAAATAAATAAACAAACAAACAAATTAGGGTTGGAAGTGAACCCTGAGTTCAATTCCCAGTACTGGGAAAAAAAAAAAAAGTGCAGGAAATGCTTAGAGAGAAGTGAGCAAATATGGAAAGAGCATTATGGGGTATTGTGAAGCCTTGACTCAGAATGAGTAGTTAGTGCTGTGTAAAGAAACTGGATCCCTAACATGGAGGATGCCCTCCATCCCACCCCAAACTTTCTACTGTATTTTTTCTCTTTTTTCTACAGTACTTAAAGGAGATAACTAGTGAGGAGATGTCAACATCAAAATAAAGTTTCTAATAAGCGAATTTTCTTTCTTTCTTTCTTTCTTTCTTTCTTTCTTTCTTTCTTTCTTTCTTTCTTTCTTCTTTTGTGGTGCTGGGGATGGAACCTAGAGGCTTTTTACCTTCGGGCTACACTCCCAGACCTATTTTATATTTTATTTGGAAACAGGGTCTCACTAAGTTGCTGAGAGCCTCACTAAGTAGCTGAGGCTGGCTTCGAACCTGTGTGATCCTCCTGTCTCAGCCTCCCAAGCGTGGGAATTACAAGCATGCACCACCACGCCTGGCTAATAAGCAAATTTTCAACTGATCTCACTGAATAATAGCCATAGGTTAGTCAATGAGATTTATATATGCTCATCTTTATAAGTATGTATTTTTTTCATCAAAACTCAGAGGGTACCAAAATTTTTATTAATATCTTGACAGGAAAAATTTATAGCCACTGTAGAATTTTTTAGCACACCTTCAAAATAATAAAATCTCTGCTCTCTGATGATTAATCTTACGTATTTCTCAGGGAAAGTTTGACTGGGATAAGAGGAAAGGCCAGATCTGTCAAGTAGCCTTCGAAATGGTATAAAAGTAAATAAATGCTATTGATCATATATGGATTCATTGTTTAAAATAAAGGCTATTGTATAAAAATAAAAATAAATACATGCTATTGATCATGTATGGACTTATGGGTAGTTCTTGAGTTTGATCCATATATATATTGTGGTTAGTTCAAACAGATTATTCATGGGAATGAGAAAGGACTGAGAACACAGCATTTATTGGACACCACATGTCAGGTACTCTGCTTTACCTGTGTTGCTCATTCTGGTCTCACAATTATCCTGTGATGGAGGTAGTATTACTCACACGTTTTAGGTGAGGAAACTAAGGCCTGGGAATTGAAATACCCTGCTGAGTTTGCTCAGAACCAGCCATTTGACATGGAAACTCTTGGCTCTGTGCTTTGAAGCTCCTCAGTTTATGTGTCTGTCTTCTTACTAGACCATGCCCTGCCCTAAGGCAGAGACTGTGTTTGCTTTAGTTTTGTGTCCTAACAGAGTTGCTGGAACATAGTGGATGTATTGTTAATATGTCAGCTGAACGAAGGAGAGAAGTCATTTTAACTTATCTCATCAGGATGTAAAGAAGAAAGTTAGGCAGTATGCCCACAGGGCAATGTGCTCTCAGTAGGTGACATAATGTGAGCCGACCCTGTGTTTAAATGACTAGTTTGGACATGTAGAAGAATCTGTTATTCACACTCTGCCTAGGATGTGCCAGATCTTGGGTTCTATCCCAGTACTGAAAAAAGAAAGAAAGAAAGAAAGAAAGAAAGAAAGAAAGAAAGAAAGAAAGAAAGAAAGAAAGAAAGAAAGAAGGAAAGAAAGAAAGAAAGAAAGAAAACATAAATAGAAATACAATGTGTTCCTGAGAGTTTGTGGGACCCTAAAATATGCTATAAGTCTTTCATTGCCTCTTGTTCTCCTAAGACTAGAAATCTGATAAACTGTGGGGATTATTGAAGGAGTATGCTTTTTCACATAATTTTTATTATTTAGAGATTCATATTTACTAATTAAATGAATAACAATAAAAGAATCACTCTGTTTTAATCTGTTTCACCAGTGGTATTCTTTAGTTGACATGATCTGAAACTATGCCACATGCTGGAACTCACAATGGTGTCTGTCTCAACAAATTGCCACAGGTAGGAAACCTTTATCACAGGCAACAGAAGGTACTCAGGCAGAGTCTCTTGTGTAACAGGAAGCAAAAGTGCCCCACTCCAAAGCTTCAAGGGAGAAGAATGCAGTTTCTGTAAGAGAGGATATTACTTTTTTCTGATAAAAAGGAGAGATTAGCTCTTTGAAAATATAATATTTAACATCCTCTAGAAGGAAATCCATGTATCATCAAGAGCTGTTTTTCTCACTTGAGACCAGAATTTTGAACTGGAAGTGCTTTATTATATTCAGAAGGCCCACGATAATGTATTTTTTTGGTAACAATCCTAATATAGAATAGTCCTCCGTTATTTACAGTTTTACTTTCTGAGGCTTCAGTTACTTTTGAACTGTGGCCTAAAAATATAAAATAGAAATTCCAGAAATAAGCAATTCATAAGTTTTAAATAACTTTTATATATGTGTGTGTGTGTGTGTGTGTGTGCGCGCGTGTGTGGTGCTAGAGGTTGAACCCAGAGCCTTACATTAGCCCAAGTAGTTCTGCTTTTATCATAAATATGCTTGTGTAGGAAAAAGCATTGTAAAATATGTAGGGTTCAGTTGGAAGGTAACCCCTGCAGGTAAAGGAGGATTGCTATATTTCCAGGAGAGTAAGATGAGTCATTACTAGTACCTGGTATATTATATTCTCAGGGTTGCTGTAACAAAGTACCACAAACTAGGTGGGTTAAAACAATAGTTTTAAGTCATTTATTTATTTATTTATTTTATTATTATTATTTTTTCTTGGTGGTACTGGGGTTCCTGGAAGCCCTTCTACCTCTGGGCTACACTCCCAGACCTATTATATATATATATATTTTATTTGGAAACAGGGTCTCGTAAGCCAGCGAGGCTGGCTCTGAACCAGCGTGAGCCTCCTGTCTCTGCCCCCCAAGTGTGGGGATTACAAGCCTGCGCCACCGAGCCTGGCCATAAGTTTTTTAAATAACAGTTTTAAGCTCTCGCAGTTTAGAGTCTAGAAGTCAGATCAAGACTTGGCAGAGCCACGCTCATTTCGAAGCCTGTAAAGGTGACTCTTCCTTTGCCTTTTCCTAGCTTCTGGTAGTTGCTGGCAGTCCTAGGTGTCCCTTGGCTCAGAGCTGCTGCACTCCAGTCCTTGCCTTCATCTTTATATCACCTCCCCTTATTTTCACATAGCCTTCTTATAGGATATGGTCACTGAATTTAAGGCTCCCCCAAACCGATACAACTTCATCTTATTTTGTTATATCTTCTTTTTTCGTTTTTGGTAGTGCTGAGGTTCCTGGAAACCCTTCTACCTCCGGGCTACACTCCCAGACCTATTTTATATTTTTATTTGGAAACAGGGTCTCTTAAGCCAGTGTGGCTGGCTTCGAACCTGCGTGATCCTCCTGTGTCCTCTTCCCAAGCGCGGGGATTACAAGTGTAGGCTACCACACCCAGCTTAATTTGTTATATCTTTAAATGCCTTTTTCCAGATAAGGTCATTTTCTCAGGTTCCAGGTAGATGTAAATTTGAAGGACACCATTCCACAAAGTGCTGCTGGTTACATTGTACCTATAGTGTTCCCTAGCTTACTTGATTAGTGAGCTATGATACCTTCAGAAAGAGGTCACCAAATATTAGAAGATAACTCCAAATCTTCCGGGGAAAGATAGGAAAAGATTAAAAAAAAAAAGACCTTAAACCAGGTATGGTGGTGTACACCTGTATTTGGGAGGTTGAGATAGGAGGATCACAATTTCAAGGACAGACTCAGCAACCTACTGAGACCCTGTTTCAAAACAAAAATTAAAAGTTGCTGGGAGCATGGCTCAGAGGCAGAATGCTCCTGAGTTCAATTCCTAGTACCACCAAAAAGAGGAGGAGGAGGAAGAGGAGGAAGAAGAGGAGGAGGAAGAGGAGGGGGAAGAAGAGGAGGAAAGGAAGGAAGGAACCTTAATTTTTTGTAATACATCTTACTCTAGATGAAGGGATGTACTGGGTAGGTCACATGCCATGTTAGCGGTGTCAGCACTAGGACTTCCCTGACCCCTGGACAGATTTTTTTAGTATACCAGGCTGATTTCTTCTTACAATTAGGATGCCCTAACAGTAGAACAGCCTAAATGCAAGGACTTGGGAGCTTTCAGTGGGAGTGATTTGAATGTGTGTGCACTTAGCCACTGTTTTAAAAATGGAGTGAAGAGTATTAGAGCCCTTAACAAGGTGTGTTGGATGAATTGTTTATCACCATGGGTTATAACGAGCCTGTCGGGACCAAACCCACCTGGTGAGTGCTGAGAAGTAGCCTGTGATTAAAGCACTCCAGCTGTACCCCAATTGAGTTTGCAGCCAGCCTACACCTGTTGGAGAGTAAATCTTTTGGAAACTGTCACCTCGATCAGTTTAGAACCAGCAGTGCCCTCGCAGACTTCTCGTCAATCATCATGATGAATTCCAAATCTTGTACTTAAGAAGAATTGAATTTGCTTCTGGAATTTCTTGGCTTTCCAGGATTTCTAGTGTGATAACATTTATGAATAAGATCCCAATCATGAGAGTAACAGAGAATGAATTTGAAGAAATTTTTAACAAGTCATGAGTTCAGAGATATGGGTGCTTGGACTCTTCAGGACCTCCGCTTTTATTAAAAGTGTTGCATGACTCCATTGTTATTCATGCTAGTTCATGATTCTGTAATGGTTTCTTCCATAAAAGGCCACCATTTCTGAGTCATTTTATCATTTGAGTGACTGGACTTTCTGTTGCAAGGAGTTCATTTTGTACACTGCTGGTCATTTTCTTCTGAGCTTGTGCTAATAAGTTACAATGAATTTGACATTTTATTTTGCATTTTGAAACAGGGTCTCATTGAGTGGCTGAGGCTGGCCTTGAACTTGTGATTCTCCTGTCTCAACCTCCCAAGTACTGGGGTTACAAGTGTGTGCCATCATGCCCAGCTCTGCATACGTTTCTTAACGTGCATACCTATACTTGAAGTGTTTGAGCTATGTTTAAGAGAAAAATGGTCCTGAGCTGGGCACAGTGGCACATACCTGTAATCCCAGTACTTGATAGGCTGAGACAGGAGGATCACAGGTTTGAGGTCAGCCAAAGCAATTTAGAGATGTCCTCAGCCACTTAGTGAGACATTGTTTCAAAAATAAAATAGGGCTGGAGGTATAGCTCAGAGGTAGAACATCCCTGGGTTCCATTCCCAATAGAGAGAGAGAGGTGAAAGAGACAGAGAGAGAGAGAGAGAAAGAGAGAGAGACGGAGACAGATAGAGAGGGAGAGAGAGAGTGTGTGTGTGTGTGTCTGCATCTGTCTTGGGGGCTAACATGCCCGTTGCTTACTATTGTTGCTTACTATGTACTCATACAGTATTAATTTATTGAAGGTGGTTTTTCAAAGAAAATTGTGGGAGTTATTGTGTGTGCCATCAGCACTTGTGTAAGTCATACACTTTTTTTTAATCTCCCCAGCCTCTCAACTTATCTCCTCCAGTGATTTTTTTTTTTTTTTTTTGGTATGTGTGGTACTGGGGATGGAACCTAGGGGCAGTCTACCTTTGAGCGACACCCCCAGCCCTTTTATTTTTTATTTTAAAACAGAGTCTCACTAATTTTAAGTGGGAGGGTACATGGAGCTTAGTGGGTTTCACAGCTACATCTACATGGGTCGCACAAGCACGTGCCATGATAACGCAGGGCAGTGTGACCCAATCTAAGGAGCAGTTATCAAAAACAAGACAGTCACAAGGGGGATATTCCAACCTTGACCATGAAGGTTGGCTTCCACCACTTGTGAGCAACTGAGTCTGGCTGTTACCAAAACAGGCACAAAACCCCTCCCTTGTTCTCCTGGTATAAAAATTTCTTGCTTCCCCTTAGCACTGCAGCTCTCTTGTGTGAGACAGCCTGGCAGCTTAACTTTGTCTGCAATAAATTTTCCCTAATTGGACCAGCCTCCAGGGTCTCTAGTCTCTTGGGCTGAGCGGATCACTTTACAACTAAGTTGCTGAGAGTCTTAGTTGTTGAGGCTGGTCTTGAACCTGCGATTCTCCTGTCTCAGTCTCCCAAGTATTGGGACTACAGGTGTGTGCCACCACACCTGGCTCCAATGATTTTATTGTGCCTGTAGCCCTAGCATCTTGTTCTCAGTACTTGCATGTTGCCTAAAAACACGGCAAGACAATAGTGAATCCAGATGCCAATATCATTCTTTGGACAGATTATTTTTTGCACCTCTGTTGTAGATGTGAATTTTCCAAGGTCTTCTTTTTATTTTTTAATTAATTAAAAAAAATTTTTTTGCGGTACTGGGGATTGAACCCAGAGGCATTCTACCTCCGAGCAACACCCCTAGCCTTTTTATTCTTTATTTTGAAGCACGGTCTCACTAAGTTACGGGGGGACTCATTAAGTAGCTGAGGCTGGCCACGAACCTGTGATCCTCCTGTCTCAGCCTTCCAAGTACTGGGATTATGAGCATGTGCCTCCACACCCGGCTCCTAAGGCCTTCTTGAGCCAACTTTTAGACTGATTCTGTAGCATGGATACTCATAGGCACACCCAGATTGTCTTGCATTTTAAGTTGGGTTCTAAAGAGACCCAGTGGAGTAGGTGGTGGCTTGAAATCCTTGGCACACTATCTGCAGGAGTTACCTTGTCCACACCACTGCAGCACACTCCTGCATCAGGAAGGCAGTGGCTGGGAATTGATACACGTGTGTTATGTCCCAAGTTACTTTTCCTTTGTCTTCTTAGGAACCTTATATTTTATTTTATTTTTTTTTAATTAATTTATTTTTTAAATTGGTGCATTGTAGTCATATATCAATCACATTGGAGTACAAGACTTGAGAGGATATACAAGCACACATCAATTAGCCCTCCTCCAGCCACCGTCCCATTCCCTCCCCCTCCCTCCATCCCACACTTCTTTGGTGATTTACTTTGATATATTTGTTTATGTACCTCCTGCATTTTAAAGAGGCTCCGTCCTCCAGTATTACATACCCTCTGATTGATCACATTAGTTGCTTCACTATAGGGCCCTTTCTATAGCTCAACCTCTTCCTGTTGCCCTTTTCCTCCTAGTTATTGCTGATTAAGAGAAGCGTCTGATTTATATTTTCTGCGATATTTCTCTGTGCATGCTGCGTTGCAAGTACCAATCCCACTCTTGATGGTCCCAGTAGTGGCCTGGCTACTCAGTGGACTGATCCAGACCTCGCTGGCTCACGCAGCGGCCGTTGCCTCATGGGAGGACCCAGTTCTGGTCTCGCTGGCCCCTGAACCGGTCAAACCCCTAAGCTGGCTTTGGTCCCAACCTTGGAGGCCGCAGGAGTGAACTTGCCTCACGCCAGGCTCCGATGCTGACCATTGGCCCCTGCACCGGTCTAACCCCTTGGCAGGATTCCAATCCCGGCCTCGGAGGCCCCAACACTGGTAATGCCTCACGGCAGGCTCCGATGCCGGCCTCACTGGCCCCAGCACCGGCCTAACCCCTTGACAGGCTCTTAAACTGGCCTCAGAGGCCCCAGTACCGGCCTTGCCTCACGGCAGGAGGAGCCTTATATTTTAATAATCTCTCTTTCCTGGATCCTTCCCATTGACTTTTAAATACACTCAAAACTTAATAAAATAAGAACTAGAGCCTGATGTGGTGTTGCATGCCTTTGATTCCAGTACTTGGGAAGCTGAGACCAGGAGGACTGCATGTTTGAGGCCATCTTGAGCAGTTTAGCAAGGCTCTGAGCAACCGTGTAAGACCCTGTTTCAAAATAAGAATTAAAAAGGGCTGGGGCCAGGTGTGGTGGCGCACGCTTGTAATCCCCCAGCTTGGGAGGCGGAGACAGGAGGATCACGCAGGTTCGAAGCCAGCTGTGCTGGCTTAAGAGACCCTGTTTCCAAATAAAAAAAGTATAAAAAAATAGGTCTGGGAGTGTAGCCTGGAGGTAGAAGGGCTTCCAGGAACCCCAGGACCACCAAAAAATTAAAAGAGTGGGGTATAGCTCAGAGGTAGAACATCTCTGAGTTCAATCACCAGTACTGGGGAAAAAAAAACTAAACTAAAACATCACAATTCTCACTCAGCCTTTATCTCTGTCCAACCAATATTCTGTCTTCTTTCCTCATAATCTAACTTTCCAAAAGAGTTCTCAGTCGTCACTTTCTACATTTCCTCACTTCGCTTACTCCACCTGCTGGAGTCTGGCCTCCAGTTCCTTCAAGCTACCCAGATCACCCTGGCCTCCATGTGCATTTATCCAGCTGACATTTTGAAGGCCTTGTCATGTTTGACCCATGCAGCATTTGGTGCATTTTTTACTGTGTCTTTCTGAAATAGTCTCTTTTTGGTAAGTCCTCATCGTGTTTGACCTCCCTGTGGCATTCAGCACTATTCACCATTTCTGAAGTGGTCTTTTTGTTTGGGTTCCATCATAGACTGTACCTGCACTACTTTGGTTCCGTGTTGGTCTCTTCACACATGCCCATAGACTCTTGCCTCTTTTCTCTCTGGGCAGCCTTGTCGATGCATGGCTGTGCATTTGAAATAACTCTCCACTTTCTATTTCTATCTAGACATATTTTTCGAGGCTTCAGGGAGTTGTGTTCATGGAGTTGTTGTCAGGATTCTCCTGCATAATGCATGGAAAGCTCCTTCTTAATATTTTTTTTTATTAAACCTCAAACTCACCAAATCCGAAATCAGATTCATATTCTTCCCCACATGCATAGTCTTTCTTTCTCAGTGTTCCCTACAGCAGTGATTGGAACCACTGGCTGTCCTGCTATACTCCCTCCAAACTCTTTCTTGCCTATTTAACTGTTAGCCTTCAGATCTCAACTTTTTTCTCATTTCTTTATGGAAGTCTTTACTGATTTTCCAACAGTTCATGTCCTTGGATTATCAGTATGCCTAGCACTGAATGCTTCTCTTTGGTAGCATTTGTTATAGTGCCATTTTTGGCCATTGATTTAATTATTATGCATATATTTAGGATAAGCTCCACAAGACACAGACTATGCCTGCCTAATTCTGTCACATCCCTGGTACCTAGTATCATGGCCATGGATTTTCCATTCTCTGTAAACAATTATACATTTAATTAATGATGTTAACTGAGTGAATGTAGTCTATTGAGCCTCAATAAACAGAGGTTAGGAAAATAGTCTCTGAGATCAGACTGAATCTAACCATAGGCCTCCCCACTAAAACTGTCACACTGGGAAAGTTGCTTTACTTTGTCTTAGTTGCCTTACTTATAAAATAAGGATAATAATTGTGTTCATGGAGTTGTTGTCAGGATTCTCCTGCATAATGCATGGGAAGCTCCTAAAGCAGCCTGTACTTATCAGCTGCTGCATAAATATTAGCACTTGTCAGTGTCATGGCATCATTGGCAGCAATCTCCATTAACATTATCCAGGAAGCCTTGAGATCTATGTCATGTGGACTTAGCAGGCCAGTTCCAAAGGGAAGGAATGTCTTAGTGGCGGGATATTCCAGAGCATGATTCAACTTATTTCTGTTACCTTTAGTCTTTCTACCTCATCACAATAATTGATTATTGTGGCTTTGCAAAACATGGGTGGTAAAACCCTATCTTTTTCTGCAGAAGAGTTTCTTCTCCAAGATATTCCCATTTTCATATTCCTTGAACTCAGGAGGAGGGTTGGGTTAGGATGGAATATAGATTACTGAAGATGCCATGAATAGATGATTGAAGGAGATATAATACATTTCTCATCACAAGCAATTCTCTTATTCTAATGAACTGAGAGGCTAGAAGGGGGACATGTTACCAGACATGAAGGTTTATTTCTTTCTCTTGCTTCAGGAATCTGGATTTTATAGGTCCATATTCAGAGAGCTCTCCGTGGTACTACATTATTTTTCAGCAACAAGAATCAAGTCTTTTAACATTTCCATCCAAATGTTTGAGAACATTCTCTGTACACATAAATATTTTGCTAATTTTTACTTTGAGTTAATCTCTTACACAAATTAGAACCTGACCTAGGTTCTTTGTCCCTAAATTGCAAGGTTCAGAGCCCAGATGGGCTGGGGTGGCATTTCCAAGTTAATCGGTTTCAAAGGCCTTCCTCCTAGCAGAGTCATGAAACATATCTCCCAAAGAGCCAGCTGACATTTATTCTTTTGTTGTGAAGCTTGAGAACTCGCTGGAGCCAGAATGTATAAAGGAATCAGTTTTTCTCTGAGGTCCCTGCAGTTGCTGAATTGCCTTCACCTGGCATTGGGATCTGAGGCTGTCTTGAAGAGTGGCTGTCCCCAGGCTGGCTGGAAGCTTGTTAGCAGAGAGAGGGTGCTATTAGGTCTGCTCTGGTCTCTGGGGTTCTGTGTGGGGCTTGTGAATCTCTGACTACCCAGGGTGGTGGTAACCAGAGTAATTTTTCTTACCAGGGTCCACACCCCTTCCCTGTTTATGTGTGTGCCTCCCTGCACTACACCTTGAATGCAGGCTCTACACCACTCATCTCCAGCTTCACCCCTGTTAGAGATGGGGGAGCAAATCTTCTCTTAGTTGCCAGTGAATGTTTTACATTTTCATGACTTTAAACTCATGTGGTATAGGAAGATAACTATCAGACTCATTGTAACTAGTCACACGGTTGCAAAAAGAACTCTAACCATATTGGCACAAAAAACAGCACAGCTTTTCCTTAGGCAGCAACCACACAAGTCCGACTGGTTTCCTGGGTTGGAGAGAAGTCAGAATATGAGGGCGGGAGCTTTAGCTTAGAGCTGTCCTATTTTAGGAAGGAAGAGAAAGGTGCTTTCCATTGAGATTGAGTGGTGTCATGGTTGAGTGTTTGGTGTGGTTTTCTAAATTTCCGAATTCCCTCCAGATTTCCCTCCTTGATTCTTTTTCTGTCAAAGCCTTAGGTTTGATGCTCCCCAAGGTTCTGCCCTCTTGCCTTGTCACAGGAAAACACTCTTTCTTGGTAATCTACATTTTGCTTTTTTTTTTTTTAATAAGTGCTAGGTGTTTAACCTAGGGGCATTCTTTTCCAAACTACACCCCAAACTTTTTTTTTAAAATTTTGAAACAGATCTTGCTAAGATGCTGATTCCAGCCTACAATTCTGTTTTGGCCTCCCAAGTACTGGAATTACAGGCTTGCACCACCATGCTGGGTTTACCTTCTTAATTATATGGCTCCTCCAGTTCTCAGGACTGTACCCCTTTCTGTGCTCTTGTGCCTGCTTACCTGGGCATCTCCAAGACACCTCTGATTTAACAGATTTTAATTAGAAAGAATTATTTTCCCCCAATATCCTCTTTGTTTTCTGTTCCCTTGGTAAATGGCTTTACTGAGTAGCCACAATCAGAACTATGATCCACTTTTACCTCGGCCGCAGAACATCTCTATGCTCTGCCCCTTTTTGTCTCTGCCCACTGGACATTTTAGGACTTCATCTAGTGCAGCTTTTACTCACAGTACCGCCCTACTAGACTAGCCTCGCTGCCTGTTCTCTCTAGTTTTCTCCAGCTCCTCTGCCTTCTCCTATCCAAAATTCAAGTGTAATTATGCTGCTCCTCTGTGTATAGACTCTCAACAGCTTTTGGAAGGGTACATTTCTAAGCCCTTAATTCCCAAATATCAAACTTAATCTTTGGTTCATTTATCCATGTGTGTGTATATGGAGTCTCCATTGGCAAAAATAGTGTTAGTCCTCACTGACCTGCTCTCAGAACTCCCTGGAACTTCTCTTCTACTTTTAAGAATTAACCTAGCCAGGAGTAGTGGCCTACACCTGTAATCCCAGTACTTGGGTGGCTGAGACAGGAGGATCACTGGTTCCAGGCCAGAGTTAGTAATTTAATAAGACCCTGTTTCAAAACAAAAATAAAAAGGGCTGGGGATTATGTGGCTTAGAGGTAAAATGCCTCTGGATTCTACCCTCAGTACCAAAGGAAACATGATTTATTAAAGACAGTGTTCAAGCTAGGGGTGTAGCTTTATGGCGGAGCCCTGGTTTGATGCTCTGTACCAGGGAAATTAATGTTTGAGAGATATAGAATGCTGAGCATATCTGTAGTCTCAGTTACTCAGGAAACTGCAGTAGGATTTCCAGTTCAGAACCAGCCTAAGAAATTCTAAAAAGGACTGGGAAGGTAGCTCAGTACCGAGCATTCTGGCTTTAAACTTTAGCACATCCACACAGACATAGGTGCAGGGATGGAGGGAAGTGTTTGATACAAAATACTAACCTTTCTTAAAAGTTTGAAAATACAGCGTTTCTTGAAAGAAGTTAAACTACAGAGTTTGGAAGTATAGCTGAGAGGCACGGCTCTGGCTGTACCAGTCTGGGCTCTAGGTTCATCCAGCAGGGGAAGTGAGATTGACTTGCATAATCACAGGTATCTTGAGGCTGGGCAAGGCCAGCTATTCAGGCCTACTTCCTGCTGCACCATTAGAAAACAGTGTGGATTAGTAAACAGCATGGATCCTTTCACCAAACCACTTTCAGATACAAATTGCAGCAATGGCTAAGCCTCTTAACACATTTTCATAGTACCCTCCAGTGGCCAAGTGGACTAGGAGTACTTTGGGAACCCAGATAACATGTTTGTAAGAAAGCTGGAATTCCCTTAGTTTATGGCTAGGATTGGTCATTTCAAAGGGTGATATTAATGTCCAAAGTAATACACATTTGTTAACTTGGAACATGTGGAGAACTGAGCAAGAAGTGAAAGTCGGGATGCTTAGGACAGGGTACTCCATACAACCAAGGAAAAATGTTTCTTCTTCTTCTTCCTCTTCTCCTTCTCCTTCTCCTTCTCCTTCTCCTTCTCCTTCTCCTTCTCCTTCTCCTTCTTCTTCTTCTTCTTCTGCTTCTGCTTCTTCTTCTTCTTTTTTTGGCAGTACTGGGATGGGATCCAGGGGCATTCTACCTCCAAGCTACATTCCCAGCCCTATTTTTTATTCTTTATTTTGAATCAGGGTCTCACTAAGTTGCAAAGGAACTGCAATCTTCCTGTCTTAGCCTCCTGAGTGCTAGGATTACAAGCGCGCCACCACCATTACAAGCACCTGGCAAAAGGTGCTTTCTACTCACCCAATTTCTTTGTTTTAGGGCTTGGCAGCTTAGACTAGATCTAAGAGGTCCAGGATTATCCATATCACCCCCTTCTCAAAAATAGGTAGGTCTGCCGGGCATGGTGGTGGATGATTGTAATCCTAGTACTTGGGAGTCTGAGATGGGAGGATCAGGGTTCACGGGCAGCCTAAGCTACTTAGTGCAGCCCTCCACAACTTAGTGAGACCTTGTTTCAAAATAAAGAATAAAAAATTGGGCTGGGAGCATAGCTCGGAGGTAGAATGCCCCTGGGTTCAGTATCCAGCACCATGCACATGTGCATGCACACACACACACACACACACACACACACGTATATTTATGCAGGTCTTACATTTTTTACATTTTAATTTAGGGATGGTCTCACCATGGGGACAGCAGCCTATATTTCTTTCTTTCTTTCTTTCTTTCTTTCTTTCTTTCTTTCTTTCTTTCTTTCTTTTTTTTTTTTTTTTTTTTTGTAGCTCTAGATAACAGGGTAGAAATCAAGGAAGTCCTGGTGAGAATTGATGTTGCAGGTCCAAGCCAAACACATCCCATGATGCCATCCTCAAACACTGTCAAACTCCTTCTTATAAGAAGCCAGGGCAGGATTTAAGAGGTTTGTTTTTTTGTTTTTTTTTTGTTTTTTTTGCTGGGGATCAAACCCAGGGCCTTACATATTCTAAATAAGTAAGATTAAAAGGCTCTTGTATGGTTTCTCATATTATTTAGTTCAGATTTCTGCTTCAGTATTTATATGATAATTATTAAATTAAGATATGTACTTTATTTTACAGTTGTGTAAGATAACACACATATAGTCCCTAAAAGTATCTGGTGAGTAGGAGGAATTTAGTAAGCTTTACTTTCTTCTTTTCTTTTTCTTTTTGCAGTTCTGGGGATTGAATCCAGAACATCCTACCTCCTACTTATACCCCCAGCCATATTTTATTTTTTATTTTGGAGCAAGCTCTCACTGAGTTGCTGAAGGCCTCGATAAATTGCTGAGGCTGGCCTCAAACCTGCGTTCCTCCTTGTCTCATCCTCCCAAGTACTGGGATTATAGGTGTGTGCTATCACACCCGCCAAATTTCTTGTTTTCTTCACCTCCCTTAACCTGAGCAGCTTGAAGATAGGGAGAATTCATATGTGCTGACATTTCCCAAACCTAGTAGAGCGTTTTGAAAATTGGAACCATGGTAATATTTTTTGTTTTGTTTCGTTTTGTTGTGGTATTGGGGCTGGAACCCTGGGTCATTTGACCTCTGAGCTACACCCCCAGCCCTACTTTTTATTCTTTATTTGAAACAGGGTCTCACTAAGTTACAGAGGGCCTCACTAAGTCGCTGAGGCTGACCCCAAAACATGATCCTCTGGTCTTAGCCTCCCGAGTGCTGGGATTATAAGCGGGCACCACCAAGCCAGGCTTGGTAATATTTTTTGAATGAATAAAAACCAAGTCAGTTTCTTCTGTTTTTAACCAGAAGAATCAAGATCTCTCCCTCCTTCCACCTTCATTCCTGTAATCCAGTCATCCTGATCAAAGTTCTGTCCTCAGGCGCTCAAGGGGAGGAAGCAGTTGTTGAGCTCTTCCATCCTGCCTTTATTAGCTGGCAGGGTTCCTGGGAGAAACCATTGCTAACACGCTTCACCTCCACATACAGTGTCAAGTTGAGGGTGGTAATGTGTGAGGTGGTCGTGAGGGTTTTGTATGAGTGACGTACATAAAGGTCTCTGGCCCTCAGTACTCAGTAAGTCCTCAATAACTATGACTTTTGTTTTTATGGCAGAAATTCTATTCATTTCAGCAATAGGTGAATTTTAATTTACTTTTTGATACACTTGTTTTACTGGAAACTGAAGAGAATTGTTCTTTACATAATTGTCACCTTGAGTTTAAAGATAATTTTTTTAAAAATTCACTGTTAGCCAGGCGTGGTGGCGCACGCTTGTAATCCCCCGCGCTTGGGAGGCGGAGATAGGAGGATCTTGCAGGTTCGAAGCCAGCCGCGCTGGTGTAAGAGACCCTGTTTCAAAAATATAAAATACGTCTGGGAGTGTAGCCCGGAGGTAGAAGGGCTTCCAGGAACCCCAGTACCACCAAAAATAAAAAATAAAAATTAAAAAATAATAATAATTTTAAAAAATAATAAATAAAAACTGTTTTCAAACTAGTTTGCTTTTTTTTAAAATTTTTTATTGGTGCATTGTATTCATACATCATAGTGGGATACAAACTTTTGTAGACATATATGCACACATCGCCCAGTCAGCCCCCACCCGATCCCCACCCCATTCCCTCCCCATCCCTCCCTCCCATGCTTGGTTTAGTGGTTGACATCTAGTATTATAGCAATTTATCCAAAATTAAAAATGATAATCTCACCTTACAGTTTAATTTGTCTGATACTAAGCTTTTGATGACTTAAAGATAACATTTCAATATTTCTTTTTACTTTCTTTCTTACCAGAGAATATTTTTTTTTCTATTTTTTTTAGGTGAAACTATCCTATATTTATATATTTATTTTTCAGAAAAAAAATCTATCCTAATATAGAACATGGACTCTAGATACCCAAAACGATCTTGAAAAAGAGCAAAGCTAGAAGATATATATTTTCTGATTTCAAACCATATAAAGCTACAATAATTGAAACAGTGTAGTACTATTCTAAAGGCAGATATATAAACCATTGGAGTTAAATAAAAGCCTAGAGCTAAATTCTTCCCTATATTGTCAAGTTATTTTTGACAAGGTTTCCATGAACATTTGGTGGTGGAAATAATAATCTTTTAACTAAATATTGTTGAAACATAATAATTACATGGAAAAGAATAAAATTGGACCCTTACCTAATCCCATATACAAATATTAACTCAAAATAGATAAAAGACCTAAATATAAATCTTAAGACTATAAACTTTTAGGAGAAAATCTGGGTCATAAAACCTCACAACATTGAAATTGGCAGTGATTTCTTGGATATGATTTCAATGACACAGGCAACAGAAGAGTATACAAACTCCCTAAAAAATAAAAAAATATTGTATATCCAAAGACAATGTAAACAGAGTTAACAGTTACTAATAGAATGGCATAAAATATTTCCAAATGCTATATCTGAAGGTATATTAATATTCCAACTAGAAATCCTAAAAATTAACAACAATAAAGGCAAACAATACCATTTAGAGATAGGTAAAAGACTAACTTAAATAATGAATCTCAACAGATAACCAATCTTAGTTGTCTGTTGGATGGAAACTCTTGTTTCTCTGGTTCTGTTGTGTGTTACCTATTTCTTCTTTGTAGTTAATCTCTTTGAGTATTTTCTCTAGTGCTGGTTTTGAAGACATAAATCCCTTCAGTTTCTGTTTGTCATGGAAGCTTCTTATTTCCCCATCTAATTTGATAGAAAGTTTTGCTGGGTAGGAAATTTTTGGCTGGAAGTTGTTTTCTTTCAGAGTTTGGCATACGTTACTCCAAGCCCTTCTGGCTCTCATGACTTGGTTTGGGAAGTCTGGAGTGATTCTAATTGGTTTGCCTCTGAATGTCACTTGGCCCTTTGCTTTTGTTGCCTTTAAGATTCTCTGCTTGGCTTCCACATTGGTCATTTTGACAATTATGTGGCATGGGGATCCTCTTCTCCGATCCTGTCTAAAGGGAGTTCTATAAGTTTCCTGGACCTGTGTATCAACCTCTTGCTCTATGTTTGGAAAATTTTCTGCTATTACTTCCTTGAAGAGATTGTTGATCCCTTTGGTTTCACTTTCTTTTCCCTCCTCTATTCCAATTATTCTTAGGTTAGCTCTCTTAAAATGGGCCCATATTTCTTCAATGTCAGATTCCTGCTGTCGGATATTTTTTCCTAGATTAGAAACTATGCGTTCATTTTTGGAATGATCATCTTCTAAGAGCGAGATTCTGTTCTCCATGTGGTCTAATCGGTTGTTTGTGCTTTGAATTGAGGCCTTTACTTCATTAATTGCATCCTTTATCTCTTTTTGGCTCTCTCTGAGTTCTTTTCGAAGCACCTCTATTATTTCTACAGTTATTTTCCTGATTTGATCTTCTAGAAATCTCTGATTTTCAGTTTTATCGGGTTCTGATGTTGTGGGGTTGTGGGCATTCATTGCTCCAGTATTATTCCTTTTTCCCATGATTTAGGAAGTTTGTGCCTTCTCTGGGTTCTTCCCTTGGGTCACTATGACTTCACTTAAGGTGTTCTGGATCTTGAGTCAGTAGTATCTCAGACCCCACTACTCCTTTACTGGGTTGTATCACAGAGTCTCCGACCCAGAGAGTTGATAGAGGCTGCTTTAGACTGTGGGGGGTGCCAGGTTGCACGTTCTCCTATGGTGTGATATCTCTGCCGCCGCCACTCCCCCACTGGGTCAAGTCCCAGGGAGTACAGTACTGGGATTTCTCCTCTGTGGCCCGCAATTTGACTCACTGTTGTTGAGTACACAGATGTAGCTGTACTGGATTCGGTGAATTCGCTGCTGCTTTCGCCGGTGGCAATATGGCGCCGCTGCTACGCCCTCGGCCATGAGGCTGACGTATTTCTTCTTGGTTTTGAGTTCCACTCTGAATCCCTGCATCGTGTGCTGAGCTCAGCCACTGGGAGCTTTAGATGCTCTCTGCGCTGAGAAATCCTGCCTGGCTGTTCCACAGCGGCTCACCTCGGCTTGCTGTAGCCGTCCGGTGAATTTGCCGCTGCCGCCCGCAGTATGGCGCTGCTGCCGCGTCCTCACGCGTGAGGCCTGTGTATCTCCTCTGTGGCTCTGAGCTCTGTTCTCAGTCCGCTTTCTCTCTGGAGCCTGGTGATTTTTTTGTTTCTCTGGTGATGGTGTTTTCTGGCTATGAAAGGCGCTGATTTTGTGGTAATGGAGATTAGTTGTTAGCAGGGCTCTTAAGCCCCGCTTTTCTCGGTTGCCATCTTCCCGGAAGTCGGAAACAGGGTCTGACTAGTTTGCTTCTTTTAAGCACCCCTTTTGGCTAATAAAACTTAATTTTACATGTATGTTTCTTTTTGTGTTGTTGTGGTTCATTACTTGCTTTGTACATACTTATTTGCTTAAATAATGGTTGGGACCTAAAATTTTTGAATTTAAATTCAAAAGAAACGATTATTGTAACATTTTAGCATGGAGACCTTGGTTATAAACAGCTTGGAAAAGCATTACATGTTGTGTTTTCTAACAGTGGTTTGTCCTGAGATGTGTGTCAAAAGTATTATACTGTTCCATTTTTCAGCATCAGTTAGGAAAAGTAATAGCTTAGCAATTGTTCTCTTCCTTTTTTCTTTTACTATTTGAATGTCTGGTAATTACATATATATTTATTCAAACCTATTGTGGGAAGTGTTGAATCTCCAGTTGAGAAGTTTTGCTCCTTTTTGAAGCCTTTTATTAGGTAGGAAACTGTTTAATCCTTTTCTGGTTTATATAATGAAAACAAACTAATATGTGTCACACTTATTTATTCCAGCTATCACTGAAAAAAATGTGCTTCATGTTTGTATAATATATATTATTTTCACATTTTTTCTTTTCTATTTATGGTACTAGTGATTGGGCCTAGGGGCATTATACCTCTCAACTACATCCCAAACCCTATATATATTTTTTATTTTCAAACACAATCTCACTAGGTTGATGAAAGTCACACTACTTGCTGAAGCTGTCCTCGAACCTAAAATCCTACTGTCTCAGACTCCCAAGTACTGCAGTTACAAGTGTGTGTACCGCTATGCCCGGCTTATTTATATATATCTCAAAATATATCAATATTTTGTGTTTTGAGCACATAGTGTGTGCTCAGACTGTGTGAAAAAAAATATGCCTTACCCCAAAGCCCCTCCCTGTATTTACTAAGTCCAGTATATTTAATAAACTCCAAATGCAATATATGAACATTTTGTAAACTCTATAAGTAAGAAATATAAATATTAAAAAATTTAGAGGTTTTAGAGGTGCTATGTGGCAAAAAGAACAGAATAAGGGGGATTGGGAATGTAAGGATGGTGTAGAGGAAATAGATTGCAACTTTTAAAAATTGGACAGGTAAGGGGCTGGGGATGTAGCCCAATTGTAGAGCACTTGTTTGGCACATGCAAGGCTCTGGATTTGATCCTTAGCCTTAAACAAAGTAAAAATAAAAAAGATAGACAGGTTTGAAGGTGTCATTTGGGCAAAAGACTTGAAAGTTGAAGGGGTGAGTCTTGTTGATATAGACAAGTCCAAAGGCCCTGAGGAGTATTTATAATAGTTCAGAGCATCCCTGATCCCCAAATCCAAAATATGAGATGCTTCAAAATCTGAAAATTTTGCCGGGTGTGGTGGTGTACGCTTGTAATCCTCATGCTTGGGAGGCGGAGACAGGAGGATTGTGCAGGTTCGAAGCCAGCCTTGCTGGCTTAAGAGACCGTTTTCAAATAAAAATAAAAATAGGTCTGGGAGTGTAGCCTGGAGGTAGAAGGGCTTCCAGGAACCCCAGTACCACCCAAAAAAAAAAAAAAAAAAATCTGAAGTTTTTTTGAGCACTAGTATATATCACAATTGGAAAATTCCATACCAGACCTAATGTAGTGCGTCTCAGTCAAAATGCAAATCCACTAAAAATATTATATAGACTGTCCTTCAGGCAGTGTGCATAAAGTACATGTGAAATATAAATGAATTTTTTGTTTAGACTTGAGTCTCATCCCCACAGTAACTCATCATGTATATTGCAAGAAAAATCTGAAATCCAAAATACTTTTAGTCTGTTGTATATTAGGGAAAATGCTAGATATATCAGAGACACACATATTAAAGAAACAAAAATATTCCTTTCAACTTAAAATCTACAAGGAAAGATAAAATAATCTGATCATAGACCTCTCTGATTTAATGCAGACTGTGATCAATAGCATAAAAGAGCTACAGAGTCCCTTATGGTAACAATGGCAAGGATCCAATCACACAAACAGGGCTGAGTGGGAAGGAGGGGGAGTTGGCAAAGATAACTCCCAGGACGGGCTTGGCTCATCCGGTACACGTCACTTGTCGCTGTCTATAGCCAGCATATATTCTGATTGGTCAATGTCTATGGCAGACCACATGGTCCTCTGCTTCCAGGTGTCAGATGAGGGTTCCAGAAGTGACTGTGGAGGCATTAGTGATGTGTGGTGCTTTGTGCACATCTATCTTTCTTTCAGGTTCATTGTCAGAAGAGAGTAGTGACTTTAGAATTTGCACTGTAGTATTCTTTTTGCTCATGGAAATTCAAAGAGACATTCTCTTCAGTTTCAGTATCATTTTGAATGGCTCTTTAAGGTTTGTGTGAGTCAAATGATCAGTAGATAAAAAATCATGAGTCCCAAGTTTTGACCTTGGAAAAAGTCCCTGAGTATCTCCAGACTTCATTTTCTCCACCTAAAGAGTGAGTCATTGTGCCAGGCGTGGTGGCGCACGCTTGTAATCCCTGCACTTGGGAGGTGGAGACAGGAGGATCGCGCAGGTTCGAAGCCAGCCGCTCTGGCTTAGGAGACCCTGTTTTCAAATAAAAATAAAAAATAGGTCTGGGAGTGTAGCCTGGAGGAAGAAGGGTTTCCAGGAACCCCAGTACCACCCAAAAAAAAAAAAAAAAAAAATTGAGTGAGTCATTGTGCACTCCATAATCTCCAGGATGCTTTGCAAAGTTTACAACTACAAGAAATCTAAAATTTAACATCCAGACATCTTTCATCACCTGCTCATAAGTATCAATAATAGACTTCACCCTTAACTTTTAGGCTAGATATCATGACATTAGCTATAAACACTTTTCCATTTCAGCTGGCAGCTTTTTTTTTGTTGTTGTTCAGAATGACTTTCTCAAAAGTTTTGAGTGGTTTTTTCTTCTTCTTTTTCTGTTTAAAAAATCAGTATCTGCCCCAGTACTTGGGAGGCTGAGAGAGGAGGATTGCAGGTTTGAGGTTGGCAGTGCGTGGTATGCAGTAACTCAGTGAGACTCTGTTTCTCCTACCCTGTCCCAGAATAGAAGAGCACAAAAATAAAATAAAATAAAATAGGGCTAGAGGTGTAGCTTAGAGGCAGAATGCCCCCTGGGTTCAATCCCCAGGACTACAAAACAATAATAGTAATAATAAGAACCAGACTACATAAACTGTTCTCTCATGTCATTTGCTGTTTAAAACTAATAGCATGGTGGGAGTGCTAACTAGTTCAGCCGCTCGGTGTGGAGATTTCTTAGAAAACTGGCAGTGGATCTGCCATATGATCCGGCAATACCACTCCTGGGTATCTTTCCAAAGGGGTTGAAATCAGAGGACTATAATAATAACATATGCATACCCATGTTCATAGCAGCACAATTCGTAATCGCCAAAATATGGAACCAACCTAGGTCTCCATCAACAGATGAATGGACTGCAAAATTATAGGAAATACACACAATGGAATTCTACTCAGCTATAAAGAAAACAAAATCATGTCATTCCCAAGAAGACGAAAAGACCCAGAGAACATTATGTTAAGTGAGATCAGCCAAGCACAGAAAGAGAAGGGACATATGTTTTCTCTGATATGCCCTAACTGCCAGGAATACCAGAGGGAGTCCAGATAATGGTGGGGAAACCTCAGCAAAGCCGAAATGGAAGGGTAGGAGAGGAAGAAGGCTGAGGTTGATTACTGGAGGAGCTATATTTGAATATGTGTAAAGGTTTGAATGTAGCATGGTTAACCTGGACACTCATTGTTGAGAGCAGGGAAGGGAGAGTGGGGGGAAAGGGCACCAAGCACACAGTCTGAATGTATGCCATTTTCAATATGATCCACATAAAATAAAATAAAAAACTAATACCATAAATTTGTTATATATATATATAATAAAATACATGTATATTTAAATATATATGCATATAAATGGATATTTAAGATATTCAGAATGGGTGTGGTGGCACACGCTTGTAATCCCAGTACTAGTGAGGCTGAGACAGGAGGATGGTGCAGGTTCAAAGCCAGGCTTGGATCGTGCAGGTTTGAAGCCAGCCTCAGCTATTTAGTGAGGCTTCAGCAACATAGTGAGACCCTGTTTCCAAGTAAAATATAAAATAAGTTGGGGGTGTAGCCTGGAGGTAGAAGGCTGCTCCATCCCTAGTTATACACACACACACACACACACACACACACACACACACACACACAGTATCTTTCACTGTTTATGAAGGTTAATGGGGGCACAGAATACTGTAGGAGCTTTCTCTGTGTTATAAGTATTCTGGCCTCAGATATTGCCCTTGAGCTAAATCTTCCCCATTCATTGAATTAATTCCAAAAGTATTTGTTCTCAAGATTCTGAAGATTTCCAGAGACAGTCTTGGAAGTGGGTGTATTAAGATGTGAGTCTTTTCTTTTACTCTCTTCCCTCTATTATTTGGACAGAGATTACTGAAACCCCAACTGCATCTGGTTATTTGCAGTCAGTGTTGGGGAGTTCAGGGCAGGAGAGCACAGAAACATTGATGAGATAATGACAGGTAGACTGTTAAGCACCCAGGCAGACTAGAGGGAAACAGCAAGCTGATTAGACAGTTTGTATATAGAGAAACTTTGAAATTGCTGGCTTGGCATTCTGTGTGTAAACCTGAATTTGAGGAAGAATTTATGGGAAAAAATGTTAGCTTTCTGTAACTGTGACAAAATGTCTGAGAAAATCAAAAGGAAGAAAAGTTTATTTTGACACCCAGTTTCTGAGGTTTCAGTCCATGGTTGCTTAGCCCTGTTGGCTTGGGCCGGTGGTGGCATAGAACGCCATGATACATCATGGTAGGATCATGTGGTAAAAGAGACCTAATACTTCACGATGGACATGAAGCACAGAACGAGACAGGAAGGGGTGGAGTCCCAGTAGTTCCTTCAGGGCTACACCCCACCCCTTCCACTCAGTCCCACTTGCTGAGGAAATTGCATCACATGCTCCAAAGTGGGTGAACCTTAAGATCATTGTAGTAAGCAAAATAAGTCAGTCACAGAAAGAAAGAAAGAAAGAAAGAAAGAAAGAAAGAAAGAAAGAAAGAAAGAAAGAAAGAAAAGAAAAGATGGATGAGATATTTCAAATAGTAAATTATAGGGAAAAAAAAGTAGAAGGGTAATTGCCAAGAGCTGAGGAAAGGAAGAAATTAGTGTTTGAAAAATTAGTCTTTGATTTTATGTTTTTAAACACACACTCTCTCTCTCACACACACACACACACACACATACACACACGCATGCACACACACACACACACCATTCACATTACTTAAGACACTAAGTAATATTTGACAATGTCCTAAACATTTCTAAGGAGGAAGCAGAAATGGATTTTATTTATAAATGTAAAATGAGAAATTTGCCAGTATTATTCCTCCCAACTAGACTTTGTCTTTAGACCAGCGTCTCTTTTATGGAGATAGATGCAGAAAGAGGAGACAACTCTATCCCCAACCAGAATTATAAAACCTCTGCATTTATGAAACTTCACATATTTTATTTCTTCCCTTCAGTAATGATTTTACATAAGTACACATATAAGATTGCTTCAGAGCTAGGTACTTTTATGTGACATTTTTGCTAGTTAAACAGATCACTTTTTCTGTCTGTCTGTCTGTCTGTCTCTTTCTCCTGTTTTTTTTTTTTTTTCTTATTGATGTACAGGGATTGAACCCAGAGCTTTATACATGGTAGGCAAGTACTGTACCTCTGAGATGCACCTCCAGTCTTTTTCAAAATTTTCATTTGAGACAGTCCTTGCTAAGCTTCCTAGGCCAACCTTGAACTTGCAATTCCTATTGCTTAATCTCCTGAGTAGTTGGAATTACAAGCATGTGCCACCTTGCTCAGCTCTTCCTTAATTCTTTAAACAGTTGGTCTTAGTTTTTATTTATTTATTTATTTATTTATTTATTTATTTATGGATGACATTGCTGGTTAGCTTGAGGTATTTTTCTGAGAAAAAAACCTATTTAGAGAATGACCTATCAAGTATTCATTCATTTTGCATCTCTGATATGCAATAAACATGACAAAAAATCAGTAGCTAATAATCTAATCTTAGTTTGTATTTTTATCCCTAAAGTAGTGTTATATTTGTAAAAATAAGAGATTAGAAGCTGGATGTGGTGGTCCACGCTTGTAATCTCAGCATTTGGGAGGCTGAGACAGGAGGATGTTCATGGACAGCCTCAGCTACTACTTAGGCCCTTTGCAACTCAGTGAAACCCTGTTTCAAAATAAAGAATAAAAAAATAGACTGGAGGTTTAGTTTGGAGGTAGACTGCCCCTGGGTTCCATCACCAGTACCACAAAAGAGAAAGAAAGAAAGAAAAGAAAAAGGAAAGAAAGAAATTTTGGCAAGGTTTCAAATAAAGCAAGAAGTTAAAATTTTGGATTTTTCAAAAGTTGTAGGGTACCATCATTCCATTACTATAGTTCTTAAGGTTCTATTTCATGGACAGTTATGTAGTAGGTAAGCAGGTGGCCAGTACTTGAAACTGTATTTCTTGACTGATAAACTCAGAGTGGACAGTCAGGGTGACCCTGGGAAAAACAAAGAAGCCAAGCTCATTGCTTTCTAATTAAATTATTACTGCTGAAACTCTTATGCTTTGTTAGGGGGTAAATATCAGAGAGAGAAAACTAACCAGTTAATATATGTAGCCCGGGGTAGAGCTTGGTGCCCTGACATGTTCATGAAGTTGAGGTAGATTTGTAGGTGTTACAAATACTTTTTTCCCCTGCATGTCTTAGCCTGTTCCTGCTGCTATAACAAAATACTAGAAACTGGGTTATTTATTTATTTGTTTATTTATTACAGTACTGAGGCTTGAACCCAGGGACTTTCTACCTCCAAACTACACCCCAGCCTTATTTTATTTTTTATTTTGAAAGAGTCTCACTAAGTTGTGGAGAGCTTCACTAAGTAGCTAAGGCTGGAGGTGAACCTGAAATCTTCCTGTCTCAGTTTGCCAAGAACTGATAGTATTTATAAGCCTGCACTGCCACGCCCTGTGAGATTGGGCAGTTCATAAACAACGGGAATTTATTTCTCATAAATTTGGAGGGTAGGAAACCCAATATCAAGATGCTGGTGGTCTTGGTGTCTGGTGAGGGCTTGGTCTCTGCCTCCAAGCTGGCACTTCACAGACTGTGTCCCACAGACTTGCTGAGTGCAGTGTTACCTGTGGTGAGAGGGATGGAAGGTACCAAAGGGGTGAATTCTCTCTTGTACTTCTCCAATAAGAACTCCTAATCTTATTCATGAAGATCCTGCTCTGTGACTCAATCACATTCTGAAGGCTCCATCTTTAATACTATCACTTTAGTGGTTAAGTTTAACCATGTGAATTTTGAGAGAGACTCAAACATTCAAACTGTAGCACTGCACCTTGACTTTAATGTGCACATGCCAAGCCAGGCTTCCTGGATGGAACCAGAAGCCAGAGTGTGGCATGTGGCCCTAGTCTTCCTTCTCATTCCTTCCTGCTTGTCACAGGAGGATCCAAGACACCACTGAGAACGTGTGGTGTATAGGAGCCTATGGATGACCAGAAACAAAATCATACCTTTCATTTGCGTAAAGACACATGGTACTGCCTGCTGACCTCTTAAAATGATAACTTGACTCTGATAAGGTGACCTCTGCTATAAACAAAAGCCTTGGCATGTACTGGATAGGTATATTTTATAAACCGATAGAAAATAATGACAATTCTGGTGAAACATGCCCAAGAGGGTTTCAGGTGGCATATATATATTTAGACAGGAGCCTGTTGTACTTTCTTTAATGATAGGGCATGGGCATACTGCCCATAGTGACTTTTTAAAATACAGAGTTGCCCAATTAAAGTAATACTACTATTGGATTAATCCATTCTTCAAAGCTGGGTTTTCATAGAAGACAACTCAAGGAGAGACAAAGAGAAGTGAAAAAGACATTGACAGATGTTCAAATAGCTTTCTCCATTTTTATTCTTTAGGCCACCAGCAACCCAAAGATATCACCCTCTAAACAATCATGCCATTTTTCTTTTTTCTTCTCTTGCCTTAATTTGATCTGAAATAGCACAAAGAAATAGTCTTCTTCTTTTCCTTCTAAATCTTAGGAATAGAACAGTGCTTCATTCTGCCTTTGAAGTTTCAAATGTGTTAAATGTCCCAGATAGCCAAGTACCTTATCCAAGATTGATCACCTCTGACTACCATGAATCAAGATTTTAAGTGGTAGGGAACTGTGCTATCCCTACTTCTAAGTTTGGCCCCAAAATACCACCTGTAAATCTGTCTTTTCCTGTAGTTTACCAAGTAATAGAAAAATGATCTCATTCACAAAAGTTAACAATATAAGTCCAGAAATAATTTCAAAAAAGAAACATTTGAAATGTAGTCTAAGAAAATTATAAAAATTTACTAATATATGTTATTATCAGTTCTTTAAATATCAGTTATTTCCCAAATTATAGGTTTAATTTCATTTCAATAAAAATTCTTAATATGATTTTTCTATTTTGTTAAATAAAAAGATTATTATAAGCTGGACATGACATATGCCTGTTATCCCAGTACCAGTGAGGCTGAGACAGGAGGATCAAGGTTCAAGACCAGCCACAACAACTTAGCAAGACTCTCAGAAACCTAAATGAGACCCCATTCCAAAAAAAAAAATAATAATAATAATAATAACTTTAAGGGCTAGGGGTGTGTAGCTTAGCAGTAGAATGCCCCTGGTTCAATCCTCAGTACCCCTCACACACAAAAGATTATTTATTATAAAGCTCATTTAACTACATGTATTTTAAGAAATTAGAAGACATATGGCATTTATGTTAACACATTTTTTTGGAAATAATAAAATTTTTTTCTGGCCTCAAAATAGATTAGCAATCAATAAAACAGTTAGATAACACCTAAACAGACTCAATTATGAGTAAGAGTACAAGAAAAGGTAAAGAAGACATTGTAAGTTATAGATGTAAAGAAGTTACAAAATAAATGGTGTGAGGCAATTGGTTTGCTTTTAAGAAAAAGATCAATTTAAATCTTCATCTCATGTCTTACTCCAAAATAAGTTTCAGGAGTTTTAGGCATCTTTAAATGCACAAATTAAAGGCTTAACAAAGAAAAACCAAAACCCAGAAGTAAGTAGAATGGACATTTATAAACAGTCTCTACAAAGAAAATTAGTTTAAAACAATGGAAATCACAAAGGAAACTATTATTATATTTCACTGCCTAAAATAAAACCTCCTAGGCATTAAGAAAAGCTTTTTAGCTGGGCCTGGTGGTACATGATCTGAGGTAGAATGCCCCTGAGTTCCATCTCCAGTACTAAAAAAAAAAAAAAAAAGCTCTTTATGTACAATAAAATGAAACAATAGTTGCTTAAATATAAAAGAGAAAGGATACTACTCTCAATAGTGACAATAAAAGAAAATCACTAGCATTCTGTAGATAGAAGAAAAAGCAAAAAAGAAGTAACAGTAAGGGCTAATAAATGTTTGGTGTTTTTTTTTTTTTTTTTTGAAGGGGAGTAAAAGGTTTATTGGAAGTAGCAGGAAATGGGGCAAGGGTGGCTGAACACCCCCAAAGGGGCTGGAACTCTGGGTCCAGCAGCTGCCTTCAGGACAATACTTGAGAGTAGCCCAAGCCGAATTGCCTTCAGGTGCAGGCTGCTTTCTTCCGGAGTCCACGCGATCTGCCAGAAGGGAATAGAGAAAAGTGGCCGAACACCCCGTAGGGGCGGTCGGAACTCCGGGGTCCAGTAGCTGCCTTCAGGGTCACTACCTGAGTGTCGCCCGAGCCAAGTGCCCATCAGTTGCAAACTACTTTCTCCCAGAGTCCACGCGATCTGCCAGAAAAGAGGTACAGGTCACCCCTAGGGGCCTGGTCAGCCATGATGTCCAGCAGAGGCCTTCAGGTCACTACTCGAGAGTCGCCCGAGCCACGTGCCTTCAGATGCACTCTGCCTTCTCTCAGGGCCAACACGACCTGCGAGGGAGAGAGAACAGCTCCCCAAAAGGGGAGGGGGTCCCGAGCGGGATAGTCCCCCTAATAAATGTTTTAATGTGTTAAAAATTTCAGGGTTATTTTATCTAAGTTGTAGTAATTTTAGAATGCACACATTGGATAGAATTAAATAAAACAAGCACTCATACACTGATGGAAGGGACATAAATTTGCACAAATGAGTTAGAAAAGACTGGTAGCTGGGTACGGTAGCACATGCTTGTAATCTCAGAACTTGGGGGCTAAGACAGGAGAATCACAGATTCACAGCTAGCCTCAGCTACTTAGTGAGGCCCTTTGAAACTTAGGGAGACCCTGTTTCAAAATAAAGAATAAAAAATTGGGCTGAGGGTGTGGCTCAGAGGTAGAATGCCTCTGGGTTCAATCCCTAGTACCATGAAAACAAACAAACAAACAAACAAACAAACAAACAAACAAAGGACTGGGATGTAGCTCAGGGGCAGAATCCTGGGTTCAATCTCTAGTACCAAAAGATAAAAAGAAAAGACATTAGTGATTTTTATCCAGCACTTTAGAAGTATTGCACTTT
This sequence comes from Muscardinus avellanarius, assembly GCF_963383645.1. NCBI lineage: Eukaryota > Metazoa > Chordata > Mammalia > Rodentia > Gliridae > Muscardinus > Muscardinus avellanarius. Next base: position 139,265,768 of record NC_137787.1, on the reverse strand, counting down.
TACACCAGTAATTTCATTTGTATAAAACCATCCAAAGAGCCTGGAATGGTGGCACATCTCTGTAATCCTAGTATTTGGGAGGTTGACACCAGAGTATCTCAGTAACTTAGCAAGACCCTGTTTCAAAACAACATAAAAAGGGCTGGAGGTATAGCTTGGAGGCAGAAATCCCCTGGGCTCAATTCTAGTACCACCCCCCCCCACAATAACACAAAATAAAAACAGTTAAAATATTAATAAGACATTTAATAATAAAATGCTTAATAATAAAACATTGGCGTTTTAAAAATGGTGTCTTAGAAATTAGTCAAAGACTAGACTGAGGCAGGAGGATCACAGGTTCACTGCCAGCCTCAGCAATTTAGCAATACTCTCTGCAACTTAGTGAGACCCTAAATTTCAAAATAAAAATAAAATAAAATAGGGCTGGGAGTGTAGTTCAGAGATAGAATGCCTCTGTGTTTAATTCCTAATACCACAAAAAAGAAAGAAAAAAAAGAAAAAGAAATTAGTTAATGACTAATTAGATCAAAATTATATATAGATAGATAGATAGATAGATAGATAGATAGATATTTAGCATAGGATCTTATGTAGTCATTGAAACTTCTGATTTCAAAGACTAATGACATGGGAAATGCTCTTGTGATAATGTTAAGTTAAAAAAAAATAGCGACAGAACAGTACAAATAATACCCACGTCCCATTGTTTGTATTTGTGTCTATACAAGGAAAAAAGATTCAAAAGCAAAATTCTAATTTTAAGAATTTTTCAGTATGTTTCCAAAGATATTTTTAAAGGAAAGCTTAATTCACTTTACAAAAGGTAACATTTATTTATTTTACTCAACTCTCACAGATTATGTACAGACTGTGCACCAGATGCTTCTGTAAAAGCTTTATAAACATTACCTCAATCTTCACAGTGGTCTTAGGAGGCAATTACAGAGGAGGAAAAAGAAGCAGAGCGATTTGAACAGCTTGTCCAAAATCACGTAACTAGCCTGTGTTTTAGCTGGGATTTGAAAATCAGACAACTTGGCTTCAGTTGCCCAAGCTTTTAACCACTTCTTTGCTTAATTTTAAACTAAAACCCAAAGAAGATAACACCAGATGGAAAACTATAGACTAGTAATATGTGTGTGTGTGTGTGTGTGTGTGTGTGTGTGTGTGTGTGTGTGTGTATGAATAAATCTTGTAAAATATTAGCACATAAAATGCAAAATATAGTAAGAAAAAAGTTAGGCAATTTTTTTTTTCTTTTTTGTGGTCCTGGAGGTGGAACCCAGGGGATTGCTACCTCCAGGCCATACTCCCAGACCTATTTTTCTATTTTATTTGGTAACTGGGTCTCACTGAGTTGCTGAGAGCCCCACTAAGTAGCTGAGGCTGGCTTCGAACCTGTGCAATCCTCCTGTCCCCGCCTCCCAAGCGCGGGGATTACAGGTGTGCGCCATCACGCCCGGCTATTGTTAGGCAGTTTTTAAGAATAATTAAATACCTCCATAAATTGAAGGATGTTTTTAATTTTGTAAAATAAATATTGAAAACAGTTCGGTGTGGTGGCACATGCCTGTAATCCCATATTTGGGAGGCTGAGACAGAAGAATTGTAGGTTTGAAACCGCCTCAGCAGCTTATCTAGGTCCTTGAGCAACTTCGTGAGACTCTGTTTCAAAATAAAAAATAAAATAGAGCTGGGAGTCTAGCTCAAAGGTAGAGTGCCTCTGGGTTCAAGCTCCAGCACCAAATAAAATCTGAAAACACATTTAATTAAATTCAGTGCTACTATTAATAAAACTCCAGAAAAAATTAAAGTAGAGGTGATTACCCAAACTTGGTCAAGGCTATTTGCCAAAGTCAACGGCAAATGCCATATTAAATATTAGAATATACTAAAACTAAAATTTATGTATGTTCTAAAACCAAAAGTTATTTTTAGTATGTGTGAATAGTAACTCATTAGAAGTTGAAATGGGGAAAAAATCTAGTAAAAAAAATATTGTATTTAAAGGTCTAAGCACATTCCTCATGGCAGGCACATTACAATTGAAATATTATTTTTCCAAATTAAAGCTTTAAACATACAGTGCAGTTTCAACTCAGAATGCCATGATTATTTATTTATTTGAAGTTTTGAATACTAGAAAAGAGTCAGTCAATAAAATTCAAAGGAAGTGAAAAATGAGTTAAAAATATTGTCACTTCACAAATTAGACAAGGAATTACCATTCCTAATAATCAAAGAATTTTTAGAACTCGTTAAGAAAGTTATAAGTGCAATAGACAAAGGAACAGAAGAAATGCCTTGGCCACACCATTTCCCTTGCTTCAGATTTTCTTAATTTGTTTCCTGTACCCTCCGGGCTCCTTGTTCACCCTGAGACCAAAGCCCAGAGAGTCTCTGGTTCCTCTGCCACTTTCTCAACTGTAGGAGCAGAGCACTGCTAGACTGAAGATCTCACCTCTCCAGTGGCTGCAAACAGAGGTAGGCAGTACAGCTTTCTGGAAGGAGGGAGACGCTGAATTCCCTCAGATCTGTGATCACAACTCAAAGGGAGATAGAAAAGGCCTGACAGATAAATCCTCTTCCTTCCCTTTGTCCCTCCCACCAGTTGGTTCTTCCCAAACCTGGTGTTTCAGATCTGTCTGCCTAGAAACGTCCTGTGCTGAGAGCCAGTTTTCTAGTGAATGTACTCATCTCTCTCTGTCTGGCTTTGCTGCTCCCTAGCTCACACTCCCATAGAACCTGTATTCTAGGGAGCCAAGCGAAAGCAAGATTTGAACAGAAATTTCATAGGAGAAGAAATAAAAGAGGCAAATAAACCTACAAAACTTTGCTCCATCTCATGAAGAATAGCTCACCTTGCACAAGAGCGGGAGTTCGCAAATATTTAAAAGAATAACAGCTGATGCTGATGAGATGTGAGAAAATATGCCATCATTTGGAGGTGGGGTGTGAATGGCGGCATACCTCTAGGAGAGTCATCTGGCATGTTTAGGAAAACATTAAGTGTACAAAACCTTTAAGCCGGCCATCTTTCTTGCATCTATATTATTTTATGCAGATATATTTTCCAAAGGCCTGACTTGCAGTATTGTTTTAATAGAAGAAAATGTCCATTTAAAGGAGAAAGTACTTGATAAAGTACGACATATCCATTTTGATTGCCTGCTATAGAGCAATCAGAAAAAATGAGTTAGGACCATGGGATTCCTGGAAAGACAGCTTGATGGGATGTGTCCATACAGCGCCTAAGGAGATGCAGCCTCCCTTGGCCTGAGTGGCCTGCAGCCTAAGGCAAAACTTTAAGTGATTCAGCAGAAAAGGGGCTAAGATGGCACCTGGAAGAAGCTACAAAGGCGTGGTTTCCCCATTCATTATGGGTGGGGAGACTGAGCAGTTTTTCCCTTTTTACCTTTAAAGGAGTTTCCGCACACATGAATGGCTCATGAACTGGCCTGGGATTGGCTGTGAGCTACGTGCTAGTGATCTTTATCCTGGATAGGCTAGGCTATTTCCCATGGGAATTCCCCTCGTGGTTTGGTGCTATATATATGATTGCTTGGAGAGAAATAAATGAGATCTTGCTTGACATATCTCCCGGCTCCGTGTGGTGATCCAGCCGTCGGTACTCATCTCTCCAAGCCCCACCACTGTCGGGCTGGATCCCGACAACAGCTGTGGTATATTTCAGATGAAAACAGCAAGTTACAGAGTACTATCTATAGTAGAGTACTATCTATAGTGTGATCCTATTTTCATACAACAAAACAAAAAAACCCTACATATGTATGTGAATGTTTATAAATGCTTAGTAGGGTTAAAAAATAAAAAAGGTTGGGAAAGATATACCAGACTGTTAACACTGGTTGGCTCAAAGAGGTAAAATTGAAGGTGGAAACAATTATTTTTTCTTCAGTATCCTATATTGTTTGATGTATTACAGGAATCATTAAAATTAACTAGATGATAGATGGATAAACAGATGGTAACAATAATAGAATATAATAAGGGAGGATAGAAATTATTTTGTGTAAAGTAATTTAAAGTGTGTACATATTTGATTTAATTTCTTTGATTGGTCAATCCTAAAGAAATAATCTAAGCTATAGTCAGACCTATATGGTATTGTTTGAGTTTTGGATAAAATCTTTTTAAATTCAAATTTCACAATATCTATCAATTTTTAAATGGTCATACCCTCTGATCCAACAGTTCTGTTTGTTCAACTTTTACAGAACTAGTGCTAGAGATTATATAAAAATAAAATATATTTAGAATAATATTTTAATAAGATAAACTGAAAACAATATTAACATCATCAGTGAAAGAATATTATATGCATCCTATATGCTGACTAAAAAGAATGAAGATCATAAGTATATACTCTTGGAATGATATACACAATTTATTAAAAGCAAAAAGCAAAAAAAAAAAAAAGCAAATGGCATGGCCAAGTAGTTTTAGCATTTTGTTTTATTATAGATAGTATTACAATAATACTTTACATAATATGTTATTCCTAAGAAATGGTGCACAAGGGACCTATCAATTTGATCCTTCTCCTATTTCTTAGCATACCATGTGATTTCTATGATCAAAATATAATAATGGTGGTACTGAGGGTAAAACCCAGAGGCTTTCTACCTCCAGGCTATACTCCAGACCTATTTTCTATTTTATTCAGAAACAGGGTCTCTCTAAGTTGCTGAGAGCCTCACTAAGTAGCTGAGGCTAGCTTCGAACTTGTGCGATCCTCCTGTCTCAGCCTCCCAGGCACAGGGATTACAAGCACGCGCCACCACGCTCGGCTCCCAAATTTAATTTACATTTATTTTATCAGAGAAAAAACAAATGAACAAAAATTAGGTTTGGCAGTACAGTGAACAGGTTTTTTTAAATTTTTGCATGTGTATTAAGTTCTAAGTGCAAGCCTGCATGGAGTTGTGGAATTGAAGTCTCTTTTGCCTAAGCAGAGAACCATTTTAATATATTTTTTAAAAATATAAACTATGTGAACTCAGTAAATTGTCTTCAGTGAATTTATTTCCTATACATATGTATATGTATAGATGTATGCAATTATGTATCTGGGGCCCTCTGAAACATAGGGCTCATGGTGTGTCCTCTTCTCAGTGAGGAATGGTTGATAATGAATTGCTGGGTAGGCCTGTGAGAGTTTCCCTACACACACACACACACACACACACACACACACACACACACACATCATCATCATCATCATCATCATCATCAATCAGCTCCTTCTGGACATGCTACTTGATTTTTAAAACTTAGCCTGCTCTGTTCAGTTGAGTCTAAACTCTTTAGAAATGAGAAATGGATCTGGTGCCACTCCTTGAAGAAATAATGATATGAATTTAAAAAGTGACAAGTTGAATAATGTTATTACCAAGAAAATCATTGTGAAGCAAATCCATTTGTAGATAAGCTCCTTAAGGGGGCTGGGATAGCAAAGCAGCTTGGTTGCCTTGTGCATTCTCCCACAGTACCTCCTACTTTACCTTTGTGATATTTACCACAATAACAACAAAAAAATTACTTTCTTCTCAAAAATTTCACAATTTGTATAAGCTTAGTACAATTCTAGATAGCAAGAAAGGAGTTTGCATGTTTGGTCTCCCGCCCTCCTTTTATTCTAAATGATCAGAAAAAAAATTCTGGATGCCTCCGAAGAATTTTTTGTCCTGTTTTTAAACTCAAAACACATCTCTTTATTCCATGTACTTTGTAGCTTGCCTTGCTTTTGACAACTTTCTTTTTAAGACTGTGTGTATATTTTACATTGATATGAAGATAAAGGACTTCAAACATGGTAGACCTCCCCACCACTTATTTGGCTTCCACATTTGAATCACCATCTACATAGATGCTGAGGTGAACCCCTACACACTCAACCTTTTGTGTGTCCCTACGAACAATACATATAGCTTGCTATACAGGAACCGATATATTTTTTTTGTACTGGGGGTGGAACCCAGGGGTTATTCTACCTCCGGGCTATACTCCCAGACCTATTTTATACTTTATTTGGAAACAGGGTCTCACTGAGTTGCTGAGAGCCTCACTCAGTAGCTGAGGTTTGCTTCAAACCTGTTGCAATCCTCCTGTCTCAGCCTCCCAAGCGCTGGGATTACAGGTGTACGCCACCACACCTGGCTAGGAACTGATTTTTTTTTTAGTACATTTGACATCCAGACTAATCTCATCAGATAAGGGAGGCACCTTCTACATAGCTGACCAGTATTTATCCATTACTTACTCTGCTAAGACATGCACCATGCTCCTCAGAAATAGCAGGGAATGAGCACAGGGCAGCTTTGGAAGCTTGTACGAAGGGAAAAGAACTGACTGACATTAGCAATAGAATCTTGAAATATGTATTTCACTTGCAGAGAATCACCATCCATTTGCTCACTGACCAAAGCCTTGTAGAGTTTTAGCTCTGGCACCATTGAGTGAGAAGTATTTTGAATCCCCCAAATTATTTTGAATTTTTAGAATTGACGAGTATCAAGACTGAATTTGGTACAGTTTTCTTCTCTTGTATACATGCCAAAAAATCAGTCCTCTTAAGAGTTATATGGTGCCGGGCGTGGTGGCGCACGCTTGTAATCCCCGCGCTTGGGAGGCAGAGACAGGAGGATCGCGCAGGTTCGAAGCCAGCCGCGCGTGCTGGCTTAGGAGACCCTGTTTCCAAATAAAAATGTAAAAATAGGTCTGGGAGTGTAGCCCAGAGGTAGAAGGGCTTCCAGGAACCCCAGTACCACCAAAAAAAAAAAAAAAGAGAGAGTTATATGGTAAAAATTATGATACTTGGATTGGATCATGATTTTGGTTATTTTTAGAGAAGTGTACAAATGCTAAGTGGAGGCTAGGGGTGTAGCTCGGAGGTAGAATGCCCCTGGGTTCCATCCCCAGTACAAAAATAAATAAATAAATAAATAAATAAATAAATAAATAAATAAATAAATATGCTAAGTGGATTGGCAAATACTAATGTTAGATGTAAATCTGTGATGATACTAGCTTTGTACAATCTGGTTTTACCAAATCATAGTTACTCAAAGAATTTCTTTTAGCTTAATATTTTTCTTTCCTTTTGCAGGAGTTTATTTTGTCAGAAGATTATAACAAGATGACACCTGTGAAAAACTTCCAAGGTAAGGAGGGAAAAGAGTGTGTGGTTTTTTTTTTTTTATTACCCAGACTTTAAAATATTTCTTGGTTTTCGCTGCCAGCAAAGAATACTTATTTTACATAGTAAGGGAAGCAAGTAAAGCAGCCATTGAGGTCAGTATCATTCCAGTTTGGGGATTAAGCTTTTCTGAGTACCAACACATTTGGGTGACTTCCCTGTGGTCCAGCAGTGCTGGTCAATTGGAAAGCCACACCAGGTCGGTGTGCCCTGGGCCCAGGGCCTTTGTCTTCCTTCACCACATTGCCTGGAAGCAGCACAACAAGCCCATGAAGTGGTGCCAGCCTAAAGCTGCTTTACATGGGGCTCACTTCATATTTGGTTGAATGCTTTGAAAAACTCAGAGTAGCTGGATGTAGTGGCATATGCCTGTAATCCCAGTACTTGTGAGGCTGAAAGAGAAGGATCACAGGTCAGCATTAGTAACTTAGTGAGGCCCTCAGCAAACTAGCAAGACTTTATTTCAAACTAAAAAAATTAAAAAATAATAGGGCTGGGGGTAATAGCATGGAGGTAGAGTGTCTCTGGGTAAATCTAGAGTGTGTATCTGTCTCTATCTCTGTCTCTCTCTCTTTTCCTGGGTTCAATCTCCAGTGTCCCCAACCCACACATACACGCATGCACACACACAGAGCTCAGTGCCTTCATATTGTCCAGGAGAAAGAATGATAGTTTTTATTGTCTTCAGCATTGGCATGTTGACTGTCATCATAGTACAGATTAGAGGTTTCTTTATCCAGACCATAACATCATGGAATCAGAACATTAAACCTTTAAGTCCTGGAGGCCAGCAGGGCATGGTGGTACATACCTGTAATCCCAGTACTTGGGAGGCTGAGACAGGAGGATAGCATGTTCAAAGACAGCTTCAATAATGTAGTAAGACTCCCAGCAACCTAGTGAAACCACTTCAAAATAAAAAATAAAATAGGGCTGGAGGAGTGTATCTCAGAGGTAAAACACCCCTGGATTGAGTCCTCAATACCACACACAGAGACACACCAGACACATTCAATGACCTGGAGGTCATTTCATGCAAATCTTGTGATCATTCTTCCTGTGCGATCATCCAGAATCTCCTCTGATGCCTCCAGAGACATAAAACACATTCTAATTTTGGAAAATTATTTTTTTTTACATATTCTAGATACAGCTTTTTTTTTTTTAATTGGTGCACTGTATTCAGACATCATAGTGGGATACAAACTTTTGTAGAATTACATGCACACATCACCCAGTAAGCCCCGACCCAATCCCAACCCCATTCTCTCCCCATCCCTCCCTCCCATGCTTGGTTTAGTGGTTGACATCTAGTATTATAGCAATTTATCCAAAATTAAAAATGATAATCTCACATAACAGTTTCATTTGTCTGATACCAACCTTTTGATGACTTAAAGATAACATTTCAATATTTCTTTTTACTTTCTTCTTACCAGAGAATTTTTTTTCTATTTTTTTAGGTGAAACTATCATATATTTATATATTTATTTTTCAGGAAAAAAAAAATCTATCCTAATATGGAATATGGACTCTAGATAACCAAAACGATCTTGAAAAAGAACAAAGCTAGAAGATATATATTTTCTGATTTCAAACCATATAAAGCTACAATTATTGAAACAGTGTAGTACTATTCTAAAGGCAGATATATAAACCATTGGAGTTAAATAAAAGCCTAGAGCTAAATTTTTCCCTATATTGTCAAGTTATTTTTGACAAGGTTTCCACGAACATTTGGTGGTGGAAATAATAATCTTTTAACTAAATATTGTTGAAAAATAATAATTACATGGAAAAGAATAAAATTGGACCCTTACCTAATCCCATATACAAATATTAACTCAAAATAGAAAAAAGACCTAAATATAAATCTTAAGACTATAAACTTTTAGGAGAAAATCTGGGTCATAAAACCTCACAACATTGAAATTGGCAGTGATTTCTTGGATATGATTTCAATGGCACAGGCAACAGAAGAGTATACAAACTCCCTAAAAAATAAAAAAAAAATATTGTATATCCAAAGACAATGTAAACAGAGTTAACAGTTACTAATAGAATGGCATAAAATATTTCCAAATGCTATATCTGAAGATACATTAATATTCCAACTAGAAATCCTAAAAATTAACAACAATAAAGGCAAACAATACCATTTAGAGATAGGTAAAAGACTAACATAAATAATGAATCTCCACAGATAACCAATCTTAGTTGTCTGTTGGATGGAAACTCTTGTTTCTCTGGTTCTGGTGTGTGTTACCTATTTCTTCTTTGTAGTTAATCTCTTTGAGTATTTTCTCTAGTGCTGGTTTTGAAGACAAATTCCTTCAGTTTCTGTTTGTCATGGAAGCTTCTTATTTCTCCATCTAATTTGATAGAAAGTTTTGCTGGGTAGGAGATTTTTGGCTGGAAGTTGTTTTCTTTCAGAGTTTGGAATATGTTACTCCAAGCCCTTCTGGCTCTCATGACTTGGTTTGGGAAGTCTGGAGTGATTCTAATTGGTTTGCCTCTGAATGTCACTTGGCCCTTTGTTTTTGTTGCCTTTAAGATTCTCTGCTTGGCTTCCACATTGGTCATTTTGACAATTATGTGGCGTGGGGATCCTCTTCTCCGATCCTGTCTAAAGGGAGTTCTATAAGTTTCCTGGACCTGTGTATCGACCTCTTGCTCTATGTTTGGAAAATTTTCAGCTATTACTTCCTTGAAGAGATTGTTGATCCCTTTGGTTTCACTTTCTTTTCCCTCCTCTATTCCACTTATTCTTAGGTTAGCTCTCTTAAAATGGGCCCATATTTCTTCAATGTCAGATTCCTGCTGTCGGATAATTTTTTCTAGATTAGAAACTATGTGTTCATTTTTGGAATGATCATCTTCTAAGAGCGAGATTCTGTTCTCTATGTGGTCTAATCGGTTGTTTGTGCTTTGAATTGAGGCCTTTACTTCATTAATTGCATCCTTTATCTCTTTTTGGCTCTCTCTGAGTTCTTTTCGAAGCACCTCTATTATTTCTACAGTTATTTTCCTGATTTGATCTTCTAGAAATCTCTGATTTTCAGTTTTATCGGGTTCTGATGCTGTGGGGTTGTGGGCATTCATTGCTCCAGTATTATTCCTCTTTCCCATGATTTAGGAAGTTTGTGCCTTCTCTGGGTTCTTCCCTTGGGTCACTATGACTTCACTTAAGGTGTTCTGGATCTCGAGTCAGTAGTATCTCAGACCCCACTACTCCTTTACTGGGTTGTATCACAGAGTCTCCGACCCAGAGAGTCGATAGAGGCTGCTTTAGACTGTGGGGGGGTGCCAGGTTGCACGTTCTCCTATGGTGTGATATCTCTGCCACCGCCCCTCCCCCACTGGGTCAAGTCCCAGGGAGTACAGTACTGGGATTTCTCCTCTGTGGCCCGCAATTTGACTCACTGTTCTTGAGTTCACAGATGTAGCTGTACTGGACTCGGTGAATTTGCTGCTGCTTTCGCCGGTGGCAATATGGTGCCGCTGCTACACCCTCGGCCGTGAGGCTGACGTATTTCTTCTTGGTTTTGATTTCCACTCTGAATCCCTGCATCGTGTGCTGAGCTCAGCCACTGGGAGCTTTAGATGCTCCCTGCGCTGAGAAATCCCGCCTGGCTGTTCCACAGCGGCTCACCTCGGCTTGCTGTAGCCATCCGGTGAATTTGCCGCTGCCGCCGGCAGTATGGCGCTGCTGCCACATCCTCGGGCGTGAGGCCGGTGTATCTCCTCTGTGGCTCTGAGCTCTGTTCTCAGTCCGCTTTCTCTCTGGAGCCTGGTGATTTTTTTGTTTCTCTGGTGATGGTGTTTTCTGGCTATGAAAGGCACTGATTTTGTGGTAATGGAGATTGGTTGTTAGCGGGGCTTAAGAACCATTTCCAATTCCTCGGTCGCCATCTTCCTGGAAGTTCGTAAATTATATCTTGATAAAATTATTATTTAAAAAATGGAAATGGAAGAAAATGTTCTGATTCTTAAGTCCTTTTAAGGACAAGGGGTGGGATCTTGTGAATTCTGTATTTGATGGCTTGTGCTGTTTACGGACTTCCAAGTACTCCTTAACTCTTGAATCAATGGTTTCTTTTAACAGCAAACAGACTTCCTCTTTCTTCTGTTCTGAAAACCAGATGGTATCTTTGTTTGAACCTTGTGGCGATACATGAAGATCCACAAAGACAGCAAAACCACCACATTTAATAACAAATTTCTTTGATGCCATAGCTTACTGATTTTCCACAGTGACTACAGGACCACATTCTTAACCCAATTCTCCAAGCTGCCTTCAAAACCCGATGATCGTGGCAGGGTTTGGGCTCGGGATTTGTATGCTTTGCTACTGTCCAGGGTTACTGGAGGAGTAATACCTGGCTGTGGGAACTAAGAAGGAAAGACTGCCAAGACCGCCTTCTGAAGCTTCTAATTTTGGAAAATTCTAAGCATTAAATTCTTTATGTGAGCTGGGTGTGGTGTCACACGCTTGTAATCCCAGCATTCGGGAGGCTGAGACCAGAGGATCGCAGTTTGTGGACAGCCTCAGCTACTTAGTGAGGCCCTCTGCAACTTAGTGAGACCCTGTTTCAAAATAAAGAATACAAAAATAGGGCAGGGTATGTAGCTTGGAGGTCAAATGCCCCTGGGTTCCATCCCCAGGCACACACACCAAAATAATCTGTGTGTGTGTGTGTGTGTGTGTGTGTGTGTGTGTGTGTGGTGTGCTGGGGATGAAACCCAGGGGTTTTTTACCCCGGGCTACACTCCCAGATCTATTTTATATTTTATTTGGAAACAGGGTGTCACTAAGTTGCTGAGAGCCTCACTAAGTAGCTGAGGCTGGCTTCAAACCTGTGCAATCCTTCTGTCTCAGTCTCCCAAGTGTGGGGATTACAAGTGTGCACCACCACACCTGGCTTAAATTCTTTATTTTAAAAATTGGAGCTAAAATATATTTCCCTGTGGCAATATTCTTTAATTATTTACATACTACTCATCAAAATTTATTGAGTACCTACTGTGTTCTAGCAACTCAGGATCATAAATGTGAACAAGACGTGTATCACATCAGTAAGTAGTTTATAATTATATTGAAGATATAGACAGGTAAAGACTCTGTTAAACTCTTGTATAATAAGTGCCTAGAATGTTTCCCTATTTGTCTTTGTTTGCCCTGTTGGAGCTACAAAACTAAGCATATTCTCTCTTCACATAAACTTACCACTCCTGTCCTTCTTTCTCCTCCTTTAGTCTTTTTCTTTCTTTATTTCTCTTTTCCAGCCTAAACATTTATATGTCAGTTCCTGTTCTTCATGGCCTGAGCTTTTGTTCTTTAAAAATATTTTAATTGTCTTCGTCACAGATTTTGGGTATCACCTTTTACCTTTACAACCATTTAGAAATCCGCCATAGAACTGAATGTGGTGTCAAATCTCATAATCTCAGTACTTGGGAGGTTGAGACATGAGGGTTGCAGGTTCTGAGTCAGCCTTAGCTACTTAGTGAGGTGTCAGCAACAGTGGGACCCTGTTTCTAAATAAAAATAAAATAGGCCTGGGGGTACAGCTTGGAGTTAGAATGCCCCTTGGATTCCATGCTGAGTATAAGGAAGGAAGGGAGGATGGGAGAGAGGGAGAGAAAAGAAATGTGTGGCAGGGAGCCTTTAAGATGGTTCCCCGTAAGTATCACCTGGTATTCACATTCCTCCCCTTGAGTGAGCTACCTAGAATTTCAGAAGTGATGGAGATCACTTTCAAGATTAGATTACAAAGAGCCTGGGACTTCCATCTTGCCTACCCTCTCCTGTACTCTTTCGTGCTGTTTCATGGGTGGAAATTAGTATTTTAAGCTGGATAAAAAAGAATACAGACATACAAGAATTTATGTGACACTTCTAAAGCTGTACTTAGGGGAGTTTAATAATCACCTATATTAGAATAGAAAAAAGGTGTGAATCAATGACCTTTCTACCTCAAAACAACAAAGAAAGAATAAAAATGAAACAATCTAAGCAGAAGAAAGGAAAGATTGTGACAGAAGTTCTTGAAATTGAAAACAGAAACCAAGCTCTAGTTTTTTTTTACTAAAACTAATAAACCTCTAGTCATACTTATCAGGGGGAAAAAGATACAAATCACCAGTATCAGGAATGAGCAAAGTGATATTACTATAGATACTGGGTATATGAAAAGGAAAATAAGGAATATTGTGAACAATTTTTGCTGGTAAATATGACATGAAATGAACAAATCTTTAAAAGACACAAACGGCAAAAAGTCATTCTACAAGAATCAGTCATGGGCTATATGTCTATTAAAGAAATAGAAACCATGCCTGGTGACACACTCCTGTAATCCTAGTACTTAGAAGACCGAGACAAGAGGACAACAACTTAGTGAGGCCCTCCAAAACAAGTAAGGGTCTGTTTCAAAATAAAATAATAAGACTTCCAGGAAGATGGCGACAGAGAAAAGCAACGTTTACGAGTCCTGCTAACACTCAATCTCTATTGCCACAAAATCAGTGCTTTTCATAGCCAGAAAACACTATCAGCAGAGAAATAAAAAGTGTAAACACAAGGGATAGAGAAAAAGAAGACTAGAACAACTAGAGACCAGAAAATAAACCTGCCTGCCTGCATTGCGGAGCCACACTGGCACCATCTTCCCTCACAGCACCAGGCTCCAGAGAGGAAAGGTAAACAAGGAGTTGAAGTGAGCGGCTGTGGATCATTCAGTTATAATTCAGCAGTTCTTTCAGAGCAAAGAACGTCTAAAACTCCCAGTGGCCAAGCTCATCATGCCTTCCAGGGACTCAGAACGGAGCTTAAAACCAGAAAAGAAATACACCTGCCTCACACCCGAGGGCGTGGCAATAGCACCATATTGCCAGAAGCTGCAGCAAGTTCACCACGCCCACGAAGGCTCCAGATCAGTGCGCACAATAACTGTAAGTGAAATTGTGGCCCCTACAGGAGAAATTCCAGCACTGCACCCCCAGGGACTTGTGCAGCTTTGATAATCTCCCTGGGTCTGCGATTTTGCAGTCCAACCCATTGAAGAAGTAGTGGTGGCAAAGATACCACACCCTAGTCTCAGCTCCCCATGGGAAAATGCCCAGCCAGGCACCCCCATTGTCTTGTGCAGCCTGAATTAACCCCCTGGGTCTGAGACTTTATTATACAATCCAGTAAAGGAGTAGTGGCAGCTGAGATTACAACAAACTCGAAATCCAGTGCACCCTAAGTGAAGTCGTGGTGACCTGGGGAAGAACCTAAAGAAGGCACAAACTTCTGAAATCATGGGAAAGCAGAACAACAATAGAGCAATGAACACCCACAACCCCATAATATCAGAACCTAATAACACAGAAATTCAGAGATCTCCAGAAGATCAAATCAGGAACATAATTGTACAAATAATACAGGACTTTCTAAAAGAATTTAGAGAGAGTCTAAAAGAAATAAAGTATGCAATCATTGAAGTAAAGACATCAATTCAAACTATAAACAATCAATTAGACCACATGGAGAATAGAATCTCGCTCCTAGAAGATGATCACTCCAAAAATGAACGCATAATTTATACCTTAGAAAAAAATATCAGAGCCTTGAGTGGTGGCGCATGCTTTTAACCCCAAGCTTGGGAGGCAGAGACAGGAGAATTGCGCAGGTTCGAAGCCAGCCATGCTGGCTTAATAGACCCTGTTTCCAAATACAAAAAAGAATAAAATAGGTCTGGGAGTGTAGCCCGGAGGTATAAGAGCTTCCAAGAACCCCAGTACCGCCAAAAAAAAAAAAAAAAAATCAGACAGCAGAAATCTGACATTGAAGAAATATGGGCCCATTTTAAGAGAACTAACCTAAGAATAATTGGAATAGAGGAGAGAAAAGAAGGTGAAACCAAAGGGATTAATAATCTCTTCAAAGAAATAATAGCAGAAAATTTTCCAAACATAGAGCAAGAGGTCGATACACAGGTTCAGGAAACATATACAACTCCCTTTAGACAGGATCAGAGAAAAGGCTCCCCACACCACATAATTGTCAAAATGACCAATGTAGAAGCTAAGCAGAGAATCTTAAAGGCAACAAAAACAAAAGGCCAAGTGACATTCAGAGGCAAACCAATTAGAATCACTCCAGACTTCCCAAACCAAGTCATGAAAGCCAGAAGGGCTTGGAGTAACATATTCCAAACTCTGAAAGAAAACAACTCTCAGCCAAAAATTTCCTACCCAGCAAAACTATCAAATTAGATAGGGAAATAAGAAGCTTCCATGACAAACAGAAACTGAAGGAACTCATGTCTTCAAAACCAGCACTAGAGAAAATACTCAAAGAGATTAACTACAAATAAGAAATAGGTAATACACACCAGAACCAGAGAAACAAGATTTTCCATCCAGCAAACAACTAAGCAAAGAAGAATACACAGTATATCAAACAGAAATAAAATCTTAACATGTTAGGAATTAAAAGTTATCTCTCAGTAATCACACTGAATGTAAATGGCCTCAATTCCCCAATAAAAAGACATAAAGTGGCAAAATGGATTAAAAACCAAGAAACACACTTTTCAAATAAAGATAGTAACAAACTCAAGGTAAAGGGCTTGGTAATTCATGTTAAGTAGCCATCCTAACAAACATGAAGTAGTATTTCACTATAGTTTTTATTTGTATTTCCTTAATGTTTGGTTATGTTAATGATGAGTGATATTCATGTGTTTATTAGTCATATAAAAATCTTTTGAAATTCATTATCTATTTTAGTTTTCTACCTATTTCTAAATTGTATTGTTTGCTCTTATTGTTGCTAATTTTTAGGATTTATATTTGAAATATTAATATAACTTCAGATATAGCATTTGGAAATATTTTAATCTGTTCTATCAGTAACTTTTAATTTTGTTTACATTGTCTGTGGATGTTCAATATTTTTCTATTTCTTTTGAAGTTTGTTTGTTTATTCTTTTGTTGCCTGTGCCTTTGGAATCATATCCAAGAAATCACTGCCAATTTCAGTGTTGTGAAGTTTTATGACCCTGTTTTTCTTCTAAAAGTTTATAGTCTTAAAATTTACATTTAGGTCTTTTATCTATTTTGAGTTAATATTTGTGTATGGTGTTAGGTAAGGACCCAATTTTATTCTTTTTCATGTAGTTATTATTTTTCAACAATATTTAGTGAAAAGATTATTATTTCCTTCACCAATTGTTCTTGGAAACCTTGTCAAAAATAACTTGACCATATATGAAGAATAAAAAAAAAACATATCATAGTTAATCAGGAAACCAAGCATGGGAAGGAGGGAGGGGGAGTGAAGGGTTAGGGATTGAGTAGGGGGTGATTGGGTGATGTGTGCATGTATATCTCCACAAGTTTTTTAAGCCATTAAGATGTATGACTACAATGCACCAATAAAAATTTATTTAACAAAAAAAGAAAATAAATAAATTTAATAAATTTTACATTAAAAATAATAATAATATAAATTAGGGCCAGGAATAGCTCAGAGGTACATTGTCCTTGGGTTCAATCCTCAGTACCACACACACACAAAACAAAGAAAAGAAATTGAATAATAATTTATATAGTTAAAATCTTCTGAGCCGGGCGTGGTGGCGCACGCTTGTAATCCCAGCATTCGGGAGGCTGAGACCGGAGGATCGTGGTTCACGGACAGCCTCAGCTACTTAGTGAGGCCTCTGCAACTCAGTGAGACCCGGTTTCAAAATAAATAATAAAAAATAGGGCAGGGGGTGTAGCTCGGAGGTCAAATGTCCCTGGGTTCCATCCCCAGACCCGCAAAAAAAAAAAATCTTCCCACATAGAAAACTCCAGATCCAAATAATTTTACTGGTAAGTTTTATGAAACATTCAGGGAAAAAACATCAATTCACACAAACTGTTTTGGAAATTAAAGAAATGAAATACTTTTCAAACCACTCTATGAAGTCAGCATTTCCTCATATTAAAACTATACAGAAACAATACAAGAAAAGAAGACTATAGGCCACCATTCCCTATGAAAATAAATTTAAGATATCAAAGCAAAATTTTATCAAATCAAGTCCAGCAATTTGTGGGGCTTGGTGGTACATGCCTATAATCCCAGTACTCTGGAGGCTGAGTCAGTAGGAGCACAGGTTCAAGTCCATCCTCAACAACTTAGTGAAACTCAGCAAATAAGTGAGACCTCGTTTCAAAATATAAAGGGCTTAGGGTGTGGCGTGAAGGTAGAATGCCCTAAGTTCAATTCCTAGACTAAAAAATAAAAATCCAGCAATGTATAAAAGAAGATAATTCATTATGATCACCTGAGGTTTATCCTAGGATGCTATGTTGGAATAACATTCAAAAATTAACAAGTGGTATATTCACAAAATAAATGAAAGCAGGGGTTGAGATATTTGTATATGTGTATAAGGTGGGTGCAACCTAAATGTCCATTGAGGGATGAAAAAACCAACTCTGGTTTATATACACAATTAAATATTATTCAACCTTAAAAAGAAATGAAATTCAGATACATGCTATAATATAGATATCTCTTGAAGACAGTGTGCTAGGTGAAATAGCCAATCACAAAAGAATGAGTATTGAAGGATTCTACCTTCATGAGGTACTTCCTGTAATCAAATTCACTGAGACAAAATAGAATGGGGATTGCTAAAGTCTGGAAGAAAGCGAAAATAGAGAGTTACTATTCAGTGGGTTCAGAATTTGGGAAAACACGAAAGTTCTAGATATCTCACAATGATAGTTATTACACACAGTATGGATGTATTTAATGCCACAGAACTGTATATTTTAAAATGGTTAAAATGGGCTGGGTCGCTGGGGGTGGTGGTGCATGCTTGTAATCCCTGCGCTTGGGAGGCGGATACAGGAAGATCATGCTGGTTCAAAGCCAGCCTTGCTAGCTTAAGAGACCCTGTTTCCAAATAAAAATATAAAATCGGTCTGGAGTGTAGCCTGGAGGTAGAAGGGTTTCCAGGAACCCCAGTACCACCAAAAATAAAGGCAGGGGTGGGGGGCTGGATGAGCCAGGCGTGGTGGTGCATACTTGTAATCCCAGCATTTGGAAGGCTTAGAGCAAGGGATCGACAGCTTCCCAGATAGCTTCAGCTACTTAGTGAGGCCCTTTACAACTTAGTGAGACCCTGTTTCAAAATCAAGAATAAAAAATAGGGCAGGAGGTATAGCTTGGAGGTAGAATGCCCCTGGGTTTTATCCTCAGTAACAAAAAAAAAAAAAAAAAAAGGAGCTGGGTGTGGTGGTACAAGCTATCATCCTGTTTACAAACAAAAAATAAAGGCTGGGACATATCTCGGAAGTGGAGCTGAGTTATAGCTAGGGTATAGGTTCCTGGGTCTAATTCCCAGCACCACAAACATAAAGTGCTTAATAATATTATGTATTTTTAACACAATAAAATTTTTAAAATACTACATATGTAAATTGTGTAGTACAGTGCCTGTAACATAGTTGAATAGTTCAGTAAATATTAATTCCTTTCAAAAAATAAATCAGTGAGTTTTTGTTGTTTTGTTCTGTGGTGCTGGAAGTTGAACCCTGGGCCTTGGCATGTTAGGCAGGCACTTTACACCTGAGCTGAAGCTCCAGTTCAGTTCACCGTGTTGACAAGGATATGGAGAAACCGGGACACTCACTGCTGATGGGAATGTAAAATGATGCGGCCACTTTGAAAAATAGTTTTTTAGTTTCTCAAAAAGTGAAACATAAAGTTAGGCTGTGACACAGCATTTCTATTTCTACTTAGATACCTAAGAGAATGGAAAACACAAATTCAGGCAAAAACCAGTAGACAAATATTCTTAGCAATTTTATTCATAATAGCTAAAAATTGGAAATAACCTCTGTCAACCAATAGATGACTGGATAAACAAAATGTAGTATATGCATGTAATCTATTATTATTTGGCTGCAAAGTAAGAATGGAGTACTAGTACATGCTACAGCATAATTGAACCTTGAAAATATTATGCTAGGGAAGGAAGCCAGACTCAAAAGGCTGCATATTATATGGTTATACTTACATGAATGTCAAGAGTAGAAGTAGAGACAGAAAACAGATTAGTAGTCGACCAAGGATGGTGTAAGGGAAGATTGGAGCTGTTCAGTGTCTTTTTGAGGTGATAGAAATGTAGAAATGGTTGGTAGTGATAATTGCACAAGATTGTGAATATACTATAAGCCAAATAATTACACATCCTAAAATGGTTAATTTTATGTTATATGAATTCTATTTTAATTACATTTTTTAAAAATCAGTGATAGCAAAACCAGTGTCCCAAGAAAGGAAAATTATAGGCCAATATCTCTCATGAAATAGATATAAAAACCCTCAAAAAACACTAGCAAATCAAATCAACAACATATAAAAAGAATTATACAGCACAACCAAGTCGAATTTATCCCAGATATATAAAGTTATTCAACAATAAAAATTAATATAATCCATTACATCAATCAGCTAAAGAAGGAAAATCATGTCAATCAATGAAGCATTTGATGAAATCTATTTCATGATTAAAAACTCTTCGCAAAGTAGGAATGGAGTGGAACTTCTTCAGCTTGATAAAAAAAACATTATATTTAATGGAAAGTGTTTCCCTCTAAGGTCAGAGTGTCCCATCTCACCACTTTTATTCAAGAAGCTGGATGCTAAGTCCAGACTTTTTTTTATAAGAGTTTCTGAAGCTTAGTGACAAGCAGACATCTTTGAAGGGTTTCTTTTTAAATGAAAGAACTCTATCACCTTAGACCATGTGCTCTGAATAATTGAGGGTTTTAGCTTCATTTCATTTTTTCAGCAGCCATAGGCAGCCTGATGCTGAGAAGGAACACCGTCTTTTCCATAGAAAGATTAGGGCTTGGATTCTAGCTTTATCACTCATTGATTTTGTCTCTCTGGCAATCCCCTTAACAATTCTAGCCTCTCCTTCTCTGGCACATGAAGGCCATTCTGAGGGCTAACCTCCTTATCTTCTAGGGCTGCTGCCATCCCCTTGGACTTAAAGTGACAGATTAAAGGCCAAAGGCCCCTTCAGGAGAAAAAGAAGGAGGTACTAGGGGCCACTTTCTACGTGTAATAGCTTTGGATACACTTGGGCAGAGAGTTTGTTTTTATTCCATCATTGGTAGAACTTGAATTGGCCATTTGTGACATAGATATGAAAAGATCTTTAGATGTTTCCCAAGAAGTCACATGCTCTGGTTAGAGACAACATCTTAATCGTGATGGTGGCTGGCACTCTGAAAGGAAGGTATATATTGAAGAGAAGTCATAGTATTACTGTGTCCATGTCTCCTAAGATCCTCCATGCTTCAAATATCAGACATTTGTTGAAATGATGGTCTTGTGGGTATTCGCTGTGGTTCTGACTATATTGTGTAACAGCCAATCTAAAAGGGCCATCTTTTGAAGGTTGGGTTTGCTGTAAACGCAGATCACCCACTTTCCCAGGTTATTAGAGTGATTAAGAGACAGAATGCATCTAAGTACCTGGCACTTGCTAGATCCTCAGAAATTGGCAGATGGTGTTATTACCAGCTGAGCTGCACTTATCTATTCATATTGTCTAATCCTATGTGATGATCAAACTGGGAATCCCATGTCTTCTCTATTATTTCAGCACAGTCATGGATATAGTCCTGCTCCACAGACTGCCAGCCAGGTTGCAGGATGTCCATCCTTTGTTCATTCCACATAGCTCTGTTCAGTGACTGAAGACCCCCTCCATTTCACTGCCTAGAATTCTATAGTAATAAGAAAGCAAAAATCCTCCTGCCTGATTTTATTTGGTATTGAGAAGAAATGAGACCTTAGCCTATGTACTCAACTTCATTGGGTCTCACTTTGCCCTTATACAAAATAGGGAGATAGGCTAGGGGGCATGGATAGTCTCTTACTGAAATTGTATAATGCAACAACTTTTAAAATGGATTTGCCTTCATATATGAGCAACTCTAGGAAATTTGCTTTCATTGGTGTGTGTGTGTGTGTGTGTGTGTGTGTGTGTGTGTGTATGTGTCAGACACACAGACATACATGCACACACACACAAACTTCGGCATAACCATTTGATTGTAATCTTTTCATCTAGAATTTTGTTGAGAGTTTATAACATAGACTCCATCTAAAGAACAGTATGCTCTACTCTTTTTGGACATGCACATTAACCGACCACGGTGACTTCATCACAGATGTCATTCCTAATGGGTTTTGTGATCACCTGGGATTTGGCGCTCTGTAGTTCAGCATCTCTAGCATGTTGAGAGAGGTGGCCCAGGCCCCTGGATAAAGAACTCTCCAAGGCAATAGCTCTTGGGTTGCCACAGGAAGGGTTGGGGCGAGGGCATTGAGAAGAGATGGGCCATTTTTAAGAACCCAAGCATGCCTGTTTCCAGGGCTATGCCCCTGCCCCTGATAGCCACAGTGTGTTCCCTAACAGCTAAGACTATCAGCTTTTCCTAGGGTAGGGAGAAGAGAATGTTCCAACTCTGTAGACCATGCATTTCCAACCTCTTTAGGGTACTTTATGGTTGACTTCTTGTCTCTTGGTTTCCAGCACACCAGAGCAGAGTGACGATGATCCTGTTTGTCTTGGAGCTGGAATGGGTGCTGAGCACCGGACAGGACAAGCAGTTTGCCTGGCACTGCTCCGAGAGCGGGCAGCGCCTAGGAGGTCACCGCACCAGCGCCGTGGCCTCAGGACTGCAGTATCCTTTGCTAGACGAAACCTCTTGGTGGGAACTTAGCTATTGACCTTTTTGGTTCATGAAAATCTGGGGTTATGTTCAACTTGAAAGGTTTTTGTTATTTGTTGAGTTGCCTCTGCGTGAGTAAGATGTTCAAAGACTTTTTAAAGACATAAGTCACTGAGGGGTTCTACTGAGCAGGTTGTGGGTCTACCATGACTCAGTGCTTACCAGATAGATCACAACCCAGATTTGTGAGTCTGGGCTGTCAGAACTGTGGTACGTGGAGATGAAACAGTCACTGAAATGCACTGCCTTGGTGCATGGGAAAAGAACCCTGGCATTTCTATTCATTTAAAAAATATTTATTGAAAGGCTACCATTCGAGAACCAGAGTGGGTTAGCTGGTACTGCCAACAAGCTTTGTTCTAGGCAGGAGACTTTATCCAGGATACATGGAATGATATTTGTCTCTCCCAAGCTACCAGGGTCAGAGTGTTCAGGTGATCCTGCTATTGCTGGATGGTCTCCCTTCTGGCCAGCTGGGCTCTGCCAGCCCAGTGTCGACTAGAACATAGCACGCGTCGATGAGGCTGCAATGACAGTGGTACAGAGAAAACGGCCCTGGAATTCTTGGTTTAAAAGTCGACTCTCGCCTGACATGGTGGCGCACGCTTGTAATCCCCGCGCTTGAGAAGCGGAGACAGGAGGATCGCGCAGGTTCGAAACCAGCTGTGCTGGCTTAAGAGACCCTGTTTCCAAATTTTAAAAAAGTATAAAAAATAGGTCTGGGAGCATAGCCTGGAGGTAGAAGGGCTTCCAGGAACTCCAGTACCACCAAAAAAAAAAAAAAAAAAAAAAAAATTTGACTCTCTCCACCTTCTGACAGACAAGGAAGCAGTGGAAAGAGGACACTCCTAAGCAGAAGCAGGAAGAAGCAGTAAGGCCTACTTTCAAATTTTCATCTGCATATTTATAAAATACCTAGCCAACTGGGCATGGTGGCACATGCTTGTAATCATAGTACTTGGGAGGCTGAGACAGGAGGACCAAAAGTTTGAGGCCAATCTCAGCAATTCAGTGATTCTCTACATTATGAAGTGCATGTCAGTTTCTTTGCAGATGTATGGCAGTAGGTATCTTTGTGTGTATATATATATATGCTAATGTCACTCTTATTTTTCTTGCTGGAAGGGCAAGGTGAAGTAATTACGAATGACCTTAGCCAGGTGTGGTGGCACATGTTTGTAATCCCAGCATTGGGAGGCTGACACAGGAGGGTCGCAGGTTTGTGACCAGCCTCAGCTACTTAGTGAGGTCCTTTGCAACTTATTGAGACCTTGTTTCAAAATAAAGAATAAAACACCGGGCATGGCGGCGCACTCTTGTAATCCCCACATTTGGGAGATGGAGACAGGAGGATTGCGCAGGTTCGAAGCCAGCCGTGCTGGCTTAAGAGACCCTGTTTCCAAATTTAAAAAAATATTTAAAAAATAGGTCTGGTAGTGTAGCCAGGAGGTAGAAGGGCTTCCAGGAACCCCAGTACCACAGAAAGAAAGAAAGAAAGAAAGAAAGAAAGAAAGAAAGAAAGAAAGAAAGAAAGAAAGAAAGAAAGGAAGGAAGGAAGGAAGAAAGAAAGAAAGGGAAAGGAAAGAAAAGAAAAGAAAAGAAAGAAAAGAAAGAAAGAAAGAAAGAAATTGGGCTGGGGGTATAGCTCCAAGGTAGAATGCCCCTAGGTTCCATTCCTACTACTGCAAAAAAAAAAAAAAAAAAAATGAAAGAAAGAAAGAAAAGAAAAGAATTCAAGACAGGCATGGTGGCACATACCTTTAATCCCAGTATTTGGGAGGTTGAGACAGGAGGATCACAGGTTGAGGCCAGCCTCAGCAACTTAGTGAGTCCCTGTTTCAAAATAAAATGGGCTGGGAGTACAGATGGGAGATAGAATACTCCTGGGTTCAGTCCCTACCCATTACCAAAAAATAAAATACATGAATTTTCTTATTGACAGATTAATGATTTCTTAAGGTATTAGAGCTTGAAAGGCTCTCTCTCTCTCTCTCTCTCTCTCTCTCACACACACACACACACACACACACACACACACACACACACACACACAGTCTTAGTCTGAATTGCCTTAATGAATTATCATAAACTCAGTGGCTTCTAAACAGCATATATTTGATATATTTCCACAGTTCTAGAGGCCAGACACCTGAGATCAAGGTGCCAACAGATTCTGTGCCTAGCAAGGGTAGCTCCTTAGTTAATGGATGACTAGCTTCTCACTGTGTCCTCACGTAGTGAGGAGGGCAAGAGAGCACCTATTTATGAGGGCAGTAATCCTCTGGGCGCCTTCAGGACCTGATTACCTCCCAGAGGCCTCACCTCCTAACACCACCACATTGGGGATTTGGCTTCAGATTTCAGCATGAATTTGGGGTGTGGCATAAGCATTCGGTGCTAATCATTAGCAATGTATACATATATCAGATCATCTTATATACAATTTTTATTTGTCAATTAAGTTTTTTTTAAACTTCAATCTATAAGACTCTCACTTTCCACCCTACTCTTTTTTATATATACTCCCCCACCCCCAGGGTTGGGGATCAAAACTAGGGCCTTGCTCAAACTAGGTAAGCTCTCTGCCACTGAGCTAACTCTCCAAGCTCTGCACTCTCACTTTTCAGATAAGCCAGCTGAAGCCCAAGAAAAGGTTTCGAACTGTCTGTGAGTACTAGCCACCGAGCTAGTGAGTAGGAAAATAGCTTTCAGAACTGGGTCTCTGCCTTGGACTCCTGCCTCCCCCTCCCCACTGTGTTGTCCCTTTGAAAGCAGAAGTATTGGTAGTAAAATAATCTATTCCATACTGGCTCTATGTTAGTAACCAAACCTGGTGAGGCACCTTTCCTATATCTTCTGGATCATTTAGCCAAGCCAGAAGTGTGGAAAAAGCAGATCTTGCCCTCATGAAGTTAGTTTTTCCCTGCTTGAGGAATGAGTTCTGGGAGTCTGTTTGTCTTGGACCTTCCATGTCAATTCTTACCTGGATTTCCTTCATTTCTGCCCTGCTATCCAGGTCTACAAAAATTCCAAACTCTGAACCCACAGTGAGACAATTCCTGAATGGAAAAGCCCAAGCCAGGTGTATTGTCATAGGCTGCCTGTGATCCCAGTAATTAGGAGGCTGAAAGGAGTGTCACAGGTTCAAAGACAGCCTCAACAACGTAGCGAGACTCTCAGCAACCTCATGAGACCCTGTTCAAAAAAATAAAATAAAATAAGACTGGGAGTATAGCTTAGGGCTATAATGCCCCTGGGTTCAATCCTCAGCACCACACACAAAAAAGTAATCCCAGCATATTTTTGAGAGAAGAGAGTGGGATGGATGGTCCTGGGCCTCACAGACCTGCTCCTTTCTAACCCACCCCAAGAGCAGAAGCTGGGCGGGTGGGAAGGGCACACTTCCTTAGGTTGTGCAGGACACCCGGTCCTGAGAATTCTGACCTTCGCTTCTTGCCCTGTCTCAACATATTCCTAATAACTAATGTCCACAGCTTTGAACAGCAATGTCACACTTTTTGAAATTGCCATTCCTCACCCATAAACTAAGGAAATGCTAGATTTCGTACAGAACATGTTACCTAGGTTCCTGGAGTTCTTGGGTTCCTAGACCACTTAGCCACCCAGGGGACTGTGGAAATGTGTTAAGAGGCTTACTTAGCTGTCGCCATTATTTGTGTCTAAAAATGGCTTCATTATCCTGAGCAGAGGGGAAAGTATCAACAGGAAGACTCCTGCTGTTTTCTAACCTCTGCTCTTATGGGCTTTTTTTTTTTTTTAATTGGCAAAGGGAGAAGGAGGAAGAACTAATGAAGCAACATTAAATGTGCAGAATCATTTCATACCTCTCTTTATCTTCATAGTAGACAGGTAGTGTTATCAAGACAAGACCTCCACAGATGAATTAATTCTGTCCCATCTCTCCCTCGGTCATTTGTCCAGGTCAGCATGTGTACAGAATAAATCTGATTGAATACAGCCTTTTTTCCCCTCTTTTTTTTAGCCCTCATAGTAGAGAAGTAAATATGTAATGAAAATAATCAAAATTTAAGTAGAAATATGAAGGAAGATGAACAGAATAACTATTTCACAAATTGAAATATCAATTTCTGAATAACCCTAAATTGCTTGGTTATTTGGGCTACTGATCTAAAGCTTCAAATATCAAGTAATCCATAACAGTAATAACATGAACAACAATAATAACAACAATAATAATCATAATAAGGAAAGAGAAACGGAGTGAAAAAGGAAGATAATACCTTGTATCTGCAGTCCCTGAGGATTTATGAAGTGCTTTTACATATATTAGTTTGTCCACTAGCAATACAACAATGTACAGTAAGATGAAATAACCTTATTCTTTATTTTTACAATGTAGCAACCAGGGCTCACTGAGATTCAGAGACATTTAGGCTGAAAATGCCTTGCAGAAAGCCACATGGATGTTCCCTGGCAAAACCAGGATTAGAAGTATTAAAAATTTTTGGTTACTCCTCTACACGACTGGATACAGTAGAATAGGGCATTTTTCCAAAGGTTCCACAGCAGGTAGGCCATAGGAAATAGAAACAAATGTTTTTCTTCTCCACTCTTTTTGCTAGTCTTTAAATTTATAAATACTTAATCCAGCCTCACCTGTCAGTATCTTGATTTTTTTTAATCATATTTTGTATGTTTTTACAAAAAATAATTCAGAGACTCTTTATATTAGGATTTTTTCCATGTTGGAGATATTTCCAGAATGTCACCCTATATAGTCCAATATCTTCCCACCAAGTATAATCTCAGCTTTATTCCTGGGCAGGTAAAGACTTCTGAAAAGCTATTAAGATTATCTCAATTTCTTCATATCATACTTAATGTCAATCACTCTGTCATTTAATTCAATACTCTTCTAAAT
This sequence comes from Muscardinus avellanarius, assembly GCF_963383645.1. Classification (NCBI taxonomy): domain Eukaryota; kingdom Metazoa; phylum Chordata; class Mammalia; order Rodentia; family Gliridae; genus Muscardinus; species Muscardinus avellanarius. The sequence goes on along the minus strand of NC_137787.1, from coordinate 139,238,840 downwards.
AGGTTTTGTTGGATTCATATTTTTTAGAGAATACTGTTACTTGCAGTTGTGAAGAATGTTTAGTATTAGTTTGAGTCTTTTTCATTTTTGTTTTTATAATTAAATTTAAAGTAATCTTTTTCTTTTACATTTTAATACTATCTTGCATATGTCTAATAACTAGTTAAAAAAATATAGCTTTTTGTAATGTTTTGTTTTCCACTTCATTTTAATGTTTTATTGTGAAAAAATGTTAATGCATGCACTGATTGGAGAGAATATTAGAAGGAATATTTGCTTCCCTTTTACCCATATCCACTGATGATTCTTGTAGGTGCACCTTGAAAATACATAAATCTTTCAGTAATTGCAGTGTTATTATCACACCTACAAATTTGTAATCACTGTTTGATATTATTGAAAATCGATTGTTTTCAGATTTCACTCACTGTTTTGGAAATGGCTTTTTGCAGTGGGTTTGTTTGAAATTGGATGTAGACAAGATCCACACACTGCACATAGTTCTCTTATCTTCTGAATGGTCCTTCTTCTAGGGCAGCGCCCTGCCCGCCCTCTTTAATGCCACTGCCTCCAAAGGTCCTAAATCTGTCCTACAGACAGTCCACATTCCAAACTGACCTCTCTGCTTGCCCATGATGTCACTTACATGTATTCCTACATCCCCTCTCCCATATCTCCTGTAAATTGACAGCTGTCTCCAAAATCTTGATTCCCCATAGACTAGACTCTTTGTAAGAACACTTAGTGACATTGCCGCGAGCTTTATGTTGCTTCCCATCGGGAGGCTCATGAGTGTGCTGTTACCCTTACAGTTACGCTCAGGTGGCAGGAGCCTTGCAGTGTGTCCCCCCTGCTGGCCTCTTTTAGTGGTTCCATCCACGGTGCACTTTGCCTGAATCGGCTCCTTCATTAGCATTGCAGACTGGCCATTTTCTAATATTATTATATTTTCCCATGCTTATTAGTTGGATTTCTTTATAAACTACAACTTTCTCTTATTGGCTAGGCCTATTTTGGTTGGCCTAATATACAATTATTAGAGAAAAAATAGGATAAGTTCTTAATTCTTTCCCCTTAATTGCTGTTTTTCAGATTTAGTGCCCTGTTTACCTCCAATGGGGATCTTTTTGAGCACTATTATAAACTCTTAGCTTTGCTTATGGTTTTTTAAATTACATATTCAGTATATTTTAATAAATTGCTTTTTATCCAGTACTGCTGATGGAACCCAGGGGCATTCTACCTCTGAGCTACACTGCAGCCCTATTTTTTATTCTTTACTTTGAAATAGGGTTTTACTGAGTTGTAAAGGGCCTCACTAAGTAGCTGAGGCTGGCCCCGAACCCGAATCCTCCTGTCTCAAGCCTCCCAAATGCTAGGATCAAAAGCATGTGCCACCACGCCCAGCTTTTTCAATAAATTGCTCTTTGTAATGTTCAAATTGCCCCATCTTTGGCCAATAGAACTATATCATATTGGCCCCAATGTCTCTTTTAATTTTACTTATTTTATTTATTTACCTAGTTAATAGTTCTGGGGATTAAACCCAGACGTGTTCTACCTCTGAGCCACACATCCAGCCCTATTTTTTTAATTTTGAAAAAGGATTTCACTGAGTTGCTGAGGGTCATGCTAAATTTCTGAGGCTGGCCTCAAACCTACAATCATCCTGTCTCAGCCTCCCAAATACAGGTATGTGCTGCCACACCCAGCTTAATTTTTAGTTTTAAAAGATATTCTTTAGAGCAGTTTTAGGTCCACAGCAAAAGTAAATAGAAAGTATGGATATTTCACAGAAGTCTCCACACATGTATAGCCTCTGCCATCACCAGCGTTCCCCAGCAGAGTGGTACATATGTTACAATGATGAGCCTACAGTGGGACATCATGGGCCAGCTTTGTAAGCAGACCTGCTGTGTTCACTCTTTATTTTACAAAGCCACCGTTTTAATTTCTCCTCAAACTAACCATTCATAGTTTCATCTTAATTTTACCCATTTCTTACTCAGTTTGTGGTCTTTTTCTTTTCATCACTGTCTTTTTATATTAGGGATTTGGACCCTTTGCAACAGAAATTGCAAATATTTTTTTCCAACTTGTCTTTTGGCTTATAGTATTCTTGTCTGTGTTTCTGAAGGATAGCTTTTTCCACTCCAGAGTTACAGAGAAACTCACTATCGAGAACTTACATAGTTTCATTTCCTACGTGTAGATCCCTAACTTGTAATGTACCCTTGTGTACAATGTAAAGTACAGGTTCCATTTTTACTAAATAGGTACATAGTTTGAGTGCACATTATTTTATTTTAATCCAGCTTTTCCTTACTGACTTGAAAAGCTACCTTTGTCAGACATATACTAGATTTTTTTATACTTTTGGGTCTAATTCAGGACTTTGTATCTGCCTCATTAGTGTGTTTGTCTTATCTATGCACCAATACTACATTTTTCACTAAAGGAGCTTCCCAGGCTGGATGTTTAGCTTTGCGGCCTCTGGAAGGAACTAGCACCACACTCTGGGCAGGAATCTGTACACTTAGTAGTTCAGAGATCCCCGGCACACTACAGACTGTGGCAAAAGGTGAATCTTTCACTTGTGCATATTGGATTCATAACAAATTTACCAATTAAGAATTCCAGATAAATGTTTCAGCCTTCCCCTGTAGATCATGAAAAAAGTGCTGTAGACAGCACCCTTATAAACTGCATATTACTACCAGAATAAAAAGTCCAAGAAGATGTTCAAGTTGGGGAAATGACAGAATAAGGATGCTTGAATTAGATAAAGCACATACCTTTCAAAGTGCCTAAGAATATTCCATCACTGATGCAGAACTGAAAATGGTTAACAGTTGATAAAAGCCACACCTGTGCTGGGCATGGTGTTCCATGCCTATAATCCCAGTACTCGGAAGGCTGATATAGGAGGATCAGTGTCTGAGCCCAGTCTCAGCAAATTAGTGAGGCCCTTAGCAACTTTTGAGACCCTGTTTCAAAATAAAGTAGGGCTGAGGGTTTAGCTCAGAGGTAAAACACTCTTGGGTTCAATCCCCAGAACCCTTAAAAAAAAAAAAAAAAGTCAAGCCTGTGAGATTGCCACCAGGACTTGCAACAGAGGAGCACATGTCTACTATGTGTCCAAAGAACGCTGGGAACTTAGCAGCACAGTGGCACAGAACACTGTGGGGCAGGAAGCAGTTAAGTCCTCTGCCACAGCAGGTTCAGATTAAAAATGCAAATCCCATGCTGGGCATGGTGGCACATGCTTGTGTCAAATGTGTGTGTCTCACTGCTGACTTGAGTCTCTACCTCTCTCAGCTCCAGCCCCATTTCTTTATTTCACTGCACTCGCCCTCTTCCTTGGTGTGAGTTCCAGTCCAGTGTCTCTCATTTCCCCAGTGTCTCAGCCCCTGCATCCCCTCAGCATTTGGGAAGCTGAGACAGGAGGTAGAATGCCCCTGGGTTCCATAAAAAAAAAAAAAGAAAGAAAGAAAATGCAAATCCTTTCCACGTAAGTATGTTTTTAAGCCCCCACAAAGGAGACTGTGTAACATGTTTAATATGTACAACTAACCACCTGGTCACCTACCATATTATTCTTATTTTAAATTGTTCCTGGCTCTTCTTGTTTATCTATTTTTCCATATGACTTTTAGAACGAACGTATCTAGCTATAGAAAATAGCATATTGATATTTTATTGAGATTATATTAAATGTATAAGTTAATGTAGTGAGAAGTAACACCTTTGTCATATTGAGTCTTTCTATTCAGTAATACAGTATGTCCTTCACTTTGTTAAGTCCCTTTTGTGTCTTCCAACACTCTCTTTAAGTTCTCTTGGCATGGAATTTTTACATTTCTTGTTAAATTTGTGCTTCTCCCTCTCCCCCACTCTAAGTCCCCATTCTTTCAATTTTGAAAAACAATCCTTAATGTTTACATGATAGATTCGATGTTGAAACCCGGCATGTGTTTATTGGTGACCACTCAGGCCAAGTAACAATCCTCAAACTGGAGCAAGAAAACTGCACCCTGGTCACAACTTTCAGAGGACACACAGGTAGGAGTCAAAGCAAAATTGTGATGCGCTGTCATCCCTTCCATGTTATGATGCTCAGATTGTAGTTTTTGAAAGTGGCAAAGTACAGCCTGTGCTTGTGCGGAGATGCATATGATATGCTTACTTGATTTCAGAATAGGTCTGTAAGAGATAATGTCAAAAATTGTCTCCATAATCCAAACAAAAGAGAAACCAGTCTACTTTGAAAATGTTGGTGATTTAGTTCTTTGTCAGCTTGCACTAAAGAAAGCCAGTGTTGGCATGAGATAATGGGACGTTGTTTGAGACTGTGTGGCAACTGCTCAAACCCCTGAAGACTGAAAGGACAGCTGCCTGGGACTGCCTGGGAGTGAGAAGATGGTATACAAGAAAGATTCTTACACCAAGAGAGATGAAAAGAAAAATAGGCCCATCATGGAGAGCTAAACTGCATACAGAGGAAGGGAAAGCTCATCTTTCCCTTCCTATGGGTTTATAAACCATGGTCCCCTTTATGCTACTGGTATGTTTAGGATCGTTTAAGCAAGGATTATATAGTTACTCTTAGCCTCTGAAAGACTTGAATAGATGATGATTAGTGTTTTGCTGGTATTTTTAACGTGGCATTGGCTGTAGAAAATGTTGACCCCAAGAAATGAGCCTGTTTTCATGGCCTTTAATGGGCTTTTATGTTTTTTGCAAACTGCCAACCCATGATTTCGTGCAAAACAGGGATAATACTCAGTTTGGATGTAGCAATCCAATCATAAGGGATTTCCTAAAGGGAAAAGATAGAGTGCTGGGCTAAGACACATACAGTTGAATCACATTGAAAAAGTTTCATAAAAAATCATCTTAATCGTGCCTTTGTGAAGAAGAATTTTGCATAGAAACATCCCCTGTGGATAGGACCCCATATTTCCTCACTGGGTGTCACTTTTTAGCTCTCTGCACCCTGGCCAAGCCTGTGCCTGGAGGGACCTAGAACCATCTCAATTTAGAAATCTCAAATGTGTGTGTCTCACTATTGACTCGAGTCTCCACCTCTCTCAGCTTCAGCCCCATTTCTTTATTTCACTGCACTCGCCTTCCTCCTTGGTGTGAGTTCCAGTCCAGTGTCTCTCATTTCCCCAGTGTCTCAGCCCCTGCATCTCCTCCTTCCCAGTGGGGCACCACTTCAGTCACATGCTTCCTGGCATTCTGGGCTCTGATTGAGAAGATTCTCCTTGGGAGCCTGTTGTTCACACTGACTGGCCACCTTCTCCTTGCAGTCAGCTGGTGGCCTGCAAGTCGCACTTCTGTGAGACTCAGATCATCACTACCATGGCAAGGTCATGATTTCCCAGCCAGACTCAAAGCTGCCTCATAATTCCTCTGCCTGTGGTCAGTACACCCCTGCTGCCGATCCCTTCCCCACCACCCCTGCTCCCTCCTACAGAAGCTAGCAGACTGTTTTGCTGGGGATGGAGCTTATGTCCCACCATTGAGCTACATCCCCAGCCCCAGATAGAAACTTTATTTCTTGCCCATTCTGTATCTCCCATATCCCAACAGACTTTTCCTGTACTCCCTCCTTCTCAGTTCAAGGACCTGCCTTCCTCTGCTTTCTCCCAGGCTTCTCAGGATCTCCATACCAAAATAGACTCTCTTTGTCTCACAACTGACTAGTTTACTCTTCAGTTTATTAACATGCTTAAGTTTCCTGCCTCCTTGTAAAGAAAACAAACCCAAATACTCTCTCCTATGTCCTCCTGCGGTACCAATTTTCATCTTAATTCTCTTAACAGTGTTGCTTCTTTTTAATTGTGGTAATATATATACATAACCATTTTAACAATTTAAAACTTTTCCTATTCAGTGGCATGAAGTACATTCCCACCACAGAACATTTTTCTCTTGCCAAACTACAACTCTGCCCTTGGACAGCAGCCCACCCTGCCCCAGCCCTGGCAGCTACCTTCTACTTTCCATCGCCATGAATCTGACCACTCCAGGTCTCTCGCATCCGTGGAGTGATGCAGTACTTGTCCATTTGCAACTAGTTTACTTCAGGCAGCATTATGTCTTCAAGGTTCAGGCAGATGAAGCACACACTAATGTGTCTTAGAAGAATGATTCTCCTTGCTGCTCCAAAGTCCTTCCACGTGCCTCCCAGCCCCTGCAGTCTGGCTTGTCTCTTACACCACTCGAGCCTCTCCTGAGGTGACCAGTGACCCACTGGGACATGTTCTAGGCCTTGTCATATGTAACCTTTCCGCAGCATTTTGCCCTGTGGCCCTTCTTGCTGTCATCGTCCTCCATTTGCTTCTGTGAGGTGTCCTCTCCCTGTTTTTCTGCTCTCGGTTCATTGTGAGAATCCCAAGACCTGCCCTGGGTCTTCTCTTGACACTCCATGCTTCCCCTTGTTGATCTCAGCCACTACCTCGTCATAGAAATGAAAGGCACAGTCATTGTCCTCAGTTCCTCCCAGCTCAGCGAGAGACATGAGCTAAAAAAGGCAGGGAAGCGAGCCCCAGCCCTTCCTAGAGCACAGGACGGGCAACTTCCATGGAAGGAGAGGGAGGTGGTGGGGCAGTCTTTTGTATGTGAGTGTATGGACCAGGGCCATTTGTCCTATTACTTTCTCTTACAGCTCAGAAGGCCACGTGGGTTAATGGTGGGACTGGCTTGTCATGCCCAGAGGCTAGAGCATAACATGTTCTAATCTATAGGGCCTTAGGAAACTAGTTTTAGGCTTACACTCCCTCTTCTGGTTTTCTTTCCAGAGCTAAAGTCCAAGTATCATGGTTCCTAAACAAATTAGAATATATTTATACCAAGAAGCCATTCACTGGGTTGAGTGAAACAGAAACAGAAAAAGCCTTTTTTTTTTCTTTTTTTTTTGCGGGTCTGGAGATAGAACCCGGGAGCATTTGACCTCCAAGCTATCCCCCCTGCCCTAGTTTTTTTATTCTAATTTGAAACTGGGTCTCACTAAGTTTCAGAGGGCCTCACTAAGTGGCTGAGGCTGTCCATGAACTGTGATCCTCCGGTCTCAGCCTCCCAAATGCTGGGATTACAAGCGTGCGCCACTATGCCCGGCTCAGAAAAAGCCTTATATTGGCCACTAGAAATAAATAGCATCAATAAAAGCTTTTTAAATTTTATTTCTAAGATTTTTTCTAATCTGCATGGACATATTAGAAACAAGAGGGCTTGAATGTAAATCTGCAAAACATACTAATTAGTGAAAAATTAAACACAGCTTTGTTATTAGCTGTTAAGAGAGTTATTGAAGGAAACAATGTAACTATAATAAAAATAAGCCAAGAAAGTTCATTGTAAATATGCACACTCTGGTAATTAAATGAAGAGTGTCCTGTACATAGATCTGCTTTACAGCAAGTATAAGCCACTAGCCAGGACTGCCCTGAAACCAAGCCCTGGGCTCGCTCTCTGTGGTGGGGGCTTGTGTATGTAAACAAACAAATAAACAGCCCTTGCCCTTACTCAGCTCCCAGTCCAGCATGGAGCACACACAGTAGACCAATAATGCTAGCTCATCAAGGCACATGCAGTAAGCCAGTGCTGGGAATCTCTGATGCCACTTATAGCCTGCTTGGAAGCAAATAAAAGAGGCCACTCTCCTGCAGTCAGAGGGAGTATTCCCAAGGAAGTGAGGGACTTTGTTTGTTTGTTTGTTTGTGGGACTGGGGATTGAACCCAGGGGCATGCTGTCTTGCAACTACATTCCAACTTCCCTCCCCAGCCCCATTTTATTTTTATTTCAAAACAGTCTTAGCCAGTCATGGTGGTACACACTTGTAATCCTAGCATTCAGGAGGCTGAGATTGGAGGATCCCAGTCTCAAAATAAAGAATAAAAAATAGGGCTGGGGGTGTAGCTCGAAGGTAGAATGCCCTGGGTTCCACCCCTAGTGCTGAAAAAAAAAAAAAAAAAAAGAAAGAAAAAAGAAACAGGGTCTTGCTGGATTCAAGGGAGCCTCACTACTTGTTGAAGCGGTCCTCCAACCTGCAATCCTTGGATCTCAGCCTTCCAAATACTGGGGTTACAAGTGTGGGCCACCACGCCCAGCTAGAAGTGGTCATTAAATAGCATCTTAAGGAGAAAGAAGGCTAGCCTAGAGGTAGAGCTTATATAACTTTCCACAAACCTCATCATTTCAACGAAGAACAAAACGTAGTGACCAAGAGGTGAGATATTTAATTCAGGAGGCTCCACGGTCTAAGCACTGAGTTAGGCTCTCCTTGAGCCACACATTAGCCTGTCCACCATACCCTCCCATGTGTGACGTCCCTCCTTGGCTGGCTCTAACATTCATATTTATGAGATACTTTTTTTGTGATACTGGGGGTGGAACCCAGGGGCATTCTACCTCCAAACAACACCCCCAGCCCTATTTTTTATCCTTTATTTTGAAACAAGGTCTCACTAAGTTGCAGAACCGCAACCTCCTGTCTCAGCCTCCCAAGTGGGATTATAAGCATGTGCCACCATGCCTGGCTTATGAGACACATTTTAAATTACAAAGTTTTATTTTATAAACATTTTCATGATTTTTTATTATTTTGCCATTTCAACCATTTTAAGTGTGCAGTTCTGTGACAGTAAGTATACTAATAATGTTGTGTAGCCATCACCACTGTCATTTTCAGAACTTTTCTACCATCCCAAATCGAAGTTCTGTAGCCATTAAAGAGTAGCTAATAGCCTTTAAAGAATGTTTAATTTACAAGCTACGCTATAGGTTATATCTGGGAGGTCAAAGGCAAGGAGAGCATAAAATGAAACAGCGAGAGGGAACAAAGAGATGAATTGATTTGAAGTGAAGTAGAATGAAATGGAAGATGATATTTATCATTTAAAACATAGTCAGAAAGCCGGGCGTGGTGGTGCATGTTTGTAATCCCCGCTCTTGGGAGGCGGAGACAGGAGAAGGGCGCAGGTTCGAAGCCAGCCTCGCTGGCTTAAGAGACCGTTTCCAAATAAAATAAAAAATAAGTCTGGGAGTGTAGCCCAGAGGTAGAAGGGTTTCCAGGAACCCCAGTACCACAAAAAAAAAATAGAGCCAGGTGTGGGGCGAGGCCTGTTATCTCAGTACCTCGGAAGCCGAGACCAGAGGATTACAGATTGGAGGCTAACCACAGCAACTTAGTGAGACCTCATTTCAAAATAAAAAGAGCTGGGGGTGTGGCTCAGAGGTAAAATGTCCCTGTAGCTGAGCCCCCAGTACCAAACAAGACATTGTAAACACTAGAAAACCATCACCATTGTAGCCCTGGCCTGCCCTCTGTTTGGGTCAGGGTGAGAGGTGCACTGGCCCTGCACTGCTTGGAATGCAGGCTTCAGAGCTGCTGCTCCTCAGGAGAGGTGCAGGGGAAGTTCCCACCAAGGGCCAGACTGTTCCCGCCAGCGCACTCCCTCCCTGCTTTCCCCTGCTCCTCTGTGACTTGCACCTGGCCAATAATCCCCACCCCAGGGTCTCCTTCCTGTGTTCCCACTCCTCTCTGCATCTAATAGAGTGAGTCCATTGAGTAGGCACTTATTATTGAGTACCTCCAGTATACCAGGCTGTGACCTGCACTCAGATACAAAGATACAGAACCTAAAGTCTCCTGTGGGGACAGATTTATAATCCAACAAAATTCAAGTGCTGGGCGTGGTGACGCACACTTGTAATCCCAGCATTTGGGAGGCTGAAACAGGAGGATCGCTGTTCGCAGACAGCCTCAACTACTTAGTGAGGCCCTCTGCAACTCAGTGAGACCCTGTTTCAAATAAAGAATAAAAAATAGGGCTGGCGGTATAGCTCAGAGGTAGAATGCCCCTGGGTTCCATCCCCAGTACCGCAAAAAGAAAAAAAAAATTCAGTATGGTAGAGACATGCTCAGAGGCTGGAGCCTCACCTAAACTGGGGTGCTAGGGAAGCCACACCTTAAAGATAGGGAAGAAGTTCCTTGGATGGTCAGGGTAGGACAGGCACCCCAAGCAGAGGGAGGAGCCACATGTCCCAGAGTAAATGGCTCCAGCAAACACACTGTGCACAATCTTCTTGCTCTTGAAATAATCCTGTCATTCTGGCATCATACGTTTGTATTGGTGGAAGGGTCAGCATCTTCACATTCTGGCATCATACATTTGTAGTGGTGGAAGGGTCCGCATCTTCACACGGCCCACACAGTGCCTGCTACGAGGAAGATGCTCAGCACTTGTTGAACTGACTCAAGGTGGATACTGTAATTTACGATCCGTAAGCCAGCTCTCAGTCAGCCTGGTTGTTAGGACATTTATATCTGGCACGGGAGCCCAGAGTTATTTGCTTCCCTGTTCTATCCTTTCCTTTTCTATGTCTTCTTCCATCTTTCTCACTCTGAGTCCTGGGAGAGTATGATTAATATATCCTGACTTGTGCTAACTGCTGTATTGATTTTCTCTTCCTAACACTCTGTGTTACTGGGAATTCCCTTCCCCATCTCTGGCTCTTACAGGCTGATGTAATGGGGCAGAGCTGGCCATTGGTCTGATTTGTACAACTTCACTTGATTTCATGATGGCTGGGATAACAACCCTGATTTGATGATTACACAGTATATACCTGTATCAAAATACCACATTGAACTATAAATATGTACAATTACTTTGTGTCCAAAATAAGGATAAAAAATCTAATTGAATATTTTAAAACTCCATAGCTTGATTTTTTTTTTTTTTTTTTTTTTGGTGGTACTGGGATTCCTGGAAGCCCTTCTACCTCCGGGCTACACTCCCCACTCCCAGACCTATTTTTTCTTTATACTTTTTTATTTGGAAACAGGGTCTCTTAAGCCAGCATAGCTGGCATCAAACCTGCATGATTCTCCTGTCTCTGCCTCCCAAGCACAGGGATTACAAGCATACACCACCATGCCCAGCCTCATAGTTTGATATTATTATTAGGAATATCAAAGGGACAAGCTGGCCACTACCTTACAGCTCATTCCATAGTGTATACTCTCAGCGATTGTGTACATGATGTCTCCTGCACTGTAGTCATAGCTGACACTTTTTAAGTGGTTCCCATGGCTGGATACTAGTCTGGGACTTAACTCATTCATTTAATCTCAACAAGACTCTGTGTGAGGTACCATTATCTTCCCTGTTTTCCACATGAGATTTCTGGGACAAAGTGGCCTTAAATCACCTACCCAAGATGAGATACCCAGTAAAAGTAGAGCTGGAGGTGGGCACCTGTAATTCCAGTACTTGGGAGGCTGAGACAGGAGGATCACAGGTTTGAGGATGGCCTCAGCAAGTAGTGAGACTTTTATCAACCCAACAAGACCCTGTTTCAAAATAAAAATAAAATGGGGCTGGGAGTGTAGCTCAGAAGTAGATGCCCCCTGAGTCAAGCCCCCTGATTAAAAAAAAAAAAGTAGAGTTTGGATTTTACTCTAGAATCTGATCTCAGATCGTATGCATTTAAAATAAACTGTTAGAAACAGATCTTAGGGAAGCCTTCCTCCAGAAAAAAAAAAAAAAAAAACACACAACCACTCATGAAATCAAAATAATTGTGTGCACAGTTTACTTCTGTACACACTGGGCAGGCAGTCCACTTGGACTTTTATCCCCTAACACTTAGGCCACTGCACCATCCCCCATTGGCTCGAATGAGACTTCACAGTTTAATCTGGTTGGCTATTTGTTCCGGGGCAGATTTTACAAATGTAGAAACATGAAATCAGTCCATCTAGGAGTGGAACACAGAGAAAACACATGTGCAAAAGTTACAAAATGGATGCCTAGTCTATAATTACAAAGTGGGAGCCTGCCAGATTCTATGCGATCTTATAACTCTGATAGAAAAGATTGCTTTCTTTTCTTACAGTACCATACCCAAACTTCCACTCCACCATAAAAATCCCCACCCCTTGACCCACAGAGAAAGGCAGAGAGCCTGCGTCTCAGAGTATGACATTCGGAGATGCGAGGTGTCTTAGGGTGGTGTTAAGGTATTGATTTCCTGGCACAGTGTAAGCCTTATTTAAGCATTTCCATACTGATTCTGACAGGATGAGAGCCCCTCTAATTAAGTCTTTAATTGAGTCACTTAAGCCTTTCTAGACATTCTTTCTACCAGTGCCACCATTATTTAAATCTAACCTTAGCTTTAAAGAATCCAAGCTATTTTACTTGCCTATTAGGGGAAATAAAATTTGTCACCTTTTTCTGCTCTGTCCCACTAACCATAGTAGTGAGACAGAGATTTTCCTAGAGTTGAGCTTTTGCTGACCTAAAAGCAGATGAAGGCATCACGCGGGCAATACTGGTGGGCCAGGAACAATGCCCGAGGCTTGTTTCATCTGCTGGGAACAAGGCCGGCACATTTGTTCACCTTCTTACTCTTCCATCCAGTCATCTGGCCATGCTTACTGAATGCCTACCGTGCCAGGCAGAATTCTAGGTGCTGGGGAATACTGTGGCGAACAAGCCACAGCTCTGGGCCTCCTAGAACCTGTAACTTATTAGAGTAGTAGACAGTCAGTGAGCCAGTTTGGGGGAAAAACAGTAAGGAGGAGCATGGTGGGCGTAGTGAAGGACGGTGTCTCCACGGAGGTGGCATTTAAGCAAGAACGTGCGGAAGTGGAGAATAAAAAGGACTCTTGTCTTTTCACCCATCTGCTCCATCCATCACTCATTCCGCTGGCAGTACAAGGGCCCGTCAGCACCAGCACCATGCTTGGCCACTACATGAGTGGATGGTGGTGGAAGGGGGCGAGAGCTGGCTAACCACAGGTGCACTATGAAGCAAGTGCTCCTCACGTGGACAAGTGTGCACACGAGCAAACGGAGGCAGCGAGGAAGCTCAGTCCAGAAGAGTGGGTTCGGTGGGGGTTTGTTTGTTTTTGTTTTTGTTTCATGTGTATGTGCTGGGGATTGAACTCAGGGGCATTCTGCCTCCAAGTTACAGTCCCAGTCCTATTTTATTTTTATTGTTTGAAACAGGGTCTTGCTAGGTTGGTTAAAGTCTCAATACTTGCTGAGGCTGTCCTGGAACCTGTGATCCTCCTGTCTCAGCTTCCCAAGTACTTAGATTAGAGGTGTGTGCCACCATGCCCAGCTTTTTCTGATCTTTAAAAAAAGAATCTTTTGAGACAATTAATGAGAAACTTCCCTAAGAACATTAACAGTGTAGCACTTCACTAGAACACCTTAATCTAATTTTTTTTTTTTTTTTTGGTGGTACTGGGGTTCCTGGAAGCCCTTCTACCTCCGGGCTACACTCTCAGACCTATTTTTACATTTTTATTTGGAAACAGGGTCTCCTAAGCCAGCGTGCGCGGCTGGCTTCGAACCTGCGCGATCCTCCTGTCTCTGCCTCCCAAGTGCGGGGATTACAAGCGTGCGCCACCACGCCCAGCCTTAATCTAAATTTGTTAAATGTCTGAGTCCAAAATATAAGAAGCTGTTTTATGTTCCTCTTAGAACATAATATTTTTCAGTAATGTAAAAAGTGAGTATTTCTGACATAAGTTTTTTGTAAGCTCTGAGCTCATCTTGTGTGGAAAAATCTATTGCTGTTCTCCAAGGGGATTACTATAGAAGAAAATAATACTGCTGTGTAGCCATACCATTAGAGGAGTCCTGTTAATAAACACCTATACGACACACAGGAATTTACTAAAGTGATCCTGTGATTACTCTAATCCTCACCACAGCCTTACAAATAGGTGGTGGTTAGTTTGATATTATTATTAACAGTACTAGTTGTAGTGTTGGTAGTAGTACCATCATCCCCATTTTATATTTGAGGACACTGACACTTAAGAATGTAAACAATGTGCAAAGAATCTCTAAATGCAAATTTCCAAAGAGGAAAAAAAAGTTAAATTCTGACATCATGGCCTAATTACATCTGATGTACAAGATTAAAAAATCTATAGTAGAAATTTCTCAAAAGAGGAGATAACCAACAGATATATAAAAAATAATGCTCAGCATTACTAATTGTCAGGGAAGTGCAAGTCAGAAGCACAATGAGGTGTTGCCTGAGTCCAGCTAGAATGGCATCATCCAGAAGGCGAACGCTAACAGTTGTTGGTGAGAATGCAGAGAAAAGGGAACCTTGCACACTGTGGTGGGAATAGAAATTCAGTACAGCCACTATGGACAACAGTATGGAGATGCCTCGGAAAGTTAAAGATAGAGCCACCAAGCCGGGCATGGCGGCACACATCTGTAATCCCAGTACTTGGGAGGCAGAGACCTGAGGATCACAGGACTCGAGCAGAGTAAGGTTCTCAGCAACTTTGCCAGACCCTATTTCAAATTAAAAAATAAAAATAGAAAGGGCTGGGGTATAGCTCACAGGTAGAATGCCCCTGGGTTCGATCCCTAGTAACACACACACATACACACACACACAACCATCCTTTGACCCAAAAGTCCCGTTACTGGCTGTAATCCAAAGGACATAAAGTCAGTATGTTGGAGACATACCTGCACTCTCATGTTTATTACAGCACTGTTCACAGTGGCTAGGAAAAGGAAACACTCTTAAGTGCCCATCATCTGATGAATAAGGAAAGAAAATGTGTACATATACAAAATGCAATACAATTCCAGTTCTGTCCTAAAAAAGGATGAAATTTGTCAGCCATAGGATGATCTGGAGGACATTATTAACTGAAATAAGCCAGATCCAGAAAGTACCACATTATCTCACTCATGTGAAATCTCATAGAAGCAGTGAATAGGATAGTGGCCATGAAAGACAGGTGGATAGGAGAGAGGATGAGAGAGGTCTGTCAGCAGGTACAGAGTTACAATTAGAAAGGCAGAATAAGTTCTGGTATTCTGTTGCTCAGTTGGGTGAGTATAACAATACAATATTATAAAACCTAAAACAGCTAGAAAAGAGTATTTTCTAATGTTCCCACTGCTAAGAAATGATAAATCTTTAGAAAGATGGAAATGCTACATTCCCTGATTTGATCATTGCCCATATATACTTGTATCAAAATACCAAATTGTGCCAGGCATGATGGCGCACACTTGTAATCCCTGCGCTTGGGAGGCGGAGACAGGAGGATCGCGCAGGTTTGAAGTCAGCCTCACTGGTTTAAGAGACCCTGTTTCCAAATAAAAAGAATATAAAATAGGTCTGGGAGTGTAGCCCGAAGGTAGAAGGGCTTCCAGGAACCTCAGTACCACCAAATACATACATACATACATATGTATGTATACACACACACACAAACACACATCAGATTGTACTCTCTACAATTATTTTGTGTCAAAAAGAATACAAGGCTGGGCATGGTGGTGCACTCTTGTAATCCCAGCATTTGGGAGGCAGAGACCGGATCATGGTTCGTGGACAGCCTCAGTTACTTAGTGAGGCCCTTCACAACTCACTCACTTCGCAACAGTGAGACCCTGTTTCAGAAATAAAGAGACTAAAAATTAGGGCTGGAGTGTAGCTCAGAGGTTCAATGCCCCTGGGTTCCACCCCAGTACTGCAAAAAAAAAAGTTACAAATCTAATTGAGCATTTGTAAATTCCATTTACTTTTCATCTCATGTTTTCAGGGAGGAGGTAGGCAACAGTTAAGAAAATATGGTTAGTATTTCCAAGTAGTACAATATTTCCTGTTCTTCTTAGAATCCTGTCTAATTTTTGAGGGTCAATTAATTATATTTTTCATTTCCCTTTGGTCTTTATAGGAATTGATTTGATAACACATGAAGTTTGGTGGGGGAAATGCTTAAAGAGTGGGACTTTTACCAGTTTTCTTTTGGGGGTCTTACTCGTGTTCTTTCAAGAAACATTATTGAGCTGGGTGTGGTGATGCACGTTTGTAATCTCAGCATTTGGGAGGCTGAAACCGGAGGATGATGGTTCACAGACAGCCTCAGCTACTTAGCGAGGCCCTTTGCAACTCACTGAGACCCTGTTTCAAATTTTTTTTAAAAAAATTAAAAAAAAATAGGGCTGGGGCCAGGTGTGGTGGCGCATGCTTGTAATCCCTGCGCTTGGGAGGCAGAGACAGGAGGATCACGCAGGTTCGAAGCCAGCCATGCTGGCTTAAGAGACCCTGTTTCCAAATAAAAAGTATAGAAAAGGTTTGGGAGTGTAGCCCAGAGGTAGAAGGGCTTCCAGGAACGCCAGTACCACCAAAAAAAAAAAAAAAAAATAGGGCTGGGGATGTATCTCGGAGGTACAATGCCCCTGGGTTCCATCCCTAGTACCGCAAAAACATTACTGTGTGCCAGAAACTGCACTGAGTCCTAACTTCCTTGCATTCCCATTTTGTGGGTGAGCAACATTGTTGCCCTGCAACTCATGCTCTGCTGTGTGTCCTCTCAGGTGGGGTGACCGCACTGTGTTGGGACCCTGTCCAGCGTGTGCTGTTCTCGGGCAGTTCAGATCACTCTGTCATCATGTGGGACATCGGTGGGAGGAAAGGAACGGCCATCGAGCTCCAAGGACACAAGTAAGGCACTGGTGCTTTTGTACAATCTCTGGGAAAGATTCCAGGCTGAAAGGGAAGACAAAAGAGCACTGTCCAGTTTCTATGCAGGGCTTCTGTGTGAGAAGGAACATGGTGCCGGGTATGGTGGTGCATGCCTGTAATTCCAGTACTCGGAAGGCTGAGACTAGGGATTACGTGTTTAAGGCTAGCCTCAGCAACTTAGCAGTACCCTGACTCAAAATAAGAACTAAAATAGGCTGGGAATGTAGCTTGGGGAGGGGGAGTAACATGGCAGGAACACAGTGATAACCACCATAATTATGTCTGTATAAAAGTATATCTATATATTTACACCTCATTTTATGCCACAGAGGATTTAAGAGTGCTTACAAAAGCCATAAAACAAAATAATGGCAATGAACAAATTAAAGGTAAAAATTAGAACCAGGGAGAATATAATAGCAAAACTATGAGAATGAAAGAAAAAAAGAGCTTAAAAATACAAGCCAGGAAGGCCCACAACATTTATTTCCATAATTGAGTTCAAATGGCTTGAAGCTCCCTGGCAGATTGAAGAAGAGATAATATCCTTACACGGTACATTTTGTACTTCACTAAATATTTATTGAATACTTGCCTTGATTCTTATCAGGCTGCCCTTCCTTACAGGCTGGGTCTGGGGGGCTGAGAGCAGAGCAGAGAAAGCCTTGTGTTTCCTCGGAGCTCTTCTCAAACTTTGCTTTGCATAAAGAATCACTGAGGCACTTGTTAGGAAGTAGATTCCAGGCCAAGATTCTGGTTGCTGGTCTGGAGCTGTGGGAACCTGTGTTGTGACAAGCAGCCCAGACAGCTCTCTGCTGGCGACCCCCAGACCACGCTCAGGGAGCTGCCCCTACTTCTCAAAGCCTGTTCTTTGCAGAAAAGGTTGTTAGACCTGTTTATAGCTCCAGAGCTAATGTGATTTGTGTTCTACCTGTGACATTTCCAAAATGATATTAAGATTGACTCTGGCTGGGCCTGAGGGCACATGCCTGCAATCCCAATACTTCAAAGGCTAAAACAGGAGGATCACAGGTTCCAGGCACAGAGTAACTTTACTGACACGCTATTTAAAAAGAAATAATAAAAAGGACTGCAGGTGTAGCTCAGTGACAAAATGCCCTTGGGTTCAATCCCTAGACCCAAAAAAGAAAAAAAAGTGACCCTAGATAACCATTAACAAATGTCAGTAATGTTTCCAACTTGATTTAAGCAAATTAACTTGTCCTATAAATCTGCCTAGAAACATGAGTTTTCAAAATATTTTTCTAAGTAAAAGCTACAGTTTGGGACTGTTGGATAACAATTAACTAAGTTTTAGAGGGCCCATACACAAATAATTACTTTAGTTTTAGAGCTTAGTATAGAAGAAGTAGCTGTTCAGCCATTCTCTCTCTTGTTAGAGAGCACACCAGTTGTCTGGGGGCTCTCCTGGCGTGCGGGGCTCCTCAGGCCTCCTCAGCTCATTAAAAGAATCATTCCCTTATGTTTATCTCCATGACAAGGGGACATGCATACAGGTCATGTAGAAGGAATTCACATCATCCATGTAAAGTAGAGAAAATAGAGAAAAAGAGAAGCCAAAACTCAGATCTGTTAATGAACACTTGGTTATTATCTCATCTCCAAATAATTCCTGCCAACTCATCCTCTCAGAGAAATAAAATGCAGAATTTGAATGAGATCAGTGACATCTGTTGGACTCGGTCAGTTTAGCTCCTGGCCAGTTTTATTTTTACACAATGGCTAATAAAGACCTCAAGCAATCTTACACGATTTCATCCACAAGATGGTAAACTACAGCGCTGCTCAGTAGCAGCGTTGTGTGTAAAAGGCCTTTGACCTACATGTAAAATGCAGGTCTGGGAAATTTACACCTCCAGTTTATTTAGAAAGAAAAATCGTCAGGTTTGGATATAGTGTCTCAACCTAGAAAAACAACCCTGTACAGAAAGGTTCTCCAGTTTCCAAGATGCAAGATGCACAAATTTGTCCTTTTAGAAAATGAATTGGATGTCAGTCATGGTGGCGCACACTTGTAATCCCCGCGCTTGGGAGGCTGAGACAGGGGGATCGCACGGGTTTGAAGCCAGCCTCAGCTACTTAGTGAGGCTTTCACCAACTTAGTGAGACCCTGTTTCCAAAAATAGTATAAAATAGGTCTGGGAGTATAGCCCAGAGGTAGAAAGCCCCTGGGTTCCACCCCCAGTACTGTTGGGGTACCAAAGATGTTGGGGTGAGTTCTCAGCTCAGGAACTTGGGGTCTGCAGGGTCCCTGCTAACGTGACAGAAAAGAATTTCAGCACGCGCCAGTTAGAGACATAGACAGAGGTTTATTGGGAAAAGGGAGGAAATACACATTCAAGAGAGAATGCGGGCCCCTCAAGATGAGGAAGGCATTTTGGGGAGTTCAGGGTTCTCTTCTTATAGGGGACTTTCGTGAGGGGTGGGCTAGAGAAGGTATGTGAGGATGAGCTCAGTCCAGTAGTCCCAAGGCGGATTATGGTGGGCGGGTGGTCTGGTCAGCCTTAGGGTGGATGAGCTCAGTCCAGGAGTCCCAAGGCGCTTCCTGATGGTCTGGTGTCTGGTCAGCTTTAGGGTGGATGATCTTGGGTTGATTGGGGTCCTCATTAGTTGATTGTCAGATAAGCTGGGATATCCTAAATTATAGGTTTTCTCGGAAATATTGTTAACTCTAGGATCTACAGGTTTCCCAGGAATTTATGGTAGAGTCAGATCTGGGAAAGAGAACTGGTTTGTGAACTAGAGAGGCAGAAGCACTTCAGCTCCAGGTTCTTATATCAAAGTTATATTTTTACTTTTCCTTCCTGTCTCCTTTCTACCTACTTATTCCTTCTATTCTACAACAGTACCACCAAAAAGAAAAGAAAAAAGAAAATGAATTGGACCCTGCTTGGAGTCCATGTGGATGGGATGATGTCCTTAGACCTCACACTGGGAACCAAGCAGACTATAGGAATCTGAGCCACTGCACAGAACTGGCTATAAGCAACAAGAATAGCAGCAGGCCTTTGCCTGGGGTCTTATTTAATTGAAGCTTAGTAATAAATAAGCTCCCTGAGGGCTCCTGGTCAGCAGGTCTGAACCTGAGGGGGGCTTCCCTGGTGCCAGGGAGCGAGGAGAGGTGAGCTTTCTCAGATCACTCTCTGGGGCTCTGTTAGAATGGGTCTGACTGCCCGATGGAGTTTGGGCGGCCACTAGGCTTCTGCAAGTAGCAAGTGGGATTCACAGGAGGTAGAAAGAAGGAACAAAGAGTACTGGGCAGGAAAGAGAAGTCTTAGGACCTCTTTCACAGCAGCCATTCCTTCACCCTGGAAATGGGCTGTAAGAGTAGCTTTCAATGATTTTTTTTTTTTTTTTTTTTTTTTTTTTGCGGCTCCTGGGATGGAACCCAGAGGCATTCCACCTCCGAGCTACACCCCCTGCCCAATTTTTTATTCTTTATTTTGAAACAGGGTCTCACTGAGTCACAGAGGGCCTCACTAAGTAGCTGAGGCTGTCTGCGAACCGCGATCCTTGGGTCTCAGCCTCCCAAATGCTGGGATTACAAGGGTGCGCCACCACGCCCGGCTCAATGATTCTTATATTTGAAGAGTACTTTATATTTTACCAAAGAGCTTTCAAAACCTACAAACACCTCAATTTAATCTTATAATCACCCAATAAAAGAAGAGGTCAGATACTGCTTTTTATATGAGAATATTGGGGTGCTGTCCTCAGAAGCCAGCTGCTACTACTGCACTCCTGAGGCTCACATAGTCCAGCCAAGAGCTCCGCTGCCTCCTGTTTGGTGCTGTGCGAGGCAACATGGCTAAAAACTTGAACCTTTACCAACACATGAACCCTGCTATGCCCACAAATAGTTTCTGCTGCTTTTTTGCTTGGGGGCCCAAGGCTGCCCTTTTCTCCCCCTTTACCCTTCTTCCCACAGGGTGACTAGTGGTCAGAGTTGCAAATCAGGGACACAGCTGGTGAGCTTGGGAAGTGGGGTAAGCATGCTGTTCCTTTGCATGTATATGTCCAGCTACTGTGTTAAGAGACAGCTGCACACATTTTCTATTCCTTGTTCTGTAGCTTCTTGCCATTCTTCTTACCATTTTTTCTTACCATTCAGCGGCAACAATTACATTTGTATAACTATGATCATGTGCTACACAATGCATTTCAGTCAAGGGTGGACCACTGTATATGATGATGGTCGCATTAAATCATAATGGAGGTGTTGGGGTGGCACACACCTCTAATCTCAGTACTTGGGCTGAGACAGGAGGATTACAGGTTCAAGCCAACCTCAGCAATTTAGTGAGCTCTCAGCATCTTAGTGAAACCCTATTTACAAATAAGAATTAAAATAGGCCTGGGGATGCAGCTTGGAGGAAGGATGCTCCTGCATTCAATCCCCAATGCCACACATATAAAATTATAATGGAGCTGAATAATTCTTATGGCCTAGGAGTTTTCCATTTCTTCCAATGTTTAGATATGATTAGATAAACATCGTATATGCTAACTAATATGATTAATTACCATTGTGTTATAGGTGTCTACAGGTTTGTAGCCTAGGATAAATAGGTGGGTGGTAGACAATACAGAGTAGATTTGTTTTTAAGTGTACTCTGATACCAAGACAATGATGAAATTGCCTAACATGTCATTCTCAGAACACATCTCCGTCATGAAGCAGAGATTGTGGTTTGATTTGATATATAAAAATCCCGTCAAAGCAGAGAAAGCTTCAGCCTTAAGGAAAGTGATTGGTACACCAGGCACAGTGAATCACCCTGGTAATCCCAGTACTTGGGAGGCTAAGACAGAATATCATAGGTTTAAGGCCAGCCTCAGAAACTTGGCAAGACCCTGTTTCAAAGTAAAAAATAAAATAGAGCTGGGGATAAAGGCTCAGAGGTTCTGAGTTCAGCCTCCAGGACTAAAGAAAAAGAAAGTGATTGGTAACAGTGAAAATGATTTCAAGTCTGAGTGAAGAAAGTATACTTTTATACAGTATTATCCACATTTGAAGAATTTTGGTGTTTTTATTACCTGAAGCAGTGAAATGTGACTGTATGTTATGTTAGTTCTGCAGGAGGAAAGATAGGCGAAGAAAAAGTTCTACTTGCAGGGGCCAGTTTTGTTTTTCTGGTACCAGCACTAGTTGTATGGATATTACAGAAACAGAACCTAGATATATATCATCTCATCTAATAATGGTCCTTGTTTTTTAGATTTTTTTTATTCTTACATAATATCTATCATTTCAAGACCAATTTTATGAGTATAATTTTTATTTGGGGTAGTGTTTCCTTGGGCCTAAGACTTCTTGGCAATTTAATATAACATGATTTGAAGCACATATAAAGACTGTTGCCTTCCTTTGTGTTGGGACAGCTCCCGAGGCTGGCCTCCGCAGGTTGCAGAGGCCGGATCTCAGCAGCACTCTGAGCACTCACAGCCTATGTGTTTGCTTCCTCTTTCCAACACCCCAGCTGCTAGTTTCTCTCCTACTTCTCTTACCATGAGGAAGACTTGTTATGAGTGTCCTCAGCCCTTTTGGCAAATAAGTGAGCAGTTTATAAATAAATATGCAATTTCAGGATCTGTTCTTACCCTTTATATCAAGTAAATTGCTTTTAACATTATGAAAAGAATAGAGTTCTTGCATTTGCCTTCTGGGTTTGGGGGTGGGACTCAGGCAAGGATCAGTATGCATGACAGCTTTCTCTCCTTGTAAATACCAGGGATTTAGGAGCATTTCCCACTGTAGTGCAAGGGAACTATTAGGATAGAAGGGAAAATATGGCTTTTATTTCTAACCTTTTTCCTAAGTGCATAATAGATTAAAATATTAGATATTGGAGTTTTCATAGAGGGTAGAATCTTGGCCTAAAGAATGGGGTGTATAGTGTGTTCTCTTAGCAAACAGGCGTCTGGGTCGAGTCAGACTGCTTTTGAGCCAGCCTTTCCATTGACAGTCGTATAGCCTTAGGCAGAGATGAAACTGATCCTCAGTTTCCTCATCCCTAAAATAAGGGTCATAATGGAAAAACAACCCTTCACGAGGTTGGTAAAAAATAGAAATGCAGTAATGCATGCAAAATAATCAGCCCAAGAGTGCAGGCCTATAAATAGCAGTTGTTAAAATTATTCTCATTAAGAAAACTTATGAATCAGAAATATCACACTTTTGGATGTGTTATCTCTTTGTTTGTAACCTGCCCTATGCAAAATTGCCACACACATCTAATCTGCCTATTCATAATTATTCAACAAATATTTACTGAGCTCCAGCTACAAGCCAGACTCTATTCTAGGCGGTTAGCACACAAAACTGAGTAAGAAAGCAGTCCAGGCCCTCTCGGGGCTGTTCTAGAAGTATAGGAAGGAAGGCTGAGGGTGGGGCAGTTGGCCAGTTTTACTGGAAAGAGAGAGGCCTAGGGGCGTCGGGTGGAGGGAGCACTCTTGATTTGGATCTCAAGAGATGAAGAGATTGAGGTTTCCCAAAACCGAATGACAAGCTGAAGTATAGTGGGTTCAGGAGATATATGTGGAGGACAGAGAGGCAGTGCCTAATCTGACCTTCGACCCCCACCAGTAAACCCTACAACTTAACTGATATTCAAGCAGGGGGCCCTGAGTCCCAGTTCAGACTGGGTGTGGCCCCAGAATTCCTGGGGAATTAGATGCCATTTAGGGTTCCTTCGTCATGGGATGACCCTCCATATCTGGTCCATGAAGATTTGGAAGGTACATGAATATAAGAGAGAGATCTCTCTGGTGGCAGATGCATCACCAATTAAATTTTCACTAAATCACCTAGCCTTTCACCATGGAAATGAAACCTGCTGAGCATTGAATCCTCTCACCACACACACACATACACACCCCTGGAAATGGAAGAGGGCAGTTGTCAGCTTATGTCTGAGAGCCTGTTTCTGGAGGGGGGTAAAGACTTCTCTGCCCTTCCCTCTTGAGCATGAGCACCAAATGTACGTGGGTGTGTGGCTTACGCTTGGTGTTTAATGCTCTGCTGTCACCAGCTCTCAGTTCTCACTAAAATTTTTTTAACAAGGAAGAGTCTCTATTTTTATTTTGCACTGGTCTGCTCAAATTATATAGCTGGACCTGCTTAGCAATATGTTTCCTCTAGGACTGATAAGAAAAGAAAAGCTATTCCATTAAGTGTACTGCTTATAGATGGAGATCCTGCTGCTCGGAAAAGGGAGGTGTTGTGTACCAGTAAGAGCATTTGCAGTGCAATACATGGTGTGTGTTCGTCCATGAAATAATAGCCGATTTTGAAATGCTTTGTGGTGTAAACACTACGGTAATGTCAGGTGAAACATGAATGGAAGAAGGTATCTGTTCAGTCTGTGAACCTGGGGACTTTCCCTCAACTAGTTTTTAACTATGAGGCAGTTACATTTTTAATCCTTAAACCAAGAAGACGCTGAGCACCCCTATTATAAATCTTGGAATCCTGTATTCATCACTGTGCTCCACTCTTCTGTGCTGGAATATTAACAGTCTCAGAGTCCCATAAATTATGTATTTGTTGCTGAATATTGCTGCCAGCTATGAGTGGCAAAGCAGTTCCTCGTGCAGCTTATTTTGGTTTGACAGGCTCATTGATGTGTATGAGGATGCTGTAACAAATGAAATGTGGTTCAAATCACAGACTTAGGAGTCTGTTCAGCTTGATAGATTTTCCTTCTTGCCCTTGAATGTTGGAATGTTGGCACACCATATTTTAAAAAGTAAGAAATAACAACCAGGAGAGAGAGAAAATGAGTGACTTTTTTAAAGAATGAGTACATGTCAAAGATTTATAGTAGTCATTAATTAATAAGAACCAGTAAGATATTATAGCCAGTCCAAAGGCAAATCTAAATATACATACATACATACATACATACATACATACATACATAGGCAGTGGAGAATGCTAAAATGAATTTGTAAGCAGACACACAGCTGGCTTCTTCCGTGGGTGGGCTGGTGCTAGGGATAGTGTTGTCTTCACTCAATAACATTTATGTGCAGTAATGTCAATATTCTATAGCACAGAGTTGTAAGATAGCTCAGTTAAAGGTCCTGAAAAGTACAGACCCCTATAGAATCAGATAATCCATAAGGATGTGCAAGAAGACACCTAATATTTATTGAAAAGATGCCCAGTAATCTTTTTCAAGCAGATCATTCTTCCTCCCTTCCTGTGATCATAATAATCACAAAAATTAATCTTAAGGCAGAGAGAGAGAGAGAGAGAGAAAGAGAGAGAGAGAGAGAGAGGGAGGACTGGTTTCATAAGGTTTGGTCTGATTGTTTACATCGGTGCAGTAAGAGTGTTAACCGAACAGACCTTCTTGAATTGGACTTTTCAGAGCCTCTATTATTTCCTTTTCCAAGGCTTAGGAAATTAAGCCTGAAAAATTCTCCATCATAGTTTACCTCCAGTGCTTAGAGCCTTGGGGTTGGATTCCTGGAGGTTTGAGACATTCACTGGGTTCTTGGTCAGACATCTTCCTTGCCACTTCTAAGGCCAGGGACCCTGCAAACCAGATACCAGGCCAGTTTTCCTAGAAGGGCTTTGTAGGCCATGGCTCGCATGAGTTCTTAGTGGTGGACCATTTCTGATTCTGTGAGTATTCTCAAATTTGACATCCCAGGTAAGGGCTTCATTGTAAAATTAGTTTTTCCAGTTATATTTTGTGGATAGATTCTCATTAAACCTATGTAGGTAACTGTATTGCCATGAACATTAAGGGAAGTCAGCAACAATTTTGAATTCTGGACAATGAGTGAGATATCATTTTTAAATGTTTTTATTTCAACTATAAAATTAGAGTTTATCAAATTGTAGATTAGATACAGTTTAACATGTAAAAGACATCCTTGTATATCTGGAAAATACATCAATAGTATTC
The DNA here is from genome assembly GCF_963383645.1 of Muscardinus avellanarius. Taxonomy (NCBI): domain Eukaryota; kingdom Metazoa; phylum Chordata; class Mammalia; order Rodentia; family Gliridae; genus Muscardinus; species Muscardinus avellanarius. Next base: position 139,213,364 of record NC_137787.1, on the reverse strand, counting down.
TAAGCAAATATCAAAATAAAACTTCCCTCCTCGATTCATTCAGTCCAATGAATGAATTGTGATGAATTCTTGTCCTGCTGGTTCTTGGTTTAGCTGTCCACATTTATGAAGCCATCTGTACTCAGACTAAAAGAAGAGTCAGGAAATCCTGACATAATCCATTGGCATAGATTAAAAATTGTCTAAGCAATGTCAGGTCAGTGGTCTGTGAACAAAAAGAGTCTATTCTTTGAAGTATCAATATTGCAAAATACCTGATACATGCTGTCCTGTTCCATGGAACTCTGAGGCTATCCTCTATTGAAGTCATAAATTCTGACCTGTGCTTACAACTGAGCCCTCAGGCAAGTACCAGAGTTATACAAAAGTTATTTGTAGATAGATGTTGGAGATTCAGTGACATAATGGTTAATAAGTCACTGTGACCATAATATCAGAATGAGGAAGAGTAAAATTCTCTGTTGGGCTACCCTACATAGCTATTTCCTAAAGGTTTTAAACAGTAGGTACCTTAAGGGGAAAACCATATTATAGATGATAAACAAGGACATTGGCAGATCTCCAGGGTCTTCCCATAAAACACAAAACTTCTGAAGTATTTATATTAATAACATTTTCTAATAACTACTTAACCTAGAGAAGGCTGACACCTCCTTCCATGCAAGTTTTTTCTCCTTCTCCTCCTCCTCCTCCTCCTCCTCCTCCTCCTCCTCCTCCTCCTCCTCCTCCTCTTCCTCCTCCTTCTTCTTCTTGTGGTGCATTAGATGGAACATGGCCTCTTACATGCCAGGCAAGCACTCTTCCACTCAGCTACATCCTCATCTCCAAATCTTATAATAATAACAACACATCAAATGCAATTATATATAGCATTTCTTTCTGTATAAGGCAAACGATCAAATTTTAATGGTTGTCCAGGACTTTGCTGGGAAATATCAAAGAGTTTTAAGAATAAAATACATTCTAAATATTTTAGTTCTTCAAAATGAAGGGAGGGTTCAATCTGGAAACACAAAGCCAAACAGCTGTCAGAGGACTCTTGGGTACTTGGTTCAGACAGAAGCACAGGAGCTGAATAATACCTGGCTATTCATACAGTTAAAGAAGCACTAAAACCTTCCCCCCCCCCTTCTGGTACTCAGCATTCCACCTCTGAGCTATATCCCAGCTCTTCTTTATTCTTTATTTTGAAACAAGGTCTCACTAAGTTGTGGAGGGCCTCGCTAAGTAGCTGAGCCTGGCTGGGAACCTGAGATTCTCCTGTCTCAGCCTCCCAAGTACTATGATTACAAGCATGCACCACCATGCCTAGCTTAATAAAACATTTTTTAAAAAACTAACGATTAGAGCCCTTTTCACTAGTTACACACACACACACACACACACACACACACACACGCACACACACGCACACACACACCCCTACCTCTTAAATAACCAAGAATTTGAATCAAGTCGACAACTCATAATTCTTGTGAGACACAGAATCTCTGCTAACTAGGCAGATTCCACAGAAGGTAAAGAATATGCTTTTGCATTGTAGTCAAAGACATTAAACAGAAAACCGGGGAAGCAAACCCTCAAAAATGAAGAAACTTTGCCAAAATCATAATGCTTTTTATAACTTTTTTTCAGACTCAGATATTATAAACCAAAGCAAACAAAATCACTTTCCAAGTTATGTCCTCCATTTTTTCCTTTCATATTTTGGAACAGATTGGCACTTTAGAATTGCCTTTAGCATCCTTATTCTCTCAAAATTATATAGTGTAGGTTTCCATAAGCCACATGGATGAGGGATAATATAATAAATGCAGGATGGGATGAATATCCATCTCTCAATTATTAAGCCAAATAGTAGAAAGATTTGCAAAAATGTTAAACAGTGACATTTTTATAGCAAAAGTTTTTATTTTAGAAAATGTTTTTCACAAAATATGTGTGATGTTAAAATGGAATGGATTCATCAGTGTGGTTTTCAAATTAATCAATTTCTTAATTTCTGTTTTAATTTAAAACACAGTAAATGTTGGTAGTTATCATTTAGTTAAACTAAAATTCTTTGGTGTCTTCAAATAAGTTTTAAAAGTATAAAAGAACCCTGAGACCAAAAAGTTTAGGAAACACTGATATAAGGCCAAACATACAAGAAAGGTGACCAAGAAACCAGATACCCTAATCTCTTTCACCCAAAAGAGAACAGATCTTTATAACCTATTGCTAGGGAGAATGATGAATTCTTTATCATCTTTACCACCACTTAGTTTTAATTTGTTAACCATGCACAAACTAGGAAAAAAAGAACCCACAAAATCAGGAGAAAGGGAATAAAAACCAGAGAAATAGAGAAGTCCATGAAATTCCCTTCTTTTCCTGCTTTGGATCCACTTTGGGAGCCAAGAAATAGTCATGGTTGCATGGCCTATCAGCTAAACCCAATGACGTCTCAAGAGATGACATCTAAAACTCTTCAAGGGTAATATTTTTTCAAAGGTAAACTCATGATTTTTTAAAAATAATATATTTTTTATTGGTGCATTATAATCATATATCACATTGGAATACAAGACTTGAGAGGATATACAAGCACACATCATCCAATTAGCCCTCATCCAACCCCATCCAATTCCCTCCCCCTCCCTCGATCCCATGCTTGTTTGGTGATTAATTTTGATACATTTGTTTATGTACCTCCTGCATTTTAAAGAGGCTCCATCCTCCCTTATTCCATACCCTCTGATTGGTCACTTTAGTTGCTTCACTAGAGGGCCCCTTCTATAGCTCGACCTCTTCCTGTTGCCCCTTTCCTCCTAGTTTTTGCTGATTAGGGGAAGCATTTGATTTTTATTTTCTGCGATATTTCTCTGTGCATGCCACATTGCAAGTACCAATCCCATTCTTGACGGCCCCAGTAGTGGCCTGGCTACCCGGTGGATTGATCCAGACCTCACTGGCTCAAGCAGCAGCCTTGCCTCATGGGAGGCCCCGATTCTGGTCTCGCAGGCCCCGACACCAGCCTAACCCCTCAGCTGGCTCCGATCCCGGCCTCGGAGGCCCCAGTAGTAGCCTAGCCTCACAGCAGGCTCTGACCCAGCCTCGCTGGCCCCAGCACCGTCCTAGCCTCACGGCAGGCTCCGATCCTGGCCCCGCTGGCCCCAGCACCGGCCTAACCCCTCGGCAGGCTCCGACCCCGGCCTCGCTGGCCCTAGCACCGGCCTAACCCCTCGGCAGGCTCCGATCCCGGCCTCACTGGCCCCAGCACCGGTCTAACCCCTCGGCAGGCTCCAATCCGGCCTTGGAGGACTCAGTAGGGGCCTTGCCTCATGGAAGACTCCAATGCCGGCTGCTGGCCCCGGCACCGGCCTAACCCCTCGGCAGGCTCTTATCCCAGCCTCGAAGGCCCCAGCACCGGCCTTGCCTCACGGCAGGCTCCGATGCTGGCCGCTGGCCCCGGCATCGGCCTATCCCCTTGGCAGACTCTGATCCCAGCCTTGGAGGCCCCAGTAGCGGCCTTGCCTCACGGCAGACTCCAATGCCAGCCATTGGCCCTGGCACCAGCCTAACCCCTCGGCAGGCTCTTATCCTGGCCTCGGAGGCCCCAGCACCAGCCTTGCCTCATGGCAGGCTCCGATGCTGGCCTCGCTGGCTCCAGCACCGGCCTAACCCCTCAGTAGGCTCCGATCCTGGCCTCGGAGACCTCAGTAGCGGCCTTGCCTCACGGAAGGCTCCGATGCTGGCCGCTGGCCCCAGCACCGGCCTAACCCCTCGGCAGGCTCCAATCCTGGCCTTGGAGGCGCCAGCACCAGCCTTGCCTCATGGCAGACTCCGATGCTAGCCATTGGCCCCGGCACCAGCCTCACCCCTCGGCAGGCTCTTATCCTGGCCTTGGAGGCCTCAGCACCGGCCTTTCCTCATGGCAGGCTCCGATGCCGGCCTTGCTGGCCCCAGCACCGGCCTAACCCCTCGGCAGACTCCAATCCCGGCCTCGGAGGCCTCAGTAGCGGCCTTGCCTCATGGAAGGCTCCAATGCTGGCCACTGGCCCCGGCACTGGCCTAACCCCTCGGCAGGCTCCGATCTCGGCCTCGGAGGCCCCTTTAGTGGCCTTGCCTCACGGCAGGCTCCGATGTCGGCCATTGGCCCTGGCACTGGCCTAACCTCTCAGCAGGGTACAGTCGCTGCCTCGAAGGCCCCAGCACTGGCCTTGCCTCACGGCAGGCTCCGATCCCAGCCTTGCTGACCCCAGCACCAGCCTAACCCCTCGGCAGGCTCTTATCCTGGCCTCGGAGGCTCCAACACCAGCCTTGCCTCACGGCAGGCTCCGATGCTGGCCTCGCTGGCTCCAGCACCGGCCTAACCCCTCTGTAGGCTCCAATCCTGGCCTCGGAGGCCTCAGTAGCAGCCTTGCCTCACGGAAGGCTTCGATGCTGGCCGCTGGCCCCGGCACTGGCCTAACCCCTCGGCAGGCTCCGATCCCGGCCTCAGAGGCCTCAGCACCAGCCTTGCCTCACAGTGATCTCCGATCCCGGCCTTGCTGGCCCTGGCACTGGTCTAACCCCTCGGCAGGCTCTGATCCTGGCCTTGGAGGCCCCAGCACCATCCTTGCCTCATGGCAGACTCCGATGCTAGCCATTGGCCCCGGCACCAGCCTTAACCCCTCGGCAGGCTCTTATCCTGGCCTTGGAGGCCTCAGCACCGGCCTTTCCTCATGGCAGGCTCCAATGCCGGCCTTGCTGGCCCCAGCACCGGCCTAACCCCTCGGCAGGCTCCAATCCCGGCCTTGGAGGCCTCAGTAGCGGCCTTGCCTCACAGAAGGCTCCAATGCTGGCCACTGGCCCCGGCACCGGCCTAACCCCTCGGCAGGCTCCAAACCTGGCCTCAAAGGCCCTAGCACCAGCCTTGCCTCACGACAGGCTCCGATCCCAGCCTCACTGGCCCCAGCACCAGCCTAACCCCTCAGCAGGCTCCGATCCCAGCCTAGGAGGCTCCAGCACCGGCCTTGCCTCACGGCAGGCTCTAATCCCAGCTTTGCTGTGTCCGTTACCGGCCTCACCCCTCGGCAGGCTCCAATCCGAGTACCCTCTTCGCCCAACCAATTGTCCCACGTTCTCGAGGGTGTGTGGTGGTAGCATTCTGCCTCAGGGGTTATTATTCCAAAGGTTCCAGGTGTAATGCATCAGATCTCTGCCTCCCCTGAGTACTGGCCACTGCCATTGCCACTCCCTCCACCATTTCAAATCTTTCCCAAGCTCTTTTTCCATTCTGAATGTTGTCCAGTGTTCCTAAGCATGCGTGATGGTAGCATTCAACATTTGGTGTAATTTCTCCAAAAACAAATAAGGTTGGTAGGATCCGATTTCTGCTTCTCCTGAATACAAGTCTCCACCGCCATCGCGGAGACTGCTTTCAACACCGCCTTTCTCCTTGGTCTCCGCTAAACTCTCTCCTTACAGGTGATGTCCAAGATTCTTAACAATATAGAGAAACAGCAGTCCTCCTTCATGGGGAATTTTTCCATAAGTTCCAGTGTATTTGGATAAGTTTTGTCTGCATGTCCAGTATTCTGGCATCCGCCACAGCCTTCTTAACCCCTCTCCGATATTTTTCTTTTTTCTTTTTCTTCAGTATGTGTGGTTTGAGGAGGTAGTGGGATCAGGCACTCAGTAGCACTGTGACCTGGCCCGGTTTCCCCATGGGTCCAGCGTGCTCCGCACTACTCTGCCCGGGACCCAGAGTCCCGCGACCCGGGCCCCGGCTGTTCCGGGGTTCCAGCGTGCCCCGCGCGACCTGCCCGGGACCCAGGGTAAACTCATGATTTTTGGAAAAACACAAAACAAACATGCACCCTGAGTTTTAATTAAGGAAAGAAGGAACAAGTAACATGTTACAGCCAGTTCAATAGTCAGCTTTTTTCAGCATTGATACCTACGTTAAATCTTAGATAGTCTCCTGATGGTTTGCATATTGAAGATTCCATCAGGCTTCTAAGATCTACACCTGTGGTCAGGAGAGAGCATGCATATTGGCTCACTTTGCTAGGGTTCCTATCATTAGATTTATTTTTTTCCTCTACTGAACTGTGTCAATCCTTGGTTTCTTTCATAGTGACAAAGTCCAGGCCCTCTCTTATGCACAGCACACACGGCAGCTCATCTCCTGTGGTGGTGATGGTGGAATTGTCGTCTGGAATATGGATGTGGAGAGACAGGAGGTAAGTAACAGCTGGCTGGGTTGGGCACTGCAGTCTGGCTCTGCCTCTTCTCTTGCTTAATAATGTTTTATGATTAAACCATGTAATGAGATATATTTTGTCAGATAATTAAAAATTATAGTATAAACCAGGCAAGGTGGCCCATGCCTATAATCCCAATACTTGGGAGGCTGAGACGGGAGGATTAAAAGTTTGAGAACAGCCTCTGCCACTTAATTAAACTCTGTTTCAAAATAAAAATGAAACAGAGGTAGCACACCCCTGGGTTTAGTCCCCAGCACCACAAACAAAAATGAAGTTAAGGCTGGGCGTGGTGGCGCAAGCTTGTAATCCCTGCGCTTGGGAGGCGGAGACAGGAGGATCACACAGGTTCGAAGCCAGCCGCGCTGGCTTAAGAGACCCTGTTTCCAAAAATAAAATAGGTCTGGGAGTGTAGCCCGGAGGTAGAAGGGCTTCCAGGAACCCCACTACTACCAAAAAAAAAAAAAAAGAAGAAGAAGTTAAAGTGTAAACGGAGCTCCTTTTTTCCTCCACCTATCACAGATTGGCCTATAGCATTACTATGTGATATCATGAGAATTTTGACTGAGACTAAGATGTTTAGGCCTTACATCTATTACACTATTTACAGAAAAAGTACAGATAAGAAAAAGAAACCATCTATTTTCTGATGATTAGTACTTTCCAGAAAACTCACGTTTCTTACATTATTGAGGGAAACTGTGACAAAGGAGTAAAAACCCACCAGGTGGCTTTTAGGCTTGTAATCCTAGTAATCCCAGCACTTGGGAGGCTCAGACAGGGGGTCCTGGTTCACAGCCAGCCTCAGCTACTTAGTAAGGCTCTCTGCAACTTAGTGAGACCCTGTTTAAAAACAAAAAGAATAAAAAATAGGACTGGGTATATAGCTCAGAGTTTGAATACCCTGTGTTCAATCTCTCCAGTACTCAAAAAAAAAAAAAAAAAAAAGTAAGAAGCTTTAATTTGATATTAGTAGAAATATTTTTTGGTGTTTCATTTTGCCTTTTTTAAGTACTTTATTTATTTATTTATCTATTTGTTTATTTTGGTGGTACTGGGGTTCCTGGAAGCCCTTCTACCTTCGGGCTGCACTCCCAGACCTATTTTATACATTTTTATATTTGAGAAACAAGGTCTCTTACGCCAGTGCGGTTGGCTTCGAACCTGTGCAGTCCTCCTGTCCCCGCCTCCCAAGCGCAGGGATTACAAGCGTGCACCACGCCTGGCTTAAGTACATATTTAAATGTTACCATAACACAAATATTTATTTTCTTTTAGTCTTTGAGCATCGTAACAACTAATATGTTTACCAAATATCCCCTTGGCAAGTACTTTGAAGTCAACTTTTTCCCATTACCCTAGAATTGTTGTGAGTGGGCTTTCCCTTTGACAGTGGACATTCTTGGTTCATTTCTTGCAGGATATAAGAATTAGATGGGAAGAAAAAAGACAAACGGTTCCTGAGGTTCTTTCCATGCTGTCACCCCAGTCTCATGTTAAGAAAGTATTTGCCATTACCCACAATGTAATGCCCTTCAAATGCCATTAATTAAGTGCTTAAGAAGATTAAAGCTTTATTTGCTCAAACCATAAATCCACAGGAGTTCTATTAGTAACTAATTAAAATGCGCATTACTGTTAGGAAGTAGGGAATTGTATTGTTTTTGAAAAGTATACTTGGCACCATCCGTGTAAAGCCTGGGAATTGCTACAGAGAGCGCTGGTCATGCTCACCAGGCTCCCCTGTGACTGGCGACTGGGTCCTGGCATGAGTTCTGAACACATACTGCTTTGGATCAGGGACTGCCACACCGGTCTAGCCTTATTTTTTTCCAAGCCAAAGCAGGTAGGTTTCTCTTTCCCTCAGTGCAGGTAGCCTCTACCCTTTATGGACAAAGGAAGACCATGAGGGCTGCATGTAGATCAGGTTGACATTCCATACATTAGACATGTGTTTGTACAGTTAGCCCATTTTTTTTCAGCCTGACTTGGCACATGCCTGTAATCCTAGTCCTAGGGAGACTGAAACAGGAGGATCGCAGGTTTGTGGCCAGCCTCAGCTACTTAGGCCCTCCAAAATTTAGTGAGACCCTGTTTTCTTTTTTTAATAATAATTTTTATATGTATGTGGATCATATTGAAAATGGCATATATTCAGACAGTGCTTAGTGCCCCCCTTGCTTCCCCTTTCTCCCCTCCCAACAACGAGTGTCCAAGTTGAGACCCTGTTTTCAATTAAAAATTTAAAAGTTGGGCTGAGGGTGTAACTTAGAGGGAGAATGCCCCTAGGCTCAATCCCCAAATACCACACACATACAAATAAATACATAAGTAATTTTTTTCAACATTCATCATTAAAAAATATGAGTTTTTGTGGTACTGGGCATTGAACTCAAGGGCATTCTACCTCCATGCTACACCCTCAGCACCATTGTGTTTTTGGTTTTGAAATAGGATCTCATCTCACCAGGTTGCTGAGAGTCTTGTTAAGTTACTGGTGCTCTTCTTGAACCTGCAATCCTCCTGTCTCAGCCTCCCAAGTACTAGTATTGCAGACATGCATCACCATGCCGGCTTATTTTTTGTTTTGAAATAGAGTCTTGCTATGCTACTCAGACTGTCCTCAAACCTGTGATCCTCCTATCTCAGTCTCCCAAGCACTGGGATTACAGGGTACTCCACCAACATCCGGCAAAAAATGCCTATTTATGTTCTTCATAGATGTTGTATGATGCTCTTTAATATATAAAAAACAGGTCAATTGCTCATAATACCACTACCTAGGAATATAATGATGGCAAAACATCCTTCATTTTTCTCTACATATACATGTGTAAAAAAAATTTTAACAAGAAATGGGATTCTGTTACATATACTGATTTATTTTCCCCTTTCCTGGTTCTTACTAATGCCCTCTTCATAGAAACCCACTGTAATACATTTAGTATTGTGCTCTGAACAGGAGTGTGTGTGTGTGTGTGTGTGTGTGTGTGTGTGTGTGTGTGTGTGTGTGTTAAAGTTTACATAAATGTTGGTTTGGGCAGCGCACTCCTAAACTTAGTACTTGGGAGTCTAAGACAGAAGGATGGAGGTTTCAGAGCCAGACTCAGCAGTTTATCAAGGCCTTCCACAACTTCATGAGACCTTGTTTCAAAATAAAAACTAAAAATAGGGCTAATAGGGCTGTGGGTTTAGCTCAGAGACAGAATGTCCCTGGGCTCAAGCCCCAATAACACACACACGCACGCACGCACGCACGCACGCACGCACGCGCTTGATGCTGCCCTACAAGTCTACTTTGGTTTCCAACTTTTCCCCAGAACTCAGTTCTTTTTATCCTTCTGTGTGTGTCTTGGGTGTCTCTGCATGGGGTCCCATAATATGTAGCAGCCACATGTACCTGTCTGTTCCCCAGAATGCACATCCAGTGCAACAAAGTCTCTATACCAGGCACAGCAGGATGTCCTCTTGCACTACACCCGTTTACGGTTGAGGACAAGGAAGTTTCCTGTCCTGACAGCATCACATCCTCACCAACAGTTATTGTTACCTTTGTTTTGGTTTTGCCCTTTTGGAGACAGGGATAAAATAATATTTTGTTTTTATTTGCATTCTCTGCTTAATGATACATTTGAGCTTCTCTTCATACATTTCAGCTGTTCATGCTTCCCTGGCTATGAATTGCATGTCCATATCTCTTGTATCTTTTGCCAAATTTTCAGCTGTTTCTTCCCATTTCCTTTTTGACTTTCAGGGGTTTTCTGTATATTGTAGACATTTGCAGTAGTTGTTAGTTACAGAATTTATAAATACCTTCTTCCAGCCTATTAACTTTGTGCTATATATACCTGGAAGTTTTTTCACTTCATTATATATTGAATGTTTTCCAGATCTTTAAATGTTTGTTTCTACTACACAATTTTTAATACAGTGATACTTGAGAAACTGTTCCATAAACAGACAATAGTACTGCCCCTCAATTCTCTAAGGAACACATTAATGTGTTTTTTATCATGTGAAGTGAGTTGCTAATTCAGTTTTTTCAGTCCACTAGAAGTTCCTGATTAAAACGTAGTCTGAGCTAGGCATGGTGGTGCATGCATGTAATCCCAGCATTTGTGAGGCTGAGACAGGAAGACTGTAGTTTGTGGACAGCCTCAGCTACTTAGTGAGGCCCTTTGCAACTCAGTGAGACTCTATTTTAAAATAAAGGATAAAAAATAGGACTGGGGATAAGCTTGGAGGTAGAATGCCCCTGGGCTCTATTCCCCACACCTCCGATCCCCAGGGCCTGACACACAAAAGGTATTATTTAAGTGGAATAAGGCATGAAAAAGAAAACAAAATAAATTAAGGCTTATTTAGACAAAGAATAGAGTCTTTAAATGTTCTCTCTCTCTCTCTCTCTCTCTCTCTCTCTCACACACACACACACACACACACACACACACACACACACACACACAAAGAAACCTAGTCTGATTACAAACTATAAACATTACTTGATTTATGTAACAAATGAGTTTTGTTTATTTTTTAATTAAATCTGCTTCTTCTGCAGCATATATTCTGGAAAAAAATCACATCATAGATAAGTCATTTAGGAGTAAAATGTTGTCTTTAGACAACATTAATTGTAACATTTCACACAACTTTGTATTATTTTATTAAATCTTTCTTTAAGTGGAATTGGGTATGAAAAAGAAAGCAAAATAAATTGAGGCTTATTTACACAAAGAATAGAGCCTTTAAAATGTTCTTTTCTTAAACTTTTTTTTTTAAGTGTAGTTTTAGGTTTATTCTTCCTGAAGGTAGAAGGAGCCAAATTCTAAAATGTGATTCATAACAAGTATTCCTCAGAAAAAGGAAGGACTCTAGACCCTCTGCAGTGCTACAGTTCACTGGGAATGTCTAGAGGGGCTGGCTGCTGTTCAGGCATTTCTCAAACTTGTTTGATCTTAGGTCGATTTGATAGTAAGTGTCCAGGGAATCCGAGGTTGCCTGGGATTTCACTTTTGGAGAACTCTGGGGTTGGACATATTGTTCAAAGGTCCCTGGTTTCTGTGCTGTATGGAAGGAGATGACTCCTCTGCCAAGTGACAAAAGCTCCAGAGTTGAACATGAACTCTGGAAGCAAATGTACTTACCATGTGCATAACGTGTACAGTTTGCTAAGAAATAGCAGCTTTAAGAGGAACACATGCTGAAACCTGTCTGATATGATTTAGACTACTCATGACAGGGCTGAGAAATAGCCAACAAAGCAAGAACGTGTGTGGCCTGGGAGCCAGGGAGCAGGCCGGGAGCCCTGATGGGCCCTGCCAGGAGTAGATGGGACCAGTAGCCACCCTGAACACCTCCCATTTGTCCATGGGTCTTAGAAGTCCCCCACTCCTCAGCCCCAGCCCGGATTCGAGCCCCCCATTCCCTTCTGCCATGGCATTCTGCTTCTCCAACAGCCTTTGCACTCTAAGATTTATCTAGCAGTGATTAATGATCAGTCTTCCTGATCAGTCTTCCTTGATACTTTGTAAGCTCCATGATAGTAGAAATTCTTTTTATTCCCCATACCTCCTATCCCCAGGGCCTGACACATAAGATGTATTCAGAAAATGCCTTTGAAAGACTGAGAAATCCCCCCCTCTGGTTCTGATAAGCATGTCTGATTCTGCAGTACCACTAGTGTGGATGGCTCCCTTGTCCCCACTGCTTCTCACTGTGACCTCTTGTGTGCTTTATTTGACAAGACCCCTGAGTGGCTGGACAGTGATTCCTGCCAAAAGTGTGATCAGCCTTTCTTCTGGAACTTCAAGCAAATGTGGGACAGTAAGAAAATTGGCCTTAGACAGGTGAGTGATTTGATGCTTCATCCAAATGTAATTGTGTGAGCCGAGCATGGTGGCACACGCTTGTAATCCCAGCATTTGAGAAGCTGTTTGCAGACAACCTCAGCTACTTACTGAGGCCCTTTGCAGCTCAGTAAGACTCTGTTTCAAAATAAAGAATAAAAATAGGGCTGGGGGGGAGTAGCTCAGAGGTAGAATGCCCTTGGGTTCCATCCCCAACACCACACACACAAAAAGTAATTGTGTGGAAATAACCTTGTAATCTTGGAAGAAATAGCACCTCTGTGTGGTGGGGTAAATTATTAGCCTTGTGACTGCACATTGATTCACCCCCTTTATCTACTGTAGCTCAATCCTACTAGATTGAGTTTTGTAGTAACTTGTTCTCAGGAAATAGTAGAAGGTGACGTTTTAGAGTTCTGATGGCATGTATTGAAATACTCCTTAAAATTACAGGTGCTATGCTTAGCTTGCATTTGTTCCAGAACATTAGACAAGTGTTGTTGTTTTAGTTTAGTGTTTGGTTCTGGGATTGAATCTAAGGCGGTCTACCTTTGAACTACACCTCCGGCCCTTTCTCTAGGTTTTGTTTTGGAACAAGGTCTCTCTAGGTTGCTGAGAATCTTGCTAATTTGTTGAGGCTGGCTTCCAACCTGCAGTCCTCCTGTTGCAGCCTCTCAAGTACTGGCGTTACAAGTTACAGGTGTGTGTCACCATGCCTAGCTACAAGTATTTATTTCTCTTTATTATTTTACTTCCCTTTTAGTTACTCTGATCTGCTTTTTTTTTTTCTTGGTACTGGGGATTGAACTCAAGGGCATTCTACCTCTGAACTACACCCCCAGCCCTTTTTACTTTTTCATTTTTTGAAACAGGGTCTCACTGGGTTGCCAAGAATCTCACTGAGGCTATCCTCAAACATGTGATCCTCCTATATCAACATCCCAAGAACTGAGATGACAGGTGTGCACCACCACACCCGGTTTTAGATCTGCTTTATAATTTATTTTCATTCAGATCCTGTCGCTCCATTTGGTCTTCCCAAAGGAGGACAAATGTTAGGTCACCTAGATTGAATGTGAGCAGTTATGAGCAACGGGTTGAATCAGACTTCATCTGTGTTCTTCCTCATCCAGCACTGTCATTGGGAGAGATGGCACTTCCTCAATGCACGCAGCTCTGGGATCACTAGTTCCTCTGTAGTTCACAGTGATGGTAATAGAAGGGGTGGATAGCTGGGCACGGTGGTACATCCCAGCACCTGGGAGACTAAGACAGGAGGATCGCATGTTTGAGGACAGCCTCAGCAAGTAGTAAGACTCTTATCAACCTAGCAAGACCCTGTTTCAAAATTAAAATAAAAAAATAGGGCTGAAACTGTAGCTCAGAGATAGAATGCCTCTGGGTTCAGTCCTTAGTACCACAAGAAAAAGAAGAAGAAGAAGGGTGGAGGGTGGGAAAAGCAGGAATGGAGAGCCAATCTGTTGGGATGTTTCCCAGAAGTCCTGGTTCTGAACACATAGAGCCCAAAGAGAAAAGAAACCAGTGTTCTCTTCTTAGGGTTCTGGCGTGTTCTTGCTTGGCATCCTCACCTGATGCCAGGTGACCTCAGTTGATCACACCTGCGTGTACCAGGAGGTCAGAGCCACAGCAGCCTCTCTTGTCTCCCTCCTTCAGCACCACTGCCGAAAGTGCGGGAAAGCCGTCTGCGGCAAGTGCAGCTCCAAGCGCTCCTCCATCCCCTTAATGGGCTTCGAGTTCGAAGTGAGGGTCTGTGACAGCTGCCACGAGGCCATCACGGATGAAGAGTAAGTCCCAGCAATCCTCAGGACTCTGCAGGTGAAGGGGAAAATACAGCCTGAGCTGCACTCAGCACTTTGGCCATGGCTCGCCTGGCCCTAGTTCCTTCCAGTTTGGAGTGTGGACCGTGGTAGTGGCAAAAGCCTGTCTTTGCCACCAAGAGATCTGTTATCTTGAAAGATAGGTGAAGAGAGAATACGCACAGAGAATTCATCTCTGTTCTTTTCTTAATCCCCAGGGTATCTGCATTTAAAGTAGATGCTCCCCAAACAAACCCTTCTGTCTGCTCATTTTCTTGAGAATTGCTCAGGACTGCAGGGGCCTGGTATTTGTTTTGTAGCCCAAGCTGGTATCTTTATAGGGATTGAATCAGCCTTTGGTCTTCAGTTTCCAGGAAGAGCTAAGCTACTTTACCTAAGAGGCAAATATTCCCAGTTGCCCACTACTTAGCTGGCCACTGGTCAGTCCTGCCCAGTACCCTAGGACCTTAAGTATGCTTTAGAAGGTGGAGCAAATCTATGTTGTCTTTTTAAAGGTGGCTAGTTGAAAAATGATTCCAGATACAAACAGAATTCTCTGGAACAAGCTTCCCCATTAGTGAGGTACAAGAGGTCTGATAAACTAAGAGGCTCTTGCCTAAGTATGTGTTTGTGTCATTGATTATTATCCACTCATAAATGATGAAACAAGTAAGCACATTCTTATTGAATGCTACAAGAGACCTCAGAGGTAGTCTAGTTTAATTCTTCATTTTATAAAGACCTGGTTCAGAGTCTGAGAGACTTTCAAATTAAGCCTAAATCTTTAATTCTGAAGTTTTAAAGTTATTATTTTTAGTATACTAAAGACCTATCTTGCAAGCTTATCTATAGAAAAAAGAAAGAATGACAGTATAAGTTAGAATGACAGTATATCTTAGACATTTTAACAATCATACCTTTCTTTTTATTAAATAGGCCAAGGTAGATTATTTTACTGGCAAGTCCTCCTCTTCAGTGAAAATTTATAAAAGCTTCATGGGTTTTAAAAGATTTCTCAAAAACATAGAGATTTCATAGATTGCATCAGAGCAATACCATTAGACAATAGGAGACTTTAAAAATCCTTTTACCTTACTATCTTTTTAAAATCCTATAACAAATCACCAAGGAATAGAAGCAGATCAGGAGAGCATTTCTAATGGTGAGGCAGTGTTAGCCATTAGACTAAAAATTAGAACTTAATGTCACCCTAGATCTCTGTAACTCTCATGTCACCCTTTATTCGTCTCACTTCTTTCAGACGTGCGCCCACGGCTACCTTCCATGACAGTAAACATAATATTGTGCATGTGCATTTTGATGCAACCAGGGGATGGTTACTGACTTCTGGAACTGACAAAGTTATTAAGGTGAGACACTCTCTTACTGAGCTTTCCACTGGGGCCTTATACAGACAGGAGCACCAAGAACACGTGAGGCTCTGTTCAGAAAGCTACCCTTAGCGTGAGCAAGGGTATTATTTGTCCTTTTAAAAGACAGATAATGCCGGGCGTGGTGGCACACGCTTGTAATCCCAGCATTCAGGAGGCTGAGACCAGAGGATCGCGGTTCATGGACAGCCTCAGCTATGTAGTGAGGCCCTCCACAACTTAGTGAGACCCTGTTCAAAATAAAGAATAAAAAATAGAGCAGGGGGTGTAGCTCAGAGGTCAAATGCCCCTGGGTTCCATCCCCAGACCTGCAAAAAAAAAAAAAAAAAGACAAATAATAGAGCCAGGTATGGTGATACATGCCTGTAATCCCAGTACTTGAGAGGCTGAGAAAGGAGGATTGAAGGTTCAGGAATGGCCTTGGCAACTTAGTAAGACTCTCAACAACTTAGTGAGACCCTTTTTCAAAAAAAGAGGGGGGTTGCGGGTGTAGCTTTGAGGTAGAATGCCCCTAGGTTCAATCTCCCAGAAGCAAAACAAAAAAACAAAGACAAACAATAGTCATATGTGCAGTGGTCAGAAGAAAGAGAGCGATGAGAAGGATCTCAGGGGTTCTACAGGGGAGGTGGTGCAGCTGGGGAAAGCTTCGTGAAGCAGGTGGGAGTGAGCTGAGCATTGAATGAAGGACAGGACTTGAATAAGCCAACGGGCAATAAACAACATCTTTTCCCAGTGAGATCAATTAACCCAAGAGCATTCAGCTGGGGCTTCTCTGAGGCCTGTGGTAGACCACATGGATTCAGTGTCACCGCAGAGGCCCGGGACAGAGGGTGTCCCAGGTCATGCCCACCTCGTTCTTGGGGCAGCAGCAAGATGAGGTGGTTAAATAACCCCCTTTGAGATTTCAGGCATGTCTAATGTAAATTCCGGGAGCCTTGATTATTTTTGACATCTTACGGAATTATTTAGTAGATTGAATGAGAAGGTATGGAAAGAACACAGCACATGTTTGATGTCCAGTATATTAGTTCCCTTCCTCATTAGATGGATCTGATCTGCCTTTATTCTTCATTAGCTGAGTCAAAACTTTAAGCTGCCCTTTTCCTGCTTTTGAATTTTGTAGATTTAGAAATCACAGTATGTATTTGCCTTATAAATGAAAAGTAGTCACACAAATTCAGTTTTAAGGACTGTTTATCCTGAACACAATTTGATTTTAATTCATCTTCTGTCTTCTTTTTCTTCTTACAGTTGTGGGATATGACCCCAGTAGTGTCTTGATGATTCTCCCAGCAATCAAAAAGATAGTATTTACTAAGGAAACGGTTGTTCTAATCCCAATCATTACTGGAGAAGTAAAGCATTCGTGTGAGAAGTAGGAGAAGCTGAAGGCCAGCGATGAGTTTGCATTCTGCCTATGCAGTCAGTGGAGAACTAGCAGCAGGACACTTGCAGGGACTCTTCAACTTGTTCATACGATATAAAAGAAGATATTTTTTTAACAAATGGTTTATACAGTCTGGCTGTGCTACATTGTTTTGAGTATACTGAAAATCTGTGTAGGGTGTTTTTTGCATTTTTCCACCTTCTATGTTACTCATTCCTTTCTGTGTTGGAGAAATGAGGGAAGTATCTGTTCAGGGCGTTTGGGTGATTATAAAGTGGTTTCCACGTATGCTTCATCTCAGCATGTATTGTGTGGCCAGTATCTTTTCCTTTTCTTCTCTCTTCATCTGCCAGAACCTTCTCTGCTTTTCTCCAGAATATTTGTATTTTTCACTGCTTATTCACAGTGTTCCTGCTTTCACGTCCTCAGTGGACAGTTGGAACTATTTGTGTGGATCCACCAGCCGATTTCCCCTCTCACCTGAAGAATGATCCACGGATGTTGTCAAACTCGTGCATAGTCTTCCCAAGTAGAAATGACCTGTCTCTGCCTCAGTTTTCCGTCTTTGCCACCCTAGAAAGTGCTGTGAGAAACCATCGTCCTCCCACCAGTACATCCTTAGAACTCAGAGCCTCCACCACCAGTGCCTGGATCAGTTCGCATTCAGTTGGAGCCTCCCGAGCCTTTCAAGTTTTCTTTTTTTTTCAGATATCCCTTCTTTACTCATGACATTCTAAACAAAGAAAGCAAACAGAAGCCTGGCTGCTCCGAAGCCTGTTGTGCGTGACGTCATCTCTGAACTTGAACGTGTATCATGTTAAGATTGCTGCCTTGCTCTGTTCCTGCCATTTGGATTCCCCTCCCCTTTTAAAACTAGATAGCCAAACATTTTTATCTTGTGGTATTTAATCAGAATACTTTACACACTTTTATGCTAAGATTGAATGTGATCTGAGACATAAAGGTACTGAATCCTACCGCTTCCGCTCTGCCCCTGTTGGGAACATACAAGAGGACTTGAAGTGAGCCTGAAGAATTCTTAATGCTAAAGAAATCCAATCAAGTTTGATAAAATAAGTAACTCGCCTCCAGCTATTGAAGTCCTTTTAAAAAATCTTATTTTCACCCATAAAAAATAGAATTAAAATTAGCATGTGCCCAGTACCTGCTCCGCTCTGAGCACTTTACCACCTAATTGGATCCTCATCTGGAAGAAATATCAGGGGGATCACTAAATCTCCTGAGGATCTGTAGGTTAAATAAAATCTTGTAGATAAACAGGCCAATTTCCTGCCCTTCCCTACCCAGCCTTCCCTCCAAAGTATCTTATTGGCTTCTAATGTGACAGTTTGGGGTGGTAGGTGGAATTTAAATGAAATCAAAATCATCCTTACTATTTTTTTCCCTTTGCTGGAAAGCTATTTCTCCCCTACAATCATGTGTTGCTTTTCTAACTGGGGGACATACCACAAGCCATACTTGAATAGCACCCCTAACATTGGCAAAGTTTTCTTCCTGGGGACAGAGCTTCCTGGAGGTGATTCTGCCACCCAGCACTGGGAGGCGGAGCCGGGGTGTGTGCCTCAGGCAGCCACAGCACCGGACAACCTCACCTGAGACCAGAACTGTGAGGATGCAAGCACGCACCACGAAGTCATAGCCACGTGTCACTTAGGCCTTGCCGTGCTGCTCTTGCTGGCGCTCACTCAGTGCTATTATAACTACTTGGAGTCCTTTTTGCATGATTGCATTGTGAGAAAGCTTTAAAAAGGGAATTAAATTTAAAATATTCAAATACCTATTCTGTATTATCGCTAGAACCTGAAGCTTCTTACTAAATTGTCTCTAATAGAGTACTGCAAGCTGGAAATGCAGGATAGAAATGAATCAATCTGTTTTCTCTTCCTGAACCTCAGAGCTGGGTTTGCACAGGGAAGAACACAGGATCAGGGAAGCAGGGGTCCCAGCACCCAGTGAGCCTTGCACAGATTCCTAGATCAGTATAGGTGAGTTCTGATCTCACTTGGGAGCCACCTGTCCAGTTAGGGACACACATGTACCCGGTGGTCACTCTGCCCCAAGAGCCTGTGCATCTCCCCAGCCACCTCCCGCCCAGCACGGCTGTGGCCCAGTCCACAGAGCCATTCATTGCTGAGGCCTCGCTGGTGGTGAGAATCATGAGCTGAAACTTACAAGTGCATCTGTATCTATTCCTCTGCCCCCTTCTTTCCTCTTATCTGTGTGGATGCTTTAATTTAGTGGAAAGGTTAGCAAGGCAGCTGTGTGAGTCTGTAATACTGTGAATTCCTGAGTTCTACGCTGTCTCTACTACTTTAACTCATAGAGAAATGTGTGCTGACTTTAGGTATCTTCCAAGCTTTTTGTGGAAAACGGGGCCTCGTTCATCAGGAGTGAACGCTGGCTTCAGTCTTGGCTTTTCTGTGTTGGTGAAAATCAGTTCTTGTTTTACCCTGTTGAACTTGCACTTTACATATGTTTTTGCTCTGTTACTTAGACAACACCTCAGGTCTGGTGAACAATGCGTACCGTGACGGTGCTGGGGAAGTGGCAAAACCACATGTATCATACACAGCGTTGTTCCCTATTTGGTCGAATAAAACCAATCTCGTGCTCTTGGTTATTTGAAAGGAATGACATTACCAGAGCCTTCAGCTGCCTGGGCATGTCTCCACAGTAGCAAAAGTGGTCTTAGACTAAGTACTCTGAATCTTGTGTCATTTTATATGAGGTCAGTCAACCATAATGTGTTTCTTATTTGACTGAATTATTCAGAGAATCATAAAGTCACAAAACTGGGAGGGATCTTGAGATCTAGAATGTTCCAAACAGAAAACACTTTTGTCATAGCAGGAAGTTAGTTAAAACTGAGATGCAAGCAAGAGAAACTAAAAGAATATTCAAGGAACAGTTGTTTTTTAAAAATACCTTGTAACAGCATGAGGAGGAGGAGCGACTCCAGGTCCCGAGTCTGGGAGCTCTCTAGAACCAGGTTCATATCTCTCGTAGTGAGCATGTTTAAGGCCACTTTGGGCCCTGGCCCTGTGGTTCTGAGTGGGCATGTACAGTATCAGAAGGCAGTTATTGCAGTTCTTCACCCACATAAACTCCTTCCCCACAGACCACCCAGTGGCAAAATTGGCATAAATCCTGGGACCCTGCAAATGCTGCTCCCCCACTGTAGAAGGGCCTGCTGCTTGTGTTCCTCTTATGAACGTTACTTTTCCACCTTCTAAGATTCATTTTCTAAAAGCATAAAATGGTTTAACATCAGTCCTCAAAGCTTGGATTTTAGCACTTAAGCTCAAGAATAGCTCTAAACTATATGTCACAGTTAGTGGATATAAAATACTCATTGAGATTCCTTCTTTTTTTTTTTTGCCTTTTTGTAGTAGTTTAATTTTCTCTTTTTTAAAACAATGCTAGGTTAAGTAATGCTGGGTTAGTGGGCATAAAATACTCATTGGGATTTTTTTTCCTTTTTATAAAGTAATGCTGGGCTAAATTTTTCCTGGTGTGAAAGTGGACATAGAGCAACTCAACTAGAAGACACAGGAATTAGACCCACTTTGAACATCATGTTTTCTAGATGGTCCTTGAGCTTCGAGTCCATGTCACCCCCGTCGTACCCCAAGCTTTGAGCTAAGCACTGGGTCACCAGGTCCCTGGCTGGTTAAATGCCCTACAAATATGTAAGCGGGTCCTTTCGGCACCATGTGATTAATGTAATGATAGAGGCGTGCATGGGGTCTCATCATAGGAGCCCTCTGGGCCCGACCAGCAGGGGCACAGGAGTGACTTGGCAGAGGAAAGAACTTGTGAGCTGAGTTGTCAGAGGAGAGACATGAAGGGGAGGAAGGGAAATCTAGACAGGCAGAAACAGCACAAACAAGCCTGAAATTTGGTGTTAGGGGAACATCAAGTGGCTTCGGAGAGGGGAGGCGCAGACAGACCCCATGGTAGGGTTGCTCAGAGGCTCACCCTGCAGCCAGTGCTTTTGTACTGGGGATTGAACCCAGGGGCATTCTACCTCAGCTATACCCTCAGATCTTTTGATTTACTTATGTAAATCAGGATCTCATTCAATTGCTGAGGGTCTCACTAAGTTGTTGAGACTGGCCTTGAACCTGTATCTTCCTGTCTCAGCCTTCCAAATATTGGGATTATAGGCATGCACTACCACTCCCAGCTTACATTTGATTTTCTTTGGAAATCTCAACAACTGGCATGGGCAAATGACCCCTAGTAACTAACTTGGGACCTTTCTGGATGTGCTGCCTTTCACCAGAGGCTGTAACATGGAGCTGGAGACCATGACGTACATGTCCTTGGGCCTGGGAGAACCTACAGACTAATCCATGGGTGGGCTGCACTCTGCTGCCTGCCCTGGCCACCCTCGTGAGAGGAGAGTGCATGGCGAGGTGTGGCCGTGCAGGAGCAGGCGTGCTAAGTGCTGCAGACACAACTGGGTAGCTGCCACCTTCCCATCCTTCTTGGCCTTAGACTGCCCTCAAACGTAACAGATCATTTTAGTACAGTGTGAAAGGTTGGAAAAATCTTTTCATGGGATCACCCGCCAAGTGGAAAGGAAGGATTTTTTTCAATTCAGGGGTCACACAGCCACCATGTGGGAAACCTGGCTCTGTTAAGGCAGGAGCACTATGGCAGGGTTGGGCAAAGCCTATTTCTTTGAGGGTTTTTGTTGTTTTGTTTGTTTTGCAGTACTGTTTTGCAGTTTTGTTTGTCTGTTTTGCAGTACTGGGAATGGAACCCAGGGGCCCTCTACCACTGAGCCACAGTCCTTTTTGAGACAGAGTCTCCCTAAGTCATCCAGGCTGGCCTTGAACTTGTGATCCTCCTACGTTGGCCTCCTGAGTCACTGGGATTACAGGTGTGCACTACCACACCTGGCCAGATCCTATTTCTTGCTGTTACATTATTTTCCTTAAGACCCAAGTATCTTATATCCTTAACTGAATTCAGAAGCATCTAAGTTCATGTTTAAACTTTAGCTCAGCTTTACAACCAAGAAACATACCACTTTTCAGGTTTACTTTTCATATCTGTCATACACACACACACACACACACACACACACACACACACACAAATACATACCCTTTTTTTTCATGTGTGTGACTAGCCACATTCTACCACTGAGTTATGCTCTCAACCCTTTTTATGTTTTAATTTTGAAACAGGTTCCTGTTGAGTTGCCCAAGCTGGCCTTAAACTTATGCTCTTTCTATATCAGCCTCCCAAGCTTGGGATTAAGACATGCACACCACACCTGGCACATTTCTGCTTTTTAACATACCCTTTCCATCAAGAATCCTCTGTGGGTGGGTCTAACATGACAGCAGTGTCTAAAAATTAAGTCTGAGCTGGGCGTGGTGTCTCATGCTTGTAATCCCCACGCTGGGAGGCAGACAGGAGGATGGCGCAGGTTCGAAGCCAGCCACGCGCGCTGGCTTAGGAGACCCTGTTTCCAAATAAAAATGTAAAAATAGGTCTGGGAGTGTAGCCCGGAGGTAGAAGGGCTTCCAGGAACCCCAGTACCACCAAAAAAATAAAAAATAAAAAAATAAAAATTAGGTCTGTCCTGAACCCTAATGGGACCCGTCATTGAATTGCCTGTGCCGAGGGAATTTTTAAGAGACAATAGATAGCCCCTTGTCAGAGATGTTGAAAAGGAGGTTTAAGTTATGAGTGAGGGGTAAATTTTGAAAGTCCTTCTTAAAATTCCTTCTAGTCCTGTGACTTCATGATTCCATGAATGCCATTTATTACATTGAGCAACCCAAACCATCACCAGTCCTATGGCTGACTTCACTCAGACAAAGAATATATTGCCAGTAAATTGCTTTCGGATTTTTTTTTTTTTTTTTTGTATCTAGGACCTAATAGATTTGGTCCTAGAAAAAGATAGCAGAAGTGGAAGTTAATCATGGTACCATCTCATCAAAAATAAATACCTCAAAATGTTCACCTTTACGAGTCAAGAGTATCTGACTATTTGGGGACAAGAAAAAAAAGTGTCTGGAAATTGCAGGTTGGTTCAAAGGTTAGATTTGGAATTTAACCTTGATGTTTATGATTTTTTTTTCTTGATTTTCTGAGATGCATGAGAGGGTGAGCTATATAACTTTAAAAAAAGGGAAAGTGGTTTGAAAAGGTATTTTATGTACAAAGATACTTTATTGTCATCTAAGTAGATGGCAGCCTTTTGTCATTAGTGCCCACCAGTATGAAGTACAGACCAAAAGGTATCGTGGTTAGCCGTTGTACTTATATTTTTGTGTCTTATGCCATGCTTTTTAAACAACTTTGTTTTTCAAGGTACTGTCACTTCACAAAAGCAAATCTGGAAAGTACAAAAACTTTCATTAACTGGATGGCAGGGCTGGTGCCTGCCACCCCCGCAGTCAGAACCAGGGTCACGGACTCTTCCATGCTATGCGGCCATGAGACTGTGGCCCATTCTGGACCTGGCTGCAGTGGACATGTTGCTTTCTGATTTCTTTTTCTGGAATGAGGAGAGTCCCCAAGGGGTTGGGCCGAGAATGTGGTGAGCCGCGAGCTGACACACATCTGTCCAGGGTGGTTCTAGCCAAACCCCTCTGGCATTTGCCATGCTCTTTGCCATTGGTTTCCACCAACCAGCCTGACTGGTTTTGCCTTGACCTTCTGAATGTGATGCCCTGGTTCTGGGCAAGGGAGCAGGTGTGTTTTGATGTCAGGATTCGGTCCCACGTCCCATGCTGCTGAATGCCGCTCATTTTCCCACTGTGCTGCCCTCTAGCCTCTAATGTACGTGTGGCCGTTACCAGTGTAAGGCCCCGTGCAGAGTTGCCTCCATGGTTTAAAATAAATATCTGTGAATACCTGCCTGCAGTTGTGGTCCCATCACTGTTGCTCTGCGTGACCCCTGATGCCCTACAACCCTGTTGGTGCCACCCTGGTGGGCTCTGGCCCGGCAGGGTGAGTGAGTGAGTGGGGAACTTTTCAGATCACTCCTGACCTAGCTATCCAGACCTCAGAGAGCGCCGAAGTCTGGAGACACAGGGAGCCACTGTCACAGCACTGAGCCCAGCACATGGGTGGCAGCCATGTGGTCCTTTGCTGTAAGTCTCCTTCTACTGATAAAGTGTCCAAATGAGGAGAAAAGACTCTGGGCCAGAAACAGCCAGAGAAAGCCTCTGAAAACGTGTGATGTCCTTTCGCTGGAGAAGAAAATCAATACAAGAAGATATCTGACAACCCCTCTGCTGTGGAGTAGCCAGCGAGTGGTGGTGGGGTGGTGGGGTGCCCCAGCACAGACTCACCCATTCTTCAGAAGCCCCACCCGCCTCCTGTGAAGAGGAGAGGTGGTTAGTGCGGTCCGCCTTGGAAGACACCTCCCCTCCAGGTAGCTGCGCCCAGAGAGATCCTGGCCCCGGGGTCCCTGGCTGGTGACCCCCTGGACCAAGTGTGTCTCAACATCAAGGAGCCACACCTATCTGGGTGTTCCTCTGCCATGGGCCATGAGCCCTGTGTATTTAACCTTGAACAGACAAGAATTTATCTGGATGAACGCTAACTCTGTTCTTTGGTGGTGTTACTACTTTCTCAGGAGTCACTAAGAGATGGATTGGTGTAACTTAAAGCTTATATCAAAGTGGAGCCCCAGTTGCCAAGTACATTATTGAAGCCACTCCTAATTGTGAGAAAATGTCAGCCAGGCCTTGTTTGAATTGTTTGTATAAATATGCAGGGCATCTCGGTGATGCACGGCCACGGCTCACTCCTGGGCTCAGGCGCAGCTGTACAGTGGTCAGCCTCTGAGCACGGGAGAAGAGTCCACAGGGAGTGCATGTCTCCCACCTGTGTCCCCGCACACTGACAGTGTTGCTTAATCAGCTCAGTGTTTTTTTTAAAACATTCTCAAGTAAATGAGAGATTTAAAAAGAACTTGCCTCAGAAAATCAAAGTTAGCTTGTTCAGAACCCCAGCTGAGTGCCTTTTAAAAATAAAAGTTCCCAGGTTGGGGATGTAGCTCAGTGGTGGAATGCTTGCCTGGCATGCGCCAGGCCCTGGGTTCCATCCCCAGCACATCAATAACAAATAAAGTAGCCAGATGTGGCAGCACACACCTGTAATCCCAGTGCTTGGTAGGCAAAGACAAGAAGACTGCAGGTTTGAGACCAGCCTCGGCAGCTTAGTGAGGCCCTGTTTCAAAATAAAAAATAAAATGGGGTGGGGGGCGTAACTCAGAGGTAAAATACTCATAGATTCAATCTCCAAGCCTACACATAATTGAAATAAAATAAAAGCTCCTGTTCCTCATAAGTGCCTCATTGCTACAGGGCATCTTTAGGGGGAGGGTGAAGCAGAGCTTGTTCTCTGGATCCTAGTCCACACCTTCTGGGCGATTCTACTTTCTCGAGGGATTCTGGCCATGCATGCGTTAAGTCTGGCCTGGCCTCTTTAAATCTCAATGTAGCCGGGCATGGTGGCGCATGCTTGTAATCCCAGTGCTTGGGAGGCAGAGACAGGAGGATCGCGCTGGTTCCGGAGCCAGCCTCGAAGGCTTAAGAGACCCTATTTCCAAATAAAAAAATATAAAATAGGTCTGGGAGTGTAGCCCGGAGGTAGAAGGGCTTCCAGGAACACCAGTACTACAAATATAAATAAAAAAATAAATAAATAATCTCAATGTACCAGTATTGGGAATGGCCTAGGAAGATTTGAGAAAGCTATGATTATTAATATATTTCAAAAATTGGGTGAGGGGCAAATCTGTGCAAGGACTTGGTTCCTGCCTAAAAGCAGGGAACTATTCCAATGTAAATTAACCTGGCTAAAGGTGATTAACAAGTCAATAGGAGAAGAGAACTAGGCCTGTCTCTATCTAAAGACAGATCTACATGATTGGATAAGCTAGCTAAGATGGTAGGAGGGGTCGACCTTCATGAAAGGAGACATCTTGCTACACCTTCCTGGGGGAGGTACCTTACAGGGACGTTCACTACGTCAGAATCACGTAAACAAGATGGAGGTTATGGGTATAAAAAGTCCGGTCCAAGTCCTATAACGGGATTGGTGAGTTGGCCCAGGCCACCTTCCCCCCTCATGCCATTTTGGCATGGGGCTGTAACTATTTTCTGTATTTCTATTTTCTGTATTTCTATCTTTCTAATAAACTTCTTTAAATCTTCAGCAACTGTCCAAGCTATGCATATTTATTCTTAGGACAAGAACCCGCGGTTTTTCTGGTTTTGGTCATTTTGGGTCTTGTTATGGGTTGGGGGAAAGTGTGTCTGGGACCCTCGCAGAGGTTCCCGGGGAACAGTTTCCCCACAACCACATTCTCTGAAACTGTAACACTCAAGCCTTCAGAGGAACTGGTTTCAAAGTTCAATGAGTTTCTACTCTTTAGCTAGTGAAGGGAATGTTCTAGCATGGGGCAGGTCCACAGCAGGAATGGCCTCAGCTGGAGACAAAGATGAGGAAGACGGTGTTCTCCAGTGAAGGATTTCATGCAGTTGAGTTGATTGATTATTTTTGTACTGGGGATTGAACCCAGAGGCATTTTACTTCAAGATACGCTCCCAGTTCTTTTTATCTTTTATTTTGAAACAGGGTCCCATGAAGTTTCTGGGTCTCACTAAGTTGCTGAAGTAGAATTATTTTTTTTGGTACTGGGGATTAAAGCCAGAGGCATTCTACCTTCTAACCATGTGAAGGCCTGGCCAAAGGAAAACAAAAGGATTTCAGGAAAGGGGGAAATGCCTCTAAGCAATATTCTGCCCCCCCCCCCCCCCCCCCCCGCCAGCCCCATGAATTTACCTGACCTGCCTGTTGTTAAACACACCAGTCGGGGAAACACACGCCAGCCTTGCTCCGGCTTCCTCCTAACACCCCATAAATAGCCTAGTCTGTAAGGAAGGAACCCTGGCTCTGGTGGACTCTCCCACTCAGTTCCCCTCCCAGGCTCCTCTCCAGTTAAAGAGCCTGTTCTGATCCATAGAGCTGCGTTTTTCTTTATTCCTGTATTTTCTAACACTAACTACACCTCCAGCTCTCTCTTACTTTTTTCTTTTGGAACAGGGTCTCACTGGGTTGCTGAGAATCTCTCTAGGTTGCTGATGCTATTCTCAAATCTGTAGTCCTCTTGCTTCAGCCTCTCACGTGCTGCGGTTACAGCCATGCGCCCCACACCAGCTCCTCCCTTTTGCGTTTTTAAGTGGC
Organism: Muscardinus avellanarius; assembly: GCF_963383645.1. Classification (NCBI taxonomy): domain Eukaryota; kingdom Metazoa; phylum Chordata; class Mammalia; order Rodentia; family Gliridae; genus Muscardinus; species Muscardinus avellanarius. The sequence continues at coordinate 139,186,442 of NC_137787.1, read as the reverse complement.
CTCCAGACTCAGCTCAGGATGTCCAGGGGTTACGGTGCCGCACCAAAACCGTACCGGTGTGAGATGTAGCCGCGGGTGCTTGTTCTTAGCTATTTTAGAAAAGAATAGCCAGAACTCTTCTGCGGTAAGCGTAAGCAATTTTATTATTACAAAGGCAGAAATAAAGAGACAGAAATTACAAAGCACTGCATTAGAGGTGCAGTGGAGTGACTTGAAAATAAGTCACTAGAGTTTTTGGGTACTGAGCAGTTTTTATAAGATTCATGATCTCCTTTCTCCCATTCTGTTTGGCCAATAGTCTTTCCACCTCCCCCAACCTAATGCAGGCGCAGGCCCACCAATGATCACCATGGGGCCAGCCTTTCTTGTTAGATTCATGACCAAGATGTGTTACTTGGTTAACAAGGTCAGGGGCTCCATGGTATGTGCCCACTACAGAGAGGCCTGTACCATCTTCCCGTGTCCTTGGGGAGTTTTCAGCCTTTTTCTATCTTTATCTTCTACAAGTTATTTATTATGTTGAAAACTTGTCTTTAAAGTACGGAAGTTTGGGGCTATAACTCTTTTGTGTACTTGGTAATTAATATAGGTTTTCTTAACTTTAAACTACGGTGAGAATTTAGTGTTTAACATTCCATGTTTAGCTGGGTTAACAGCTAACTTTTAGCTGACCGAGGTCAGTATTGGCTGCAGCTCTTGGCTGACAGCTTAGAGGCAAAGGAAAGGATTTTATTGTTTTGCCTAAGTAGGAAAGCTTATTCTTATTAGCCATTAATACAGCTCTTATTAACAATCAATACAGGCTCAATTCCCATCACAGGGCTGAGGATGCCTGCATGCTCACACTTGTAGCTGATTTCTTTTTTTTTTTTTTTTTAAACCCAGGGGTATTCTACCTCTGAAATACACCACAGCCTTATTTTATTTTATTTTTTTTTAATTTGGAGACAGGGTCTCATCTCTCTAATTTGCTAAGGTTGGCCACAAACCTGTGATCCTCCTGTCTTAGCCTCCCACTTCTACTGGGATTATAGGTGCGGGCGACCATAGCCAGCTGGTCTCTTTTTAATACAAAAAAAAAGTATCAATCAAGTAGGAATGGGAATGGTGGCACAGTGCCTGGGAGGCTGAGACAGAAGGACTGCAGATCCAAGGCCAGTCTCGGCAATGTAGCCAGGCCTTAGCAACTTAGCAAGACCTTATTTCAAAAATAAATAAGTAAATAAAGAGGGCTGGGGTCCCATCCCCAGTACCAATAATAGTGAAATAGGATCCTAAATTGTTCTATTTCTACATCAAAACAGTATTTATTAAGCTCTTCAGAAATTATTCTAGCCTGGCGTGGTGGCGCACGCTTGTAATCCCCGCATTCAGGAGGCTGAGAGCGAAGGATCACGGTTCGCGGACAGCCTCAGCTACTTAGTGAGGCCCTCTGCAACTCAGTGAGACCCGGTTTCAAAATAAAGAATAAGAGCCGGGCATGGTGGCGCACGCTTGTAATCCCTGCGCTTGGGAGGCTGAGACAGGAGGATCGCGCAGGTTCGAAGCCAGCCTCAGCTGGTTTGAGAGACCTTGTTTCCAAATAAAATATAAAAAAGGTCTGGGAGTGTAGCCTGGAGGTAGAAGGCCCCTGGAACATCCCCAGTACCACCAAAAATAAATAAATAAATAAATAAATAAATAAATAAATAAATAAATAAATAAATAATAAAAAAATAAGGCAGGGGGTATAGCTTGGGGGTTGAATGCCCCTGGGTTCCCTCCCCAGACCCGCAAAAAAGAAATGATTCTAAAGATCTTAGTTCTAAAGACCCTGAGGTGTGGGCGGGTAGAAAGTGCTGTTCCCAAGCCAGGCATGGAGGCATATGCCTGTATATAATCCCAGGGCTTGGGAGCCTGAGACAAGAGAATCTCGGGTTTGAAGCCAGCCTTGGCTGTCAGCAATTTAGCAATACCCTGCTTCCAAATAAAATGCCCCTGGGTTCAATCCCCAGTAAGGGAAGGGAGGAGGGAGAGAAGGAGGGAGGGAGGGAGGGGGAGGAAAGGGAGGAAGGGAGGGAGGGGTATGCTCACCACAGTCCAGGGTACCTGAACCCAGATCAGCCCATGCTGAGAGCAATCTTGACGTAAAGAGCAGGGCTGTGGTGAGGAGTGGGGCCCACAGTCTGTTATACCACGTCAGCCGACTCTCTCTAATGAGCCTGATGTCCCAGAGGATGCTGGCGGTTGCTTTCTTGGATTGTTTTATTGTTTTCTTCTTTTTAGGGAGGAGTATACTAAGAAGGGAAAATGTTTTTCACTTCCTCTTCCCGGCTCCTCTGCCCCTCCCTCCCCCTGCACCCAGGGTGCTCAGACCCTGCCCTTCCTCTGGTGCGGGCTTCTGCCTGGTCCTGTGCTACAGGTTCCCGTACACTGTCGCCTACCTGGAGGCGCATCATTCTCTCTTGAAGCCAAGGAGAGAAAGGAAAACGGGGAAGACAGCCTTTAAGGGCCCAATTGAGATCATAGAGTTTTAGAGTGAGAATCATCTGATCTAAGGCCCTTATTTATTTCTTTGTTCTTTATTTATTTTTGGTAGTGGAGATTGAATTCAGGGGCATTCTACCTCTGAGCTATGCCCCAAGAACCCCTCACACCCATTTTTGTTTTTGTTTTGTTTTATATTTTGGCACAATGTTTATCTAAGTTACTGAGGGTCTCTGTAAATTGCCACGACTGGCCGTGAACCTGAAATCTCCTGTCTCAGCCTCCCAAGTACTGGGATTACAGACATGTGCCACCACACTCAGCTAAACTTATTTTTAAAATAAAAATAAAATAAAAATAAGTAAACAACAGAAGAGAAAAATACTTGCTTACTGTGGAAAAATGAGGAAGATATACTGATGGGTAAAAAGAGGAATTTGGAGCTCTCTGCAGTACCCCTCAGAGACAACAGATGTCCGCGCGGCCCCAGGCCAGCATTCTGAGGCCTCTGCAGCCCCCGAGGTTGCTTCCTTGAGTGGCTCCCTCATTACTCTGGGGCCTGGGGGTGACAGATGGTGGCCCGCACCTTAACCCAGATATTCAGTCCCAGCAGTGGGCTTGCTAGGCACAGACATAAGCATTCAAATTGATGCTGGAGTCAGGATGGAGAACTTGGGAGCGTAAAAGGCTGGGGGCCTGGACAGAAGGAAAGAGGATTTCTTTTGTCAGGAAGTAAGAAAAACTGAGAACCCACACTCTTAACCCCCCCCCCCCAGCCTCATCCTCTCCCCCTAGTTACCAAGAACATCCTTTGTACACATGAAAGGAGACTGCTCTGGGCAGCAGAGGACTGCTTTCTGCCAAGTTCCTAAGCTCGGTCTCCATGGAATGCTTCACAGCACCAACGTACACCTCTTTCAATAGGGGTGGCTTAAAACAAATCAACCAAACAGATCATAAACTGTGTACTATTTAAAACCTGCTGTCGGGCGTGGAGGCCCACACTTGTAATCCCAGTACTTGGGAGGCTGAGACGGGAGGATCATGGTTCGTGGCCAGCTTCAGCTACTTAGTGAGGCCCTCTGCAACTCGCAACTTAGTGAGACCCTGTTTCAAAATAAAGAATAAAATCACGCTGGGATGTAGCTCAGAGGTAATATGACCCTGGGTTCAATCCCCACTACTGCAAAAAACTAAATAAATAAAAGTAAAACCTGCTGAGCCGGGCACTGTGGCACACACCTGTAACCCCAATACTTGGGAGGCTGAGATAAGAGGATTGCAGGTTTGAGACCAGCCTCCACAATCTGTCAAGAAATTGTTTCAAAATAAGAAATTTTTAAAAAGGCTGAGGGCCAGGCATGGTGGCGCACGCTTGTAATCCCCGCGCTTGGGAGGCAGAGACAGGAGGATTGCGCAGGTTCGAAGTCAGCTGCGTGCGCTGGTTTAGGAGACCCTGCTTCCAAATAAAAATGTAAAAATAGGTCTGGGAGTGTAGCCCGGAGGTAGAAGGGTTCCAGGAACCCCAGTACCACCACCAAAAAAAAAAAAAAAAAAAAAAAAAAGGCTGAGGGTATAGCTCTGAGGTAGAATACCCTTGTGTGCAATCCCCAGTATCAAAATAATAATAATAATAATAATAATAATAATTAAAAAAGGAAAGCCCCTGCTGTCTGCATTCAGCAGTGGAGCAGTGGTGTTCTTTCTCCATAGACATTTACCAACAGCAGAGTCTCAGGCCTGAGCAGTTTCTTCTGTCCAGGTGTCCCAGCATGCCCTGACTGCATCCTCTATCACAAGTGCTGTGATGAGCAACTTTCTCTTCTACCACGTCTTTATTCCTTCAGATGAGTTCCAAGGTGTCTGTACTGGTATCAGGCTACTGACACATGTTAATTTTCTTTCTTTTTTTTTTTTGTGGTACTAGGGGTGGAACCCAGAGGCTTTCTACCTCCAGACTATACTCCCAGACCTATTTTCTATTTTATTTGGAAACAGGGTCTCACTAAGCTGCTGAGAGCCTCACTAAGTAGCTGAAGCTGGCTTCGGACCTGCGCGATCCTCCTGTCTCAGCCTCCCAAACGCGGGGATTACAAGCGTGTGCCACCACGCCCGGCTACACGTGGTAATTTTCAGAGAGGTGGAGCCGGCAGCACATGGAGATCCTGCTTCCCCAAGCCGTGGCGGGAGCAGGAGGGAGCCTCAGCTCCCTCATCGGGAAGTGGAGCCATGACAAACAGCAGTGCCCACCTCACGGGCCGTGAGGACGCGGGGTCGGTCAGCACTGAGGCCAGCCCTGGAGGTTGTGGCCCCTACAGCTGGTCTTCTTCCCTTGTTTATGGAGGAGAGGCGCTGCAGGGAGCCCAAGGTCGTGGTCACGGCTGGTGGGGCAGATCCAGAAGAGAGTATACTATCCTTTTCTGCTGCTGCAGCACACTTCCAGGTAGTTCCAGCCATCTCCTATACCTTTGTGCACTTGTTATTTCCAAATACATGGGGATGGTGAGTGACCTGGTCCCCACTGACTTCCCTCAGCCCCTGCTGGTTCCTGTCTAGCCTGGGAAGGACACTGTTCTCAGCAGGACAGTGCTGTGGTTGTGTTAGGAGGACCCATGAGGGAAGGGTCCCTGAGCCCTCCCACCTCTGCACAGGGCAGCTGGCAGCCAGTGCTCTGCGGATGAGCGGCTCCCACCCTTGTCCCACTGTGCCCCACTCAAAGGCCACTCCTCAACCCCCAGCACCCTGATTTCAGGTCATTCCTGGGGAGATTCAATCCTGCGGCTGCTTGGGTATTTTTAGATGAAACGGAAGTGGCTCAGCAATTAAAGGCTGTGTCGTACCTGGAGTGTCGGCCCAGCCGGGAGGCACTGAGGACAAGTGGCCAGGTGTGCTTGGCCCATGGCTCAGTCTGGAGCAGGGAATGAGCAGGAGAGAGACCGCAGCACTCGGCCGCAGGCCAGGGAGCAGATGGCAGGTGCAGGGAGCCCTTCCCAGCTGCCCCCTGTGTTCACCTCCCCCTGAGTCCACCTTTACCTGACGAGGTTTGACGGGGATGCAGTGTGAGTGCTGTCCTCGTAGGCAAGGATTCCCTAGTGTACTGATGTCCATTCACAAACATGTCAAAGTCAATCACCAAGCCACACATGAGAAGGAGGGAGGGAATGGGGCAGGGACTGGGGAAGGGCTAATCGGGTGATGTGTGCATGCGTGCCTCTGCCATCTTGTACTCCATGAAGATGTATGACTACAATGCACCAATTTAAAAAAAAATTTTTTTGGTGGTCCTGGGGTTCCTGGAAGCCCTTGTACCTCGGGCTACACTCCCAGACCTATTTTATACTTTTTTAATTTTTTTTTTTTTTTGGAAACAGGGTCTCTTGACTTCCGGGAAGATGGCGACCGAGAAAAGCGGGGCTTAAGAGTCCCGCTAACAACCAATCTCCATTACCACAAAAAGAGCGCCTTTCATAGCCAGAAAACACCATCACCAGAAAAACAAAAAAAACCACCAGGCTCCAGAGAGAAAGCGGACTGAGAACAGAGCTCAGGGCCACAGAGGAGACACACGAGCCCGAGGACGCGGCAGCAGCGCCATACTGCCGGCGGCAGCGGTGACCTCAACGGACGGCTACAGCAAGCCAGGTGAGCCGCTGCGGAACAGCCAGGCGGGATCTTTCGGCGCAGACAGCATTTAAAGCTCCCAGTGGCTGAGCTCAGCACACGCTGCAGGGATTCAGAGTGGAAATCAAAACCAGAGAAGAAAAAATACGCCAGCCTCATGGCCGAGGGCGTGGCAGAGGCGCCATATTGCCACCGGCGGCGGCAGCAGCAGTGAATTCACTGAGTCCAGTACAGCTACATCTGCGTACTCAAGAACAGTGAGTCAAATTGCGGGCCACAGAGGAGAAATCGCAGTATTGGGCCTCCTGGGACTTGACCCAGTGAGGGAGTGGTGGTGGCAGAGATATCACACCATAGGAGAACGCCCAACCTGGCACCCCCCACAGTCTAAAGCAGCCTCTATCGACTCCCTGGGTCGGAGACTCTGTGATACAACCCAGTAAAGGAGTAGTGGGGTCTGAGATACTACTGACTCAAGATCCAGAGCACCTTAAGTGAAGCCATAGTGACCCAAGGGAAGAACCCAGAGAAGGCACAAACCTCCGAAATCATGGGAAAGAGGAATAACACTGGAGTAATGAATGTGCACAACCCCACAACATCAGAACCTGATAAAACAGAAAATCAGAGATTTCTAGAAGATCAAATCAGGAAAATAACTGTAGAAATAATAGAGGTGCTTCGAAAAGAACTCAGAGAGAGCCAAAAAGAGATAAAGGATGCAATTAATGAAGTAAAGGCCTCAATTCAAAGCACAAACAACCGATTAGAACACATGGAGAACAGAATCTCGCTCTTAGAAGATGAGCAATCCAAAAATGAATGCATAGTTTCTAATCTAGAAAAAAATATCCAACAGCAGGAATCTGACATTGAAGAAATATGGGCCCATCTTAAGAGAGCTAACCTAAGAATAATTGGAATAGAGGAGGGAAAAGAAAGTGATACCAAAGGGATCAACAATCTCTTCAAGGAAGTAATAGCAGAAAATTTTCCAAATATAGAGCAAGAGGTTGATACACAGATCCAGGAAACTTATAGAACTCCCTTTAGACAGGATCGGAGAAGAGGATCCCCACGCCATATAATTGTCAAAATGACCAATGTGGAAGCCAAGCAGAGAATCTTAAAGGCAACAAAAACAAAGGGCCAACTGACATTCAGAGGCAAACCAATTAGAATCACTCCAGACTTCCCAAACCAAGTCATGAGAGCCAGAAGGGCTTGGAGTAACATATTCCAAACTCTGAAAGAAAACAACTTCCAGCCAAAAATTTCCTATCCAGCAAAACTTTCTATCAAATTAGATGGAGAAATAAGAAGCTTCCATGACAAACAGAAACTGAAGGAATTTATGTCTTCAAAACCAGCGCTAGAGAAAATACTCAAAGAGATTAACTACAAAGAAGAAATAGGTAACACTCACCAGAACCAGAGAAACAAGAGTTTCCATCCAACAGACAACTAAGATTGGTTATCTGTGGAGATTCATTATTTATGTTAGTCTTTTACCTATCTCTAAGTTGTATTGTTTGCCTTTATTGTTGTTAATTTTTAGGATTTCTAGTTGGAATATTAATATACCTTCAGATATAGCATTTGGAAATATTTTATCCAATTCTATTAGTAACTTTTAACTCTGTTTACATTGTCTTTGGATATACAATATTTTCTTTTATTTTTTAGGGAGTTTGTATATTCTTCTGTTGCCTGTGCCATTGAAATCATATCCAAGAAATCACTGCCAATTTCAATGTTGTGAGGTTTTATGACCCAGATTTTCTCCTAAAAGTTTATAGTCTTAAGATTTATATTTAGGTCTTTTATCTATTTTGAGTTAATACTTGTATATGGGATTAGGTAAAGGTCCAATTTTATTCTTTTCCATGTAATTATTATTTTTCAACAATATTTAGTTAAAAGATTATTATTTCCACCACCAAATGTTCGTGGAAACCTTGTCAAAAATAACTTGACAATATAGGGAAGAATTTAGCTCTAGGCTTGTATTTAACTCCAATGGTCTATATATCTGCCTTTAGAACAGTACTACACTGTTTCAATTATTGTAGCTTTATATGGTTTGAAATCAGAAAATATATATCTGCTAGCTTTGTTCTTTTTCAAGATCGTTTTGGGTATCTAGAATTCATATTCCATATTAGGATAGATTTTTTCTGAAAAATAAATATATAAATATATGATAGTTTCACCTAAAAAAACAGAAAAAAATATGCTCTAGTAAGAAAGAAAGCAAAAAGAAATATTGAAATGCTATCTTTAAATCATCAAACGCTTGGTATCAGACAAATGAAACTGTTATGTGAGATTATCATTTTTAATTTTGGATAAATTGCTATAATACTAGATGTCAACCACTAAGCCAAGCATGGGAAGGAGGGATGGGGAGGGAATGGGGTGGGGATCGGGTGGGGGCTGACTGGGCGATGTGTGCATGTATGTCTACAAAAGTTTGTATCCCACTATGATGTATGAATACAGTGCACCAATAAAATAAAATTTAAAAAAAGCTGAAATAAAATAACTTTCTGCCAGAAAAAAAAAAAGAAAAAGAAAAGAAACAGGGTCTCTTAAGCCTGCACGGCTGGTTTTGAACCTGCGTGATCCTCCTGTCTCCGCCTCCCAAGCGCAGGGATTACAAGCGTGTGCCCACGCCCAGCCTAATTTTTTTTTTTAATAAGCAATCAGCAAAACACCGGTGGATGGCACCCTGAGGCCTTCACCAACCCTCTGTCCCGATGGCTCTAAATCCCCTCAGCACGCAGACCTTCCTCTTCGCAGATCACTTGGTGACTCTATTTGCTGCCCGGCGAGAGCAGGGTGGTATCTGCCCTGTTCACTGCTGTTCCACAGGCCCTGGCACAGGGTGGCACGAACAAACAGACTGGAGACACGGGGAAAGCCCTTCAATTATAAACAGTAATGATTGTTAAATACAACCAGGCGTGGTGGCGCACGCTTGTAATCCCAGTACTTGGGAGGCTGAGACGGGAGGATCTGCGTTCGCGGACAGCCTCAGCTACTTAGTGAGGCCCTCTGCAACTTTTAGTAAGATCTTGTTTCAAAATAAAGAATCAAAAAGTAGGGCTGGGGGTGTAGCTTGGAGGTAGACTGCCCCAGGTTCCATCCCCAGCAGTGCACACACACACACACACACACACGCACGCATGCACGCACACACACACACATGCACACACACACATGCGCGCACACACACACAGCTATAATGAGTAGACACTGCAGTATAACTCTGGTCACATCACGTTTTCCTTCCTCCTGGACTGGATGAAAGACGCCTCTGAGGCTCGTGTTCTGAGGGGAAGCGACCGGGGTCCACACAGCGGGAGCACAGGGCGCAAACGGCAGGACAGGCCGGCCGGACCGGGACGCGCAGGGACGTGAAACTTAGCAGTGCTGTGCGTGGCTCACAGGAGGGCCAAGGAGGACTTTCACTTCCTTTTTCGTCCATTTCTGTACTGTTCAGCCCTGAATGTTTTTATAAATGAGCATTTCGTTTCATAATGATCTCTGCAGTCAAGAAATAGAGTGGTAAGATTTTGTAATGGGATGAGAGAAATGTTGAAGCACATTTGACATGAGAAGCCGCTCACTGTGTAACCGTGTGTGTGTGGGGGGGGGTTAAGAAGTTGCAAAACAGCAGGAACCACCACCATTCTACCTGTGTGAGGAAAGATGTGTGGAAACACAAAGGAACGCTCTCCGGGATGTTATTTGGCTGCACGAAAATGTTAAAAGCGCTTATCTTAGAATGGGGGGATTATCACTACCATGTTCTTATACATTTATGTATTTTAAGCAATGAAAATATATCACTGTCTGTTTAAAATGGGGGGAGAGATCAGGGATTGGTGGCACATACTTATAATTCCAGTATTTAGGAGGCTGAGACAGAGGACATGCAGGTTCAAAACCAGCCTCAGTGACTTAGTGAGACCCTGTTTCAAAATAAAAAAGTGAAATCAGGATGGGGAGTAGTTCAGAGGTAGAATGTCCCTGGGTTCAATCCCCAGTGCCAAAAAGGGGGAAGGATTAAAGCCTGTTACCCCAAGGTGTTAGGAATGATTCGAGGGTTGAAGAAGCCGGCTGGGCTCCTTCCAGGGCTGTGCCCAAGTCCCCCGACCAGCTCCTACGGCTTCCTGCACCTCTGCGACGTGGCCCACACCCAGCTCAGCCCTGGAGTGGAGTCGGGGGTCCTGCGTTTGAGCCCTGGCGCCTGCACCTTCCAGCACAGTGATTGTGGGCGTTCGGCTTTGGTTCTTTACTTGCAGAAGAGAGCTCTTAGCTGGCCAGCGCAGCTCAGAGGATCAGAGGTTTTGCAGTAAAATAAAAATGTGTGTATGTCCCAGGAGGACCGGTAAGTTCTCTGGGCAGGCTGGTTTTAACATTACATTGCTGTTTTATCCTGTATAGATTCCGAGTGTAACTTTCTTAGTTGCCCACGGCCTATTTTATTTCTGGAGGGGCCTGCCTGCTTCATATTTGTGGACTGTTAAAGTCTTCTGAACCCTCGATCTCTAAGAGCGGGTATCCTTGTTCAGTAGGCTAAGATACTTTTTTGTATTCCGTGCCAGTGGCTTTCTCTGTGATTTAATTTGTGGGAAGTAGAAAGGACTTCTGCCAAAAGCCGACTGCCCCCTCAGGCTGCCCTGACCCAGCGCCATAAATGACGCCTTTGAGGAAGGAAACGAAAGCTGGCTTGGGCTGCCCCCCACCGCGCCTGCAGGGGTGCTCCTCTCCAGGAGGCAGGCAGAGCTGGGGGGCCCTCGCCCCTCCTCCCTACCTGGGAGGTGGGAGGTGCTTTGCACGTTGTTTTTTGCCTCCTCTTTTCTGGGAATGAGTACACCTGTGGCAGTCGACAGTCACCTGCAGGAGGATTTGCTGGGCTGCTCATTCCTGCCAAACACTGTCCTCCAGGGCACAGCCAGGTGGCAGGTACTTCTCAAGTTCCCTAGGGAAACAACACAGTTGCTATCAATAGGCCTTCCAGATCTTTTAAAAAGATCCCTTTCCACAAGACTGCAAAGGAGCCTTTCCCTACCCTTCAGAGCCAACAGTATGTTTCTTTTTTGACTGATGATGATGATGGTGGTGGTGGTGGTGGTGGTGGTGATGACGATTGTTCTGAGGGGTAGAACCCAGGCTCTCACACACACTGGGCAAGTGCTCTACCACTGGGCTACACCCCTGGCCTGACACAGCATTCACTTCTGTCCCCTTTGCCTCTGTGACTCCTGCAGGCACATACTGCCTCTCCCTGAGGAGGAGAAAAGCCATCCTGTCCCACTCAGCAGCTTAGAACCTACACCCTCCCACCAGCTTCCGACGCCCTCCCAGGTAGCCTCAGGGTCTAGCAGGGGAAACACACTAATAACATACTGAAACAATAGTTTAAAAATGTTTAAGTAAGCTGGGTGTGGTGGCGCACGTTTGTAATCCCAGAGCATGGGAGGCTGAGACAGGAGGATCACACAGGTTCGAAGCCAGCCTCAGCTACTTAGTGAGGCTCTCAGCAACTTAGTGAGACCCTGTTTCCAATTAAAATAGAAAATAAGTCTGGGAGTATAGCGTGGAGGTAGAAAGCCCCTGGGTTCCACCCCCAGTACCACACACACACAAAAAAAGTTTAAGTAAGACATGCATTTGTAAATGCATACATATGTAACCTGTTACTAAAATAATTGTACTTATGGAATCTTAGAGAGGTCAGTGACTTATCCAAGGTCCCCACAAGGCTCTGTAGAGCAGCAAACAGATGGCAAATCGCCCTTTTCTTGAGCCAGTAAACTACACTGGGCCAGACAAAGCCCAGGGAGTTGGAAGGAGTCCCTTGTTTGCCACATCACTCTCCATGAACAGGGTGCCAGCTGCCCCTGCCTGGCTCACACAGGTCCAACCAGTCATTAATATGTGAGCCAGTGTCACTCTCCTGTCCCCAGGAGACAAACTCCACCCCTTTCTTGGCATCCTGTCCCTAACAACTATACATGACCCATTCTTTTTTTTTTTTTTTTTCCTTTCAGGTCTGTGGATGGAAGCCAGGGGCATTCAACCTCCAAGCTACACCCCCTGCCTTATTTTTTATTCTTTATTTTGAAGCAGGGTCTCACTAAGTTGCGGAGGGCCTCACTAAGTAGCTGAGGCTGTCCACGAACAGCGATCCCCCTGCCTCAGCCTCCCGAATGCTGTGATTACAGGCGTGTGCCACTACGCCCGGCTCCATTCTTTACCCTGGGCAGGATGTTTGTCCTATGTAGCCTTGACCCCAGAGACAGAATGGACTAAGCCAGGGAACACCCGATCCAAGCTGTGCCAGTCAGTCTCCCCCCAGCAGTGTGGAAATGAGACCCTTGAACTGAGGGCAGGTGGATCACAGGCTTGGAGGAGCAGAGGCTGCCTCTAGCGGCCGGGACCCGAGCACCATGATGAGAGGCTGTGGAAATGGTCCCTGACAAGCAGAGGTCCATCCCAGCACTGAGAGCCCTCCTGTCCCGCCCAGCTGCGCCCCTCCCTCTGAGCTCTGTGAGCCTATTGATAAATTATTTCTGTTTAATTTGCTTGAATGGGTTCTTGTTACTTGTAACCAGACAACCTTAAGACACCTGGTTTGTCTTAGCTAGAAAATCCAGGGTATTTTTATTTGTTTGTTTTGTTTTGCTTGCTTGTTTTTTTGTTTGTTTGTTTGTTTGTTTTTTGCTTGCTTGCTTGTTTGTTTGGCAGTAGTGGGGATTGAACCCAGGGGCCTTCCACTAATGAGCCATAGTCCCAGCCCTCTTTATTTTTTAATTTGAGGCAGGATCTCACCAAGTCGCCCAGGCTGGGCTCAAACTTGTCATCCTTCTACCTCAAACTCCCAAGTAGCAGAGGTTATATTCATGCACCACTGTGCCTGGCAGGAGTCCAAGAGCTCTCACGGGATAATCAGCTACCTTTTAAAAATAAGAATGTCTCTGGGAAGACACAGGCTGGGCGTGACTGGAAATGGCTAATGAGTGTGAGCCAAATCAGGGATGTCCTTGCCTCTGGGACTTCCTAGCTAATATCAGGACATTCAGAGGACTGGGGGGTTTAATGAGAGAGAGAGAGAGAGAGAGAGAGAGAGAGAGAGAGAGAGAGAGCGCGAAAGAGAGTTGGAGAGAGAGGTTTTAAGATATAGGCTCCCAGGGGAAGGCAAATCAGAGTGTAGGGAAGGTACCTTTAGCTACTGGAAAATTTGCCTAAGGTTAGTCCTGTTCCCAATAATAAGGAAATAAATCCATTATCATTATGACTCATTAGTATTTTTAATTTACACAATACCTTTCTTCCGAGGAACTCATTATGTCGATGGAGGTTCATTATGAGGAGGAGATTTGGGAGTGGAATTTATGTTGGACATAGTCTTCTAAATATGGCAACAAGGACTTTTATTACATGGGTACAGGACTTGAAGCAAATCTCTCCATAAACCAATTAAGATAAGATGTAAAACTGTGTCAAATCTGGGAATAGTGAAGGATGCTCGATATTTTTAAAGCATCTCTCAAACCCCAGGTTCATCCTCGAAATACTGAATTCACAGTGTCCTGACATTATACACTATCTCAAGTAGTACTGATTTTTTTATATCATTAAAGAAATTGATTTTAATGATAAAAATATATTGCAAACTTTTTAATTTAGCAAAGGAACATTGATTGGAGTTTCTCTTAGGAAACCTTCAAAGCTACCTTGAATTAAAAGCCTCTTTGGTTACTAGCCAATGAGATTACACACTTCCACCAACTGTACTATCTGCTGGGGAAATTTTGTTCTGTCCCTGGGAAGCTACTGGTATCAGTTTAAAGGGACAGACAGCTGCACTGGCGAACACCATCTGGAGCTGCTCCTTTTGTACAATAACAAATATCCCATAGTGAGCCCAGGGGACTCACATGCTGACCTCACAATGGACATAAAAATGATTTCAGCAGTCATATTACCTGGGGAAGCCCCAGGACAGAGTCCCAGGCATGAGAGGTGTGGGCATCTCAAGGGTACACAGGGCTAGAGGCAGAGAGTGGTGAAGGAGAACCAGCTCTCCCTGTAGCCCCTAACCTCCACCCATCGCTCCTTATCTGATTTATTTTTTTAATTTTTTATATTTATTTATTTATTTATTTATTTATCTTTGCAGGTCTGGGGATGGAACCCAGGGGCACTCGACCTCCGAGCTACACCCTCTGCCCTAATTTTTACTCTTTATTTTGAAACCGGGTCTCCCTGAGTTGCAGAGGGCCTCACCAAGTAGCTGAGGCTGTCCACGAACCGCGATCCTCCGGTCTCAGCCTCCCGAATGCTGGGATTTCAAGCGTGCGCCACCGTGCCCGGCTCTTATCTGGTTCAATAAGCATTTATCCAGCGCCTGCTAGAAGCCAGACCCAGTGCTAGGTGCTAAGCTCCCTGCCCGCAGTGCCCAGCAGGCACTGGACAGGTGCCAACACTCCTGTTCCCTGCTGAATTAAGCAAACAAACTTATCGCCTGGCTTCTTTTGGAGAGGTGCCCCATCCCCTCCTGGCATCCTGTTTAGAACAACGTACGCATACTGTGTTTCCCCTCGGCCAGCCTCTGTTTGTCTCGTGTGGCCTTGACCCTCAGGACAGAGTGGACTGAGCCAAGGTGACTCCTACCTGAGCTGGGACAGTTGAACCCTAGAGGGAAGCAGCTGCCAGAAGAGTGTAGGTTGCTGTGGACAGAGGGGTGAGGCAAGGCGGGGCCAGGGCCTGCTAAGCAACAAAGGGACATTTCAGCTAAGAGAGGAGATGAGCCGGGAGGATCCCAAGGTTCAAAGGATCGTGGCCAGCCTCAGCAGCTTAGTGAGGCCCTCTGCAACTTGGTGAGACTTTGTTTCAAAATAAAAAATAAAACAGGGCTGGGGGTAGAGCTCAGAGGTTCCATCCCCAGCACCACATACACACGAGAAAAAAAAAAAATAATAATAATAATAAACAGGTCAGAGAGTTTGACCCTGGGGCCTGCTGCTGAGAGATAAAGGGCGGGGGCGAGGCCGAGCCTGGAGGGCCTCCAGAGACACTGAACTTAAATAATACCAAGGCCGGAATTGAAGCAGCACAAGATTTATTTGTTCGAGGGCCCTCTGTCTGCCTTATGAATGAAGTGCCTGGTGGGAGACGGGCACAAGTGGGCACAGAGCACCTCCCTGCCATCACGGGACAGCGCGGTGACCGCAGTGGCCTGCGCAGAGCAGCAGCAGTGGAGTTGAAGAGAAGGCAGTTCAGAGACAGGCGAGGGAGGCCACTCAAGGGAGTGATAATGGATTACATGTGGGAGGGGAGGAGGCAGCGGTGTGGAGGATGAGGGAGCGCAGAGAGAGCCAGCTACTGCAGTCCTGAGACTGGGCGGTGCGGCTGGGCAGGGATGAGGAGGCTCCACTTGAACTGTGCTGAGCTGGAGGCATTTGAGATCTGAGCTCAGGGGAGAAATCTGAGCTGGGCGGAGACCCGTGGAGCCAGGCTCCTGGGTGGTGCTCAGGCTGGAGGAAGGGATGAGGTTTCACAGTGTATAGGAGAAGAGGAGGACATGGGATCCAGCTGGGAGGACTGCTGTCCTTGGGACGCACAGGATGGAGGTGCTTAGCCTCAGAGGGAGGCATCTCCAGCCCATGCTGAAGGCAGAGCTGCCCTGCAGCCTGGGCGGCTGTGGCCAGTGAGGCTGGGGAGCAGAGGAGGTGAGGAGAGCCAGCCCTCTGGATCCCCACATCAGTCATGGTGGCCTCAGCAAGAGTGGTGGAGGCTGGGAGGAAAGGAGGTTGGGGCGGGCAGCAGAGTGCCAGGGAGTGAAAAATAAAGGGTCAGCATGAGGCCACTGAGAAGGAACTCTGTCTTGCTTGCTGTCTTCCCCCGGCCATCGACCTAGGGATTGGCCAGAAACTAGTGTCTGGTGTTAGGTGACTGGAATTGGCCCCCACAGTAGGGCTCTTGGGCTGCCCTTGGGACACAGGAAGGAGCAGGGAGAAGCCTTCTTGGGCTTGTGGGCCTCATCTCATGAAAGAACCAAGGGGCTTAGATGGGATTTTATTTTTAAGTCTCCCCAAATGAATGTTTGCTGGTGGCATCCCTTCAAAAAGACTCACCAAGCCGGGTGTGGTGGCACACACCTGCAATCCCAATACTTGGGAGGCTGAGATAGAAGGAGCGCAGGTTCGAGGCCAGCCTTAGCAACTTAACAAGGCCTTCAGCAACTTAGTGAGACCCTGTTTCAAAATAACAAATAAAAGGGGGTAGAAATGTAGCTTGGAGGTAAAATGCCCCTGGCTTTAATCCCTAGTATCACACACACACACACACACACACACACACACACACACACACACACAGAGAGAGAGAGAGAGAGAGAGAGAGAGAGAGAGAGAGAGAGAGAGAGAGAGAGAGAGAGCGCTCTGACCAAATACCAGCCAGGTATTCAACTAAGGTCTCAGCCACAGGATGACTTACTGGATTTGGAGCTGGTGCTTCTTGGCAGGACACAGAGAAAAGCAGTTCCCAGAGGGTCCAGGGAAGGCCCAGACCTGCCCCAGGAAAGGGGCAGCAGGCAGGAGGTGGGCCGCCCCTCATGCAGCCAGGCGCATCTCTGTGGCTAGCTGAAGGCTGGGTGCTATTGGCTTTTGACCTTATTAATTCTCTCCCCTAGCACTCGGCCTTATTGGGGCCTCCAAGGTCTTTTTTTTGGGGGGGGGATAGGAGCCCTACTTGTGGTTTGAGGAGCTTCAAACCCTACCAACCTCCCCTGTACTCTCAACTCTGCCTCTCCTCGGGGTAAAGAGGACTCAAGTCCCCTTCTAGAAGCTCACTGGTAACTAAGCCTTCAAGATAAATAACCTGCTCCTTACTAAGAAACAGTCTCATCAAGGGCCAGGAAGATTGCTAGAAGTTACAATGCTTTCCTTTCTGTTTTTTCTCTCCTAATTTTTTTTAAACATGTTAAAGTTCTGTGTATTTGCATAGTTGGGCGACTCCATGCATTGGGCTGCAGTGATTCAGAACAATCCCATCCTCGAGTCACCCATCACCCCACAGTCACGCCCTGGGAGTCGCCCCACCCCTAGACCTGCCCCCATTCCCTATAGGTTGGTCTTTCCCAAATGCCACATACTGGAATCCTTCAGTCTGCGCCCAGAGTCTGCCTGGACTTTTACCACTCATTTAGGATTCATCCATGCCATTATGTCCATGTTGAACATGTTTTGTGGGACAACATTCGTGAGTAGGGAAGTATGGCAGTGCATTCAAAGTCAAAGGACATCTGGAGTGTTTCCAGTGTGGGGCAATTATGAATAAAGCTGCTGTTACCTTTGTGCATGCATTTTCATGGGAATACAAGTTATTTTCCTTGGGTAAATAACTTAGAACTCTATCTTTAATCCCTAACTGTCCCCAATTTATAGGAAGCCAGGAAGGCTGGAGGAGATTCAGGCAGTTTGCATCTAGTCACATGATTGAAGGATCTGACTAAAGTCTGGGTTCTCACCAGCAAGGCTCAGCCAGGGCCCAGGAACTGCACCTGAGAGCCAGGCTGGCGGGCCCCACAGCCAGGGCACTCAGCACAAGGAAACAGCCTCTTCCATGGTCTCCATGGTGCCTTGGTGGACACAGAGGTGCCATGGAGCCCAGCCAAAGAGGGGCAGGAGAGCTCACCAGGAGGGGTGTCCCAGGCAGAGCGATGGTGCTGCTGGCGGCATGTCCCAAAATAATGGGCCGGTTGCTAGAGGATCCAGCAACCAAGAACAAAACAATGGGAAATATGTTTGGACAGGTAGATGAGGTGTGCTGACAGTGGACCTCAGTTCTGGGTAAGGGGCTACGGTTTCTGCAGTGCGGCCATGCATCACTAAACAACTGGGATCTGAGAAACGTGTCCTTAGGCGATTTCATCACTGTGTGGACATCACAGAGTCCACTTCCATGAACTAAGACAGTGTGGCTTGTCACACTCCTAGGCCACGTGAGGACGCCTATTGTCCCTCACATGCAAAACTGACCTGAATACTGTAGGCACCGTAACACAGTGATAAGTGCTCTCGCATCTAAACATATGTAAACAGAAAAAGAATAGAAAGATATTAGGCCATAGGAACTTTTTAGCTTCATTACAATCTTAAGGGTTGTAAGTGGCCCATCCTAAACTGAAGTGTCATTGAGTAGCGCGTGACAGTACTTACTGTGCCTCTCTGGGAGCCCAGAGGGTCTATGAGCTGTGAGGAGGTCTTAGGAGCAAAATGGTGCCTGCCTAAAGTTCCGGGTAAAAATTGTTGATGAATAAGAATGCCTGAGGAAGTATTCCACCTTGAAAGTACCATTCTTGGGATATATTAAAAATAAATAAATTAAAAATAAAAAGTGCGGGCGGTGCTCTTTGAGGCTGCATGGCCCAGCTCCCTGCGTGGATGAAAGGAAACCTAGTCCATGCTGTGGTTTGGCTCTGGAGTCTCCCCCATCGGATGTGCTCCAAGGTGGGACTTTGGGGTGACTGCATCCTGAGGGCTCTGCCTCCCTCATCAGTGGATTAACCCCCTCGTGGCTGAATGGACCTCTGGGAGGTGGGACCTAGTTGGAAGAAGTAGGTCACGGAGGTAATACACTTGGGGCTTTATCTTGCCCTTTCTCTTTTCCTTTCTCTCTGCTTTCTGGCTGGCATGAGCTGAGCGACCTTCTTCCCCCATACCCTCGCACCATGAAGAGCAGAACAGCTGGCCGACCATGGGCCAAAACCTTGGCGACCATGAGCCCATGAGCCCAAATCAAGTTTCCTTCTCCAAATTGTTCTTGTGAGGTATTTTGTTCACCGCAATGCAAAGTTGCCCAACACATCACGTGATCCCTGAAATCATGCATGTCTAAGGCCTCTGTAAGGTCATGATTCCCTTTTATGTCTGAGTCCTCATCACTGCCACAGTGTCTGCTATATAATAGACACTTAGAAATATTTATGAAACAAGCCGGGCATGGTGGTACACACTTGAAACCCCAGCATTCAAGAGGCTGAGAATCATAGTTCACGGACAGCCTCAACTACTTAGTGAGGTCCTTGTAACTCAGTGAGACCCTGTTTCAAAATAAAGAATAAACAATTGGGCTGGGGGTATAGCTCAGAGGCCGAATGTCCCTGAGTTCCATCCCCAGTATCACACAAAAAGAAATATATATGAAACAAATAAGGCACTTTCATTGATTAAATATTCGGCTTAATAAGTAGTTAGCACATCAAAGTCAGGGTACTGATTTACAAAGGATTTGAATATAAACAAATAAACCCCTGTGGTTGATGATAGTTGGATAATATTCGCTCCCTCCTCCAGCCGGCCACGGAAGAAGGGGAGCGTCCGGAGGCTAGATTTTGAGCTCTGTGAAATGACCTGCTTTGGCCAGATGGAGGTGAGCAGATGTGACACAAGCGGGAGATCGGAACTGTTTGCATATTTGGACTCCTGCCATCTCCGTGAGAACAGCCCCTGGCCTGCCTGATGGCCCAAGGAGGATGCAAGGTATTTAGGTCACACCCCAGGCCCAGCCGGCTGCTTAGAGACACCTAGCTGAACCCAGCTATGATGAGCCACCCAGCAAAACTTTAGAAGAGTCAGCCAAAGACACATGCTTAGTATTATATGCTCCTAAACTTTGGAGTTATTTGTTATATACAACAGCAGACAGATACAACCTTTAGATGAAAATGCCCCAACTATAATTTTGTTGTCCTTTGTTTAGGAAAGTGAATCAGAGACTGTAGTTTTAGACCGCCTCTGACCCGCAGTTTCCTCATCTGTAAAACCTGTAAAATTTTGATGGGGATTAAGGGAACCTCGGAAAAACACTTAGCACAGCCCCTAGCACACAGAAAGCGCTGGGGGTGTGGCATTGTTATTAAGGTGTCTCTGGATCTTGAGTTCCTGTGTTGGGCAGCTGTGGTTGCTGGGTAGGGGATATGCTGGTGAGAAGAGCCCCTTGTGACAGGATGTCAATGGACGACGCTTCCTGTAGACGGAGCCCCCCCCCATCTGTGGAGAGACATCCCAAGACCCCCAGGGGGTGCCTGAAACTGCAGATCATGCCAGACCCTATACATACTATGTTTTTTTTTCTAGACTTACCTATAATACAGTTTAATTTATAAATTAGGCAAGTAGCTAGTAACAATAATAATAAAATACAGTTGTAAAGTATATTATAATAAAAGCTCTGTGGCTATGGTCTCTTTTTCTTACAGGAATACTGACAATATTAATATTTTCAGTATAGTTGACTTCTAGTAACTAAAAACCAGGAAAGGAAGCCCGCGGATAAAGGGAGACCACTTCCTGATTTGTGTTCTTCTGAAATGGCCTAAAGCGAACATCCCCATCTTCTACCTAAGGCCCTGCCACCCGTTTATTACGGATCATTCCCTGGCGACGAGGCTGTCCAGGTGGAGGCTGGATTCATGTCCTGTGTGTCCTGCGGCATAAGGGGGCTGAGATGTGGGTGAGTTTTAATCTGCTCATACCTAGCTACGGCAGGCTGCCAAAGAGCACTAGTGCAACCTCTAGGCCCCACCCATCTGTCCTCACACCTCACCCCATTCATTCATTCATTCATTCATTCATTCATTCATTCATTCATTGTGGTACTGGGAATTGAGCCCAGGGGCATTTTACTTATGAGTTATACCTCCAGCCATTTTTTGTTATTTTTGTTTTTTGAAACAGGGTCTCCCTAGGTTGCTGAGACTCTTGCTGGGTTGCTGAGGCTGGTCTTGAATGTATGATCCTCCTGTCTTAGCCTCCTGAGTACTGGGATTACAAGCCTGCCCCACCACGTCTCATCCTCCTCAGCAACTCTTAATGCTACTGAAGATTATAACAGCCAAAACATATATAGATGGAAAGGTGAGACAAGCAACCAAACAGAACCTGTCTCCCGTGGTCTCTCCCCCTCCTCTACCCACCACCCACACAGCAGGGAGTAGGATAAACTATAAAGATCTTTCCATTCCCATCTACCCCATAAAAGGTTACAGAGAATTGTTTCCAAACTCTATCTAATACACATACTCAACCAAGCTCTGTGTGCATGAATGGGCTCTGAGGGTATCTTGCATTTAACTAATCCATCAGCTTCCAAACCCTTAGGACCTGGTGAGAAATTCTGCAAACACTGGTGTCCGCACTATCCTCAGGGGCTCAGGAACCTACTGGTGTGTGGCTGGGGATTGTAAATGTTTCTGGAGGTTCAGCTGAATTTTGGGAAACAGAAACCAATCTCTCCCATATTGCATAATAGGGCCAGGAAAACATATTTCATATTAGAAAGGCAGCCAGCAATTTCCCAGGACTCGGACAGAGGTCTGAGTTTTTTCGTTTGGCCCTGGACCTTCTCAAGAATGACAACATTTTTCTCTCTGTGTCTCCTCACCTCTCAAGCAAAGGCACACCATGCTGTCCCCTCCCTCCCGGCAGGCCTCTTTGAATATTGTACTATGTCCTTCATGCTATTGAAGCAGAATCATTATGCTTTTAAAGAAGATGGAGAGAACACAAAATGTTTCTAACACAAATAGAGGCTGAGTGCTGTAGGGCACACCTGTGATCCCAGTACTTGGGAGGCTGCGACTGGAGCATCACAGGTTTGAGGGGTTGAGGCCAGTGCACAATAACTTAGCGAGACCTTGTTTCAAAATAAGAAAATAAAAAGGTCTGGGTCTGTAGCTCAGTGGTAGACAGCCCTGGGTTCAGTCCCCTTTAACACACACATACACACACACACACACACACACACACACACTAAAATACATATATAAGAGATAAAAAGGAAGATGTTATGAATCTTAGGAGCAGAACACACTCCCACATTTCTTACATTGCAGAAAGATGCGATGTAACCAGCTGTATATTAAAAAAGGAGGTCCCTCAAGAGTCTATCACATTGTCTGTGTTCACAGGTCATGCAAAGGTCCCCAGTTACTCTCTTTATTTTTACTAAAACCTTTGGGCTCCTCCAAGAAGCCACCCCAGCCCCAGCCTGGCCGCCCTGGCATGGCTGGCCACGCCCTCCACTCATCTCGCCATGATGCATGACAGGTGTGGTGGAGGAGAGGCGAGGGAGGGCGGAGCTGTGCTCTGCTGAGGAACCCAGGCCGTGGAGGCTCAGTTTCTGGCTCTTCCACTTGACCTTTATAGCCTTTCAAGCCTCTCCATCTCAGGTTTCCCTGCCTGTAGCACACAGGTAGGAATCCCTCCATATACCTCCATCACGGGCAGTTATGAGGATTAAATGGAATATATATGAAGCTTACTCACTAGTACTCAGCACACAGTGAACACTCAGGGACGTGCTGGATGGTTGGTGCGGGTGGCTGACTGCAAAGACAGGAGGGGCCCGACCTTGGTTAAATGCTCCGTGGGACTGTTAAAATCCCTAATTTTTTTTTTTTTAACATGGAGTACACACTGTCATTTGGCACTGGGCTCTGAAATTATGTAACCAGACCCACCGAGAGGACACCTGGGAGGCGGATGTGGCACCCTAGGAATTTTTGCATCTCATAATTTTTTGCAACCTAGGGCACAACAGCACATTTTAGTACTTTTGGTGACTTGGGCAAGGATATCACATTTAGAACAAAGTCAACAATGAAAATATTTTGTACTAAACCTGTGCCATTTCATAGCAAGCCTCGGGCATTCATTTAAAGTAATACAACCTAGCTGGGCATGGTGGCACACACTGTAATACCAGCATTTGGGAGGCCGAGACAGGAGGATGGCACAGGTTCGAAGCCAGCCTCAGCTATTTAGTGAGGCCCTTTGCAACTCAGTGAGACCCTGTTTCAAAATAAAGAATTTTAAAAAATGGCTGGGGGTGTAGCTTGGAGGTAGAATGCCCCTGGGTTCCATCCCCAGTACTGCAAAAAATTAATTAATTAATTAATTAATTAATACAACCTCATCACTGGGCAGAAAACTTCTCCACTCCTAATGTTTAGAGTGATTCTGTCCTGCTCCGCCCCTCCTTCCTCCACAGGGAGGTGGAACACTTTCCAGTAACAAATTTAGCTAAGGGGGGGGGGACTTCAAACTGGGCATGCTCAGCTCTGCCCCTCCCTCAGGAGGAAAAGGAGCCAACAGGAAAGGAGTCTTTCAGTTCTTGGTTCAGTATTATGAAACCCTCCCACCAGCCCTACCAGTAATGACGCGGTTCTTCGGCCCTCATCAGTTACCACATCCTCCTCCTTGACCTGTTCAGGGATTGAGTGGGTGATGGGTGGTACTTCACAGGGACCCCTGATGACCCCAGAAACCACATGTGTTCCTATACCACATCTATGACTTAGTACTTACTTAAACCACCTTGCTACAGTATAGCTCGCAGCAAGGCAGTGGTGCAGGTCCTGGGCAGGGTCTTAAATTCATTGCATCTCCTGCTAAAAGGCATCAACATCTATACTCCAGCCTCCTGGGTTCAAGAGAGAGAAAATTCCAAGGCTGATTGGTTCTCTAGTTTTGGTGAAAGGCTTGCTAAAATGGGTTTAACTCTCAACCCACCCCAGAGTTTCAGATTCAGTAGACATGGGAGTGGGGCCCAAGACTGTTTCTATCAAAGTTCCAGGTGCATCTGCTGGTCTAAAAGCCCCACAATGAGAACATCTGGCCTGGAATAAAATGATGTCAGCTGTTAATACAGTGGGAACCAGAGCACAGGTCCTCTGTACTCCAGCAGCTGCCCTTTCCTGCCCACAGACTTGTCTAATGGCTGCACCTTCTTTGGGCCAGCCTGGAAAGTTTCCTTGGGTCTTGTTACTTATTTTTGTAGAGGGGATTGGATCCAGGGGAATTCTACCTCCAAGTTACACTCCTATACCTATTTATTTTTTGTTTTGAAACAGGGTCTCACTAGGTGGCCTAAAGTCTTACTAAGTTTCTCAGGTTGGTCTTGAAACTGTGATCCTCTGGCCTTAGTCTCCCAAGTGCTAAGATACAGATATGTGCCACCATGCCCAGCGGAATGTAGTTCTTACATTTGCTCTCTCTCCACTCGAGCTAAGTTTTCTCTCTTCTTCAAAATAATGTCTGTAAATGAGCCTTGAGCATCCTAGAAAAATACTCTTTAACAATATGAAGTGTTCCTGGCACCGACACATAAGAAACTAAAAAAGATAGTATTTTGTGAAGAAAAGTAAATGCAGTTACAGGATAAGCCTAAGCAAATGTGATTGTGCAAATATTAAAATTAAAAAGGAAGCAAAAATATGATTGTGCTGAGGATCAAGAACCTAAAAAGTTGGTTGATATTCTTTTGATTCTTTTAGGGCCCATCTATGTCTATATTTATGCTGCTAAAAACAAGAAAACTTCTTATAGAGCGTTAGTGGCAAAGGTTTTTGTTTTTCAAGTCCATCTTTCTGCATGATAAATCTAGAAATTCTAGTTCCTGTTTCAAAATAAGAAAAAGAGGGCAAAAGGACCAGTTTCCAAACTTTCGCCACCACCCTTGGCCCTGAAAGCTCTTTCCCAGCACTGACAATGACAATTCTGCTCAACTGTCCCTTCACCCCAAAGCCCTTCCAGGAAATTGCTGCTTGTGCAGAGGATTCAGCCTCAGAATTGTGCAAAGATCTCCAGCGCACAGGGCTTGGCTGGGAAACTTAATTCATAAGAAAATGCTTGGGGAATGTGCTCAGTGACGTTCAATAGAAATACCTATTTGTACTCAAATGAATTCACAATAGCCAAACTACAGAACCAACTTAGGTGTCCATCGATAGATGAATGGATCACAAAACTATGGGATATCCACACCATGGAATTCTACTCAGCAGTAAACAAGAACAAAATGATGTTATTTGCAGGAAAATGGGAAGACCTGAGAACATTATGTTAAGTGAGGTTAGCCAGTCACAGCAAGTGAAGGGGCGTAGGTGTTCTCTAATATGCAGAAGCCACGGAGTAATTGGGATACTCAAAATAATGGAGGAGAAACTTCAGGGGAGCCAGGGAGATCGTCTAGGGGAAGGAGAGGGGAAGAATGAGGAACAATGAAGGAATTACTACCATGGGCTGTATGTACATATGTGAGAATGCCAATGTCAGTCTCAATACTCTGTGTGGGGAAGGGAGGGATGGGAAGGGAGCCAGGGAACCCAAGTGCTGTGTGCATGGATGTCACTGTCAACATGACCTACATTATGATGTGAGACTATAATGCACCAATAAAGTATATATTTTTAAAAAACAAATACCTACTGTAGCCAGACATGGTGGCATATACTTGTAATCCCAGTACCTGGGAGGCTGACACAAAAAGGGTTGCAGGTTCAAGGCCAGCCTCAGCAACTTAGCAAAAAAGTGGAAAAAAAAAGACATATTTTTTAGTTTTCTAGTAGCCATGCTCAAAAGGTAAAAGAGGATACAGGTGCAGTGACCTATGCCTGTAATCCCAGTCCTTGGGAAGCTGAGACAGGAGGATGGCAGGTTCAAGGACAGCCTCAGAAAGTAGTGAGGCTCTCAGCAACCTAGGGAGATACTGTTATTTTCTGGGGGGGGGGTAGTACTGGGGGTGGAACCCAAGGGCTTTCTACCTCCAGGCTATACTCCCAGACCTATTTTATACTTTATATGGAAACAGGGTCTCACTAAATTGCTGAGAGCCTCACTAAGTAGCTGAGGCTGGCTTTGAACCTGCATGATCCTCCTGTCTCAGCCTCCCAAGTACAGGGATTACAAGCATACGGCACCACGCCCGGTGAGAGATATTGTTTTATAAAATAAAATAAAAATTGGGCTGGGGGTTATTCAATCCCCAGTACCACAAAAAATTAAAGTAAAAAATTTAAAAATGAAATAAATCTAGGTGTGGTGATGCACACTCGTAATCCCCGCGCTTGGGAGGCGGAGACAGGAGATCACCCAGGTCTGAAGCCAGCCGCACTAGCTTAAGAGACCCTGTTTCAAAAAATAAAAAATAAAAAAATAAAAAAATTATATATATGTATATATATATATATATATATATATATATATATATATATATATATAGAGGCTTCCAGGAACCAGTACCACCAAAAATAAATAAATAAAATAGGGCTAGGGGTGTAGCTCAGAGGTCCCTGGGTTCAATCCCTAGTATAAGAAAAAGAAAGAAAAGGGACACACAAAATTTGTTTTATTTTTTAAATTTTATTTATTTATTTATTTATTTATTTATTTATTTATTTATTTATTTATTTATTTTGGCAGTACTGGGGTTCCTGGAAGCCCTTTTATCTCCGGGCTACACTCCCAAACCTATTTTATATATATATTTTTTATTTGGAAACAGGGTCTCTTAAGCCAGTGAGGCTGGCTCCAAACCAGCACAATCCTCCTGTCTCTGCCTCCCAAGCGCAGGGATTACAAGCGTGCGCCACCATGCCCGGCCAAAATTTGTTTTAAAAATACATTTTATTAAAACAATTATATCCAAACTGGGCGGTGGTCAGGTGGAGCACGCCGGACCCCCGGAAGAGCCGGGGCCGGGTCACAGGACTCTGGGCCCCGGGCGGGGTCACGTGGAGCACGCCAGATGCCCAGAGAAACCAGGGCCCGGGTCTCAAGGCCCTGGGTCCCAGGCAGGGGTCAGGCAGGGCACGCCAGGTTGCCCTGGGCCCCTGGCGGAGTCGTGCGGATCACACCGGATCCCCGGAGAAACCGGGGCCAGTCGCAAGGCCCTGAGCACTGGGCAGTGGTCAGGCGGGGCACGCCTGACCCCCTGAGAAACCAGGGCCCGGGTCACAGGACCCTGGGCCGCGGGTGGGGTCGCGCGAGGCACACCAGACCCCTGGAAGAACCGGGGCCCAGGCCGCAGGACCCTGGGTCCCGCCAGGCGGGGGTCGCGCAGGGCACGCACAACCCCAGAAAGAACCAGGGCCCAGGACGCAGTGCTACTGAGTGCCTGAACCTACTACCTCCTCAAACCTCACATACTGTCTTCTCTTATTAAAAAAGAAAAAGAAAAAGAAAAAAGAAAAGAAAAATAGTGGAGAGGGGTCAAGAAGGCCGCGGCGGATGCTAGGATAATGGAGATGCAGACAAAACTTATCCAAATGAACTGGAACTTATGGAAAAATTCCCCGCGAAGGAGGACTGCTTCTTCTCTACATTCTTAAGAACCCTGGACATCACCTGTAAGGAGAGAGTTTAGCGGAGACCTAGGAGGAAGGAGGTGTTGGAAGCGGTCTCCGCGATGGCGGTGGAGACTTGTATTCAGGAGAGACAGAAATCTGATCCTACCAACCTTATTTTTTGGAGACATTAAACCAAACGTCGAATGCTACCGTCACACATGCTTAGGAACACTGGACAACATTCAGAGTGGAAAAAGAGCTTGGGAAAGGTTTGAAGTGGTGGAGACAGTGGCCAGTACTCAGGGGAGGCAGAGATCTGATGCATTACACCTGGAACTTTTGAAGTAATAACCCCAGAGGCAGAATGCTACCACTACGCACCCTCGGGAACATGGGACAACCTGCTGGGTGAAGAGGGTGCTCTGATTGGAGCCTGCTGAGGGGTGAGGCCAGCGACTGGGACAGCAAAGCTGGGATCGAAGCCTGCCGTGAGGCAAGGCTGGTGATGGGTCCTCTGAGGCCGGGATCAGAGCCTGCTGAGGAGTTAGGCCAGTACCGGGGTCAGTAAGGTCGGGATCAGAACCTGCTGTGAGGCAAGGCCGGTGCCGGGGCCAGAGAGTCCAGGAGTGGAGCCTGCCATGAGGCAAGGCCGGTGCTGGGGCCTCTGAGGCCTGGATTGGAGCCTGCCGAGGGGTAAGGCCGGTGCCAGGGTCAGTGAGGCTGGGATCGGAGCCTGCTGTGAGGCACGGCTGCTACTAAGGCCTCCGAGGCATGGATCAGAGCCTGCTATGAGACAAGACCGTTGCTGGGGCCTCCGAGGCCAGGATTGGAGCCTGCCGAAGGGTTAAGCCGGTACCAGGGTCAGCTAGGTCGGGATTGGAGCCTGCCGTGAGGCAAGGCTGGTGCTGTGGCCTCCAAGGCCAGGATCGGAGCCTGCCGAAGGGTTAGGCCGGTGCCAGGACCAACAAGGCCAGGATGGGAGTCTGCCATGAGGCAAGGCCGGTGCTGGGGTCCTTGAGGCCTGGATTGGAGACTGCCGAGGGTTTAGGCTGGTTTCGGGGCCAGCAAGGCCGGGATCGGAGCCTACCATGAGGCACGGCTGCTACTAAGGCTTCTAAGGCCTGGATCGGAGCCTGCTGAGAGGGTAGGCCAGTGCCAGGGCCAGCGAGGCCGGGATTGGAGCCTGCCATGAGGCAAGGCTGATGTTGGGGCCTCCGAGGCTGGGATCAGAGCCTGCTGAGGGGTTAGGCTGGTGCCGGTGCCAGTGAGTCCAGGAGCGGAGCCTGCCATGAGGCAAGGTCGGTGCTGGGGCCTCCGAGGCCTGGATTGAAGCCTGCTGAGGGGTAAGGCCAGTGCCTGGGCCAGTGAGGCCAGGATCGGAGCTTGCCATGAGGCACGGCCACTACTAAGGCCTCCGAGGCCAGGATCGAAGCCAGCCGGGGCCAGCGGCTGGCTTCAGAGCCTGCCTTGAGGCAAGGCCGCTACTGAGGTGTCCAAGGCCAGGATCGGAGCCTGCCGGGGGGTTAGGTTGGTGTGGGGGCCAGAGAGGCCAGAATCGGGGCCTCCCATGAGGCAAGGCTGCTGCTTGAGCCAGCGAGGTCTGGATCAGTCCACCGGGTAGCCAGGCCACTACTGGGGCCGTCAAGAGTGGGATCGATACTTGCAGTGCGGCATGCACAGAGAAATATCGCAGAAAATAAAAACCAGATGCTTCCCCTAATCAGCAATAACTAGGAGGAAAGGGGCAACAGGAAGAGGTCGAGTTATAGAAAGGGCCCTATAGTGAAGCAATTAAGGTGACCAATCAGAGGATATGGAACAGGGGAGGATGGAGCCTCTTTAAAACTCAGGAGGTACTTAAACAAATGTATCAAAGTTAATCACCAAACAAGCATGGGATCGAGGGAGGGGGAGGGAATGGGATGGGGGCTGGATGAGGGCTAATTGGATGATGTGTGCATGTATATCCTCTCAAGTCTTGTATTCCAATGTGATATATGATTACAATGCACCAATAAAAAAATTTAAAACACTAAAAAAATAAATAAAACAAGTATATCCAAAATAATATCATTCTGACATGTAAGCAATATAAAAATATTAATAAGATAGTATATATTTTCCATGTCAAGTCCTCAAAATCTTCTGATTTTTATATTTACAGCCAATCTCAGTTTGGACTAGTCATATTTCAACTGTTCCATGGCCATATTGGACAGGGCAAGACCAAACTTGCCCCTATATAACACTTTGGAGTGCATTAGAAACTATTTGGACAGAAAAGTAGCTTAGCTCCAAGTACAGGGATTACAAGCATGCGCCATCTGGGAAGAGGAAACTGGGCACCTTCCTACCTGAGTCCTCCCAGGCTCTCCATGGAGTCTCACACTAATGATGTTATAGATATGCTTGTTTATAGCAGGTAGCCTTTTAGCCTAAGCTTTAAAAATTTTTCCTGAACCTCTAATTTTAATATACCAACTCTCAAATCTGCAGAACTCATGAATATAATACACAAATCATAATTTCATGAAAACTGAAACATATTCATCCTCATGTACTATCTAGCCATTGGACAGCACCTTTTATTCCTTAGGAATCTAAGCAACATGCTAGGTCTTCTCCTGAATGCAATGAGTAGACCTCTTTACATGAACAGGTACAACTATAAAAAATTCTAAGATCCTTACATAAAGACACAACATACATATGAGAAATGTACATGAGATTTATCTTCTACTTAGGATTATTACAAAACTCACCAGAACAATAAATTTATATTCCTGCTTGAAATTTTCAGCACATTTCTAGATTTTTCTTGGGCTCAGACAAATCCATTATGCATAGAAAGAAGATGCAAACCAAAAAAACACCACCACAACAACAAAAGTAAAGCAGCCTGGTATGATAGTGCAGTAACTGGGAGGCTGACACAGAAGGATCGCAGGTTTGAAGTCAGCCTCAGCAAGTAGTGAGACTCTCATCAACCTAATAAGACCCTATTTCAAAATAAAAATAAAGTAGGGCTAGGAGTGTAGCTCAGACGTTGAATGATACTAATCCTGGGTTCAATCCCAGTGCTCCCCACACACACAAATGTAAAGCTTTTTCAATAAAAGATATAAACTAGTATTTTATAAATTAAAGAATACATGTACATGGTTTTAAAAATTAGATACTAGCCGGGCGTGGTGGCACACGCTTATAATCCCAGCATTCAGGAGGCTGAGACCAGAGGATCGTGGTTCGTGGACAGCCTCAGCTACTTAGTGAGGCCCTCTGCAACTCAGTGAGACCTGGTTTCAAAATAAAGAATAAGCCAGGCGTGGTGGCGCACGCTTGTAATCCCCGCACTTGGGAGGCGGAGATAGGAGGATGGCGCTGATTCGGAGCCAGCCTCGCTGGTTTAAAAGGCTCTGTTTCCACATAAAAATGTTTAAAAAAATAGGTCTGGGAGCGTAGCCCGTGGGAGTGTATACCGGAGGTAGAAGGGATTCCAGGAACCCCAGTATCACCAAAAAAAAAAAAAAAAAAAAAAAAAGAAGAAGAATAAAAAATGGGCAGGGGTGTAGCTTGGAGGTCAAATGCCCCTGGGTTCCATCCCCAGACTCTAAAAAATAAATAAATAAAAATAAAAATAAATAAAAATTAGATACTTTATTTTTTTATTTTTACTTTTTTGGTGGTACTGGGGTTCCTGGAAACCCTTCTATCTCCGGGCTACACTCCCAAACCTATTTTATATTTTTATTTGGAAACAGGGTCTCTTAAGCCAGCATGGCTGGCCTCGAACCTGCGAGATCCTCCTGTCTCCGCCTCCCAAGCTCAGGGATTACAAGCGTGTGCCACCATGCCCGGCTTAAAATCAGATACTTTAGAATATAAAATGGATAATAATAGCCCCACTCCTCAGAAATAAACAATTGTTTAGTTTTTGTGAATCATCAAGAAATGTTCAAGTATATGATATAAACACACACATATATATGCTATACACACATACATATATATGCAATACACACATGTGCATCATATATATGTATATACATATATTCTCTCACACCCACATTATAAGTCAGGTGCAGTGGTGTACATACACCTATAATTGCAGTAGTTGAGGCTGAGGCAGGAGGTTCACAAGTCTGGGAAACTTAGCAAGACTTTGCCTCAAAATAAAAAATATAGCCCGGCGTGGCGGCCCACACTTGTAATCTCTGCGCTTGGGAGGAGGAGACAGGAGGATTGCTCTGGTTCAAAGCCAGCCTCGCTGGCTTAAGAGACCCTGTTTCTAAATAAAAATATAAAAATAGGTCTGGGAGTGTAGTCTGGAGGTAAAAGGGCTTCCAGGAACCCCAATACCACAATAATAATAATAATAATATTAAAAAAATAAAAAATATAAAGGGCTGGGGTGCTGGGCGTGGTGGCACACACTTGTAATCCCAACATTCGGGATGCTGAGACCAGAGGATCGCGGTTCATGTACAGCCTCAGCTACTTAGTGAGGCCCTCCACAACTCAGTGAGACCCTGTTTCAAAATAAAGAGTCAAAATTTGGGCAGGGAATGTAGCTCAGAGGTCAAATGGCCCTGGGTTCCATCCCCAGACCCGCAAAAAAAAAAAAGGGCTGGGGTGTAGCTTAGAGTTAGAGTATCCCTGGGTTCAATCCTCAATACCACACACATACACATATATACATAAGTGTATGTCTGTGTGTATATAGACATCTGTATATATGTATATACAGTACAATAAATAAATAAATAAATAAATAAATAAAATAAAGGCTAGTCGGCCATGGTGGCACACGCTTGTAATCCCAGCATTTGGGAAGCTGAGATAGGAGGATCACAGTTCTCAGACAGCCTCAGCTACTTAGTGAGGCCCTCCGTAACTTAGTGAGACCATGTTTCAAAAAAAGAATAAAAAATAGGGCAAGGGGTGTAGCTCAGAGGTCGAATGCCCCTGAGTTCCATCCCCAGACCCGCAAAATAAAATAAAATAAAATAAAATAAAATAAAATAAAATAAAGGGTAAAAAATAGGGCTAGGAATATAGCTCCGAGTTAAAGTAGCCCTGGATTAGTAGAATGCCCCTGGGTTCCATTCCCCAGTACACACACACACACACAAAAAAAAAAAAATCCTGAAAAGTTTCAGGTGATACCTCATTGTGGTTTTGGTGTGCATTTTCATGATGACTAATGACACTGAACATTTTTTGCGTATACCTTTTGGCCATCTGTATGTCTTTGGAGAAATGTTTATTCAAGTCATTAACCCACTTTTTACTTGGGTTATTCATTTCTGACCACTGATTTGTAGGATTAACAATAGGTCTTAGAGATGTTTCTCTACAAATAAATCTACTCTGCTCTTTTTAATGGCTATGTAACATATCTTAACATGAATATGTCATAGTTTCCTGCTGCCAATCATTTAGGATTTTTATGTCAATATTTTGCTCTTAACACAATATCTTAAACACAACATAATGTAGATGACAACTTAACTGTGACCCTCAGTCCCTGCTTATGCTTACAACGCTCATCCCTTTCTGCCTTGTATTAGGGAATCACTGGTTAACTACCTCCCCCAGGCAAGGTGAAACTGTGATGGAGGAATCTTGTCTAATGTCCTCTTTTCCCCTGTGGTCTTACACACAGGCACATGCATGACAAATGATGAATGTGCATTGGTTTTGCCCAGTACATGAATCCAAACTTGTATTCTAAGCATCCAGCCAATGCAAGGACGTGTGATATATCACCAACCCAGGCAGACTCCTGCTGCTGCCGAGCAGAGCACTGAGCTACAGACAAGGATCTGAGCAAAAGCCACTACTCCTTTGAAAAGCAAAGAAGTCAGTGCTCTGCCTCAGTTTCCCCATTAACCAAGCCACAGGACACAAAGCTAGGGTCAGCATTTCTTTCTACTGATCTTAAGATAGTCTTCTCGTCCTGAATCAAAGGCCCAAAGAAGGAGAAAGCAGAAGCGACCTGACATTTTTCTGACTCAGAAAGTCTGCAGTCATCTTGAATACTATATTTGGCTGCAGCCTGACACAACTGAATATTCTACCTTGAAAGGATAGGGAAAGTACTGTCTGTACAGGGCTGGGCTCTTTTAAAGTGTCAGTGTCATAAAGATATGTAATTATTAAGTGTCAATTAAAAGAAAAATCTGAAGGGCCTCACCTAGCCAGAGTGGACCTAGGGCTGCTGACTCATCCCCGTCAGCTGTGAGCATGTACCGTGACTGTACCCTGACTGCTACCTAGGTCTAGACACCTAATCCTTTCATTCTGAGGCCTCCTGGGCAGGATCTCACACCCTTCCCAGCCAGCAGTGCTGCATGGCACCACTCAAAAGCCAGTTGGAAAACAATAGCCATCCCACAACTCCAGGAAACGAAACCAAATCTGCTTTGAGCATTCCACAAGCACACTGAGCTTTCTGGAAGCATCCACGGCATCCCAGAATGCAAAGGAAATAGCAATAAGGAAGAGACTATCACTGTCCAGACACAGGACCTAGAAGCCTGGACAAATGAATCATCATGAGAAGATGGAGGGAATCATCTGTCTCCCCCAGGACAAAAGAGGAAGACAGCTTGCTGTGGCCAGAAGAAACTGGGAACTGTGGGAATGTGCATAAAAATTCCAAATCCACACAATAAAAAGGCTCATCCTAGGAGCCACTAGCCTCCACCGCACTGAACCTTTAAACCCTAGAGTCCAGGTGTGGTTCCTGAAATGCAGCAAAAGCCGAGTGTACTGGTGCATGCCTGTGATCCCAGAACTTGGGAGGCTGAGACAGGAGGAACCGAGGCTTGAGGACAGCCTTAGCAATTTGGTGATACCACTTCAAAATAAAAATGAAATAGAGCTTGGATTATAGCCCAGAGGCAGAATGTCCTTGGATTAAATCCCTAGTGCCAAAATAAAATAAAAATGGAAGAAAGAAAAGGAAAGAAAAGAAATAGAGCAAATTCAACTAGGATCTTTTCTGCTTGACATCTTACCAGGCATTTAGCATCTAGTCTCTGTGTGGGCCTGAAGTCATGAGATGACACCATGAAAGCAGATGTACTTCACTGTGCTATAGTTTGGGTCTTTTTTTTTTAATTGGTGCACTGTATTCATACATCATAATGGGATAAAAAAAAAAACTTGTGTAGACATACGTGCACACATCGCCCAGTTAATCCCTACCTCACCCCATTCCCTCCCCCTGCCTCCTTCCCATGCTTGGCTTAGTGGTTGACATCTAATTTTATAGCAATTTATCCAAAATTAACAATGATAATCTTACATAACAGATTCATTGGTCTGGTATCAAACTTTTGAACACTTAGAGATTACATTTCAATATTTCTTTTTGCTTTCTTTCTTACCGGAGGATATTTTTTTCTATTTTTTTAAGGTGAAATTATCATACATTTTTTTTCCAGAAAAAAATCTATCCTAACATGAAATATGAACTCTAAATACCCAAAACAATCTCGAAAAAGAACAAAGCTAGAAGATGTACATTTTCTGATTTCAAACCTTATAGAGCTACAATAATTGAAACAGTGTAGTACTGCTATAAGGCAGATATATAAGCCAGTGGAGTAAAATCAAAAGTCTAGAAATAAATTCTTCCATATATGGTCGTTATTTTTGACAAGGTTTCCAAGAACATTTGGTGAAGGAAATAATGATCCTTTCACTAAATATTGTTTAAAAATAATAATTACATGAAAAAGAATAAAGTTGGATCCTTACCTAACACCATATACAAATATTAACTCAAAATAGATAAAAGACCTAAATGTAAATCTTAAGACTATAAACTTTTAGAAGAAAACCTGGGTCATAACACTTCACAACATTGAAATTGGCAGTGATTTCTTGGATATGATTTCAAAGGCACAGGCAACAACAGAATAAACAAACTTCCTAAAAAATAAATAAATATTAAATAAAAAATATTGTATATCCAGTATAAACAGAGTTAAAAGTTACTGATAGAATGGGGTAAAATATTTCCAAATTCTATATCTGAAGGTATATTAATATTCCAAATAGAAATCCTAAAAATTAGCAACAATAAAAGCAAACAATACAATTTAGAAATAGGTAAAAGACTAACATAAATAATGAATCTCCAAAGATTTTAACCAATAAACATATGAATATATTCTTCTTTGCTTAGTTGTCTGTCTTGTTTCTCTGGTTCTGGTGTGTATTACCTATTTCTTCTTTGTAGTTAATCTCTTTGAGTATTTTCTCTAGCGCTGGTTTTGAAGACATGAATTCCTTCAGTTTCTGTTTGTAATGGAAGCTTCTTATTTCCCCATCTAATTTGATAGATAGTTGTGCTGGGTAGGATATTTTTGGCTGGAAGTTTTTTTCTTTCAGAATTTGGAATATGTTACTCCAAGCCCTTCTGGCTTTCATGACTTGGTTTGGGAAGTCTGGAGTGATTCTAATTGGTTTGCCTCTGAATGTCACTTGGCCTTTTGTTTTTGTTCCCTTTAAGATTCTCTTCTTGGTTTCCACATTGGTCATTTTGACAATTATGTGGCATGGGGAACCTCTTCTCTGATCCTGTCTAAAGGGAATTCTATATGTTTCCTGGAACTGTGTATCGACCTCTTACTCTATGTTTGGAAATTTTTCTGCTATTATTTCTTTGAAGATATTATTGATCCCTTTGGTTTCACCTTCTTTTCTCTCCTCTATTCCAATTATTCTTAGGTTAGCTCTCTTAAAATGGGCCCATATTTCTTCAATGTCAGATTCCTGTTGTCTGATTTTTTTTTCTAAGTTATAAATTATGCGTTCATTTTTGGAATGATCCTCTTCTAGAAGCGAGATTCTATTCTCCATGTGGTCTAATAGATTATTTATACTTTGAATTGAGGCATTTACCTCAATGATTGCATCCTTTATGCCTTTTAGACTCTCTAAATTCTTTTTGAAGGTCCTGTATTATTTCAACAATTATATTCCTGATTTGATCCTCTGGAGATCTCTGAATTTCTGTGTTATCAGGTTCTGATAATATGGGGTTGTGGGCATTCATTGCTCTATTGTTGTTCCTCTTTCCCATGATTTCAGAAGTTGGCACCTTCCCTGGATCACTACAACTTCACTTAGGGTGCTCTGTATCTTGAGTCTGTGGTAATCTCTGCCACCACTACTCCTTTATTGGGTTGGACTGCAAAATCTCAGACCCAGGGAGATTATCAAAGTCCCTGGGCATGCAGTACAGGGATTTCTCCTTTAGGGGCCGCAATTTCACTCACGGTTATTGTGCGTGTTGATCAGGAGCTGTTGAGGGTGCGATGAACTCGCTGTCGCTGCTGGCAATATGGCGCCACTGCCACACCCTCAGCTGTGAGGCTGGTGCTGCTGGCAATATGGCGCCGCTGCCACACCCTTGGCTGTGAGGCTGACATATTTCTTTTCTGGTTTTGAGCTCTGTTCTGAGTCCCTGGAAGGCGTGATGAGCTTGACCACTGGAAGTTTTAGACATTCTTTGTGCTGAAAGAACTGCTGAATTATACCTGAATGATCCGCAGCTGCTCACTTCAACTCCTTGTTTACCTTTCCTCTCTGCATCCTGTTGCTGTGAGGGAAGATGGTGCTGGCGCGGCCCCGCTGCTGCATTGCGGGCTTGATTTCTGGTCTCTGGTTGTTCTTCTAGTCTTTTTTTTCTCTGTCCCTTGTGTTTACATTTTTTATTTCTCTGCTGATGGCATTTTCTGGCTATGAAAAGCGCTAATTTTGTGGCAGTAGAGATCGAGTTTTAGCAGGGCTTCTAAACGCTGCTTTTCTCGGTCACCATCTTCCCGGAAGTCTCTAGTTTGGGTCTTGAGTGTCCCAAAGGTCCCATGTGTTGGAGGCTTGGTCTCCTGAGTGACACTATGGGAGGTGGTAGGGTCTTTGGGATGTGATGCCTAGTGGAAGGACTTAGAGTCATTGGGAGTGTGGTCTTGAGGGGGATTGCAGGACCCTGGCCCTTTTGTAATTTTCTCTTTTGCCTCCTGGCCATGAGGTGAGCACTTTTGATCCATGACATTTTCCTGCCATGATGTATGACCCTGCCACAGCTCCAAAGCTGTAGGATCAGCATATTAGAGATTGAGACTTTCAAAAGAGTAAGCCCAAGAAAACCTTCCTTCATATAAGTTGATCTTCTCAGGTTATAGTAATATTGAAAGCTGACCGACGTTAAGAAAAAGTACCCAATGCATGGATATGTTCTCAGAAGCAGAAATCACTAGGCAGAGTGAGGTGCTATCTAATCCTGATGTTGAGTTAAACCAAGAACCTAGAAATCTACACTGACTGGAGACACCTGATTCTCATCTTGGTGCTGGACGTCAATGGGGTTAATCCCTCGGACGTAAGGCACTATGACTGCACCATCCAGCCCGTCAGGGAGGTGGCAAGAGTCAAATGCTGCCCAGGTACTGTATTTCTGCAGTTTTTCCCTCTAAAACTCATAACTCCAGTTTAATCACAAGAAAGGCAGCAAATGAATCCTAAATGAGAGGACATTCCCTGATTCGTACTCCTCAAGACTGTCAAGGTACTCAAAACCTAGGAGGTCTGGGAGACTGTCAGACCTAGGAGGAGCTGAGGGAACATAACTAAATGTAATGTGGACCCTGGATGGGGCCAGAGATAGGACATGAGGGAGAAACAGAGGAAATCTAAATAAAGTATGAAGTTGAGTTAGTAACACTGTGTCAATACTGGTTCATTAGTGAATGCAAACTATACTCATGTTAAGATGTTAACAAAGGTGAGATCAGCTATAGAGTAAATAGGACATTTTTGTACAATTTGTACATCCAAAACTATTCTAAAATAAAACTTATTATTATTATTATTATTATTATTATTATTATTTGCAGTACTGAGGTTAGAACCCAGGGGCATTTACACTCAAGCTATACCCCTAGCCCTGTGTGTGTGTGTGTGTGTGTGTGTGTGTGTGTGTGTGTGTGTATATATATATATATATATATTTTTTTTTTTTTTTTTAAGCAGGGTCTCCCTGATTGCAAAGGGCCTAAGTAGCTGAGGCTGTCCTTGAACTGCGATTCTCCTATCTCAGCCTCCCAAATGCTGGGATTACAAATGTGCCGTAAAATGCTTCTTTTAAAACTGCTGTCTAGGGAGGTAACTGCCTGATAGAAGGCTGGTGCCTTTCTTCCCATGCAGTAAAGTGGTGACAAATGGCTACAGGGCCTAAGAAGGAGGGCCACACGCCTTTCTCCTCCTGGCCCCTTGGTGCATCATGCAGAGTGGATGGGTGAGAGGAGAGTCTGCTCTGAGAGACAAGCATTCCTTCCCCCAGCCTAGAGGCTGCACACAACCACTCTGAAAAGATCACCCTAGCAGCCAGGCATAAGGGCTCATTTTTGTAATCCCAGTTCTTAGGAGGCTGATACAAGAGGCTTGTAGGTTTTAAGCCAGCTCCAGAAACTTAGCGAGACTGGCAAAAGTTAAATGCTGGCCCCTGCACTGTATTTCTGCAGTCTTTTATTTTCAAAACAAAAGATAAGCTGGGCGTGGTGGCACATGCTTGCAATTTCAGCATTTGGGAGGCTAAAACAGGAGGATCTGGATTTGCAGACAGCCTCAGCTACTTAGTGAGGCCCTTTGCAACTCAGTGAGACCCTGTTTCAAAAAATAAAGAATAAAAAATAGGGCTGGCCAAGTAGCTTGGAGGTAGAATGCCCCTGGGTTTCATCCCCAGTATTGCAAAAACAAAACAAAACAAAACAAAAGATAAAATAGGGCTAGGAGCTGGGCATGGTGGCTCATGCTTGTAATCCCAGCTACTTAGTGAGGTCCTTTGCGATTCAATGAGACCCCATTTCAAAATAAAGAATAAGCCGGGCATGGTGGCACACACTTGTAATCCCTGCCTTTGGGAGGCTGAGACAGGAGGATCACGCAGGTTCGAAACCAGCCTCAGCTGGCTTAAGAGACCCTGTTTCCAAATAAAATATCAAATAGATCTGGGAGTGTAGCCTGGAGATAGAAGGCCCCTGGGTTCCATCCCCAGTGCCACAAAAATAAATATAGAAAGAAGGAAAGAAAGAGAGAGGGGGGAGAAAGAAAGAAAGAAAGAAAGAAAGAAAGAAAGAAAGAAAGAAAGAGGGGCTGGGGATGTCGCTCAGAGCTAGAATGCCCCTGGGTTCTATCCCTAGTACTGCAAAAAAAAAAAAAAAATATATATATATATATATATATATGTGTGTATATATATATATATATATATATATATATATATATATATATGTGGCTAGGGGTGTAGCTTGGGGGTAGAATGCCCCTGGGTTCAATCCCCAACACACACACACACACACACACACACACACACACACACACACACACGATCACAAGATTACCCTGGCACTGACCTCTCCGTACACCTGAACATCTGATCCTATCAAGTCAGCGAGTACAAGCTCAGATTCCCACATGACCTGACATCTTACCAGATGTCCAGCTTGCCCATGCTCACCTGACTCAGTGGGCCCACTGCACACCCCCACCCTAAGGACTTTCAGTGTTTGATGTCCATCCAACCAGGCAGCCAGGACCAGCCCTGTAGCCCTCACTGCTCAGCTACACGTTCTGCTTTGGGAAGCTTGAAGAACTTCTACAGAGCAACCTCCAACTCCTACAGAGCAGGGTTAAAGAGAACCAGGGAACTGAAGCAGACAATGCAAGGTTGGGAGTGGTAATATTAGTATAAATAGTAATGGTGACACCCAAACAGGTTGATCATCCCTAATCCCAAAAATCTGAAATGCTACAAAATCTGAAACTTTTTTAATGCCGACATGATAGCACAAGTGGAAAGTTCCACATCTGACCTCATGAGATGGCTCACAGTCAAAACAAAACAGCACTAAAAATACTGCATAAGATATCCTCTGCCTATAGGAAACGTAAATGTGTAGGTAAAACATAAACACATTTTGTTTTCAGACTTGGGCCCTATCCCCAAGATATCTCATTATATATATGCAACTATCCCAAAGTCCAAAAACTAAGAATCCGAAACCCAACACAAAACTGAGTATGGTGGCACACACTTGTAATCCCAGTACTTGGGAGGTGGAGACAGGAGGATCGGCAGGTTCAAAGCCAGCCTCAGCATCTTAGTGAGGCTCTCAGCAACTTAGTGAGACCCTGTTTCCAAATAAAATATAAACTAGGTCTGGAGGTATAGCCTGAAGGTAGAAGGCCCCTGGGGTCCATCCTCAGTATGAGAGAGAGAGAGAGAGAGAGAGAGAGAGAGAGAGAGAGAGAGAGAGATCTAACACATTTCTGGACCCAAACATTTTAGATAAGGAAGCTTTTTCTATTGATTGAA
Organism: Muscardinus avellanarius; assembly: GCF_963383645.1. NCBI lineage: Eukaryota > Metazoa > Chordata > Mammalia > Rodentia > Gliridae > Muscardinus > Muscardinus avellanarius. The sequence continues at coordinate 139,145,817 of NC_137787.1, read as the reverse complement.
AGTGATGCATCTTTAGGATACCCTGAACTTCTCATGTTGTAGCCATTAGCATGCCATTTTGGTCAGGGTCTAACAGAAACCATTTGCAACAAAGGGTACTGAATGCAGGGATTGGTTCCCCAGGCAATGAAGGGAGATGAGAACTCAATGAAGATTGATGCAGTAACCCTGAAATTAGCAACAACCAGAAGGCTCCTGCCAGCCTAAGCTCAAGGGAGACTTCAGTGTGATGTGAGTCCATGAACCAGGAGACAAACCCAGAGAGGAGACACAACCACCACCAGGAAAGCCAACATCCTGGCTTCCCCTTCCTCCCGCCCATATATCTTCCTCTAATACCTGCCAGGGGCCAAACCCACCAGAAGCCAGGTGGTATAGGAACTGAATTAACATATATGTTTGGTCCATACCTGTCCCCAGCCTACCCGTGCTGTGAGGAGGCCAGGGCAGGCGGAGCCTCAGAGGAGTCGCTAGTTCATTCTTGTTCACACACTGCGAGAGGCCGTGCCTGTCCCTGTCACCTGTGTCTACCACTCCTGGATTATGGCACACTGCCTGGGCTATTGCCCACATCTAAATATATGTTAAAAACCGAATACAAGTTTTCACGCCTAATTTCCAGATGAAGAAAGTGAGGTCCAGGGAAGCTAAGAACATTGCCCCAACTCACAGGGAGTCTTGTGTGGCACACAGGCCTCAAATCAGATCTCAGCTCCTTGTGCATAGCATGTGTTTGTGCGGGGGCTGCCTGCCAGTGGGGGAGCTGATGAGGCTGTGGGGGGGTCCTCTTCACCAAAAGGGCAGAGCCCAGAGGGGACACTGAGTCAAGGACCCTGCTCAAGGGGGTGAGCAGGCAGGCGCCCTTAGCCCTGGACTGAGGGTGAGCTGAGACTGGAGGCCACTTAGAAACACAAAAGTGGGGAGCTGGTGTGGTGGCTCATGCCTGTAATCCCAGATTGCGACAGGAGGATCATAGGTTCAAGACCAGTCTCAACAACCTAGCAAGACTCTCAGCAACCTAATGAGACTCTGTCCCAAACCAAAAAAACAAAAACGGGTTGGGAGTATATGGGGTATATCTTGGAGGTAGAATGCCTCCAAGGAAAAAAGGAAGCCCATCTCCTGGAACGTGTACAGAGGTCTGTGGGCAGTAAGGGCTCACTCTCTCCCCACCCCAGGAGCTTCCTCTTCAGCTCCATATCCCTCCCAAAGATGGTGAAATTGGATATAAGGATGGCTCAGTATTATAAACAGAACCATAGCATCATCATTTTCTATATAATTTACTTTTTAAAAAATGTGGCCCAGACCACAGCAGGCTGGGATCCAGGCAAGCCTCTTGCCCACAGCCTGAGATTAGTATTCCTGCTGCATCGAGTAGCTGCACAGCTGAAAGTTATCAGCAGGCCGACAGCCAGCTTTCAGTCTCCACGACTGCAGCGGCACTTGCAGACATCAGAGGGAGATTTAGAGACCCTGGTTCTCACTGCTCCCGGCACCAGGCCTCAGGAGGCACCTGAAGGCGTGAGAATAGGGACGCCTGTGAGAAGGAAAGGGACAGCCGCTGGCTTTGAACATATTGCTTAGAAAAATAGCAATCGCCTTCATAAAATGATGCAAAATACTCCCTTGGAGATCAGGGCATTTTTCTCTTTGGCTTTGGGGTCCAAGTCTGAGGGGTGCTGTCTGCCCTTCCCCAGGTCCCCTCACTTGGGCGTTGTGAGGCTTGGTGGAGGAGGGGCTCATAAGACAGTCGTGGATGGAATGAAGATGCCTCTGGGTGACAGGGCGTGGTTCTGGTGCCTGAGGGTCATCTCCAGGAGTCACTTCTCTCCTGACAGAGGGGGTCAGGGATTTCCATCCAGGGCCAGCCTCTAGGATAACAGGTCCTACAGCTGCCCAGACCCCACATTCAAAAGGGCCTTGTGCTTGGTTTAATGCTCTCCCTTCGCCATCTTGAAATTCTTCATGACTTTTACACAGGGACCCGTATTTTCGTTTTGTACTGAGCCCTGTCAATTTCACAGCTAGTTCTGGTTCCAACTCCATCAGAAGAGGAAGACCACAAGATGTGGGCCAGGACAGAAAGTTGTCACTCGAAAGTCACTCTCTCAAGCTGCTGTTGGTTGTTACTATTCACTGAAAAGCCACTGGGGATTCAGTGACCCCATCTGTGAACGATGATGTAGCTCTAGAAACCAGCTTTTCTGAAACAAAGATTAGGACATGCGGGCTCACGTGTCTCAGGCTGGGTGTGATGCACAAGTCTGGAAAACCAGTACTTGGGAGGCTGAGAGAGGAGGATTGTAGGTTCAAAGTCAGCCGCAGACAACCTAGCAAGACCTTGTTTCCAAATAAATAAAAGGAAGGCCATTGGGCTAATCAATGTATATCTCAGCTTGGGGGCACCTGTCACCCCTACTGTGTCTCAGTGACATGGGCTCCCTCTGGGGTAAACACCTGGCAGGACTATTGTCCAAGGCCTGCCTGTTGGTTTCAGGAGTAGCCCAGGACTGAGGTCAGACCTCAGCACCCGCTATATTTTGGGTCACACCCAGCTGTTCTAGAGCGGGGCTCAGTTCTGCGTGGGTAGTGGCTGCCTCCAGAGCAGAAGCACAAACATAGGCCATCCTCAACCCAGAGACACGGGCAGGGGTCCAGCCTCCCTGAAGCTGACCACAGAGGCAAGAGACCTGAGCAGGAGGGCAAGGAGCAGGTCTCCTGGCTAACCATCCTCCTCAGGATCTCACCTTGCACCCCTTGGTGATCACAAACCGAGTGAACTGTGCCACCTGGTGGTATTCAACAGAACCATCTGTTCGTAATGATGTAGCTACAGAAACCAGCTTTTCTAAAAGAAAGATTAATACATATGGACCCACAAAAAGAATACCCGAGAGACTATTCTGGAATGTGTTGATGGATGGTCTCTACAGCTGGAATGGCCAGGGTAACAATGAGGGCAGCACTGGCGACTGACCGTGCATCTAGGACCATTTCCTGATTTTGTTAAGGATCTGAACACACAAAGGATAAGAAATGTCAGTCTGGACACTTCTGTATCTCCGACATCACAGCTACCTCGAAGGGCTGAGCTGGCTTCACTTTTGGTTCCTCTGAGGAGTTTTAATGATCCAGATGATGGACCAGGGATTCCTGGGGATCTGCTGTTCAGCCCAAGTGGAGAACCACTGGCCCAGCACGTAGTGGGGACTCAGTAGCTACTGGATGCTAACTGCATAAATAAATGGTGCTTGTGTTACTCTAGCCGATGCCACGCCATTGTCACCCCAGGTTCATTTCAAGGGATTTCTGTGGCCCCGGCAGTTAGGAAGTAAACATTAAGGAATCTGCTTTCTTCACTAAAAATAGCCCACTTTATTAACTGGGCCTGTTGCACGGGAGGCTCCGCGCTTGCCATGACACCAGGCTCTCCCTCCGCTTCCTCCCCACAATTCTTCAGTGGAATTCCCCGTTGCTAAGATGCAGTTATTCCTCTCCTGGACTTGGCAGATAATTTTTAAAAGCTCTAAATGATAGAGTACTCCCCTGGAAAAAGTCTACCTTGGTTTTGGAGAGAGAAGACTAAAACGGGAACATCTGCAGCATCTGGAAAAGTGATAAATGACCAATCTATTTCCCTGACTTCTGTGGGAACACCCAATTTTCCTAGAAAAGAGGATCTGGAAAGACAAAGTAAACTTTTTCCAGCTACTAAGGTACTACTAAATGACCCAAGACAGCAAGTTCATGCAAGAACTTTCAGCCTTCACCCGGAGGAAGACTTCTGCTTACTGAATAATCACAGGACACTGGAAAGCCTCATCAGGGTCAGGTTAGGAAAGTGGAAGGGCTGGGCACGGTGAGGAGGTGGGAGCTCAGTGTACCCCTCCCTCCTCATTCAGGAGGCCCTGGCTCCTCACTAAGGCCCACATCCAGCTTGCAGTGGACTTCCAGGATTTCTGTTCATGCTTAGTGTCCTGAGATTCTCAACAAGAAGACCTAAGAGCTGGGTTGAGTGGGGGCACAGCTGTAATCCTAGTACTTGGGAGGCTGAGACAGGAGGATTGCAGGTTTGAGGTCAGCCTTAGCAACTTAACAAAACCCTGAGCAACTTAGAGAGACCCTGTTTCAAACTTAAAGATAAAAAGAGCTTGGGGTGTAGCTCAGAGGTAGAATGCCCCTGGGTACAGAAAAAAAAAAAAGACATGAACTGAAGGCCACATATCTTTTATTATTATTATTATTATTATTATTATTATTATTATTATCATTATTCCATTGGTGTTTCTGATGTCCAGGGTCCGCTTGAGCCCCTCGCTGCTTTTAATCAGAAAATGCTGCGGCATGTGGGCAGGACCTGAGCACTTCTGTGGATTAAGTGTAGAGACAGCCAGAGGCTGTCTCCATCCACCTGCAGCTCAACATGAAGCCCAGGGAGCCAGCAGCTGTGTCCCTCACCGCGGGGTCACTGCCCAGAACCTGCTGACCGCAGTGACCTGGGGCACTCTTCCTGGTGTGGCTCACCCACAGGATGGCCTTAGGGTTCGCAGGACACACGGCTGGCAGGCCACTTATCTCTCCCGGGTATTTCAATGGCAGTTGCTTTTCCAATGTCGTGGTTCCCTCTGGTGACCAAGAAGGTTCTTCAGCTATTTGGGCATCCAAGTCACCGGGGACAGAGTTGTTAGAGGCACATTATAGCCTCTCTTGGAAACAGCAGAGCCGTGGGCAGACCGCTTGCAGAAGCAGGGACACCACCGCTGTGTGCAGAGAGGGAGCCTCACTCTGGCCTTGGTCATTGTTTGCTGCCTCTTCCAACCCCTTTCCTGCTCGGCACCCCGCTTCCCTCTGGGTTTCACAAACAGCACCAGCCTCCCAGAGCCTACATTTCCTGAGCCATTCTCTTCTTGAAGTTTTTTTTTTTTTTTTTTTTTTTTTTTTTTGTGTGTGTGTGTGTGTGTGTGTGTTGTACTGGGGTTCCTGGAAACCCTTCTACCTCCAGGCTACACTCCCAGACACCTATTTTTTATTTGGAAACAGGGTCTCTTATTAAGCTAGCACGGCTTGCTTCAAACCTGCGCGATCCTCCTGTCTCCACCTCCCAAGCACGGGGATTACAAGCGAGTGCCACCGCACCCGGCTCGTCTCTTCTTGAAATTTTGAGAATATCTAGGCATCCCAACTTTCTTTTCTAACTGCCTCCAGTCCTATGAAGCACCACCTTTCTCTCTCATTCTCTCCCTCTCTCTCTCTCTCTCTCTCTCTCTCTCTCTTTCTCTCTCTCTCTCTCTCTCTCACACACACACACACACACACACACACCCCTCCACAGATGAACAGATTTTTCCCATTTGGGGGAGAGAACTTAAGAGATCACTAGCATCATGCTTATTGAATCTCTCAACAGGTATCCTGACCTAGTTGGTGAGGAGATTTGCAAGCAGGAAATGAGGAAAGAGGAAGCCACAGTTATTGAGTTCTGCACCTGCTCAGAGGAAGCCAAGGCTCCTTTGAGGCTGCAGGTGCGTGCTGCACATCTCTAGGGGCACCATTCAGACCACTGTGGTGGGAGACTCACATCGGAACAAGATGACAGCCAAGCATATTGAGGAGGATGTGCTCTTTCTGAAGTGCACACCATGTCATACTAAACCTCGAGCCCTCCCTTTGGAGATACTCCTTCTAGCCAGGTGTGGTGGTACATACCTGTAATCCCACAGTACTTGGGAGACTGAGGCAGGAGTATCTCAGGTTCAAGATTAGTCTCAACAACATAGCAAGACTCTCAACAACCTAATGAGAACTTGTTCCAAAACAAACAAACAAAAAAATAAAATAAAAAGGACTTGGGATGGAGTTCAAAGGTAGAATGCCCCTGGGTTCTGTCTCCAGTAACACACACACACACACACACACCCCTTTTACTTGCACTTTCCTAGTATTTCCTGGCTTGGGCAGTGGATGCAAGTATCAAACCAAGTGTGTGGTATATGCCTGTAATCCTAATTCTTGAGGTGTTGAGACAGGAGGATCACAGGTTCGAAGCTAGCCTCAGCAATTTAGCGAGGCCTTCAGCAATTTAGACACTGTTTCAAGATAAAATATAGGGCTGGGGGTGTAGCTAACAGGTAGAACACCCTTGTGTCCAATCCTCAGTATCACAAAAAAGAATGTGGGGCCAGCGGGAGGTGGCCTTGAAGGCAGAGCCTCCCCACTCACCAGGCAGGGGCCCCAGAGCCAACTGCATCTCGCACCCACAGAGCCCAGCGAGTTCTCCCTTGCAACACAGAGCAGAATGGGACTCTAAGCTGAAGGCCCCCCTAGTGGAGAGCCCTCCCCGTCCCCACCCACTGCTGACACACACCCTGTCAAGCTGGCCTCCTGCCCCACGCCCTGGCCCTGCAGGACTGCCAGCTACACGCCCTAGACACTGGGGAAGAGGCCAAAGGATGTTTATGAGGTTGGATTTGGTTTGGAAGTCGCGGCCATAGGAAAGCTACGCCTCTTGTCCCAGTCAAGTCAGACTTAGGAGAACAAGAAGAATGTTCCTGTTGGCGCGTCTGCAGCTGTGTGGAACAGGGAGCTCAGCGAGGGCACTGCTGGTGCCCCTGTGGGTGTCCCAGTGAGTGGGGCAGGTAAGGTTTCTCACTCCAAAGTCTCCTTGACGGTTTGACTTGAAACTAAAAATAGTATCAATAACAAAGGCTTGGACTGAACACTCTGGGTTTCAATCGCAGCTCTGTGTGATCCAGTATGTTGACTCAACCTTTCCCAGCTCCTGTTTCCCCATCTGCAGAAAGGAGATAAGAAGAGCTACCTCTTGGGCGGCCTAAAGGAGATCATGTATGCTAGGTATTTAGCATAGCACTTGGAACGTATTAAGAGCTCAATAAATAGTAACTGCTATTATCACTGTTAATAAAGACATTATCTTCCATGTTCAAAATTGATTTTAATTTCCCTCCTCATCTCTCCAGAATCAGCAAGGAATTGGGTCTGCCTGGGTGTATGTGTGTACCAGGGGCACTCTACCTCTGAGCTACACCCCCAGCCCTTTTTAATTTTTTTTGTTTGTTTTGAAACAGAGTCTCACTAAGTTGCCAAGGCTGGTTTCAAACCTGTGATCCTCCTGTCTCAGTCTCCCAAGTATTGAGATTGCAGGTATGTGCCACCATGCACCCAGCACAGCAGAGAATTTGAGAGCACTATAAACAAAGATATAGCAGAGGTGGGTCCAGCCTAGAATCTCTGTGACAGGACTTTCTGATGGATGCCAGAGGTTCATCAGAGCCAATGGCCAGGAGAAGGCATTATGGGAATGAGCAAAGAGTCTCTCAAGCCAAAGCACAGCCAGAAAAAGAGCAGGATACAGGAAACATTCTAGAAAGTGGCCCTGAAATCCCTACTCCAGGGACCAGAAGCTGAAAGGTTTTTATCCATGAGAGCTAGAGGAGACACTTTCTCTGGGCCATTGCATTTATCTGTATTAGAGACTAGAGTTTGCCGAGGGCAGCTCCTATGGATTAAAACTCTTCCTCCAACTCCAGGCTGGGAGTGCGGCCAATCGTGCAGTGCCCGGCTGGCCTGCAGGACGTGTCCTGCCTGCCTTCTGTGTCCTCCACCTTGGATCCTTGCCTTCTACACCGGAATTCCATCCTGGTCCAGGCTGGTGTTAAAATAAGACTTGGCTTTTATGTATCCTCCTGAATTTTGGGGGGAAAAGATTTTCTTTCACAAGCTCTTGATATCCTTCTCTATTTTTCAGGTGCAGAGAGATGTTTAATGGCATGCCTTCAAGTCACAAGGCAGGTGAAAAAGCCAGAGGAGGATTCCCATGTATTCAGCACCCAGCAGAGGCACTCAAAAGGCATCCCAGACCAGCAGCATCAGCTCCACAGGAAACGTGTTTGGAGAAGCCTTTTCTCTGCATACTGGGTCAGACGCCTCAGGGTGACCCAGCAATCTGGTTTTACACATCCTCCAGGTGGTTTTGATCCAAGCTAGAAAAACCTTTGTGTTGTGCTTAGTGTTTCCTGAACCCCCCATGATGGGGGCGGGGGACTTGCAGACATCTGTGTCCCTCACTTACCCAAATATGAAATTTGCTTAAGTTTCACCCACACATACCAGGAACTTAGGATACTTTAAAACTACCTCAGAAAATGATTAGACTCAGACAAGCTAGGAAACTGTGACTCCATCCTACTGTCCAGGGGAGCACTACAGAGAGGCTTTATAAAGATCTTGGTGAACCTGGAGAAAGACTGTAACTCCTAAAACCATGAGCTCTCACACTAAAATCAAAACAAGGTTGTTGTCTTTCCCTCCAACTCACTTAATGCACAGCAGCAGGAAACCGCTCCTAGGTTTGCCACCTTCCTTTCCTTCCCCTGGGCCCCAGGTCCAACTCAGGAGAGTCCGGAGTTCAAGGGAGAGATATTTACAAGCCTGTTTTCTCTGGGGCCGGCTCCAGCTTCTACCCCGGATCCATGCTGTGTTGAGTTGTGTGTGACATGGAAAGATCCAGCAACCAATGGCTACAGCCAGGGGACACTCCTTTGAAAGGAAGTGGCTGACACTGTGTTTGTCTAAAATAAGGTGTGACAGGGTTGAGGTGTCACCTGGGAAGCAAAACGGACAGCTACACTTCCCAGCATTCTCTATGGGCATCGGCCCTGCGCCCTGCGCAGGGTGTGCACTTTCTCCAAAGGATGTGGATGAAGAGAAGGGAGTGGTAAGCTTGGCCTCTCCTAGGGGTTCCACCTCTGACCTGGAATGATGGAAACGTCCCCAGGCTGCCTTAGGAAGTAGTGAAACCTTAGTGTGGGGGAGAAAGGAAGTCTCTCAGAGATGAAAACATCTAGGAGATTGTTATAAAATGCCAGCCTAGTCCCAGTGCAGACCCGCAGCACCACAATCACTAGGGCTAAGACCTGAAAACGGACATTTTAAACTTAATTCTCCTTCAGTGATTTTCATGAGTAGAGAGGGCTGAAAATCACTGGGTTTGCCTAATCAACTCTAAGATAAAAGCCTCCATCTCTCCTCTGCTGGAACAGCACCCTTTAAAACCACAGGGTGATGGAGGGCCGACTGGGGCATATCGAGGTCAGGAGCGACCCTCAGCACAGTGGGCCGAGCGCAGACTCGGTGCGTGGCTGACACTCTGAAATCCATGCTCCAGAGGCTCCAGAGAGCCGTCGAAGTCCACAGGCCGCATCTTCTCAGTACGAAAAAACTGCACGCACGAAAGTACTAAGCCCGAGTCTTAGCTGGCGATTTAGAACTAGCCCAAACACAGCAAGGAGCCCAAGGGGACAGTACCGCCGGCGAAGCCAAGGCCAAGCCAAGGCCGGGGAGGCAGACAGGACCCGGGTTCGCGCCTGCAGCCCGGACCGACCACGCCCAAGCCCCGCCCTCACCACCCAAGCCACGCCCTAAACTCCTCCTCTGCGCGGCCCCGCCCGTCAGGCTTCGGCCCCGCCCCCTGGAGGCCAGCCCGCGCTCCCTCGGGCAGCCCTTCTAGGGGGCACGGAGAGGCCCGGTGCCGGGACGGCCCGCTCCCGTTCTCGGGCGCCGCTGTCGCGCGAGCCTCGGTTGCTCGGTCCTGCGAGGTGCCCAGCCACGGCCCACGCCGCCGCCTCGCCCGTGCGCGGCCCCCGGCGCCTTGCTCGGCGCACCCGCGCCGCGCGGCGGAGGGCGGCAGGAGGCGCTCGCTCGGCCCCGCCCCGCGTTACGTCATCGGGTTATGTAAGAGCCGCGGCTTCCGGGGCTTTCCCTGCGGCGAAGCGCGCAGGCTCCTGGAGCCTCTTCCCCTGGCCTCGCCGGCCTGCGTGGCGGTGCCCGAGGTCTGCCCAGGCGGCTCGGGGTTGAGACCCGGCGTCACCGCTGCACAATACTTACCGGCGGGGTCCTGCAGGACAGGGCGGGCTATAAAGGCCTCGGAACGCACCCTAGAATCTGATTACCTAGAAAATCACGCGCATTAAAAAAAATGATGCTTATGGTATAAAGCGATTTCTCCATCGAACTTTTTTTTTTAATTGTAACTAGCAATTTCTAGATTCCTACACATATTACTTAGCTCCCCGCAGTATCCCAGGTACAACTTCCCTCTGTGAGCGCCGGAAGGGGCAGAGTCAGGTGCAGTGCACGCTGTAGGGCTGGGGCTGCCACCTGAGACGAGAGCTCATTTGTCATCAAAGTTGAGGCGTTTGTCCTTCGTTCTGCAGCTTCATGCAGTAAGAAAAGCCCCTTGATTTACCCGAATCCCCACCAGTCTCCCTCCATCCAAGCTGAAATAAGCATGCACTGTGGGGAGGAAAAAAAAAAGTGGTTGCTGCCTGAGCGAGCCCACCTCTCAGACAAACACATCTCATTCCCAGTCCTGTAACTGGGACCCAACCCTGTCCACCTCTGACCTCTGTCCCCAATGTCATATTACATAGGGGTCTCACTGCCGCCCCCGCTCCAGGTCAGCTGGTTCATTTCAGCACTGCTTTGCCTAACTCGCCCAGGGACTTAGCACTCTTATGTAAGATGTACAGAGGCCAGCTGCTTTAACGGCCTCATTACCCAGGACATAGGATGACTGCCCACCCCCGCCTCCCAATGGGCATGTTTTTGCTTCAGAATAACTTCTGAAATAAACTTTCCCTAACATCTTGCTCCTCCAAACAGGACTCCGAGGTTCCCCTGCATTGCTTTTTACTCCTGACAGCGATAAAAGACCATTTAAACAAACAGCAGTTTGCAAAACCGCCCTGCTCGGTGTTACTTTCAATGTCTGTCCAGTTTGGCTGGGGAAAATATTTTTAATCTGCAGAGTTACACACTGTGCTTTGTGCACTCTGCTTTGTGACCGCAATGGAAAAGGTGTCATTCTGCTCTGAGTCGGCCTCACCACCTCAGGAAACAATGCTTATGGCTCACAGGGAGTGAGAAATTGTTTCGAACCGCCAGATCTATTGAGCGCATCAGCAGACCCCTGAAGTAAAAAGGCAGATGGAAACCCAGCTCGCTCCACCATGTGAACCAGGGCCTGCTGCAGAGCCACAGTCCTAGGTTTTTTATTGGTAGAATGGGAATTAATACGCTTACCTTGTGGTTTTGCTGGGTGATTAAGAACATTCATTATAAAGAGCTTAGCCTTATATGAAGCGATCAGAACTGTTTGTGACTCACCTTCAATTTTCTTCTCATTCCCGTCTCCTACACGTAGAGCCAAGCAGTATATGTTCAACAAATGTTCCGTGAGTGCATGTGTTAAATGTACATTAGCAAGCATCCCTTTGCCTCTCGGAGCCTCCGTGTCCTTTTTTTGGTGGGAGTACAGCTGGACTGTCCTCACAGCGGTGGTAGTGAGTGTGAAATAAAAGAGTAATAAGAGTATGATATAAAGATCCAGTGAATGCATTACACACCCTTGCATAGGAGGTCTTTAGAAAAGCAATCCCTAGCCGGGCGTGGCGGCGCACGCTTGTAATCCCGCGCTTGGGAGGCAGAGACAGGAGGATCGCGTAGGTTCGAAGCCAGCTGCGCGCGCTGGCTTAGGAGACCCTGTTTCCAAATAAAAAAGTATAAAAAATAGGTCTGGGAGTGTAGCCCGGAGGTAGAAGGGCTTCCAGGAACCCCAGTACCACCAAAAAAAGAAAGAAAGAAAGAAAGAAAGAAAGAAAGAAAGAAAGAAAGAAAGAAAGAAAAGCAATCCCTGTTGCAAAATGAACCTCCACTCTTCCCTGGATGACAGATAATGTTCAAAAAGAAACAAAGGGTAGCTTTTGCTAATATCCACACTCTACAGATCAGCAAACGGAAACCTAGAGAGGTCAAGTCACTTGACTGAAGTCAGTGAAAATATGCAGATTTGAGCCACTTGGTATGATTCCGGAGGCCACACTTTTCCCACTGTGTAATACTATATGGAGGAAAGTCAGCCTCTTTGGACCTGTTTTCTCACCTGAACAAAAAGGGGGCTGGGCGTGGTGGTGCCTGTTTGTAATCTCAGCATTATAGGCTGAGACAGGAGGATCACAGTTCGTGGACAGCCTCAGTCCCTTTGCAATTTAGTGAGATCCTGTTTCAAAATAAAAGAATAAAAAATAGGGCTGGGGGTGTCGCTTGGAGGTAGAATGCCCCTGGGTTCAATAATCCCCAGTACTAAAAAAAAAAAAAAAAAAAAAAAGGGACTCAGATGAGGTGACATCTAGGGCCCTTCCAGCTCCAACTTCTGAAGTCTAATAAGAGCATTATATGAAGATGCTGCTATGGTTTAAGTGCATTGCCCAAAGGCTTCTATGTTGGAGGCTTGGTCCTCTGTGGTAGTGTTGAGGACCTTTAAAAGGCCCTTAGGTCTGTGGGCTGTGTCCTGGAAGGGCTTGGGTATCACCCTGGGGCCCTAGTTGGTTCTTCTTAGCTGGTTGTTATAAAGGTCCCAGGCTGGCCCCACCATTCTCTCTCTTCCCACACCTGCTCCCTCGTTGCCATTGTCCCTGAGGGCATGGGTGGTGGTCTCCACTAGAGCCTGCATGTACTATTTGGATGTGCAGACTCCAAAACCAAATGAACATCCATATAAAGTTTGCCTGCCTCAGAAATTTCATTATGGTAGAGGAAAACATTGACACAGATGTTGAATAAGTTGGCCTAAGGTACCCTTAAGAGGAACACCAATGTGGATGTTGCTACATTTCATATTAGTAGAAAGCCTCTAAAATATTTATGTGCTGCTGGTTCCAATTTACCACTCAAAAAACTAAACAGAGACCATCCTCAAAGGTTTTTTTCAAATGACTTAGACTTCTGAGGCTACTTATAACAAAATTGGAAGGAGAAGAAGGTGTGAATTAAGGAATCCATGGCTTCCTGCACAGCAGATATACAGATGAAAAGTTTACAACCTTTTACACACACACACGTTCACATTGCCTCCCACTGATGCTCAGTACCAGTTTCTCTAGCCAAGTCGTCATGGCAACACCAGCTGCCAATGAGATCATGGAAGACAAGGTCATAATGGCAATGGTTCCTCAATATTTTACCTGACAAAGCCACTTAGTTAATAAGAAGAGTAACTATAAATCATAAACACATAGGAAGCCAGACACCACTCATTTAGTGTGTAGCTGGGGATGGAAAATAGAAATGAAAGTGAAGGGAAAGGAACAGAAAGGAAGAGAGGAAGAGAGGCAGTGGATGTAGAAGATCCCTGATCTGTCCCCGTTCTCGGTAGACTTTGGCTGTGCATAGATTAAGGATCTAGGTTCTTCTCCACAGAAAGAAGGGGTTGGGTGATCTCAGGTCCTCACTCTCTATTACAAAAGTCTGATAAGAAATTCAAGGTGACTGGTATTTGGAGTTCACACCAGCAAAGGAGAGAAGCAGCCCAGGGAAGATGTACAAGGTAGACACCAAGCCACCCTCCCCGGGCTGCCGACTGGCTCACAATCATCATTTGGAAAGGCCATTCCAGGTGCCTCCCAAGGTCCTTTGGTGCCTGTCAACTTTTGCAGATGGGCTTGCCCAGGATTGTCTCTTGAGTAGTCAAACCAACTTCCTAAAGGACAAATTAATTTGATTTAAGAGCTTCCTTCCTTTCACAAGAAGCTAATCATAATGCAAGCCACTGGCAAGTATTTTGGCAGTAGGGAGCCAAGATGGAAGAGGTTTACACCGAACACCCTTTGAACCTCTGGATTTCATACAACGTGCACAGAGCATTTCCCCAGCTGGTCTCCTACAGGGACTGGACACATCTGTAGCAAGATGGGCCCAAGGTGTCAAAAAGTGGGATCAAGAGTCAGGGACGCTGAGCTCAGCTCTGACACCTCTTCAGAAGACACTCTTTGCCTCTCTGAGCCCCAGTTTCCCCTCCATGTGGGAGTACAACTGGACAGTCCTCACAGTGTGGTGGTGAGGATGAAGCAAAAGAACTTTTACTTGTTTAACAACACTCATATTCCCCATTCTACGTCTGAGCCATATTCTAAACTCACAAGTGAAGAAAGGCATGGAGAGTTTGAGGGGTGTGTTTAAGAGCACAGGCATCTAGGAAGGAGCAGAGCTAGCATTTCTAGCCAACAGTCTGTCCAGATACCACACTCTTAACCTCTTTTCCTTTTCCTTTTCCTTTTCCTTTTCCTCTCTTTCTCTCTCTCTCTCTCTCTCTCTCTCTCTCTCTCTCTCTCTCTCTCTCTCTCTCAGTACTGGGGATGGAACCCAGAGGCATTCTACCTGAGCTATACTTCCAGTCCTAATTTTTTTTCATTTTAAAACAGATTCTCACCAAGTTGCAAAGGGCCTCACTAAGTAGCTGAGGCTGTCTGCAAACTGCAATCCTCCTGTCTCAGCCTCCCAAATGCTGGGATTACAAGCATACGCCACCACGCCTGGCTATTTTACCCCTTTTCTTCAAGAACAGAGGACTATGTTCCTGGATTCTTCTCAGTTTCATCTTCTTTTTTTCCCCTTTATAATGAGGCTTGAACCCAGGGGCATTCTACCTCTGAGCTACACACCCAGCCTTATTCTTTTTGTTTTGAAACAGGGTCTTGCTAAGTTGCTGAGGTCCTCTCGATGTTGCTGACGCTTAGAACCTCTTGTCTCAGTCTCCCAAATCCTGGGATTACAAGGTGTGCACCACCACGCCCAGCAGTTTCCTCTTTTAGTAGTCTGTGAGGCTGGAGACTTCCACTACTATCCCCACCCTTTATTGGTTAGTTAATTTGTCCCTGCATGTGGCTGAGTGGCTTATCGTCCCCCACAAGTTCTCTATAAAAGCATCCTCCATGCCCAAACCTAAGCCAGAGGCAGCCATGAGGTGCATAAAAAGGATTGGGTTTTGAATATGTGGCATGTGCTTCTTATGTATGCACAGAATAACCAAATGGTCTGGCATTGCTGACTGTTTAAAAACTTAATACTGAGTGATTTGGTCATTTTGTGGAGGCTTTGGAGGACTGAGGAATATACATATAGTTTTTAATTGTGGTAAAATAGGCATAAAATTTGCCAGTGTGTAGATCACATTTTAATTGTGGTAAAATGCATGTAACATTTACCGTTTGAACCATTTTAAGCGTACAGTGTAGTGACATTAAGTGCTTTTACATTACCATGCATCCATCAACACCACCAATCTTCAGAACTTCCCACACAGAAACTCTGCACACATTAAATACTAACTCTCCATCCTCTCTTCCCCGAGCTCCTGGCAAACACTATCCTACTTCCTGTCACTATAATTTTGACTACTCTGGGTACCTTGTATAAATGGAGGCTTGCAGTGTTTATCTTTTTGTGATGGACTTGTTTCACTTTATCCTCAAAGCTCATCCATGTTGAGGCAGATTGCAGAACTTCCTTTTTAAAGCTGAGTAGTATTCCACAGTGTGTATATACTGTTTTATTTATTTATTTATTTATTTATTTATTATTTTTTGCTTTTCATCTGTTCATGAACATTTAGATTGCTTCCACCTCTTGGCTATAGTGAATAATGCTGCTGTGATTACGAATCTGCAAATAACTCTTCAAGACCCTGATTTCAATTCTTCTGGGTACATATTCAGAAATCGGGTTGCTGGATCATATGGCAATCTATTTTTTAATTTTTTTAATTTTTTGAGGTGCCTCCATGCAGTTTTCTCTAGTGGCTGCACTAGTTTACATTCCTCCCAACCATACACAAGGGTTCCAGTTTATCTAGTTTATTCACTAATGTTTGTTTTCTGTTTATTTTTTTATTTTATTTTATTTTTTTGTGACACTGGGGATTGAAACCAGAGGCATTCTACCTCCAAGCTACACTCTAGCCCTATTTCATTTTCATTTAGAAACAGAGTCTCGCTAGGTTAATAAGAGTCTCACTACTGGCTGAGGCTGACTTCCAACCTGTGATCCTCCTGTCTCAGCCTCGAAAATACTAGGATTACAAGCATGTGCTACCAGGCCTGGCTTTGTTTTCTTTTCTTTTTTGTAGTACTGGGGATAGAACCCAGGGGCATTCTACCTCTGAGCTACATGCTCAGCTCTGTTTTTTATTCTTTATTTTGAAACAGGACCTCACTGAATTGTGGAGGGCCTAAATAACTGAGGCTGTCCTCAAACTGTGATCCTCCTGCTTCAGCCTCCCAAATGCTGGGATTACAAGCGTGCACCACCATGCTCGTCTTGCTTTCTGTTTTTTTAAATAGTGACCATACTAGTGCATGTGAGATGGTATCTCATTGTGGTACATTTTTATTTTGTTAATGTATCTCAGAATGCATTCTGTAACTCCTGTTATTCAGGTGCTGTCTCCATCTTGTATTCATAGCTAGGGTATCAGTTACGCATACGTACTGGCCCACATGCTTTGGAAAGGATAGTTTGATCCTTAGTTATATAATTTTGTCTATACTTTTTTTTGTCTATACTTCTTGATGGTTTTGTTGATGTGATTTTTTTGACAACACACATTGGGGGCCATAAACAATAACATATAACCTAATCACTTTCTTTCCACTCAAGAACGTTGTCCCTCTTGCTGGAGATAGTGAGTCTACATCAGGTAAAACTCACAGTTTAATCCAGAAGTTCTGAGATTATCTTCATCAGGAGTGAGAGCCTTACTTCATTAGGCACAGGAAGGGGAAAATGACAACCATCTTCTCAGATTAAGAGCTCTTGATTTTTTATATGACATTGAAATTTCATGTTACTATTTCCCTATTTTGACTCAAGGTCATGACAGTCATGTACGTTACAGAGAAGGTGCCTCTTCAGATGAGTCTTCAGATGAGATGGCTATGTTGGAGGTAGATCTATTCAGTAGAAAGAGTCCATGATCCAAAAAGGACAAGAGCAGGCTACAGGAATATGAGTACTTCGACATGGTTTATGTAAAAAGTATATATACATATATACCCTTAAGAATATATAGACATGTTCTGGGAGGATCTTAAAATGTTGTCACTGGTTACCATTTTTGAAGACTGGAGTTGGCAGTTGGGGTAGGGCTGAAATATTTATATCTTACTTCATATCCAGTGGCACAATTTGAATTTCTAGTCATAGAATGTATTACTTTTATAATAAAAATAAAATTTAAGATAGTAGTCACTTAGCTGGGCATAGTGGTGCATGCTTGTAATCCCAGTACCTGGGAGGCTGAGACAGGAGGATCGCAGGTTCAAAGCCAGCCTCAGCTAGTTAGTGAGGCCCTCTGCAACTCAGTAAGACCGGTTTCAAAATAAAGAATAAAAAATAGGGCAGGGGTATAGCTCAGAGGTCAAATGCCCCTGGGTTCCATCCCCAGACCTGAAAAAAAAAAAAAAAGGATAAAAAATAGGGCTAGGAATGTAGCTTGGAGGTGGAATGCCCAAAATAAATCTACTGCCTCTAGCTGTGGAGAGAACCCTGAAGAACCCCGAAGACAGGGCTTCCTGTAAGAGGTGTGGAAGGGGGTCTTATGGGAAACTGGAGGGTACAGGAAGGAGGGCAGAAAAGGAAAGTGTGGGAAAGAACATGGCTTCAAACCTGTGATCATCCTATTCCAGTCTCCCAAGTACTAGGATTACAGGTGTGTGCCACCGCAGCCCTGGCTACAAGTTCACAAGTTTAACCTGTCCTGAAACAGGGAGTTGAGCTTTCCTCCCTCCCCCAACTCAAACTCAGGTAGGGTGGGGTGGGGAGGAGAGGGTGACATTCATGCAGCCCTGGCAGGGGGCTTCAGTCAACCAGGACAGGCCCCAGTTATGGGGCAGGTGTGAACAGTTAGAAGCAACATGTGCTGGGGGAGGGGCCCAGGCTGAGAAGGATCCCAGGGGAATCTGGGCTGCTCCGCCTCTCCCCAGTGGCCTGAGAACTGAAGTGAACCGGGCTTCTTTGTAAACACGTTTGTCTGCTGTAAACCCACTTATGAAATGCTTTTCTTTTTTGTGGGGGCAGGGAATGGCAACAGGACAGGCTACAAGACTTTGGAAACTGAAATACTCAAATGAAGAAATAAAGAGTTAAAAAAAAGTTTGAAGGCGTCCAATCAGACTGCAAGAGTGTCGCAATTGCGGGGAGTCGTTAGAAAGCGGGAGAAGAGGCTGGGCTGCTGCCTTTGCCTGCTCTGGAAGCTTCTCAGGATGGCCAGAGGGGACGTGTTCTGTCTTAACCCTCATAGGCAATGCAGAGCTTACCACTGACTACATTTTCCTTTCTGCTCTGGTTGTTGAGAAAATTCAAATTCTGGACTAAATAATCCAGGGAATAAGGCCAAGGAATGTCAGAGATTGACCGAGGAGTTTGAGCCCTAAAGTTTCCTAGGCTGCTTGGAGTTTCTCAAGGGCCTGACCATGAGCTCCCCAGACACACCCTTGACCCAGAGGGATTGTTCTCCTATCAGGGGGGCTGGCTGCTCCTCACCCAGTCAGCAACCCAGTGGGCTCCACCTTCCAGCCAGTCATAAATGATTTCATCAGGGAAATTGTACCCTCCCATGGAAACACAGGGCACTGCCCTCTCTGGTTCCTACACAGCAAGACTCCCCCCCCCCCCGCCCTGCTGGCTCACTGTGACCCTCAGTGCACCTCCCATTGACCCTGAGTGGGGAGCTGTGTCCTCTGCCCTGGGCTGAGTCTATCTGACTAATAAATCACTATCAATCTCATCTGTGCACGGTGGGGTCATCAGTCAGGCAGGCCATCTCACACTATTTAGGGCGGGGTCCTCCTTCAGTAGTGATGAATAGGAGGTGATAAGAACGGAAGGATGCTTCAAGTCTCAAGATGTATAAGAGCCTGATCAGACCCTGCTGTGTGTGCAAACTCTTAAAACCAGCAGGGAAGTTGGGCGTGGTGGCACATACCTGTAATATCAGCACGTGAGAGGTTGAGAGAGGAGAATCAAGGTTTGAGAACAACCACAGCAACCTAATGAGATCTTGTTTCAAAATAAAATAGAACTGGAGGTGTAGCTCATAGGTAGAATACCCCTGAGTTAAATCCCCAGTACCACCAAACAAACAGACAAAAATCAAACAAAAAAACCAATATAGAAGCTGGGAGTGGTGGCCCATACTTGTAATCCCAGTACTTGGGAGGCTGAGACAGGAGGATCGCAGGTTCAAGGCCAGCCTCAACAGCTTAGTGAGCCCCTGTTTCAAAATCTAAAAAAGAGGTTAGTGACGTAGTGAGCTACACCCCTAATGATGTAGAAGGCATCTGAGTCCAGTGCCTCAGCACCAAAAATAACCAAAAACAAAAAACAGCCAAGAGTTCATGCTACCTTTGCTTTGCAGGCAAAACACTTTACTTCTGCACAATGCAGTACTTTAAAATTCTGAAATCTGATTGATAAACCTAAACCAGACATGGTGGTGTATACCTGTAATCCCAGTATTTAGGAGACTGAAACAGGAGGATCACAGGCTCAAGGGTAGCCTCAGGAAAAGCAAGATTCTCGGCAAAACTCTTTCAAAATTTTAGAAAAGAAAAATAAATAAATAAAAAGGAGCTGCCGGACGTGGTGGCGCACGCTTGTAATCCCCGTACTTGGGAGGTGGAGACAGGAGGATCGCGCAGGTTCGAAGCCAGCCGCGCTGGCTTAAGAGACCCTGTTTCCAAAAATTAAAAAAAAGTATAAAATAGGTCTGGGAGTGTAGCCCGGAGGTAGAAGGGCATCCAGGAATCCCAGGACCACCAAAATAAATAAATAAATAAATAAATAAATAAATAAACAAATAAATAAAACAAAAAATGAAAATAAAAAAATAAAAAAGAGCTGGAGATGCAGCTTAGAGGTAGAATGCCCCTGGGTTCAGTTTCAGTAAAGCACACACACACACACACACACACACACACACACACACACACACCACCTCAATGTAAGAAAGTACTCTAGAGAGAAAAGTGGAAGATGTATTTGGAAAGCACCCTCTCCTCTCCTCCTAGTCCACTTCTGCTCTCAATGACAAAATGCTTTTCCCCAGTGTATCCCACATGACGTGGCTGCTCTGACACCAGAAGAGAGACTTGTTATCTTCTTAGTTCTACACCCTAAAAGGAGAAATCACCACTAGACTAATTCATCTTTCTGTTAATTCAGAAGATCTCTCCCCACCTGAGGATTATGAGTTTTACAAAGCAAACTTTGCCCAGATCAGGCTCTGATATTACCAGCAACTGGGTGCATGGGCTCCATCCTTGGACTCCCAGTGGAAGCAAGAACAAGCAAAGCGACCCATGCACTGGGGGGTTCTCTTCCCCGGGGGCATTTGAGGAAGACACTGGGGAACAAATCATACAAAGTTTATTTCATCAACAGTGAAAAATGAGCCGGGCGTGGTGGCGCACGCTTGTAATCTCAGCATTCGGGAGGTTGAGACAGGAGGATCGCTGTTCGTGGCCAGCCTCAGCTACTTAGTGAGGCCCTCTGCGACTTAGTGAGACCCTGTTTCAAAATAAAGAATAAAAAAACAGGGCAGGGGGTGTAGCTCGGAGGTCAAATGACCCTGGGTTCCATCTCCAGATCCACACACACAAACACACACACACACACACACACACACACATATATGAAAAATGCTCACAAAGCCATGAAGCACAGGCTCAGTCAGGCAGAATGAGGGCTGTGGCTCACCTGGCCTCCTCTCACTTGGAAACAGAGAAACAGGAAATGCTGAGAAGTGACGTGATCCGGCCTCCTGCCTGCCGCTGAGGTGGCCCGGCCGGGGTCAGCCCATGCTCACGGGTGGCCTGGCAGCAAGTGCAGTTCCCTGGCCCAGCGAGTCATTACCGGTAGGCCCCACGCAGCAGAATCTCTGGGAGCTGTGATTCTGTGTTTGAAACAAACTCTTGGGTAGTTTCCATGGTGGGCTGAGGTTTGAACCACTGATGGGGCTGACTCCAATGAAATTGTTCCATTTTTACCACTTTCAAATATTTCTATGGATCCAGGCAAAGAATGCTTTTTATTATTTTTTTAATTTATTTTTGGTGGTACTGGGGTTCCTGGAAGCCCTTCTACCTCCGGGCTACACTCCCAGACCTATTTTTTTACACTTTTTTGGAAACGGTCTCTTAAGCCAGCATGGGTGGCTTCAAACCTTTGCCATCCTCCTGTCTCTGCCTCCCAAGCACGGGGATTACAAGCGTGCGGCACCACGCCCAGCAAAGAATGCTTTTTAGAAAGATACTCCCCGGGCATGGTGGCCCATGTGTGTAATCCCAGTACTTGGGAGGCTGAGACAGGAGTATCACAGGTTCGAAGCCAGTCAACAACCAAGTGAGGCAGGCTCTCAGTAACTTAGTGAGATCCTATTTCCAAATAAAATATAAAATAGGTCTGGGGGTGTAGCCCAAAGGTAGAACGCCCCTGGGTCCCATCCCCAGCACAACACAGATACACACACAAAGATACTCTTGTAGCACATAAAATTAAATGGCTTCGCCAGGCGTGGTGGCGCATGCTTGTAATCCCCGCACTTGGGAGGCAGAGACAGGAGGATCGTGCAAGTTGGAAGCCAGCTGTGCTGGCTTAGAGACCCTGTTTCTAAAAATAAAAAGCATAAAAATAGGTCTGGGAGTGTAGCTGGGAGGTAGAAGGGCTTCCAGGAACCCCAGTACCACCAACCACCAAAAAATATAAAAATAAAAAATTAAACGACTTCCATGTAGTTTATCTTTGCTGCAATCTTTTCTCAGATGGGAACAACTAATGACTGTCCTCCCAGCCACATGGGTATGTTCCCTTGGGTTTTCAGGCGTCCCCTTGTTCATTTTTCCACCGCCTTACCACATCCCCACCGAGGGGGATGGTGGTCTCTTTGGGTCAGTCTTGGGTAAAACTTTCATTTCGTACACAGTCCACTTAACACCCGTGCAAATACCTACTTCAGGTCATGCCAGCAATTACAAGACGACCTTATGGTCCTCTAGCAAAGATTTCCCCAGGCGAGGGAAATGATAATACCAGGGAATCACTTAAAGGACAGTCAGCTTGTCACTTCCTAGACAGCCTGGGTGTCAGCTCTGCATTAAGCCAGACCTTCAAAGCAGCTCAATTATAGACCATTTCCTGGACCCCAGAACTTCTTTCCTGAACTAGGACTCATCATAGCCACCTCACCACCCACCGAGGGAGGCCCTACCCAACTGCCACTCCGAGCCTGCTGGTGAGATGTAGAGCACGCTGAAGATGTCACCTCAGTGACCGAGCGTCCCCTCTGTGACCCGCTGCACGTGAACATTCTCTTTCACACCGCCTGTATCTCTCCAGAGGGAAGTGCTTTTTACTCCAGGAAAAAGGTGCAGCGTACAGATCACTGTATTGTCTTTACTGCTTCGGTGGTAGGAAAACTCAAAGTAAAAAATCTGGTCCAAGCCGGGCATGGTGGCGCACACTCCTAATCCCTGCGCTTGGAGGGCTGAAACAGGAGGATCGCACAGGTTTGAAGCCAGCCTCAGCTGCTTAGTGAGACTCTGTTTCCAAATAAAATAATAATTTAAAAAAGGTCTGGGAGTATAGCCGGAGGTAGAAGGCCCCTGGGTTCCATCCCCAGTACTACCAAAAAAATTTTTTGTTTTTGGTCCAGGTTTTAGTAATGGTTTAGGACCTATGATGGGTATTCTCCACTGCAGTGGGGCAGATGCAGTGGGCAGGGGTGGTATACATGAGAGAGAGCATACTTCTTCCACCACTCCCTCTGGGATGTGAGGCAGGTGTGCCGGTGTAGAGAAAAAGAGGAGGAAGAGGAGCTGGTGCTTTCTAACCACCAAAACATTTCCTATAGTTCTGGTTGTTTTGTGTGTTTTGTGCTGGGACTTAAACCCAAAGTCATTCTACCTCTGAGCTACACCTGCAACCCTGTTTTATTTATTTATTTATTTATTTATTTATTTATTTATTTATTTATTTTGCGGTATTGGGGATGGAACCTAGAGGCATCCTACCTCTGAGCTACACTCCCAGCCCTATTTTTAATATTTATTTATTTGCAGTAGTAGGGATGGAACCCGGGGGCATTCTACCTCTGAGCTACAACCCAGCCCAATTTTTTATTCTTTATTTTGAAACAGGGTCTCATTGAGTTTCAAAGGGCCTCACTAAGTAGTAGCAGAGGCTGTCTTCAAACCAGGATTCTCCTGTCTCAGCCTTCCAAATGCTGGGATTACAAGCGTGTGCCACCATGCTCGGCTTAGTTTTTATTTTGAAACAGGCTCTCACTAAGTTGCAAAGGGCCTCACTAAGTAGCTGAGGCTGTCTGAGAACTGAGATCCTCCTGTCTCAGCCTCCCAAATGTTGGGATTACAAGCGTGCACCACCATGCCAGGCTTTTTTTTTTTTTTTTAAACAGGGTTTAGCTAAGTTGTTGAGAGTCTCACTAAGTTGCTAAGACTGGCCTTGAACCTGTGATCTTCCTGTCTCAGTCTCCCAAGAACCGAGATAAGAGGTGTGAGCTATCATGCCAGTCTAGCTCAGTTTTTAACTATATATTTTCTTTGTACTTTTTCTTTTATACCAAGTACAGTATTTAAAAACTTCAAGTTTATTGTGAAATAAAATATAGAGAAAAGAAAAAAAGAAATTCTTCTGCCAAGCCACTTCTGGAAAAGAGAATACTTTTACGGGCATATTTGATAAATCATCATCTATACCAAGATAGAGATTTCTGAAACATTCCAATGATATCCATGTTTGCTGGAAACTGGGAATCTCCATGTTTGACAGCTGACTGCTGATGTATCCACAACATTGGCCCATATCTGCCATCTGCTAAAGGCTTTATTGGAGAGGGGTCTCAATACCTTACCAGACTATCTTCAATCTTGTGATCCTCCTCAGTAGCTGGGATTACAGGTGTGCACCACTGCACTGGGCTAACAGGCATGTTGGTACCCATGGCTTTCCGCAGGCTCCCTCCACCTTTGCCGGGGGCCCTGTAGCAGCCACAGAGGCATTCAGGTGGGAGCCTGGGGGCTCTGTGGGCTCAGCTCTTTACGCCCATAGGTTAGGAAGGGTCAGCAATGGGCTGTCCTCTGGGTGGAGAGGGCCAGTGTCCTCCTCCACTTCCACTCCCGCTCTCTGGGCCCAGCAAAGTGTCTCAGCTTCACTGTGAGGCGAGGACAGTGCCAAGGATGGGAAAGGGAGAACTTCCATTTGTCCTGGACCCCAGAATCCAGGTGTTGCTGCCTTGGGACTGCAAGGAGCAGAGCTGCCAATTATGGTCCAGCCGTTGCCACCTCCCCCTGTGCCCCAGGGGATGTGTTTCTTCCATGAGTAATTTCCATCACAGTGTCTAACTGTAACTGAAGTGAGCAAGAGAGATCCAGTGAGCACTGAGCTGGCTTTTTCTTATCTGTCTATAGGGACTTGGCTTGCTTTATAAAGTTGGGGCCTGAATATTGTTTTCAAGTCCCTGCTCAGGAATTAGTGTCAGGGACATGAAGGGGAGCGCTGGTTGCAGTGTGGCATGGATGGGGCTCAGAGCTGGGTCCTGTTGGCATTCAGCTTGATGTCCAAAAGCGGGCTGAGTGACTAGGTGTGGCTGACACATCATCCTCTGGCGGTGGTGGGGAGACACGGGACCTAAGGAGGATGGAATTGGGCACCTGTACAGATGAGGCAGGATCAGCAAGCCGCACACCCGTACAGTCCTCCATAGGTCAAAAGAAAAAGAAAATAGGAACTACCCCGAGGGAGGGCAGAATAAAGGCTGGTCCTCTCTCGCTCAGCAGAGGGTGCAGCAAGAACCTTCTTCTCACTGGGGAAGAATCTCGGTGGCACGCTTGGAGACTGCTTCCAAACTCAAATGGGAACTTTACGTAGGTGTCACAGATTAATTTTTTCTTAAAGCTACAGGGAGGAGTGAGCCTCTTGGTTTGAGCCGAGAAAGGGAGGTTCCCCTTGGGGGCTTGGCTTGATATTAAAGCACCCCCAAAAATGAAACAAATTGAAAGAAAAATGAAATTGCACCATACACAGGCTGTGCGTGCATTGAGACAAAAGCACGACTAAGCAGGTGCTGGGCTCCCACTGGGCACTGCCTCTAGAATTACCTACGATGGTGTCTTCACTGCAAAATTTGAAAACAAGGGGCTTCTGGTAGAGGAGCCTCCCCGTCCCGGGAGCACCACTCAGTAACCTGTACTGAGGCTTCCAGGAACTAAACCTCACAGGACAGCAGCTGGTGACTGTTAGTGGTTACTGTCTGGTGTCATCTAAAAACGTCAACATGTAGAAGTGTCACTGTGTGACTCTTTAAGCTCAGAAACCCACACCACCTGCACTGAAACACCGCAATCCCGCAACCTGGTTGGAACTGTACAAAACTGGTCCATGCCCCAGAGCCACCTGCAAACCACACAGCTAGACAGGGCACAAAAAGACTCGAGGTCAGGCACAGAATGCACAGTAGCAGCTCAGAAAACCAATGTGAAAGGACGTGGCTCTCTGCAAAGCCAGGCTAGCAGGCCAGCCGGAGCCTCTTGGTGAAATGAACTTCCTCAAACTTGGCTGACTTTAGAGTCGTCCTTAGGAGTCCCCACCTGTCAATCTGACCCTCTGATTTGGGGTTGGGGACATCCTGACTGCTCCTTAACTTTCCCAAAAGGAAGCTGGAGTTTTTAAAAGACATCTTTCTCCTTTCAATAATGAAAGCATCCGAGTAAAGAAAGCTAAGCCAGGTCTGGTCTGAAAGTTCACACTCTTTCTGTAACTTCAGTTCCAGCAGCAGCAGCAGCAGCAGCAGCAACAAACCTTGGGACAGTCCTTGGACAGACCCTGTGACTGGAAAGGGTCTCCCATTCGTAGCATCCTCCCTCTGACCCCCTCAAAAAAAAAAAAAAAAAACTCCCTTTGAAGATTCTGATGAGTACAACACTCCCACTGGAGAAGAGCCAAGTCCTTTTCCGGGGTCCAGGCTGACAAGAGTTTTTTGAGCCTGCTAGCATCCTCAGCGCATTTTGTTGGTTTCTGCAATGCCTTCATGGGAAGGTTCTATTGACTCACTAGCAGGCTCTTTTCCCAAAACTCTGTGTCTGTGTGTGCGTGCATGTGTGTTTGTGTGTGCATGCATGCATGCTGGGGGAGGTGGTCATCAGTCTTCATCAGCAGCAGATCTCCACCTAGAACACACGTAAACACAGCTACTGCACAGGACCAGTAAGACCAGCACAGTGTGACTGAGCACCAGGACCCCGACTGCAAAGACGTATAGCGTTTTGTCACAGTACGCCTGAGGCTGCTGGAAAGGGGGGATAAAGTGAGGCCGGTACACCGAGAAGACCCAGTAGTTTCCCAGCATGAACCAGAAGAAGAGGAAGAGGCTGAGGATGAGGTGGACGTAGTACTTGTGCGCGTTCTGCCTCCAGGGATAGTCGTCGTCATCGTCGATCACCACGGCCTTGGACAGAAGGCGCCTCATCCTGGTGGAGTCATAGAGGAGGAGAGACACCTGGGTGGAGGTAGGGAGTGGGAATGGCAGGGCAGAGAGGCAAAGGAGTGGGGAGGAGAAAGGCCCAAGGTGGGTGGGGGGAGGTGAGAGAGAGAGAGAGAGAGAGAGAGATCATGGGAAATCTGCGCATACCCTGGAGTTAGAAATGCTGCCAAAGAAGAAAATGTCATTTTGGAGATTAGAATTAGCACTAGCAAGAATAAAGGACTAAATCTATAGCCAGCATCCTGGGGACCTTTCTCTTTTGGGGGTGTGAGCTGGTTTGAATAATGGGTTTGTGACATAAACATCTCCTGGTGAGATAGGGGACTGACTTTCCCTTTTATTGTTCTAGCATGTTTGTGCCCACACACAATTGTACAAAAACAGTATCTGGTCCAGATGACCACCACACCAGCCCCTCTGTCTTGTAAGAAACTCCTAGAAGGTTCCCAGCCACTTCCAGACCACTTCACTGGCAACTTCACTGGGCTGATTGGTCTTTTCCTCCCCTTCCCTCACGGCACATGGCCTGCTTTTCTCTGGGATGTTTCTACCCCTCCCCTCCTGGGATCTGCAGTTCCCAAGTGGGACCATAGAGTGACAGCACTGTCTCATCTGTCTCCATATGTCTTTCAAGAGCACACGCCCTTTGATTGATACTCTTGGGAGACAAAAATCATCTAGGCCCCTGGTGGGTGGTCCCTGGCTCCAACCTGACATCCCTTTGAAGTTCGCTCCCAGCCAGGCGTGGTGGCCCACGCTTGTAATCCCAGGATTTAGGAGGCTGAAACAGGAGGATCCGGGTTCGTGGCCAGCCTCAGCTACTTAGTGAGGCCCTCTGCAACTTAGTAAGACCCTGTTGCAAAATAAAGAACCAAGGAAAGCAGGGCGTGGTGGCACACCCTTGTAATCCCAGCATCGGAAGGCTGAGACCGGAGGATCGCGGTTCGCAGACAGCCTCAGCTACTTAGTGAGGCCCTCCGCAACTCAGTGAGACCCCGTTTCAAAATAAAGAATCAAAATTTGGGCAGGGGATGTAGCTCAGAGGTCAAATGGCCCTGGGTTCCATCCCCAGACCCGCCAAAAAAAAAAAAAAAAGAAAGAAAAAAAAGAAAAAAAAAAGAAATCTGTTCCCATTGCTCCCATTTGATTACACAAAGGGCCACCATTCCCACCTACTGTCACTGACCTCAGACCCTGTGTCTCAGTGTCCCCTTGGCAGATGTAGCCAGGGAAGAAAACTAGCCCTTCTCTTTGATAGGAAAACCTTTGGCAAAAACAAAAAACAAAAACAAATGAAAACAACCTTTGGATGCTTTCCCCAGCTCCCCTTCTTCTAGCCCTTATCTTCCCTTCACCGGGCCTGCTTATTGTTCTATTCCAGTTTCCAGTCTCCCCACTTCTCCTGCAGCCAATATCAGGACACCCCATGGAGAGCAGGGCTCAGGGAGAATCCTTTGAGGAGCAAGAGCACGGCAGGTTGGTGATGGGGACGGTTCTGAGCTTGAGTGCAATGGAGCTGTAAAGAGGAGCCCAGAGATATCACCAAACGGGCTCCAAACCGGGTGGTGGTGGGGACAGGATAGCAAGAGGGCTGGACAGCAGAGGAGCCCAAGCTGTGCCCTTGGGGTGGGCGAGGGCCTCAGGTTTGCACGTGCTCCATGTAAAATTCTGAATGAACATGCAGGTGATGGTGGCCAGCAAAGCCTGGACGCAGAGTTCTGAGGGATGAGGGGAATGTAGGTGTGTGCTACCTGGGTTCTCAGATCTCTCTTTGATAGAATGCAATACTGTTAGGCTATGTGGTGCATTTCACAAAGAATGCTGGGGGCCCAATAAGTAATGTTGTGAGGGGGTTAAGTACAAAGCATTATCATCACAGGTAAACTTCTGCCTCTGGGGACACTAAACCTGTTTGCCGCTGCTCTGATGATTATGGACTCATTGTGTGTTACCACACCATGATGAGCACAAAAATTTAATTTGGCTTCAAACAGTTTTAGATTGCCAGGGAAAAAAATCGATGCTCTTTATTAGGGCTCTGGTTTGTTCATTAAAATAAATTACCTTTGGGTTCTGGGCTGGCTTTTGTAAAAGAAAAGTTGACTATTATTAAGAGAAAAAGACCCTGTGGACAACAACATCTCTAAAGGAAAGTTCCACTTAGCAGCCTGGTGACGATGCAGCCAGTGGGGTGGGGGGCAGAGGTAATTACTGCTAAACTCTGTCCTTGTTTTGAGCATCTCCACGGTGCTCAAACCATTGGAGCCTTTGCCTAACACCGTGAGGCCGCAGGGGATCTGTAGCCACGCTGAGTCAAGAGCCTGTGGGTGTCTCTTGAGCCAGACAGAGTCTCAGGAAGCTCTCAGAGGAATGTTGTTAAAGGGATGATCATGTTTATCTTTACATTCCAGAACACTGCTACCAGACTGCTGTCAGGAGATGAAGG
The DNA here is from genome assembly GCF_963383645.1 of Muscardinus avellanarius. NCBI lineage: Eukaryota > Metazoa > Chordata > Mammalia > Rodentia > Gliridae > Muscardinus > Muscardinus avellanarius. The sequence continues at coordinate 139,116,961 of NC_137787.1, read as the reverse complement.
CATCTAATAGTGAGGTGACCTCAGATACAAAAGTGCCAGTGGTTTGCCCCAAATCAAAACATTTCCCATAACTGGATGGTAGCCAGTTAATGGATACTGATTGCACCTGAGAACATGATTTTTAAGACATTCCTTTGATGTCTTACGTAAATGGCATGGCCAGTGCCACTGGCCAGCATCTTATGAAGAACCCAAGCACCAGGAGGAAGATGGCAAGTGGATTCGAATGAAATTTTATATATGGCACTCTTGATTCTGTTTTCAATTTTGTTGTTGCTTCATTTTTATGAATCCACTTTAGAAAAAATGGATGCTATGTTTTCTAGCTTTGATATGGAAAGCTCTGAGGTAGACTTGGATGGTTGGCAAGAGTCACTGATAAATGCAGGTTGTCTTGGGGTACTTTTTTGTGTGTATGTTACTGGGGGTGGAATACAGGAGCTTTTCTACCTCCAGGCTATACTCCCAGACCTATTTTTTTATACTTCATTTGGAAACAGGGTCTCACTAAGTTGCTGAGAACCTCAGTAAGTAGCTGAGGCTGGCTTCAAACCTGTGCGATCCTCCTGTCTCAGCCTCCCGTGCGCTGGGATTACAAGTGTGCGCCACCATGCCTGGGTACTTTTGGCACATGTAACATTTCTGTGGGCCAGGAATTTTGGAAACTTAACTACAGCTATGCATGCCCCTTGCTTTTACTGTTTAAACAGATGTCAATATGACCCAGGAGCAAATCAGTTCTCTATATTGACACAAGCTTGAGATTCAGAGAGAAGCTCTGTAGCGGATGGCTTTGATGTTGATTGATTGATGAGAAGTGATCTCTCACAACTACGAAGTCAACATGGCAGCTGGGGAGGCCTTCCACGAGCATCCTTCCATGGCAGCTGCTGTCCTTCCACTAGCATCTTGCTTTTATTGAGGGGTATAACCAAAACATTATAAGATATCATTAATCACAGGAAATAACAAAGAAATCATGGGGTGAGTCAGGGAATAACACCAAGGTAGTCACAGATGAATCAGGGAAGGAAAGGGTGAACAAGGAAACTGTCAGGGTCTTTGCTTATCTGTCAGGGTCCCTGATTATTGGTCCCATTTGGTCTTTAGAAACTTGTCTGTGTGCAAAGAATTTCCACTTGGGTGGACAGTTTGTGCCCCTCGCAGGCTTGACCGAGGTGGCCTCAAAGCAGATGACTAACAATGTTTTCAGCAAAGTTCTCCTAGCACCAGACATCAAAGTGTAATGGTTGATTAATGGCTGCAGCCATTTTATTATTTTTTTTCTTTTACTTCTTTTTATTCTTTTTGGTACTGGGGATTGAACCCAGGGACATTCTACCTCTGAGCTAGAACTTTTTATTTTTATTTAAAAACAAGGTCTCGCTAAGTTGCTGAGGCTGGTCTCAAACCTGCAATCCTCCTGTCTCAGCCTCCCAAAGCACTGTGATTACAGGTGTGTGCCACCTTGCCTGGTCCAAGCAGCCAGATAATTCTACAATTGACAACTAGAACCTATAGTAAACTAGTGGTCAACTGACAACTAGAACTTATAGTTAACCCAGAAATACACGCTACTAAATTAAAAAAAAATAAAAAAAACTTTTAACCAAATGCAATCTCTCTTGCCCTAAACAGGACACATTTTTCGTGTGTGTGTGTGTGTGTGTGTGTGTGTGTGTGTGTGTGTGGTACTGGGGTGGAACCCAGGGGCTTTTCTACCTGTGGGCTATACTCCCAGACCAATTTTTATACTTTATTTGGAAACAGGGTCTCACTAAGTTGCTGAGAGCCTCACTCAGTAGCTGAGGCTGGCTTCAGACCTGTGCGATCCTCCTGTCTCAGCCTCCCAAGTGCTGGGATTACAAGCGTGCTCCATCACACCTGGCAACTGAACACGTTTTTAAAAAGAAGCACAGAGAAAAGCTGTGACACCATTAGCTAAATTCAATGGCCAAACTGGCAATCTGTTGGCCACTCCTTGGCAAAAAGTCATTTTAGGCCCAAACCACAACTCAGTACACTGAGCTCAATGGCAGAAAGAAGCTATTGCAAAGATGCACAGCCCTGTGTGAATGTCCCTCATCTGGGAAAATTTGTGTCTCTGAAGCCAGCTCTGTTACTTTAACAGCCAGCATAGGCGGAAGTTGTCCTGGACCCCTGCAAGCCACAAACACTGAATGGATGCCTTCCACCTGGCTTGTAAGTTAAACTGCTACAAAATCTACAAACAACAGGTAGATATACTTTACCTTTAAGGTGCCGACGATCCCGCCCACTAGCAAATACAAAGGAATGAGGGGCTGTATGGGACAGTCCTCTAAGAACTTCATTCCTGCAGAAGGCAAACAGAAGAGAATTGAGAGAGTCGCATTCAAGAGCACTGAGCCATCTGGGCCTGGTGGTGCTTACCTGTGATCCCAGGATTTGGGAGGTTGAGACAGGAGGATCGCAGGTTCAAGGCTAGCCTCGACAGCTTAGTTAAAAAATGAAATAGGGTTAGAGGTCTGGCTCAGAGGTAGAATGTGCCTGGGTTCAATCATCAGTACAAAAAAAGAAAAAGAAAAAAAAAAAACACAGAGCCTGGTTAGGAACATTAATTTAATACCTATAAAACCCCAAATGCCAGCTATACAAAGCATAACTTGAGTCTGCTCAGCTTGTGGAAGTTGCTTAGCCTCTCTGGATACCCAGAACTTAAGCAGAGGGAGTAAACCGTTTTTTCCTGTCTTTTCTATTTGGTGTTTGGGGTGAGCGGCCCAATCTGGTTGACTGGGATCCCTGGAGTCAAGTCTCTGCCTAGGACTCCAGTAACAGATGGACCATCAGACAGAGTAGGGAGAGATGCCGCTGCACTTTTTATCTGGATATCAATGGCTATTTGTGTACTTGGCTTTTATGAAAAACCAATGTATGACAGTTCATGTTTTCAAGGATTCATTTTACAAAAGGCCTTAAAGAATCCCTTTAAATATCCAGTTCCTGTGATATGCTTAAAAGAAGATTCAGTTTATGGGTCATATTCCCAAAATGCATTCACTGTGTAAAATGAAGCTTCGTCAGTGCATTGCGTCCGGGCGCCGGGTGGTAGGAGCAGCCAGCAGGGAGCCCTTCCACCTGCGCAGCGGCCCTCTGCCGGGCTCCTCAGGGTCACCATGTCTTCCCCACTGACCATGTCACTCGCCCAACCACAAGCTGGGAAATACACGTTTCTCAGCTCATCCTTAGCAACTCGGTAAGAATACTGCAAATTTAGTGCTGCCCAGACCTCCACCACTTTTAATGATAAATTTTCTCCCCAAAGCAATGTTTTCTCTACTTTTCTGAGTTCTTTGTCTGTTAGGCCTATTATGAAACAATGATATGATGCATCTGTTTAAAATAGAAGAAAGAAATTCCTTCTTTCCCTCAATAACAAATCAGGTCCAAATGACCAAACTGCAAATGGGTTCTAACATACATCTTTTCTATGTGGAAGCATTTGTGGCCCACATGTATTCTGTACCGCCCCACTCCTTTGTGGGTATACAAGGCTGTGTGACCGATTCTAACCAGTTACCTCAATGGCTGTGACACTTTGGGGCCATACCACTTAAAAAACACTGTGTGATCCTTAGGCGGGCGTAGTGGCGCACGCTTGTAATCCCCACGCTTGGGAGGCAGAGACAGGAGACAGGAGGGTCGCGCAGGTTCGAAGCCAGCTGTGCTAGCTTCAGAGACCCTGTTTCCAAATAAAAATATAAAATAGGCCGGGTGTGGTGGCGCACACTTGTAATCCCCACGCTTGGGAGGCTGAGACAGGAGGATCGCACGGGTTCGAAGCCAGCCTCAGCTACTCAGTGAGGCTTCTAGCAACTTAGTGAGACCCTGTTTCCAAATAAAATATAAAAAAAGTCTGGGAGCATAGCCCGGTGGTAGAAAGCCTCTGGGTTCTACCCCCAGTACCACCACAAACAAACAAACAAACAAACAAACAAACAAACAAATAAAATAGGTCTGGGAGTGTAGCCCAGAGTTAGAAGGGCTTCCAGGAACCCTAGCACCACACACACACACACAAAAAAAAAACCCCAAATAAAAACAAAAACAACAAAAAAACAAAAACAAAAAACAAAAAACAGTGCCTGATCCTTCTCCTCCTCTCCTGCTTTGACCACTGGAGACCACAGGTTGAAATGGCCTCTCTCAGGATTAGGACCCTTCATAAGGTTAAGTTATCACATTGCCTGGGGAGTCTCCTGAGGCTCCAGGGCGCCCCCTGATCCACAGTAAAATTTGCATAAGCAAGAATAAGGCATTATAGTGTTAGCTGCCAAGATCCCCGGGTTTGTTACCGCAGCACATTCAGTATTTGTCAACAGGTTCCAAGGAAGGGAATTCTCACTGTAGAATCAGTCTCCTGTTTAAAAGACATTTAAAGTTTTAACTTTGAGACATTTTATTTCCCATGAGTGCTTCCTCTTAAGCAGAGGAAGTAAACCATTTTTCCTATCTTTAACATTAGTGAGAAATTCTAGGTTTCAGAAAGCTATAAATTCAGGGCCATAAACAAAGTAAGTCAAATATATATATATGCCTTCCCAGTTATCTCTGATATTTAGCTGAATCAATTATTAGATGGAAACACTTTCCAAGTCTCCATACAACCTTTCTACACAAAGACATTCCCGTATCCGATGCCAAATTTGTTGTGTATGAACTGCCTTTTAATTCAAAACCAGCTGTGACTCACATATCTGCTCAATCCTAATGAATAAAAACAGCTGCTGCTCACAGGAAAGTCAGTCCATGCACAGATGGCTTAAAAAGATCCTAATAAACTTAATAAAAGCGGTCCCCCCCCACCCCATGTTCTTTATGTATTTCTTAGGACCTATCTTACTTAACTCCAGATTTTCTTTCTCTCTGATTTGTAGGTTAGCAATGATCACCTTTGGCTATTTAGAACTCTTCCCAGTGCATGAGAAGGGTTAATTGCAACTATCAAATGTAGTGATTCCTCGCCCTCAGCATCATGGTATGTGTGTTTTGACATTTTTATTATGCTATAATAGCCAAACAAAATAAGCTCCCATTTTGACCATTTAAGTGTACAGTTCAGTGGCATTAATCACAATCACCACCTTTGTGACCATCACCACAGTCTACTTCTAAACCTTTTCATCACTCCACGCTTAAGCTTTATAATCAATAAGCAATACCCTCTTTCTGCAATGGATGTCCTGATTTTAACACAATCAATTTAATAAAATTAATTTAATATAATATAAAGTTCATGTGAATTGGCCATATGGGATCTTGTCTCATCTATGCAGCTGTGGTAAGGAAATTGTCCCAGTTAGGTTCATAAGCTGGATAACCAGCCATAAACCCCAAAGGTTCTCTTACTCAATAGATTTTGCACAGAACACTATCTTAAGGGCACCCCTGACTTCTCAAGCAGGGTATAACTAACATCTTATAATCTCTTCTTGAAAGAGCAGAGCCATAAATAAATGTTAATTTTTGAACTGACTATAATAATGATCGCCTCCAGACTTACTGAAGTGGCTGAATTGTTTTACTCCATTAAATGGCCCCAGAACATTCTGCTGCTTTAGTTCTGAGAAACTGCAAAACTTTATTTTGTTCTCTCCTTTTTTGCTACCAGGATGCCAGCTTTCACATTTTATAGCTCTAAGGATAGTGTTTTTGGAATTATTGCTTTTTTTTTTTTTTTTTCTGTACTGAAGATGGAACCCAGGGGCATTCTACCTCCAAACTATACCCCTAGTCCTGTTTTTATTTTTTCTTTCGAAACAGGGTCTCACTGAGTTGTAAAGGGCCTCAACTAGCTGAGGTTGTCCATGAACCACAATCCTCCTGTCTCAGCCTCGGGATGCTGGGATTACAAGCATGCACCACCACGCCGGCCTACTGCTTTTTTTTTTTTTTTTTTTTTTTTTGTGGTGGTACTGGGGTTCCTGGAAACCTTACTTGTGGACTACACTCCCAGACCTATTTTTTATAATTTTATTTGGAAACAGGGTCTCCTAAGGCAGCATGGCTGGCTTTGAACCTGCGCGATCCTCCTGTCTCGCCTCCCAAGTGCGGGGATTATAAGTGTGCGCCACCACGCCCAGCTGGCCTACCGCATTTTTAAACATGACATTCACAAACAAAATCAGCCATTTTAAGCGGAACAATTCAGAGGCATTTAGTGTATCAATAGTGTTGTACAATCACCCCTTCTATCTAGTCCCAAAATACTTTCATCAGCCCTGAAGGAGGCCCTGTACCCATTATTCAATTGTGGTTTTTCTTTTGTTTCCAACAACTTGTATGCACCTTTTAACTTTTGCTCCATAGCCTATGAGCCTGGAACCTATCATACTGGCTTGCCAGGCCTCTATGTAAATAGGGTAGCTGGATTCTGTATATAAATTTTGGGGGCTCCCATTAGCAAATTTCAAAGGCAAGAGATTCATTTTACTTACTCTTCTTTTCCTTCCTCCCTTCCTTCCTTCTTTCTTTCTTCTTTCTTTCTTTCTTTCTTTCTTTCTTTCTTTCTTTCCTCTCTTTCTTTCTTTCTTTCCTTCTTTCTTTCTCTCTTTGTTTCTTTGTTTCTTTTTTTGGGGGGGAGTCATACTTGGAATTGAACCTGGGGCATTCTACCTCTAAGCTACTATTTTATTATTATTAGTTTTTTAAAATTTGAGACAGGATCCCACTAAGTTGCTGAGGGCCTTGCTAAATTTCTGAGGCTGGTCTCCAATCTGTGATCCTCATTTTCTCAGTCTCCCAAGTACTGGGATTACAGGTGTGCTCCACCATGCCTGAATATTTCACTGACATGTGACAATGAATTTTGGCTTTTCAAGGAGCTCCCCCTGCTCCCTTCCCTATACCTCCCCTACACTTCACACTTCTAAATTGTGTTGTTTCATATTTGTGATTTGTGGGAGAATTCATTCATTCATTCATTCATTCACTCATTCATTCAGTAGATGTATAGTGCACCCTAGAACCATGTGCATTTCTCTCATTGTTCACAGCAGGCTCCACACAGGAGCACACTAACCGGGTCCTCAGGCAACCTCCAGCCCCATGGCTCCCAAATCTAAGCTAGAGGGATGAGAATCATCTGGAGAGAGATTTTAAAAGCAGATGCCTTTTCCCACCATATTGCATCAATATCTCCTGGGACAGGACCCAAGATTCTACATTTTAAAATGTTCATCAAGTCATTCTGTGACAGCAAATAGGTATCTGGGAATAACTGGCCCGGCCAGTTCTTCTTCAACACACATTTTATGCTTAAACATTGGGCACCGTCAGCACCTCCCTGCGACGACCTTGCTGACCTGCAGCCTCCAGCCTCTTCTCAGCAGTCAGCTCACCTGTGAACGCCATGGACAGCGGCAGGGCCAGAGAAGTGAAGAGAGCGAAGACGAGGCAGGCTGCAAAGAGAAGGAGGAGCTGCGTGAGAAGCACACCACGCTCTCATTTCCGCTTGCCTGCAGTGCGCTTTGCATCCTGGGAGCCTGACCTCTCAAGTTTCAAGTCAGCAGATGGGAGAAGGTCGCGGCTTGCCTGGGGCTTGCGTAAGGTGGGTGCAGGCCAAGTCCTGTGTTTCTGCATGTGCTGAACACCTCTGTGGTCCCGCTGCCAAGCCGGAGGCCCAGATTTCCTGCACGACCTCTCCAAGTCTGACAGCTTATAGAAAAAGGCTTCGTAAGCTTCTGCTCTGCTCACGCAGGCTGCCAGAAGCCACCGGCACTCACCGAGCCAGGCAGGATCAGCCGGTGCTTCCTGGGAGCCTTTACCCAGGGCAGATGGTTCTCCTTCCTGGATAAATTTCACCGATGATGAACTTTATCACTTACAGACCTGGTTTCATGAAATCCTTTATTACCTCTCTGTTTGGTTATATATTCCATCACATATGACACTGGGGAGATATCATTTGGATACTGTTCCAGTGTGTCCCAAATGGTGCATGTGCTGGAACCTTTGTTCCCAGTGTGGTGGTGTCGAGAAGGGGTAGAGCCTTTGAGATGTGGGGCTGCCAGGCATGGTGGCACATTTCTGTAACCCCAGTATTTGGGAGGCTGAGGATTGCAGGTTTGAGGTCAGCCTCAGCAACTTAGCAAGACCCTGTTTTGAAATGAAAAAATGAAAATGGCTGGGGTGTAGTTCATGTTAGAATCCCGCTGAGTTCAATCCCCAGGGCCACAAAAAGAAAAAATAGAGGTGGATCCCAGAGGTAGGCGACTATGTCACTGGGAGCACCACCATTGAAAGGGACCATTTCCTTTCTCTTTCCTCTGTCGTCTGTGACACAGCCACGGGGGCCATCAGCAGAGGCCAAACAGATGGAGGAAGGAGGCCCATTTTGAACTCTCAGCCTCTAATACTACAAGCTGAATAAACCTCTTGCCTTTATAAAGTACCCAGCTTCAAATATTTTATTATAGCAACATAAAATGAACTAATATAAGTGGTCTCTTAAAATCCCTTAATGAGCCGGGCGTGGTGGCGCACGTTTGTAATCCCAGCATTCAGGAGGCTGAGACAAGGATTGCGGTTCGCAGACAGCCTCAGCTACTTAGTGAGGCCCTTCACAACTTAGTGATACCCCATTTCAAATAAAAAAGAATAAAAAATAGGGCAAGGGGTGTAGCTCAGAGGTCGAATACCCCTGGGTTCCAACCTCAGACCCCCCCCCCCCAAAAAAAAAACAACTCTTAATGATACAATATAAGAACAGGCTTGGAGGTTTTTTTTGTTTTGTTTTGTTTTTCTGTTCATGCCAGTTATTCCCCCTTTAGATATTGGGAGCGAACAGAGGCATGGGGACTGGACAGGCCAGGGTTCAAGTCTTGACCTAGTAAATAACTAACACAACTTTCTGCAAGTTTATTGACCTCCAGAAGCCTCCTCTTCCTCTTCTGTACATGTTAGCAGACACACACATAAGGAGCTCAGAATATGGCAACTATTACAATTAGACAGTTATATCCCTTTTTGGTCCCTCATCTGTGAAGTGGCCTGAAGATATGAGTTTTGCTTGTCCAGAATTATTATTATTATTATTATTATTATTATTATTATCATTATTATTATTATTTTGTGGTACTGGGGATGGAACCCAGGAGCATTCTACCTTTGAGCTACACCTATAGCCCTAAATTTTTATTCTTTATTTTGAAACAGGATCTCACTGAGTTGTAACGGGCCTCACTAAGTAGTAGTTGAGGCTGTCCACAAACTGTGATCCTCTTGTCTCAGCTGCCTCCCGAATGCTGGGATTACAAGCGTGCACCACCACGCCTGGCTCCAGTATTATTTTTAAATTATGAATTTGAATATTTTTGTAAGCCTGCACCTAGCTTCCACTTTCAAAGCCTAGACAGTGTCACACACTTATATTTTCTGCTGGATCCTGTCACTGGCCTCAAGAACTGAGATAAGGTCTCTAAGATGGTGGCCTGGCAGGGTCTCCTCACCCCAGTTTTTGTTCTGGTGCCTCACTGCCCCATTCTCCTATGTGGTATATGTTCTCTGTGGCAGATGCTAGCTAATTCCACCTGGGCTTGGGAAAGGGCATGCTAGTTAGCCTTAACTAGTACCCTCTAAGTTAGCCTTGACTAGTACCCTTGTAATGGTACCCTCTAAAGTACTTCTGGGCTTTCCGTTTACATGAACCAATAAATTCCTTTATTAGTTAAACCAGCTTGAATTATTTTCCTATAATTGTATTGAACCCACTGTAATTGGTTTAATCTATAATGTCCATCCCAGTTTCAGGTTGTCAAAAGTCCTCAGATTTATTTGCATATCTCAGTCATCTCTGGAGGAGACAAGATCTGAGACAACAACTCCCAAGAACCCAGGCTGACTGAACCCCTGACACCGCTCAGCCGCCTGGGGGAGGGGGACAGGGCAGAGTCCGCCTCCCCCTCAAGAGTCCCCCTAGGGTTGTCTCCCTGCCAGTCTTGGCCTTTACCTCCAGGAAAGGTAGAGGGGGCCAGGCCTGCAGAGCGCCTTGCCCCCGCCTGCTGCTCCCCTCAGGCCATCCTTCTCTGAATTAGCCCCAATACTGGCCATCGGAGCCAGCTTCTTGGGCTCACAACCTCCATGGTCCCGAGGCCGTGTGTTCAAGAAGGCCCCGCATTGGGTTTAACGCTCTTCTGTTGCCTTGAGACTCTACATGACTTTATCTTTGAACTTGTGTTTGGGAGTAAAGTCTGATGGGATAGAGGAGCGTGTGTGAGCAGAGGGCCTGCGTGTAATACCAGCGCCTGCTACCGCTTGGGGCCACAGTCACATACGTTGAATTCCAGGGGACCCATGTGCAAGGATTCAGTGAGACTTGACATGGAGACAAGATTTTACCTTCTGAGACACTGAGTAAGTGGGGGCCTGACAGCCCTGAGAGGCCCCATTCCCATTTGCTGCAAATGCAGACAGAGGCAAAGATTCAAGAAACAGGAACCGCCAAGGACCCTGTCTTCTCCCTTCTGACCAGTGCATCTCCTTACATCAGCCGGCTCCTCCCTGCAGGTGGCTCCAGGGAAGGGCGACAGGTGAGCAAGCCCCAGCTCCTCTGGCCTCCAGCCGGCCTTACCCAGCAGCACGCAGAAGGTAGTGCTGGCAGAATGTGCACAAATCAAGACGTGAGATGAAAACAGTTAAAAGTTGGTTTTGTGCAGCATTCCCACTATTCTGGTAAAAACAAAAATACATGAGTAGGAGAGCTATGAAACATAAATTGTGTCATTTTGGTGACTGCATATGATTTAAATGCTCTTATAATTGTATTTAAAAATAGCATTATGCCATATGACAGTACACACCTGTAATCCCAGTACTTAGGAGGCCGAGATAGGATGATCTCAGGTTCAAAGCCAGCCTCAGCAGTGTAGCAAGGTGCTCAGCAACTTAGGCAAACCTTGTTGCCAAATTAAAAAATAAAATAAAATAAAACAGGGCTGAGGGTATAGTTCAAAGATAGAATACCCCTGGGTTCAATTCCCAGCAACCCAACCACACACACACACACACACACACACACACACACACACACAGAGAGAGAGAGAGAGAGAGAGAGAGAGAGAGAGAGAGAGAGAGAGAGAGAGAGAGAGAAAATAAAAAATACCATAACAGGGCAAAAGGAAAAGCTTTAAATTTAAGTAGTTTGACTAATGATTTTTCCCTGCTGTTTGAATGAGGTGCCCTTAATTTTCATTTTGCACTGGGCCCTGAAAATTATGGAGTAGAACTTACAGGTCATAGGCAAGACAGCACTGTTGACAGAGGTGGTCAGTTAAAAAGAGAATTTTTCACTTAATCTGGCTCATTCTCTCTCTCTCTCTCTCTCTCTCTCTCTCTCTCTCTCTCTCTTCCCCCTCCCCCTCTCTTTCTCTCTCTTTTTCTCTCTATGGAGGAATACACCACCTGAACACGGCTACTTTGGCAAAGGATTATTTTGAGCTAAAGACACTTAAGAAATTACAGATGCAAGAAGCACTCTGCCCCTTCCTTTTTTTCTTCCTAAAAGTGGAAATAAATAGTCCATGGAAATACCCTCCATAGAGCAGTAGGAAAGTGACATTGTTGCTGAGAATGTGAAACTGAGACCAAGAGAATTCCTCATGAACACCTCTTATCAAAATGATTCTATCTTCCTTGAGCGGACGCCCTCCCCTCCCTGTGCCTTGGTTACTCTCCACAATTATCTCTCAACAAAAGCACTACATTTTGTCATTTCTATTGAGTCTTCGTTCCTTATAAAGGCTCCTGTGTCTCAAACAACTCATATTAAACAAATTTGTATGTTTTTCTCCTATTTGTCTGTCTTAGGTCGGCTTCATTTTCTGGCCCCGCTGACAAAGACTAGGAAAGCAGAGGTAACATTTAACTCCCCTCCACCACATCCGAGCAGGGCTGGAAAGGGAGGCTGAGACCAGACATTCCTATGGCCACCCAGAGGGGACACGGAGACTCCAGACCCCACATCTGGCATACGCCCCACTCTGGCCCTTGCTTGCTGCGGCGTGGCTACAGGACTCATCCTGATGTTTCAGGGTCCCCATTTCAAACACGAGCAAAAGTCCAAGACTTCCCTAACTTGTTGAACTGATCAAATGCCATAATCCATGAAAACTTAAAACACAGGATCTGCCACATGAGACACTTTCAGCCATTAAAATTAGCATTATTATTCTCTTCTCAGGAGGGAAGGAGACTGTGGCTTCTCCTTTTATTTCAGCTCCCACCTTGAGACCAAATAGAGAACTGTAAAATCAACAAACAAAGGATGCTCTGGGGTTCTTGTGGACTCTGAATGGGAAGAGATGGGGCTGTGGGAAGCCTGATCTCCCCACGTGGACCCAGCTGCATTCCCTTACTCAGGTTAGACCCCAGATTCATTAGTCGGCCTCTTTGGAGCACTGCTGTCAAGGTTGAAAAGCTCGTTCTCATTTCCCAAACTTCAGAGCCAAGATGTTCAGACTTCTGAGGTCACTCTAGAACTGATAAACCAAAACAGTAATAGACAGGGCCAGCGTGTCTACAGTGTGTGTGTGTGTGTGTGTGTGTGTGTGTGTGTGTGTGTGTGTGCGTGCGCACGCTCTACACATGCGCTGCTGGGGTTTAAACCAGGCATTCAACCTCTGAGCTAGAACTCCTAGCCCTGTTTCATTTTTTATTTTGAAATAAGGTTTCACTAGATTGATCATGAAGTCTTTGGTCATGAGAAATCTTGGAAACAGAGGCCAAGTTTCCTGGTGATGTTGCTGTGTCAGGACAGTGATCTGACCTCAGTGACCACCACCCATAAATACTGCTCTCCCTTTGAGTTTATTAACACTGATTCCAATGTGGCACTGAGCACCATATTCTGCTTTCTGTCAAAATTAGGTTTTCTATCCATAAAGTCAGCTCAAAAGAGCTGTGTGGATGAGCTAAAGCCACTGAGAACCCCGCAGGAGAGAATGCCGCCGATGCGAGCAACGGTGAGGATGTCAGGCTCAGAATGCTGTCGCCAGGCCATTCTTTGTGACAAGATGGAAGATGATCAAGATTCCTGATCTAGGCACAGATTGCAAAGGGAGACGCTTGGGAGGGCGCCCTCTTCAGGCAGGTTCTGGGTACTGGCTTGGGATTCTTGCCCAGCTGGCTGTTCTCCCCTTTGCTGGTTGCTGCCGCCCGGATTGTCAGAGGTCTAGGCATGGCCGCAGGTGTCGAAGAGATATGGGCACCTAGCCGTGAGTCAGAATAGGCAGAAAGAAGAACTAGGAGCATTTTTTAAGTGGGTAATGCTGGTAGGGAATGTGGGTAGCTTTGAAGTTAGTCCTCAAGGGTCTCCAGATTGTTTCTATAAATAGCAAGGGCATCTCCTGCTCACTTGCTCAGATAGGTCTAAACTATCTGCAGGCACTGAGACCAGGCTCTAGTAGTTTTTCTCTGCAGCTTTGAGAGTTCCATTAAGCTACCAAACACCCAGGAGGCAACTGGAGGAACGCAGGGGTGGACTCAAACTCAACTCCTCTCCCAAGCTGCCCCCTCCACTTCCCTCTATCTACACTGGCACCAGAACCTCAATCGCCTAGGCCTCTCATGCCCTCTCCTGGTGCTGCCAGCAATTCTGTCTCTGTCCATCTTTAGCGTCCAGCCCTCTTTGTCCCTCATCAGCACTCGGCCTCACCCTACTCCACAGCCCCCTCCCACTGGTCCCCACAGGTCATGGGCAATAGCAACATGCATGCTGTGCTAGTGTTTCTTTTAGCATCTAGCCTGCATTGAACAGGGCACAAACTTCTTTATATTTACTCTACCTCTAAGCTACACCCACCACCCCAGCCTTATTTTTTAATTTTAATTTTAATTTTGAGGCAGGCTCTATGTTGCTGAGGCCCTCACTAAGTTGCTGAGGCTGGTCTTGGCTCTTCCTGTCTCAGTTTCTCAAGTACTAGGATTACAGGGGTGTGCCGCCACATCCAGCTCTTACCCATTCATTCTTGCTTCTGACAAAGGTTTAGGGAGATTCAGCGTGGGTATGACCAGACCTGTACCCATGGGGCAGAACAAATCAGTGAGTGGAAGGGACCTCCAGAAGGGCAAGGAACAGTAAGGAACCCAGAGGAGGAAAAGGTCCTGAGGGAATCCAAGAAGGCTTCGAGGAGAAGGCGTTAACAGCTGGCATTGATGGATGCCCAGGATTTTGATAGACTGAGCTGGGTAAAAATAAAACCCAGCAAAAATCAAAGACATAAAGAGATGCCCAAAGATAGGATAGGTCTTCCATAACAGAAATGACAGGTGAGAGGGGAAGGAGATATTGAGAATAGAGTCTGTTTCCATTCTGCAACAGGGCATTTGGAATTTAAGAGGAAAATAAAGGAGATCTTGGGATTTTGCTGTGGTTTGGATAAGTGTCCCCAAAGACCCCCTGCGTTCAGGGGCTTGGGCACCAGCCTGTGGCGCTATTGTGAGGTAATAGAACTTCTAAGAGGTGGGTCCAAGGGGAGAAAATTAGATCATCATCAGGGGCATGCCCTTGGGGGGCACTGAGACCCCAGCCCGCTCACACATACTCTCTCTACTTCCTTGTCACCGTGAGGTGAGTGGGCCTTTCCACCCCTCATTCCCGTCATGGTGTGCTGCCTCACCACAGGCCCAAAGCACCAGGGCCAAGTGGCCATGCACTGAAACCTCAGAAACTTAGAGGCCAAACAAACCTTCTCCCTTATTAAGTTGATTATCTCAGGTACTTTATCACAGTATTAGAATACTGACTAACACCGACTGGGAGATAGGATGTGAAATAACCAAAGTTGAATCTTTGGAAGAAGGATAGGACAAAAGTCTTTGGGGGTGGAAAAATCAGGGAGGAGGCTGATCTGTAACATAGCCCAAGAGCAAGTGTGAGACATGGCCAGGCCTGGGCCTTGGACACCAACGCGATGCAGGAATGAAGGAAAGGAAGGAGTAGAGAATGACTCCAGCACTGTGCTTGGGCGACAGGAATGGTGGAGGTATGGAAATAGGAGAGATGGAAAGGGGAGGCCTTTGGGGGAGGGGCATTCAGAATCATGCATTTAATGTGATAGATGAACCTGCTGGAATCTTGGATTCTAGAGCTCCAGGGCTTTCCAAGATCATCTCCATCTCCTGTTCTTGACTTTCTAAGGGTCAAGGTTTTCAGCTGTTGGTGCAACAGGATGAGTTAGTAAGAAATGTTGGGCCCCTGGGGTTGTCTTTGCCTTCTCTGATTCCTGGAAAGAGATGACAACCTCATGCTCCTTGGAGCCCAGCAAAAACAATTCCATGGGACTGTTCCAAGGGAAAGGATGGCCGGAAGTGCCCCGGAGGGGAGGAACAACGAGCTGAAAAGGAGTGGAGTTCTTGGTGGAACCTGTGGTCTGTGGCCTCCCTTCCTGGGAGGGAAATGCTGCAAGGACCTGGGGGAAACTCGGGCCCAGCTCCTAAATATCCAGCTGCCAAGGGCGGCACCAGTGCTGGCCCAAGAACAAGGAAACAGAGTTCTGGCATGCAGTTTTGCATGGGAGAGAGGGCCTGGGTGAGGCTAAGGATGGGAATGAGGGGAACTCTTGCCTAGGGGAAGGTGTCCTTTGCTTCCAACCAAAGCACCATCTGCTTCTACTGCAAGTCCTGAGACTGCAGCTGCCAGGAAGGTTCCTTTTGAAAAGCTTCCCAGGGAGGTTGTAGAGGTTCATGATGGCCTTCCTTGGAGAGTAAGAGCAGTCCTTCCCCATACCCTTCAGATGTATTAATGTGACCCCTCCCCATCTCCCTCACCCTGAATGCTATGTGGCCCACGATGCCCAAAAGTGATTTTCCTGAAGCTCTGACATGTGGGAGCTTGTAGTTGGATTAATTTTATTTGATGGGGAACAATTTTAAAAGTACATTAAACAATGAAATGAGACAGGGCCAGGACGTGGTTCAGTGGTAGAGCATGTGCTTAGCATGTGTAAGGCCCTGGGTTCAGTCCCTAGCACCTAAATGAATAAATCAAGGGCTGTTTCCCACAGCTGGAACTGTAGAATAAACTGCTGTCTGCTTGTCATGTTGACTTGCAGGAGTTCCCCTCATCTCTGTGGGGCTGCAAATATCATATAACATTACTTTTCTCTGAGTCCTATCTCAGAGCAAAGCCTTGTTTCCAGGGTTGGGCCCTTCTTGGCTGCTATCTCTACGCAGAGTTAAAGCAGGCTTCCTGGGACCCCCTGAAAAGGGTAATAACCCCAGCTCACTACACGCGTCCTATTTAATTGAGTTACCCTGCAAGGGCTGGAGGCTGGGCATGGGCACAGGCATCCATCAAGGTTCCCTGGCTTCCCAGGCAGCAGCTGGCACAGGGAGGCAAACGTTCTGCAGAGGAGCTTGCCAGATGGGGAGGCTAATGAGCAGGGCAGCTGAGTGGCCAGGAGGCTCCAGAGAGCTCCTCCAGGGACTCCTAGAGTCAGAGGGCACTCCCGACCCTGCCCGGCTCCCTGGAAGGGACGGACAGATAGAGGAACCACTCTCCTGGGACCACCTGCCCCCTGCCACATAGCTAACCTATGGACTTCCTGAAGACTGTTCTTTAAACATAACTCTCCCCCATTACCCAAGTATGTAGTACTTTATAGGGAATGTAGAAAGCAGAAAATCACATGGAAGGAAATTTACATGTCACTTGAAAAGGAAAACACTGTCATCTCGCTCTATATACATGCAGTGTACTATTTTATTGAGTTTAGGATCAGGACAAGGTAGCCAATTTTTCTCAGTTTAAATTCCAAAAAGAGGGGGCCTGGGTCATGGGACTCTGGGCCCCGGGCTGGAACGTGCATAGCACACCAGACCCCTGGAGAAGCCAGGCACAGTAAGACACTGGGTCCTGAACGGGGGTCGTGCAGGGCACGCAAGCCGGGGCCTGGGTCACGGGACTCTGGGGCCCGGGCCGGAACACGCATAGCCCGCCAGACCCCTGGAGAAACCAGGCACAGTAAGACGTTGGGTCCAGAGTGGGGGTCGTGCAGGGCACGCAAGCTGGGGCCCGGGTCGCGAGACTCTGGGTCCCAGGCAGAGTAGTGCGGAGCACTCTGGACCCATGGGGAAACCGACTGGGTCACAGTGCTACTGAGTGCCTGATCCCACTACCTCCTCAAACCACATATACTGTCTTCTCTTATTTTTTTAAAAAAAAGGAAAAGAAAAAGAAAAATATCGGAGAGGAGTTAAGAAAGCTGTTGCGGATGCCAGGACACTGGAGATGCAGACAAAACTTATCTAATTGCACTGGAACTTATGGAAAAATTCCCCGTGAACGAGGACTGCTGTTTCTCTATATTGTTAGGATTCTTGGACATCACCTGTAAGGAGAGAGTTTAGCGGAGACGAAGGAGAAAGGCGGTGTTGAAAGCGGTCTCCGCGATGGCGGTGGAGACTTGTATTCAGGAGAAGCAGAAACCGGATCCTACTAAACTTATTTTTTGGAGAAATTACACCAAATGTCGAATGTTACCGTCACGCATGCTAGGAACACTGGACAACATTCACAGTGGAAAAAGAGCCTGGGAAGGATTTGAAATGGTGAAGGCAGTGGCAATGGCAGTGGCCAGTACTCAGGGGAGGCAGAGATCTGATGCATTACACCTGGAACCTTTGAAATAATAACCCCAGAGACAGCGATCGGAGCCTGCTGAGGGGTTAGGCCGGTGCTGGGCCAGCGGCCGGCATCGGAGCCTTCCGTGAGGCAAGGCCGGTGCTGGGGCCTCCGAGGCCAGGTTCGGAGCCTGCCTAGGGGTTAGGCCGGTGCTGGGGCCAATGAGGCCGTCATCGGAGCCTGCCGTGAGGCAAGACCGGTGCTGGAGCCTCCAAGGTCAGGATCGGAGTCTGCCGAGGGGTTAGGCCGGTGCTGGGGCCAATGGCTGGCATCGGAGCCTGACAGAAGGCAAGGCTGCTACTGGGGCCTCCGAGGCTGGGATCGGAGCCTGACGAGGGGTTAGGCCGGTGCCGGGGCCACTGGCCAGCATTGGAGCCTGCCGTGAGGCAAGGCCACTACTTGGCCTCCGAGGCCGGGATCAAAGCCAGCTGAGGGGTTAGGCCGGTGTGGGGGCCAGCGAGATCAGAATCAGGGCCTCCCATAAGGCAAGGCTGCTGCTTGAGCCAGCAAGGTCTGGATTAGTCCACCGGGTAGCCAGGCCACTACTGGGGCCGTCAAGAGTGGGATCGGCACTTGCAACGCGGCATGCACAGAGAAATATCACAGAAAATATAAATTAGACGCTTCCCCTAATCAGCAATAACTAGGAGGAAAGGGGCAACAGGAAGAGGTTGAGCTATAGAAAGGGCCCTATAGTGAAGCAACTAATGTGACCAATCAGAGGGTATGGAATAGGGAAGGATGGAGCCTCTTTAAAATGCAGGAGGTACATAAACAAATGTATCAAAGTTAATCACCAAAGAAGCCTGGGATGGAGGGAGGGGGAGGGAATGGGATGGGGGCTGGAGGAGGGCTAATTGGATGATGTGTGCTTGTATATCCTCTCAAGTCTTGTACTCCAGTGTGATTGATATATGACTACAATGCACCAATTTTAAAAAATAAACAAAGTTTTCTTAAAAAGGCTGAAAAAAAATAAGTAGGGAACACTGTTGGCAGCATATCATAAAGGTGTCCGTGGGAAGAAAATTGCCTTTTTTTTTTTTTTCCAATTTGGTTTCCTTGAAAAAAAAAAAAATCCAAAAAGAATGCTGGGCGTGGTGGCGCACGCTTATAATCCCTGCACTTGGGAGGCTGAGACAGGCGGATCGTGCAGGTTCGAGGCCAGCCTCAGCTACTTAGTGAGGCTCTCAGCAACTTAGTGAGACCCTGTTTCTAAATAAAATATAAAAAATGGGTATGGGAGTATAGCCCAGAAGTAGAAAGCCTCTGAGTTCCACCCCCAGCACCACAAAAAAAAAAAAAAAAAAATTCCAAAAAGAATGTTAACTGGGAAAAAATTTTAAACATGCATAATAGAGAGTAATCGAGCAAACATCCTGATACCTGCCACTCAGCTTTTTGTGTGTGGGCTTGTTAAGTTGTCTTTTTAACGTTTTAGTCAGAAATAATACCAGTGTTCATTTGCTAAGAAGGATATTCTCTTATATAACCTTAGTAGAGTTGCAGCTTCTTTAATTTACATTGATGCAAGACTTTAATTTACTGTTCCAATGTTGATGACCTAATAAAGTACGTGAATCTTACTAACCTAGGGTCCCTACATTTGTTGCCATATCTTCTTCACCCCACTACTGTCCCCCTAAGTTCATGCGCTAGAAGCCTGATCCCCTTGTTGGGAGGTGGGGCCTAGGAGAGGGGGTTAGGCCAGGGGGAAGGGATTTAGTACGCCATCACTGCAGGAGTGGTTTAGTTATGGCAGAATGGGTTTGTTATAAAAGAGGGCTTCTAGCCGGGTGTGGGGGCGCACGCTTGTAATCCCAGCTGAGACAGGAGGATCGTGGTTAATGGCCAGTTTCAGCTACTTAGTGAGGCCCTTTGCAACTCAGTGACTCTGTTTCAAAATAAAGAATTAAAAATAGGGCTGGGAGTGTCGCTTGGAGGTAGAATGCCCCTGGGTTCCATCCCCAGTACCACAAAGGGGGGGTTCTCTCCTCTCTTCTCTATTTCTCTCTGTCTCTCTATCTCTGTCTTGGACTCACTCTCCCTCCCTCCCTCCCACTCCTCCTCCTCCTCCTCCTCCTCCTCCTCCTCCTCCTCCTCCTCCTCCTCCTCCTCCTCCTTCTTCTTCTTCTCCTCTCTCTCTCTCTCTCTCTCTCTCTCTCTCTCTCTCTCTCTCTCTCTCTCTCTCTCTCGTCCATGCCATACCATGAGATGATGCAGCAAGAAGGTTCTCACCAGATGCAGTATCTGGAGCTTGGATTTCCCAGCCTTTAGCACAAAAAGACCGACAACTCTCTTGACTCCACAACATTTCCAAAGATTTTCCTTTTTTTTTTTTCTTTTATTGTTTGATGTTGACATTTTTGAAGCATACAATCCTCCTCACTCTTTTTTTTCTTTTTTTCAGGTTTGGGGATGGAACGCAGAGGCATTTGACCTCCAAGCTACACCCCCTGCCCAATTTTTTATTCTTTATTTTGAAACAGGTTCTCACTGAGTTGCGGAGGGCCTCACTAAGGAGCTGAGGCTGTCCACAAACCGCGATCCTCCAGTCTTAGCCTCTGGAATGCTGGGATTACAAGCGTGCGCCACCACGCCGGCTCTCTTTCTTTTGTACCCAAGGGCATTCTACCTCTGAACTACGCCCCCCATTTTTTTGTTTTGAAACAGGGTCTCACTAAGTTGTTAAGGGTCTTGCTAAATCGCCAAGGCCTGCCTCAAACTGCAGTCTTCCTGCCTCAGCCTCCCAAGTACTGGGATTGCAGGCATGTGGACCATCACGCCCAGCATCCCCCTTATTTTCCATATGATGTTCCTTACTTTGTTTTTCTCAGATGTCATTTGTGTTTAGATTGAGGTTTGCATTCCTGGCTGACTTACGGTGTAGGTGATGGCTCCTGGTCCCTCACTGGTGATGTTAATTTTGAACCCCAGTTTTCTCCACTGTACAATTACTATCTTTTTCTCCCTTACCATCAATGAGGAGTCTGCAGTTAGACTTTCAGACAATGCAGTTATCCTGCTTGTCATCAAAATTTCTCTTAGATATAGCATCTATTGGTGGTTCCTGATGATACAACCTTTTACCTGAGGGGCAGGTGGTAGGAAGGAGAAGTCTGGGCAAGGAGGCAGTTTGGAAGACCCAAGGGACAAACAAAACCTGTCTTTTTAGGCCAGGCATGGTGGCACACGCTTGTAATCCCCGTGCTTGGGAGGCGGAGACAGGAGGATCACACAGGTTCGAAGCCAGCCACGCTGGCTTAAGAGACCCTGTTTCCAAATAAAAAATATAAAAAATAGGTCTGGGAGTGTAGCCCAGAGGTAGAAGGGTTTCCAGGAACCCCAGTACCACCAAAAAAACAAACAACCCCCCCCCCAAAAAAAAAACATGTCTCTTTTAGGGAAGAGAAGGGAAAGAAATGATACAAGAAGAAACAGGAGCTAAAGCACGAAGGGTCTTCAAGGGATGTGGAGCGTGTGTGTGTGTGTGTGTGTGTGTGTGTGTGTGTGTGTGTGTGTTTTACTGGAGATTGAATCTGGGGGCTCTACCACTGAGCTACATCCCTACCTTTTTATTTATATATTATTTTTCTGGGTATGGTGATACTCACTTGAAATCCCAGGACATGGGAGCCTGAGACAAGAGGATTGTGCAGGTTTGAAACCAGCCTCAGCAACTTAGTGAGGCTCTCAGCAGTTTATTAAGACCCTGTTTCTAAAAAAATATAAAATAGGTCTGGGAGTATACCAGAGGTAGAAGGCCCCTGGGTTCCATCCTCAGTATCACAAAATAAACAAATAAATAAATATTTATTTATTTATACAGGGGATAGAACCCAGGGGTCTTCTACCTCTGAGCTACACCCCCAGCCCTTTTCATTTTTTGTGTTGATACAGGGTCATGCTAAGTTGCTGAGGGCCTCCCTGAATTACTGAGGCTCCCATGTCCTGGAATTACAGGCCTGTGTCACTGCACCTGGTGGTGTAATTGTTTTATTTATTTATTTATTTATTTATTTATTTATTTATTTATTTTCTTTGAGTACTGGAGATTGATTGCTGAGAGTGCCACTATGTTTCTGAGGCTGGCCTCAAATCTATGATCCTCCTTCTCAGCCTTCCTAGTACTGGGATTATAGGTGTGTGTCATGGAGCCTGGCTGTTTCTTTTCTCTCCCTTCCCTTCCCTTCCTTTGTTCTGAGGCAGGGTCTCTCAGAGTTGCCGAAGCTGTCCTGGGATTAGAGGAGTGCGCCTGTGCTCAGTGCTTCTGTTCTCTTCTGCAGGTGTTAGGGGTCACTGCACAGTCTGGACAGGAGCCAAAAGCCTTTACAGACCTTGTGATCATCAGACTGGAGGTCTAGCCATTCAGTGTGGGAGGGGAGAGCTGGGGGGCTCAGGGAGGCCACGGGCAGGGCGGGCCGACCAGCACTTTCACATCACACTAAGGGCCTGTGAAGAGTTAGTGACCTAGCGCAGCCAGAAACACCTCTTTTTCTGGGAGTGTCTGAGAGCAATACTGCCTCTCTTGCCCCGCTGCTGCTGCTGCTGCTGCTGCTGCTGCTGCTGCTGCTGCTGCTGCTGCTGCTGCTGCTGCTGGCAGGGCTTTTACTGCATATATCTGTGCATTGCATAGGGGGTGGTTTCAGTTGGCCCCACAGCAATGATGAGGCTGATGGTTTCTCCTTTCCCTGCAGGCAGCGAACCTGCCAGGGCGGCAGAACCTCCAGCCACAGTCATGCTCTAGGGGCGAAGGCACAGTAGGCCTCAGAGCTTTTCTTGGGAATAAGATGTCAGGACTGCATCTTAGGGGAAAAAAGATGAGTGGTGGGAGGGAGGAGGTCAGTCATGTCCAGTGGCTCCACTCTTACCCTCTTACTCATTGGTGGATAGGAATGAGCTACTTCTCTATGTGCCCAGCGCACTGGAGGTGCTGCAGTGCAGGAGACACCCTAAGAGGAGAGTGGTGGGGAGTTCATGATGGCACATGGCTACCAGCAGGTAAGCGCCAGGGGGCAAAAACCCACCCACTAGCCCTTTTTCTCCTGATCATACTGTCTGAGTCCGCTTCTTCCTGCCAGCTACTGTCTCCTAATATTGCAGCTATAGGACTCAGCAACACTGTAGGGGCTTTCCACAATGTCCCCTTTATTCACATTTCATCGGTATAAAAGACCACCCATGAGGTCAATGCTTTCATCCCAAGGACAGCTAAGGCTCTTGGGACATCCCACATGTCATGAGATAGACTGGACCTTCTGTAATGTGGTCCAGGCCCTCTAAGAGACACAAGAACCCTAGCATGTGCTGGTGGGGGAAGCTACAAGGAAATCCAGTCTCATAGCTCCCTGCCCTGCCGCCCAGCTCCACTATCATTACACATTGGTTGTATCAGTGCCTCCATTCATAAAACATTTTCAAACTCATATTCGTGCTGAGAACACATTCTGTGTACTAAATAGCAGTAAGTTTGAAGCAGCCGCAGAAGACAGAGCTGAGCAGGCAGGATGCTCTTCCCCAGCACCACCTCCGTGAGACAAGCACAGGCGGTTCACACCGCTCCTTCGGGTTAGCTCATTGTACTGTCCCAGAGCCCCCAAATCCTTTAAAACAAAGGCACTTCTCTGGGCTATGACTCACCATTGCTGGCGATTTGGGAAATGCACCGATGACACCTTTTCTCCAGACCACCTGCCATTGTTCTCGCTCACCGACAAAGTTCTGGGGATCAAAAATAACTCATTAGCAAGGCCAGTGGAAGGATTCGCTCGGCACCGACAGCTGCCTCTCTCTCTGTGTTCAAGCTGTGGCCTGCAGGGCTGCAGCCTGGGGGTCTGAGTGTGAGTGTCAACTCTGGTCCACCTGCAGACAGGGCCTTGTTATTGGGATGGAGAGGCATGGCCTTTATTTGGAAGATGGGGATTGAAGCTCATAGAGGTTAAAAAGCTCACCAGGTATAACCAACCAGGAAGACACAGGCCTGCTAGTGAGATGAAATATCTATTGCTTATTGAGCAACTGCTACATGCCAGGCACTGGATTCGCGTTCTATGTACATCATCCGGTGTTTAGTCCCACGGCAATCCTCTCCTTTAGCTCCATTTTACAGATGGCACCCGGAGGCACTCAGAGACTAAGATTTGCCCTAAAGCCGAGCTGACAGCAGGCGGAGCCCCAAATTGATCCAAGTTGATGGGCAGAGCTGAGCCTGCCTCACTTCCCAGCTCAGGTTCAACTTCTATCATAATGCCACTCCCAAGGGCCAGAGCCTGGAGTGGCCATGGGCGTGACCACAGCCTGGACTGTGGCCCCAGAGGCCTGGCACCATCTGAGCTTTACCATGGACTTGCAGTCCTCTGGGAAAGTTGGCTGACATTGTGAGAAGGGGAGTCCCTTCCTTGGAAGTCATGCCCATGAATTTTAAATACACCCCACAAAAGAAAACAGCAGATTTTTATGCTCAATGGAATATGACAGCCCAGTAAAGGTATGGGGTGGGGGTGGGGGGCATGTCCTCTTCCCTTACCCTCGGTGCCCAGGGAATGGGGGTAGTTCTACCATTTTCTACCACGCTGCTGCTTCTGAGTGAGGCTCTGTGGGGTCCAACGATCCAAACAGGATCCTAACTTCATAGACATGGCCACTTCAGGAACCTGCCCCAATGCATGTGGCTCCGTGTGAAAGGGGCTCTTAAATAGTTACTGTTTCTAGTACTGTGGAGGTTTGCAAAAGAGAGTCCTGCTCCTGCCGCCTCTTAGCAGGGCGCCCTGTGGGCCCTCCTGGGGGAACTCGGCCTTCACCCAGCGGGGGCAGACAGGGCCCAGGAGGGCTGGCGGTGCAGGGACAGAGGTGAGGATGGGGTAGGAGCAGGCCGGCTCACCTGACCGGAGCCCTGAGTGTGAGCCCGCTGGCGGGAGGTCGCCCTGGCAGGCGGCTTCTCTCCCCAGCTGACCTCTAGTAACTGGCAGGCATCGTGAGTTCGCCCGAGCTCGGGCTCCCTGGACTAGAATGAGCCTGAATTTCTCCTGTGCCCCCCACCGTGCTTCTAGAATATGCCATGCTGCAAACCTGGTTTCGTACCTGCAGGACAGAAGACCCCCCGCCTGATCTTACCATGCAACCACTGTGATTCCCATTTGACAGTTGAGGAAACTGAAAAGAATTTACCCAAGACTGGACAGCTAGGCTGCATCTCACATGTCTTAGGTGCCATAAGGTCTCTGGAGACCAGAACCAACTTTTGTCCCCCCCCCCACCCCCGCCTCCACTGGAGATTGAGCCCAGGGGCATCTACCTCTGAGCCAGACCCCCAGCCCTATTTTATTTTGAAGCAGGGTCTTTCTAAGTTGCTGAGGTCCTCGCTAAGTTGCTAAAGCTGGCCTCCATCCTATGCTCCTCCTGCCTCAGCCTCCCAATACCGGATTATACACCCAGCTGACCTTAATGGTTTTGTTTGCCCTGAGATGACAGGACATAAACCAACAAGCTGAGCAGAGGGTGGCGAGCCCCCATCCCTTTACCCCAGGCCATCCCAGGTGCCCTTCTGCTCCTCCCACCTACCCGTCTAGAAGCAAATGTGGAGATTGTGTGTGAGTCTCTGGTTCCCTGACATGTAGTAGGTCTTCAATATGTGTGTGTGTGTGTGTGTGTGGTACTGGGGGTGGAACCCAGAGACTTTCTACCTCCAGACTATACTCCCAGACCTATTTCATATTTTTTATTTGGAAACAGGGTCTCACTAAGTTGCTGAGGGCCTCACTAAGTAGCTGAGGCTGGGTTCGAACCTGCGCGATCCTCCTGTCTCAGCCTCCCAAGTGTGGGGATTACAAACGTGCGCCACCACGCCTGGCCCTTCAATGTGTTTAATGAACTATTCTACAAGCCACGGCTCAAATGGCCCTTCTTAAGGCTCTATTTTTTTTTTTTTTTTAACCACAATGTCCGTGAAAACTGGCTCCATGGTGTCCTTAGCCACAGAAAACCAGGGAAGCTAAAGTCCGGAGTGAACGATAGCCTCCTCCTGCATCCTTTTGGCTTCAAGCCCTTTTCTCGGCTTTCTAATGATCAAGTGCGACTGGATCTGTTCACCAGGGAGCATTGTGTTAAGCAAACCAAGCCATGTGCAGAAAGTTCAGGGTTGGCCGGGTGTGGTGGTGCACCTCTGTAGTCCCAGTAATTAGGCAGAGACAGGAGGACCGCAGGTTTGAGAACAGCCTCAGCAACTTAGAGATCCCATTTCCAAATAATATAAAAAAAGTAAAATAAGGCTGGGGGTGTAGCTCATACATAAAATGCTTCTGGGTTCAATTCCCAGTACCCAAAAAAAAAAAAAAGTAAAGGGATGTATGTTTTATTCTTCTGTGGAAGCTAGAGAGACAAAAAAAAAAAAAAAAAAAAAAAAGAAAAGAAAAGAGGGAAAGGGAGACCAGCCAAGTAGAGGAAGGAAAACAGAGATGTAGGGAGGAAAAGGGGAGGTGCTGGGAAATGAAATTGCTTATGTGCATGTGCAAACACATAGCAAGGAATCCCATTGTAATAGCTAATCATAGCACTCCAACAAATGATGTCTTTAAAAAAAGCAATTAGAATAGTTCTCTGGCCTGTCGGGGGTCGGTCCCATGCATGTCCTTCTGTTAAATAGAAGGGGGCCCTAGTCATCGACAGCTGGTTGCTGTATGGATTACAGATTAACCGCTGGGCCCACACTTAGTGCAGTCAATGACCACAGCAGTGCCACATAAACAAAGCACTTGAAATTCTGCACGGAAACAGCTCTTCCCGTACCGAGGACAAGCCCAGCTCCCTAAAGGGGCAGGTGGGTCCGGCTGTCCAGGGTCCTCTTGGTGGTTGCTGGGCTCGCCCTTGGGTGAGGAGGTATCTTAAGTACAGAGGGGGTGCGTCGTGTGTTCCAGCACAGAGATCGTTCCTCTCCATCCTAGGGAGCCTCTGCTCTGTCTGCTGGAAGACCAAAGGGTTTATGGAGAGAAGCCACACATGCTGTGTCCCTGGCTACATTACAAAAAAGCGCCTCTCTCCCTACATCTCAGCCCAGACACGACACACCCCTGCTCTCTTGAAGGGCCCTCACGGCACTGTAGAAGCAGCGGGTTCCACAGCACAGGACGGGGTACCTTGGAGGCAACAGCTAGAAGTGGTGAAACTTTCTTTTCAGGATGGTGTGGAGTTCACATCCTTTGGCTATGGGCTACAACATTATCTTCTCAGATCACAACCAGGAATAACAGGGAGGAGACTCGAGGACTAATTGTATTCATACCATGGACTTGTCACAGGTGTATACACTGCTTTGAAACAGGGTGAATTGTTTCTCTCATAACCTCAACCCAAGACACTTGGTCTTTAAATCCACAGTAGCTTTGTGGAAACCATCTGTCCTTCTCTATGTCGCAATCATGGCGTGCTCTTGCTTCAGCTTCCTGTGAGTCTTGAAGAACTCTATTTTACTACAAAAAGTCACGTGGCAGTGCACACTGGTAATCCCAATACTTGGGAGGCTGAGACAGGAGGATCGCAGGTTCGTGACCAGACTTGGAAACACTGAAGCCCTCAGCGTGGTGGCGCACGCTTGTAATCCCAGCATTCTGGAGGCTGAGATTGAAGGATCGCGGTTCATGGACAGCCTCAGCTACTTAGTGAGGCTCTTTACAACTTAGTGAGACCCTATTTCAAAATAAAGAATAAAAAAAAGAGCAGGGGGTGTAGCTCAGAGGTTGAATGCCCCTGGGTTCCACCCCCAGACCCTCAAAAAAAAGAAGAAGTAGGGCAAGGAGTGTAGCTCAGATATAGACTGCCCCTGGTTTCAATCTCCATTACCAGGGGGGGAAAAAGCCACATAGGGTTGACTATAGACTTTCTGAAATTTAAGTATTTCATATTGATAGATCTCTTTAGCCACTAACTGCAAATAATGATAGAAGCATCAATTTAAAAAAAAAAATCTCCTTATTGGGGATAATGCCAGACCTAATGAGGTGGCAGCCCACAGAACAGGTTATTAGATTCATTTTATAAATGACACTGCTCTGACTCCTGCCAGCTCTTTATTTTCATAAACCAGCAAGATGGATGAGAACTAAGAAAAGAATGATGTGCTGTGAATCCTGCCACGCCTCAAAGAATGTTCCCTAAGAGACAGGCAGCCGGCTGTGACGGGACCGAGCACCGGCTCCCAGCCAGGAAGGGGAGACGGGATTCCCGCCAAGAGTCCCAAACGCTGGCTGGTGACCTCATTATCTTGTGTCCCACCTCACTTACAAGAAATGCAATGTTCACTAAAACAACCATGATGCGTCATTTTCTACCTGGTGTATTGACAAAGATTAAGCCGTGTAGGATTTTTGAGGGAGGAAGGGAACAAGGCAAAGGGTGCATTGTTTATGAGACTGTAACGGTGACACTTCCTTGGAGGGCAAATCAGCACAACCCATCACAATGATTGTAGGTAGGGTGATACATATATATGAAATTGAATATGCATATATGCAATTTGCATATATAACCTATATAAATATGCATATACTATGCAATTTCATTCATGTGACAATGTCTGCATATATATGGAAATGGATAGGAAAAGATCAGAAGAATACTCACCCAACCCGTTAGTAGTCATTCCCTATGGAGACAGGTACAGGGAAATGGGCACAGGGGACGGGGCACGAAGAACAGTGTTAGAGGCAGGCGCACAAAATATTTTCATTTGCTCTTCCTACCCTAGTATTACCTGACTCTCCTCCGCCCCCATGAGCATTACCTTTATAACTTACAGCTTCTTATGTACGGCTGGGCTGTAGCTCACCAGAGGAGCGTTAGCCTAGCAAGTGCGGAGCCCTCTTTGATCCCCAGCATCGTGGGAAAACACACGCGTGTAAGTGTATCTGTCTGTGCACTGGGCATGACACTGGGGTCCCCAGAGACACGAGTCCAGAGGTGGCTCTGGGAGACTGGCTGGATCACACGGGCTCTGACCTCTTCAGTGGATTATCCGCTGGGGGCTGAGTGATCGACTGGGAGCTGGGCCCTAGCTGGAGGAAACAGGTCATGGGGGACCGTGGCCGGAAAGGGTGTTTCCTGCCCTCGGCCCCTTTCTCTCTCTCTGCTTCTTGGCTGCCAGGAGATGAGCATCTTTCCTGTACCACCACACCCTTCCACTATGGCGGTTCTCCCTGGAGCCAGCTGACCCTGGACTGAAACCTCTGGAATCTCTCTCAAAATAAAGCCTATTTCCTGTAAGTTGTTTCTGTCAGGTATTTAGTCATAGCCATGAAAAGCGAACACAGCACGCACATACACATTTAGATGCTGCGATCATCAGGCATTCGGCATGTTAAATGAACACTTCACCTTTTAACCTAAGAAGTTTTTTTCTATTACTCTTCATAATTATTATTTTCACAGCTGCACCATATTCCACAGCCTTGGCTATGTCACACTAGCTTGTGGTTGGATATTTACTTGTCATTTTTCACTATTATGATTATAATCCTAAGAGACATATCTTTTTATGAAGATTGCTTTCTTACGTATTATATAGCTCCTTAGAATAATTAGGCATAGGATTCAATAATAATAATAATTAGAACAATGAATAATTTTTAAAATTTTGATATAAAATTGATTTCCAGCTGGGCATAGTGGTGTATGCTTGTAATCCCAG
Source organism: Muscardinus avellanarius (assembly GCF_963383645.1). Classification (NCBI taxonomy): domain Eukaryota; kingdom Metazoa; phylum Chordata; class Mammalia; order Rodentia; family Gliridae; genus Muscardinus; species Muscardinus avellanarius. The sequence continues at coordinate 139,087,625 of NC_137787.1, read as the reverse complement.
TACCTGGGAGGCTAAGACAGGAGGATCGCAGGTTTGCAACCAGCCTCAGCTACTTAGTGAGGCCGTCCACAACTTAGTGAGACCCTGTATCAAAATAAAGAATAAAAAATATAGGGCTGGGGATGAAGCTTGGCAGTAGAATGCCCCTGGGTTCAATTCCCAGCATCCCAGCAAATAATAATAATAATAATAATAATAATAATAATAATAATTTCCAAAGGGAGTTGTAGCTAGTTACAGTGTCACCAGCTAAGTACAAGAGTGCCAGCCTCATCACACCTTCTTTCCAGAGGGCCCAGCAGTGACTGCCCGTCCCGCGTGTGGCTGTGATCCGACCGCATGTTGCACACTTCCCTCTGTGTCAGTGAGGGAAGTGACAACAGCCCCTGCTCCTTCTTTCCAAGAGGCTCGGTGATAAAGGACAGGAAGGAAATTAACAGGTAATTGCTAAGTGACATTCTCAATATACTTTCTGTGTTCAGACTAACTGATGTATCGGAGGGGCTTTCAACCAGGCGGATCTGCCTCCCTGGGGGACACTGCTAAATGTTCATGGCTTTGGCTGGGGAGGGGGCTGCAGACACTAGGGACTGGAGGTGCTGTTAGAAGTCCAACAAGGACCAGCAACTTAGTGATGCTCAAAGCAGCCCAGTGAGACACTGTTTCCAAATCAAATATCAAATAGAGCTGGGGTGTATCTCGGAGGTAGAGTCCTTCTGGGTTCAATCCCCAGCACCAGAAAACAATAAAAATAAAATTTAGAAAATCCCACAAGGAACAAGGTAGCCCCCACCACAGAGAATTATGCAGTCCAAAATAGCAGTAGCACTGAATTTGAGAAATTCTTTCTAGTATCTGTCTAACATTCCTAGTTTTAGTGTTCAAATCTGTAGAATATTACTTTCTTAGACCTTAAAATGCATCATGGAAATCAACACTGAGCTTGAATGGGAGAGTTCAGCTTTCACACTTAGCATCTCCTCAGTATTAAGCACTAGTGATTTTTCACCCAAAGCTCTAACCTGAAGCAAGAACACCTCTTTGCCCCGGTGATTGTGTTCTGAGTGACTGGCTTGGTAAATCAAATTATTAAATTAATTAATTAACTTAATTAAATTAGATGTGAGGGGCCCACCTCTTTGCTTGATGTTGAATGACAGTGAGTTTGTCCACCATTAGCTGTCTCCATACTTGTTCCTCCAAAGGCAGGTGCTAACAGGCCTCAGTGCTGGGTGCTCAGGACACAGTCTGTTCTTTCCTGGAGCTCTCTAGGTATCCTGTGCGGTTTCCTCTTCTAAGTATTTCCTTAGCAGACTTCAGTTAAGGTTACTGCATACCTACTATGCACCAGAGTGATTCTACCACCCCCCTAGGATCCCCTCACTGTTTTGTTTCTATGAAGTGAAAAACGCCCCTCCTTTGAGCTCTACCGCACTTTTGATTTTTGGTGCTGTTATGAGAGATTGAACCCAGAGGCATCTTATCTCTGAGCTACACCTCTAACCTTTAAAAACAATTTTTTGTTGTTGTTTTGCAAAAGGGTCAGGTTATGGTGCTAAGGCTGTTCTTGAACCTGTGATCCTCCTATCTCAGTCTCCCAAGTACCACACTTTTAAAATAACCAAGTCGCTGGGCGAGGTGGCGCATGCTTGTAATCCCCACGCTTGGGAGGCTGAGACAGGAGGATCGCATGAGTTCGAAGCCAGCCTCAGCTACTTAGTGAGGCTTTCAGCAACTTAGGGAGACCCTGTTTCCAAATAAAGAAGAAAACACATCTGGGAGTATAGCCCCGAGGTAGAAAATCCCCTGGGTTCCACTCCCAGTACCACAATAAAATAAAATAAAATAACCAAGTCAAAGCCACCTGCACAGAGACCCACCAGGTAAGACCTGGAGGGAATTTCTGCGACCCCCACCTTGCCTCTGTAGTTAGCAAGTGGTTTCCAACCACCCTCAATTTCACCCTGCAGTTCATGGTTTCTTTAGGATGGTTCTCTCCACGAAAAAAACACGCCTCTTGGGCTCCATGAAGATTAAGGTTTTCTTTTCCTGCACACGATTAAGGAAAGCACTTCTACAATTCTGTCGTTTTCTTTCCGGGGAAGCATAAATCGGCACGCTGTCATCTTGCTCTGGACGCATCCCAGAAACCCTGTGCTGGGAGTGTCTCTCCAACTTTAAGGCTGCACGGGGCTGTCCTGACCACTCACCTGTGAGGAGCGCGGAGCCGAATCCCAGCTAGCCCGCAGGCTCTGCCACGCGGGATCCGGCTGGTGCGGGGCCAGATCTGCGGGGCTCCTCTTCCCTGGAGGCTGCCTTCCTTCCCTCCTCTCGCTTTCTTTCTCTTTCTCGCTTCGCGGCTCTCTCCTGCTTTTCCTCCAAGGGGCGGGCTGTCTTTTTGCCCACTCCCACGCGCACTCGCGGAGCGCCGAGCCGCTGCAGCACCTGCCATGGCCGCCAGGGGGCAGCGGAGCCGCCGGGAAGTGGAATCCGGGCTGGAAAGGTTTCCTTTCGGCGTCTGCCGGGAGGCGCCTCTCCCCACTTCTTGCTCTCCGCGTGTGCTCGCGGCACGCGGGGGAGAGAGGACAAACAGGGACCGCTCGGTAAAGAGGGTGAGCGACTCCAAGCGGGGCCAGGAGAGGTGCCTACGCGCTTGGGAACTGCCACGTAGAAGAGGACTTACAGGTGGTAGAATCGTGGCCTGCGGAATAAACTTTCAACAGCTGTCATCTTAGGCCTGGAGCAGACCAATGTATTGCAAGTAAGCATTCCATGGCAGATGTTCTCAGCAGCTAATGTATAAAGTGCCCCCATACCCTTTATTAAAAGGCAGGTTTCTGCCCCACCTCCCGAGTATTCTGAGCCTGTAGGTTTGGGCTTCGGGCCCAGGAATCTGCATTTTAGACCTTGCTAAGTCTCCTGTGGATGTTCCATGAATCACACTTTGAGAAGCGGTGGACTCATATGCCGTTAAAGGCGTTCTCCAGCTGGGCATGGTGGCGCAGGCTTGGAATCCCCGCACTTGGGAGGCTGAGACAGGAGGATCACACAGGTTCGAAGCCTGCCTCAGCTACTTAGTGAGGCTCTCAGCAACTTAGTGAGACCCTGTTTCCAAATAAAGTGTAAAATAGGTCTGAGAGTGTAGCCCGGAGGTAGAAAATGCCTTGGGTTTCAGTTCCATCCCCAGTACCACAATAAATAAATAAATAAATAAATAAATAAATAAATAAGAAAAAAAGGGGGGGGGGCTTCCTCTAACACTGGCATCCTAAGCTATTGTTTTAATGGGAAGGTCCAGTTGAGAGGGGCTGGGCTAGGGTGAGGCACCTGTTACACAAAATGTAAGTAGTTGCTCCTCGGAAGGCCACCTCTGCTCTTAGGGGCCCTGGAGTGAAACCTCCGTAAATCGGGTGCCCTGGGCCCCTCTGGCGCCTCGCTGTAGCCCTGGCCCTGCCAGGCTTGCAGCTCGGAGTCCAAGCTGAGCCCTTCACACCCCGCGGGCTGGGCGGGGCAGGAGGGAGGGGCCTGCTGGAGCACCTGAGGTTTGGGAGGCCCTGAATCTTTACTACACTAGGCCACACCTCACGCTGAGCCAGTCAAAGCGGAGTGGTTGTGAGCCGCCGGGGCAGAGGTCTAAGAATTCCCCACGTCAGCAGTGGGATCTGGAACACAGAAGCCAGGAACCGACCTTCTGAGTGTTTCAGTCCAAGGATCAAGGATCCGTGCTTGGAAGGCTGAGATAGGATCCAGGTTCTTAGCCAGCCTCAGCTATTAAGGCCCTGGGCAACTTAGTGAAAAGGGGATTAAAAACAATAGGGCTGGGGGTGTAGCTCAGAGATAGAATGCCCCTGGGTTCAATCTCCAGTACTGGAAAAAAAAATAATAACAAGAAAGAAAAGAAAGAAAGCAGAGGGGATTATGATATGGGAAATTAGTTACAGAAGCCATAGAGGAGTAAAAAATCAGAGACCATAGAAAGGTGGTGGTGATGGGCAGGGAAGCCAGAGACAGGCAACCAACAGTGAAAACCGCGGATACTCTAGGGGTGAGCAGAGGAGACTGGGGCTGAAAATCCGCTCAGAGCGAGGTAGGTGCTGCTAACGTCTTCACTTCACAGATGAGTAGCATGAGGTATGCGGAGATTAAGTAGTTTAAATTCGTTACTAAACGTGTAACGAATTTAGTTTTTTTTTTTTTTAACGGTCTCACTGAGTTGTGGAGGGCCTCACTAAATAGCTGAGGCTGTCCACGAACAATGATCCTCCAGTCTCAGCCTCCAGAATGCTGGGATTACAAGCGTGCGTCACCACGCCCGGCAAGTGTACTGAATTTAAACCAGACAGTGGGGCCCAGAGTCCCACTCTGGGACCAGAGTCTGGACCATTTCACTTATAGCCTTTATTCATAAAGGTCACCTGAGGGAAATGATGTTAGAATTGAATGAAAGTCGAATTGCAAGGATAGATGGCTCTCAGTCCTGGGGTTGACAGGGCTCAGCCAGCGCTCTCAGTCGGGGCTCTCATGTAAAATGCAGACTGATGAGGCCAGTTTGCAGGCCACCGGACAGTGTCCTCTGAAGAGGCATGTGTATTTGGTGGATCTACCCTTCACGGAGTTCACCTAACTACTGGAGACACATGCTGGCCTGATCTCCCTGTCAACCAGCGGTACATTTCATTAGAGATAAGACCTGGTCTATGTGGCGTTAATGTGGGACAATATAAACATGTAGTTAGTTCTCCATTGACCATGCATCTAGTGCTTTCAAGACCACTGGATCACCTTTTAAATCTATCATTTAGTAGGTATGTCAAATGATTTCTTTTTTGTGTGTCTGTCACTCTTTCTACATACATCAGTCTGGGTTCTCCAGCAAACCTTCCCCACATCACCTGGGACTATTTTGTATTATTCAATTTTCTCCTTAATTTTCAAGTGTTTTTTCAATTTAAAAATTTTCAAGGAAAAAGTTAAATAGCTCTAAGTAGCCAGACATAGTGGTGCATGCCTGTCTCCCAGTACTTTGGAGACTGAGACAAGAGGATCACAGGTTCAAGACCATCCTCAGCAAGTAGTGAGACTTTCATCAACCTAGTGAGACTCTATTTCAAAAAAACAATGTAATTGTCACCTTAAATGGTGACATATGTTTTTTTCTTTCTCTTTTATGATTATGGACTCACAAACTCTTAGATTCCATGGATTTCAAATAGAAATCTATAGACATTCTTTTTTTGGTGCTTAAATTCTCACAATCTATCAAGGCGATTCCATTAAAATAGATGCCTATGTCATATATATATACTGGGGATTGAACCCAGGGTCATTCTACCTCTGAATTACACCCCAGTTCTTTTTTTTATTTTAAAATAAGGTTTCAATGCCGGGTGTGGTGGCACACGCTTGTAATCCCTGTGCTTGGGAGGCAGAGACAGGAGGATTGCACTGGTTCAGAGTCAGCCTCGCTGGCTTAAGAGACCCTGTTTCCAAATAAAAAATAAAAAAATAGGTCTGGGAGTGTAGCCCAGAGGTAGAATGGTTTCCAGGAACCCCAGTACAACCAAAAACAAACAAACAAACAAACAAATTAATTAATTAATTAATTAAATAAGGTTTCACTAAGTTGCTGAGGCTGGTCTTGAACTTGTGATCCTCCTCTAAGCCTTGTAGGTACTGATATTTCAGGCATGTGTCAGCATACTTGGCTCCTGTATTGTTTTGACTAGACGGGAAAGTGCCCCTGCTTTCCAGGTTCACTGTGTACTTTCCATCTTCTGTGCCTAGAAGCAGTCACTTATCAGGGAATCTTGGTTCCTCTTGTGGGAACCAAGTATTAGAGTCTAAGACCTGTGTACAAGAGATATACATTGCTTCAGTGACAATGTTGCTACCAGTCCTTTTCATTATACAGAGCTCTATTGTATATGTTTTCTTTAAATCATGAGTTCAGTGGTGGCTCACACTTCTAATTCCAGCATTTGTGAGGCTGGGATAGCCTCAGCTACTTAGTGAGGCCCTTTGCAACTCTTTGAGACCCTGTTTCAAAATAAAGAAGAAAAAAATAGGGATAGGGCATAGCTCAGAGATAGAATGCCACTGGGTTCAATGCCCAGTACTGCCCCCCCCAAAAATCATGAGTTTATTTTGATATTTTAAATTTAGATTCGGTGTTATAGCATTTTATCATGATCTGTTTAATTTTTATAATTGGATCCCTTTTCTTTTACAATGGAAATCTTGATGATTCTTAATATTATTAATAAATGCTTATATGCTTTATTGTACAATAAAAAGAATATTTCAGAATAATCAGCACTGCTATAAAAATAAAATTACTGAGTTGAAGTTTCAGATTTCTTTGAAGTTATTTTTGTCTTTAAAGTACATCTTGCTAAAGCGGCATGCACATTTCTTGACTTACAATGATTTGATGATTGAAATTTACAGTGCTGTAAAAGTGATATGCATTCAGAAGAAACTACTTTGAATTTTACATTTAGACCTTTTCTCAGACCAGCAACATGTGGTTCAACCCTCTCTCTCAATACTGGGCAGCGGTGGTGATCACAGCGCCTCGTTCAGCTCTACAATCACAAGGAAAAGAACTGAAGCTCTGTGGTGTGCTGTGTTGCTGAGCTTGGATGCTCAGTAGCTGGGTGTGAGGTGGCTTTTCAGCTTGCTGTGGGAGTATCAGAATGTAACCCCATCATAAGTTGAGAACATATATATAGAGTTGGAGCTCTGTGTTCTAAAAATCACTTGAAATGAATCTTTCCTGTCTATGGATATGGTATGTATTTAATGTCTTGTTATGTTTAGGTGAGTTTTTCCCCCAATTTTAAGATGTTTTGAAGTAGGCACTGTATTTACACTATTCAAATACCAAAACTTTCTAGAAAGATGTTCACAGAGAAACTCTTGCCCTTTCAAGAGTTTCTCCTGCTGGGCATGGTGGTGCACGCTTGTAATCCCCACACTTGGGAGGCTGAGACAGGAGGATCACGCAGGTTCGAAGCCAGCCTCAGCTGCTTAGTGAGGCTCTCAGCAACTTAGTGAGACCCTGTTTTCAAGTAAAATATAAAATAGGTCTAGGTCTATTTTATATTTTATACAAAATATAAAATAGCCCAGAGGTAGAAAGCCCCTGGGTTCCACCCCCAGTACCACCAAAAAAAAAAAAAAAAGAGTTTCTCCCATAAATAACCCATTTTTGTTAGTGTTTGCATTCAAGCATTTCTTTATGCAACTATCAGCAAATACATAGAAATGTATTTTCTGCCTTACACAAAGTACAGCACTATTCTATACCTTGTTTTTCTCTTAGTATATTCTGAAAATTTCTCCAAATGAGTATGAGACTTTTACATTTTTTATTTTTTATTTTTTATTTTTTGGTGGTTCTGGGGTTCCTGGAAGCCCTTCTACCTCCGGGCTACACTCCCAGACCTATTTTTTACATTTTTATTTGGAAACAGGGTCTCCTAAGCCAGCGCACGCAGCTGGCTTCGAACCTGCGCGATCCTCCTGTCTCTGCCTCCCAAGCGCGGGGATTACAAGCGTGCGCCACCACGCCCGGCCCTACATTTTTTATTTTACGTGTGTGTGTGTATGTGTATTATTGGGGATCAAACTCAGGGGCATTCTACCACTGAGCTACACCCTCAGCCATAGTTCACGTTTTATTTTGAAGCAGAGTTGTACTACATTGCTGAGGACCTTGCTTGCTAAGTTGCTGAGGCCAGCCTGGAACCTGTGATCCTCCTGTCTCAGCCTCTCAAATTGGGATTACAGGTGTATGCTACCACACCCAGTTAATTTTTTATTTTACATTTTCTTAGATTACATTTTATATTCATATTTTGCAGCTGCATAGTACTCTGCTGTGTGGATGGACTATAGTTTATTCAATTATGTCTTTCCTTGTTACTGCAAAATAGGATTGTGTCCATTCTTTTGGAATACAGACAGTACTACAATGAGTAATCTTTATAGGTGTCATTTTGTACTTAAAGAGCTGTATATGCCAAACATAATCTAGAAATGAAATTGCAGGATCAAAAAGTAAATGCACCTGTCATTTTGTTAGTTACTGACAAATTTCCCTATGTGGGGTTATAAATTTTTGTATCGCTACCAGTGCTGTAGAACATGACCTATTTTCTTACATCTTTGTTCGTAAAATGTATTGTCAAAATTTTCTTTGCCAACCTGACAGGTAAGAAATACAAAATGTACTTTCAACTTCATTTCTCTAATTAAAAGTGTGGCTTGGAATTTTTTCATGAATTTAAGAGCCATTTACATTTGTCTGCAATCAGTTTATTCACTCCCTTGGCTGTTGTCTAAGTTAGTCTTTTTCTGCTGAGTTTCAGCTCCTTCTGTGGGTATTGTGGATAGAACAGTGAACAAGACCAAGTCCCTGCTTTCCCAAGGCCTGCTTCCAGGGGACAATCCCCGTCCGAGGTCGGTGCTGCTGGAAGGAATGCTGTTCTTTCAGTCCAAAGGCTGGGACCACAGGCACGCATGATTGATCATGTTGCCATTGTTTTCATCTGGGAGCAATTTCCTGGCTTGACCTACCCGTCTGGAAAAATAACACATCCCTAATAGAGTAAATTAATTTTCCCAATTAGGGAAATGTGCACTCTTGAATTTATGAAGAATCATGTTCTCCAAAGTATTTAAAGAAATGGAGACATGTTAGTGATGATATTCTTACAGGGAAAAGCAAGTCACAAAGCGGTATACACAGCATAAAACCAACTGTTGAGGATCTATGTGGCCATAAGCACGGGAAAAATGCTAGAAGAATGTTTACAGTGATCGCCCCCGAGTATTGGGATTATGGACGATTTAAATTTTCTTCTTCAGCCTGGCGTGGTGTTGCACACTTGTAATCCTCGTGCTTGGGAGACGGAGACAGGAGGATCGCGCAGGTTCAAAGCTGGCCTCTTTGGCTTAAGAGACCCTGTCTCAAAAAAAAAAAAAAAGTATAAAAATAGGTCTGGGAGTGTAGCCTGGACATAGAAGGGTTTCCAGGAACCTCAGTACCACCAAAAAATAAATAAGCAAATTTTCTTCTTCGTCTTCACTCTTTTTTCTTTACAATGGACACATATTGCTTTAAAAATTGGCAAGAATACAGGGCGTGGTAGCACATGCTTGTAATTCCCGCACTTGGGAGGCGGAGACAGGAGGATTGCAACAGGTTCGAAGCCAGCCTCTTTGGCTTAAGAGACCCTGTTTCCAAATAAAATATATATATAAAAAATAGGTATCTGGAAGTGTAGCCCGGAGGTAGAAGTGTTTCCAGAAATCCCAGTACCACTAAAAAATAAAAACAAAACAAAACAAAAATTGACAAGAATGATAATGTTATTCAAAAAGTAATAACATTGAACAAAATTTAGGCTAAATTTCCTATCTTGAGCGAACATGATTTGGTGCTAAGTGCCTGTGTGCATCTTTTTCAATTCTGTGAGCTCATCAATGTAGAGAATCAATATGCTTTGTCCTCCAACATTCGGCAACAGGAATCTTATTTGCTATGTCCTCCAGAGGTTGTAAGTTTTGCCTAGAATAGGCAATATTTTATGAGTCATGAATCACTGAGGATTTCAAGGTTTCATATAAGATATTTCATCAGCCCATCTAAACTAACTCCATCTCAACCTCAAATTTCTGAATGCATGAATCAGTGTGTGATTACTTTCTAGACTTTTCCCTCCTTTTCCATTGTGTGCTGGAGATGGAACCCAGAGCCTTGTGTTGGAGACCATCGTCCACCATGCCCGCCCCACTTTCCATTTAGGCCAGGCATCTGAGATATAAAAAGAAAAAAGAGTGAAATGCATAGGAATGGAATAGAATAGTGGTTTCTAGGAGGGGTGTAGGACAGGAAAAAAATGGGAAGAAGTAAGTCAAAAGATCCAAAATTGCAGATATGTAGGGTGACTGATTCTAGAAATATAATTGTATTGCCTTGTGGGTGATTGTGGGTGCTCTTGGCATAAGTACACAGAAAAGGTAGCTATGTGAGATGATGGATATATTAATTTGACGGACTGCAGTAAAGATTCCACTATGTGAAAAAAAACCCACAAGTACAAAGTGAAAAACTAAATAAACTAAATAAAGGGGCTCAACAGAAGACTGGACTGACAGAAAAAAGTCCATGACTCAGAAAACAAGTCAATCAAGATTATCCATTCTAAGAAGCAGGAAAAACAAAAGAAGAAAAATGAATAGAGCCTCAGAGAGAGACCTGTAGGACTCCATCAGGCTACACACATAAGCATCATATAAATCCTAGAGGGAGAGAAGAGAGAAGGGAAGAAAAATATTTGAAGATAATGGCCAGTAACTTTCTCAAATTTGATAAAAAATGAAATAAAATTTGTATATCCAAGAATCCCAACCTACTCCAAAAGAAAAACTCAAGAGATCCACACCTAAACACATCATAGTCAAACTACCAAAAGACAGATTCTTAAAAGCAGCAAGAGAAGTAACTCATCACACACAAATCTCCGCCTGGAACTTGGTTCCCGGGAGCAGCTCCCAGAGACTATCCAGATGGAATCTGAGGTGACAATGGTTGCAGAGTCATCAATGGCGCCCCCTATTGGTGAAGTCAAAGATGGAAGATGGCCAAGTCCTTCAAACCTCTCAGGTGCTCTCTCCTTGGGGGCCCCCTCCATCCTATGAGTCAGAACTGAGAGGAGACAAAGGGATCATTGCAAACAGTATTGGGTGGGCCTGTGAGGACGCATCACCAGGGAGCTGACAGGACAATGACTGCCTGCCCTCTGAGGGCTACAGGACATGCCCAGTTGGGAAACAGCTAAACAGTAAGTAACTGTTGGCCTTAGATCGTGTGTCATTTATTCTACACATAAGGTTATATGTAGCATTCTCCTTAAAAACAAGCCCTTGTCTTGAGGTATGATTGTGAAGACCAGACATCTTTTATTATTATTATTATTATTACTATTACTATTACTATTATTATTATTTGTGGTACAAGGGGCATTGTACCTCTGAGCTACATCCCTAACTCTAGTTATTTATTTATTTTTTTTTAGTCTTTATTTTTGAAACAGGGTCTCACTGAGTTGGGAAAGGCCTCGCTAAGTAGCTGAGGCTGTCTGCAAACCGCAGTCCCTTGGTCTCTGCCTCCCAAATGCTGAGATTACAAGCGTGCACCACCACACCCGGCACCTTTTATTTTCGGTTTCATGTCTACCTAGATCTGCATCTACAGGTTTATATTGTACTTTATATCTAAATTTGAATCTGCCTATTTGATGTTCAGGATCTTAACCGTGAGGGGTTGATGGTGGACAAAAAGTATGATGAGGAAGAGGAGGAGGTGAAGGGTGAGCACCAGGTTTCTGGTTAGCGTGACCCTTGGGATGGGGATGGGGATGCCACCAGCTGCCCTTGGTATAGTCATTGGCTCTTTACACACACACACACACACACACACACACACACACACACACACACACCAGCCTCTTCCTCATGCCTTCCTCCCAATCCAGAGATGAAAAATAAAGGGGAAGTCTGGAAAGTCTCCCTGAAAGGCCTCATGCTGCTCCAGTGCGCTCACGTATAGATTTGCCCAGTGGAGTGAGAACCTGACAGCTTTTCTAGAAAGCAAAAAATGGAAGCCACTCTTAGTGTATAGTTCTTATATCTGATACCCAGATAACGGGAATATTTGGAGATTCCTTGTCTCCTCTCTCCCTCCCTTCCCCCTTCCCTTTCCTTCCTTCCTTCCATCCATTAGTGTTTGTTTATTGTGAGCGCATGTGTGTGGGTGGGTGGGTGTGTGTGACTGGGGATTGAGCCAATAGACATTCTACCTCCAAGCTACGCCTCCAGCCCTATTTTATTTTGAAATAGAATCTCACTAAGTTGCCGAGAGCCTTTCTAATTTGCTGAGGCTGGCTTCCAACCTGCCAGGGCTCCGGCGTCAGCCTCCCATGCACTGGGATTACAGGCGTGCACCACCACACCCGGCTGTGGACACATTTTTATAATGACCCATATGCAACCACCACCCAGGCAAAAAAAAGCCAGAATACTGCCAGCTCCTCGGAAGCCCCTCCCCAGTGCTCACCTAAGCACAACTCGCGGACCCCACCTGTCCCTGCACACACAGGTGACCGACTGGGACTTGCTTCATTGCTTTTCTATTTTGTTATCACTCAGGGATGTTTCCCTATCTGCTAGAACTCAGTTTTGCTTGTTTAGGAACTTCAGTCTTTGAAATCGCCTAATCCTGCTCTTGTCTTTCAACACTGTAAGATTCATCCATTCTATTAGATGGAGATATGCTGTCCAATGCATGAATATACCGTTTTTTAAATTCTCATTTTATTGTGATGGTCATTGGGTTGTTTCCAGGGTAGCGCTTATGCATCCTGATCACAATGTCTGAGTTTTCGGTGGGTTCATATCTGGGAGTGGAGCTGCTGGGTCATAAGGGTCTTCTCTATTGTGTGAGAGTTCCTCTTGTTCCACATCCTCACAACATTTTCCATCACTGCACCTTTTTGCTTTAAACCTCTGTTCTCAAAATAGACTGTTCTACTAAAACAGACTCCCCTGGGTCAGTGGGTCTCAGCCTCGGATTCCCAGATGGCTGATGACAAGGACACTCACAAGTGAGCATGCCCATCGGAGAACGGGAGCAATTCCCAAGTGAGACACCAGAACCTTCAATTACTTCTGAGGGCTATAACAAAAGTAAACCCTGTGGGGCTGCTATGCTTTATTACTTAAAAGCGAAACAGAACTATTTGTGATGCACCTCTCTGACTCCCTGGTTTAAAACCACTGTTGCTGTCTGACGTTCTGTTTTTAGCAGGCTTGAACTTGAATACAGTGATTAGTCCAAGGCCATGAACACACAGCATGTTTCTACCAAAATATGTCACTCAAAAACACCACCAGTGGAACAGAGAGCAAAAGTGTGGCCCCTGGTGCCCCCAACCCCCAGCATGTGATAGTCACAGACATGTTCTCTCTGGTGCCTCCACAGGGTCTGACCAGCTGCCTGGGACTTGGCCCGTGGCCCTGTTCTCCATCACAGCCACCTCGCCATCCTGGCTGACTAGGAAGATGTTTTCCTTCAAAGTGAGCAAGTGGATGGGGTTTGCCTGCCTCCGGTCGCTGGTGGTCTCCTCACCCAGTATTCGCCAAAAGAAACTATTCCATAAGCTGCAAGAGGAAAGGGCTTTTCGGGAAGAGATGAAGATTTTCCGTGAAAAAATAGAAGACTTCAGGGAAGAGATGTGGATTTTCCGATGCAAGATCCGTGCCTTTCGGGGCCAGATCTTGGGTTTTTGGGAAGAGGAGAGACGTTTTTGGGAAGAGGAGAAAACTTTCTGGAAAGAGGAAAAAAACTTCTGGGAAATGGAAAAGTCTTTTCGCGAAGAAGAGAAAAGCTTTTGGAAAAAATACCGTACCTTCTGGAAGGAAGATAAGGCCTTCTGGAAAGAGGACAATGCCTTATGGGAACGAGACCGGAACCTTCTTCAGGAGGACAAGGCCCTGTGGGAGGAAGAAAAAGCCCTGTGGGTAGAGGAAAGAGCCCTCCTTGAGGAGGAGAAGGCCCTGTGGGAAGATAAAAAGTCCCTCTGGGAGGAAGAAAATGCCCTTTGGGAGGAAGAGAAAGAATTTTGGATAGAAGGTGGCGGCCATGTTGCTGGGGAGCAGTTGCCGGAAGACGGGCCCTACAACCTCCATGGAGGCCCGCAGTCGCCAGCCTTTCCCCGAGGTCGGGCATAGTGAGCACTGAAGACACAGGGCAATGAGTGCACACTTCCTTGGGTTAGGGCCCAAGTCCAGGGTGATTCCATGTACTAGAGAAATGAGCTCTTATTGTCTCCTTGCTTTGAAAGACCTAATAAAGTCCTCGGGAGAACTTTGAGAAGTCAGCTCTTTGAGGTTTTGTGATTCTCTCAGGCTATATCCTCCAGACTGTCTTGCTGGCCATAGAGCTTTGTCTCAGGCAGCTCACAGTGTTCCCAGGCATGTGGGTATTTCTGAGTACAGTATCTATCACTCTTCAAAAGAGTAGGAATGGAGCCAGGCATGGTGGCACATACCTGTAATCCCAGTACTTGGGAGCCTGAGACATGAGATCACAGGTTGGAGGACAGTCCCAGAAACTTAGTGAGGCCCCCTGCAACTTAGTAAGACCTCGTTTCAAAATTAAAACAAAAATAGAGCTGGGAGTATAGCTGGGAGGTAGAATGCCTTTGGACTCAATCTGCAGTAACACACACACACACACACACACACACACACACACACACACACACACATGGTATCTGGAGGTATAGCTCAGAGGTAGATAGAAAGTCCCTGGGCTCAATCTTCAGTACCAAATAAACAATGAAAAATAAATAAAAGACTAGGCACGGGGGAGGAAAGGCTCAGATAATGCCACCTAAAGACACTAGGGACAGAGAGGGCTGAGATATCCCTACCTCTATCACGCTGTGAGAGCACTCACTTCTCCTTCACTCTGAGCAATCTTGGAGGCCTGCTGTGGGCTGACAGCTTTCCACAAAAGGCCATAAAGTGCTGTAAACAATTCATTTAAGCCTCTTCATCCCCTGGCAGGCCATTTTGAACAAGCAGGCAGAATCTCTTAAAGATCCACTCACCGACAGTTCTGAGTTCTCACCAAACCTCTCAACTAGCCACATTCTGTCAGCATGAGAAAGGGCCCTTGACATTCGGGTTCAGTAGCACCCCTCAAAAGCACTGGTCTTTTCTGCAGATGGGATTAAACTGAACCCACAGGATGATGTGTCAGGAATAGGGAACCCTCCTGTCCTCTGCCCCACATACTCACATAGGTCTCACTGTATTTGCATTTCTGTATTGTGAATTCATGCCTTTGGATTTTCTCCCTTCATTCATTTAAAATTAAAAGCCCTACCTCTATCATCTTGTAACTCATTAAGATGTATGACTACAATGCACCAGTACAAAATATTTTTTAAAACAACCAAACAAAAATATTTTAAAGGTCCCAGGGAGATAAATTCGCTAAATGAATGTACAGAAATGTGGTCAAGTAATTTACGTGCCCAGCTTTTCATCTTGAGGTGGTCTTCACGGGCACTGGTATGTGCTATGGATTGGCTTTGGAATGTCCCCAAAGCCTCATGTGTGCAGAGGTGGCTTTGTGGAAGTGGTTGGATCCTAAGGGCTCTGACCTTAGGATCATTCATCAGTGGCTCAACCCACTGATGAATGAATGGACTATGGGGAGGTGGAAGTTAGCTGGAGAAAGTGGGTCACTGGTAGCATGAGCTGGAAGGATTTATCTTATCTTCAGCCCTTTCCCCTCTTTTCTTTTCTCTGCTTCCTGTGTGCCATGAACGAAATTTCCTCCAACACATCCTGATTTGCTATGATAATCTGCCTCATCTCAGGCCCAGAGCAGTGAAGTCAGCTGACCATGGGCCGGAGCCTTTGTAACCAGGAGCCAAAAAAATCCTTCTTTAAGATGTGCATGTCAGATATTTTGGTCACAAAGATGAAAAGCTGACTAACATAGTATAAAATTGACCAGAACTGGAAGAGTAACAAACGCCAAGGCAAATGTCTGTTTTTCCTTCTCTTAGCTCTGGCCTTTGCCATTATTAACATGCCGATATACCTCACCTTTGTGATTTCCCCGCTCCTCACCAAGCACTTCATACTCTCCCACTCCCATGACTGTGGGCTGTCAGGGAAAGTGAGCACACCCATTGTACAAATGAGGGAACGGAGGCCTAGAGAAGAGATCACACATGGCCAGGCAAGTAACAAATGGGGGGGGGCTGAGATTAGAACCCGTGTCATTTGCCTCTGGGTCTTGTTTGTTTGTTTATTTATTTATTTATTTATTTATTTAGTGGGTCTGGGGATGGGACCCAGGGGCATTTGACCTCCGAGCTACACTCCCCTGCCCTATTTTTTATTCTTTATTTTGAAACCGGGTCTCACTAAGTTGAGGGCCTCACTAGGTAGCTGAGAACTGCGATCCTCCAGGCTCAGCTGGGTCTCATTCTTATCCAACACAGCCCTGGTTCCTGGTATGTGACCTTAGAGTAACTCACCTGATAATGGCTACAACACTGCGTGAGCCTTGAGTTTAGGAAGTTCACTGTGGTTTGGGTTGGTGGTGGAGAGATGGACAGTATAAGAAACTTTACAAAGCCACCTAGATCTGCCGAACATTCTTGGTACCAGGAAAGCTGGCCTGCTCCCAGGAGCAACTCTGTGCCTCTGATCAGTTAGGGAAATGCTGAGTCCCCCACAAGGCCTCGGTTCTCAAAGGAATGAGTGGGAGCAGCTCTTTCCTCCCTTGTGTAACCATTTTCAGCTCCCCGCAGGTCCCTGGTCACTGCTGCAAGTGTGGTGCCATCTAAACCAATCATCAGTTCATCACCTGTTTATCTATTCAACCACCATTGCACCTTCTGACATTGTTCCCTGTCTGGGGATGAGGTGATTCCAGGCTGCATGAAGCTTGGAGCCCAGTGGGGGAAACAGACCATCACATCACCACATGATGTACGTGATTTGACCCATGCTAGGGAACAGGAGGTGCAAGGGCTGCCTCTGAGAGAGCGCTCCAACCGTGCTCCCCACTTGAGTGTTTTAAACACAGGATGAGATATATCGTGATAAATAAACCCAAATTCTAGGGGAAAGATAATTAACCTAAGGGTAAGTAAGTTGTGTATACCTGACAACTGGGAACCACTTGACCTCCACACAGGCTCAAAGATGGACAGTGTACAACAGATCATGCCCATGAAAGCATCTTCTGACCTCTGGGTTACTTAGTTCTACTGTTTACACAAATAAAGATTGATTTCTCTACAACCTCAGTAGCAGTCAAAGCTGTTCTCCCTGTAAAGATGGTGCCCATGACAGCACTGCTAACCTTCTGAGAGATTTCCTGGGGTGTTTTTTTGTTTTGTTTTTTTGTTTTTTTGGGTTTTTTTTTTTTGGTGTGTGTGTGTGTGTGTGTGTGTGTGTGTGTGTGTGTGTTGCCAGGGATCGAATCTAGGGGCATTCTACTTCTGAGCTACACCTCCAGCCCAATTTTTTATTCTTTATTTTGAAATAGGGCTTCACTAAGTTGCAGAGGGCCTCACTAAGTAGCTGAGACTGGCCGTGAACCTGGATCCTTCTGTCTCAGCATCCCAAGTACTGGGATTACAAGCGTGTGCTACCATGCCCAGCTTTTTCCTAGGGTTTTCTTGGGATAAGAAATAGCCAGAGATCTAAGGGGCAGCTGGGATTCTTTGCCTTGATCTCCTGGTAGGGAGTGGCACAGATCTGCAATTCCATCTACTCTGGAGGCTAAGGCAGAAGAATAAGAAAATTGAGGCTGGCCTCAGCAACTTATTGAGACCTTATCTCAAAATAAAAAATTTAAAAGGGTTAGGAGTGTAGCTCAGTGTGCGATGCCCTGGGTTCAATCCCCAGTATTACAAGATGAGAGAGAGAGAGAAGAGAGAGAGAGAGAGAGAGAGAGAGAGAGAGAGAGAGAGAGAGAGAAAGAGAGAAGGGAAGAGAGAGAAGAGAGAGAAGAGAGAGAAGAGAGAGAAGAGGGAGAGGGAGAGAGGAAAGAAGAAAAGAGGGAAGAAAATTTATGTAATACCTAAAGTAATTGACTGTATTAAAAGGAAACAAACACTGCTGGGCAGAGGTTGAGGCTGAATAAGTGGTAAGTAGGGAGACAACTCAGTAACTGGGGTAAAAAACAACAGTTATATATTAATGTAAAACAAAGACTTGTGCAAAAAAGGAAGAATAGCTGTGGCAAACTACAAACACAGCTGTGACTAGCATTTGCATAGTTCTATGAATATGAATACCGAATAGCGATCTAGCCCAAATTAAAATACACAGCATTGGAATGTGAGCAGAGATGGGAAATCTGCTCATTTTTTGATTGTGGGAATCAGTATATCATACTCAACATTGAAAATTCAAAAAGCAGCCATATAGGCATATCATTTAAAGCAATGCTTCTGGAACTTAAGTGTTCTTGGAAATCTTCCAGAGGGCTTGTTAAATCGCCATTTGGTTGGCTCCATCTCCTCTGCTCCAGCCCACAGGCAGGCTCTCCCTGAATGAGTCCCTCTCCCTTGTGAAATTGGATGTTTGAAGGTGTTACTCCTGTTATCCTCAGCCTTCTCCTTCTCCATAAAGAGCCCACCCCCATCCTTCCCATGTCAGCCTTCATATCACCGACACTGGGGAGACTTTCTTGGTGAAAGTGTCATCTGGGTGAGGGATCTCTCTGGGCTCCTCTTCTTGAACTTGTGTTTTCCTGGGACCAGCAGTGGTCACCCTGAGATGTTCTCTGCAGCTTAATTGCCTGAATCCTCTAGCAGACTAGAAAGTTTAAGTGGGTAGAGACAATGCAGAGAATATGTAAAAAGCTTTGCGCTTCCCACAGAAATACCCTGCTTATGTTTGGGGTATTTCCCATTTTATAAGTGAAGGTCCAAAATTTATTTCCCAGCCTCCCTTGCAGCCAGAGCACAGACATGTGACCCAGGCTCCACCAATCACATGTATCCTCAGTGAAGAAAAAGATGTCACATGGAAGTCATTGTGTGAGGGTGGCAGTAAATGAAGCTTTTGGAGGCAGCAGGGCAGAGGCATCCCTGTCTAGTAGTGGTGTAAGTCTTGGAGTCTACTCCTGGCCACAGAGGCAGTAGGGGCTCTTTTGGAATAATTCAGAACTATATTCTGCACAATGTTCCTATTTGTGCAGCTACCTACTCTAACTCCCTTGCTATTGAGGAAATTATTCGAGTTACTTTATATCCTTCAAAAAATACCTCATCTAATAAGTCACTGGAATGATTCAGATATATAATATCCCCTGAGAGCTTATGGAGCATACACAGCTATGTTGGAGGCAAGGCTTGGTTGCTGAGGAATCCCTGGGGATATGTACTTGGGGATTATATGTGGTTTGCCCCTCCAGTCAACACCTCTCTTCTCTCTCTTCTCTCCTCTCTCTCCTCTCTCCTCTCTCCTCTCTCCTCTCTCCTCTCTCCTCTCCCCTCTCCCCTCTCCCCTCTCTCCTCTCTCCTCTCTCCTCTCTCCTCTCTCCTCTCCCCTCTCTCTTCTCTTCTCTTCTCTTCTCTTCTCTTCTCTTCTCTTCTCTTCTCTTCTCTCTCTTCTCTCCTCTCTCTCCTCTCTCTCCTCTCTCCTCTCCCCTCTCCCCTCTCTCTCCTCTCCTCTCCTCTCCTCTCCTCTCCTCTCCTCTCCTCTTCTCTTCTCTTCTCTTCTCTTCTCTTCTCTTCTCTTCTCTTCTCTCTCTCTCTCTCTCTCTCTCTCTCTCTCTCTCTCTCTCTCTCTCCCCCCCTCCCGCCCCCTACCTCGGTCTCCATGATGTGAGAGCAGAGCCTTGCCCTCTTTCTCGCTCTGCTTCCTGATTTCATGCCCTGAGTGCCACAGACCTGGCCTGACATGAAATGAATCTGAAATCTCAAAAAAACCTGTGAGCAAATGAATCTTCCTTCCTCTGGGTTGTGTGTGGTCAGGTTTGTTGGGTCCAACAGTGAGAATGCTGACTGAGATGGCCACCCAGAGACTATTTTTTTTTAACTAATAACCAGGATAGGAAAGAGAGTAAACTGCCTGCTTCCTCCGTGCTTAGCAAATCTTGGGCATATAGTAGATCTTCAGTATACATTTACTGATACAGATGAATGAATGAATGAATGTTTTAGGGAAGACTGGTTTCCCTGAAGTCGTGACTATGAATTCCGAGGAAGGGAGTGCAGGACCAAGGCAAACACTCCCCTCCTGACCCTTCCCAACTTGGACACATATATCCAGATTTGCACCCAGGCCATGCCACACCAGACCCAAACTTAGGTGAAGGCAGATGCACCCTTGGTCCTGGGAGCATACCACTCTGAAGATGTAAGATAATCTCTTTATTCTCAGGGTGGATACTGTGGGTGACTTCTCTCACCCCTGCAGGTGGCTGTGAGCACACATCACTACTTGTTTTCTTAGTGGAGCATCCATTCTTGAGTTCCCGCAGCCTGAAAAGCTGTTCATGCTCGTGCTTTATGACTGTGCTATCTGCGCATGTCTCCCTCCTCCTCCACAATTTGAAATGAGTTTTTAAGTCATATAAAACAGGGCTGAGCAACAGCCCGACTGAGACTCGCTTGCCAGGGGCGATCGCTGTGCACCTCGCTGCACATTTGCAGAATGCAGAGCTGGTTGCTTAGCAACAAAATGAGATGCTGGTTTAACTAGCTCAAGATCCACATTTCCCTAATCAATGCAGTTTTAACCCTTTGGTGCACAGCAGAAACCCCAGCAGATTATTCAGGAGAAAGAACCCTCACTAGTGTTTTTTAAAGACAGACACCACTTTAAGCACTGCTCTGAATGCTGTGCATTCTGTTATAAAGCAGTGGAGCTTCATGGCAACAAGGAAAGTGGCACTAGTATTAGCTCCAGTTACAAATGATGAAACTGAGGTGCAGAGAGCCCAAGGTCACACAGCTAAGAAGAGGTGGAGTGGGGATTTAGATCCAGGTGGAGTGGGGATTTAGATCCAGGTCTGGAACCCAAGTTTTCTTCAACTAAGTTAAAAAATCCCCCTTCAGTATAATCACTCAAACGTCTTTCCCTAAATGCAGCTCAGGTAGAAAACTCATCCAGTGGACATGTGTGTACTTTAGCTGCATAAAACGTTAAGCTATGGTACTCAGGTATGGTGGCACGCTCCTTAATCCCAATACCTGGGAAGCTGAGACAGGAGGTTGGCACAGCCAGCCTCAGAAATTTAGTGAGGCTGTCAATGACTTAGTGAGACTCTGTTTCCAAATAAAATAAAATAAATAAAACCCCAAATAAATAGGTCTGGGTATATAGCCTAGAGGTAGAATGCCCTGGGTTCAACCCCAAGTACAAAAAAAGAAAACGCCTGGGGGTGGAGCTGAGTAGTAGAATGCTTGCTTATTATGTATGAAGTGCTGGTCAAATCCCTAGCAACACACACACACACACACACACACACACACACACACACACACAAGTTAAGCTGTGCTTAACAGTCTTCTTACATTATCTCAAGTATTTTCATCAATAAATGACCTGGTTTTGATGTCAAGGCCTGTGCACAACATGACACTTGACCATGGAAGTATTTTGACAGCTTGGCCCCCTACCCCCTCCTCAAACCTGGAAAAGTGCCAATCAAATTGTGACTTGACCCAGGGGTCATTTCTTGACACCAACATCCCCAGGGGCTGGACCAGCCCCTCATCAGGGGGATGAGTGAGTGGAGCTATGCCAGGGGTCTGACTGAGACAGAGAACTGGGGAGGCAGGAACCTCCTTCTCCAAGCTGCTGACCTGGGCATGAATGCAGCCCTCCCCAGAGCCCATGTGCAGTCGCCTGGTCAGGCTGGGCTCATGGCTTGCCCATCAAACCCTTCCCAGGATGCCCTACACTGCATCCCCAAGTATGAGACTGAGGTTGACAGCCACTGCTTTCTCTCCAGCCACAAAAATCTGGTTAGTCCCTGACACCAAACCAAAGCTTTTTACCTGCTTCCCTCTTGGATCTTTAGCCCATAGCGATTCTGTTGTTTTTTTTACTGTCTGCCTATCGTTAGCAGGGCTGGTGCTTCCTAGAGCTGATCTTTCTTCACTGACCACGTTCTTTTCAGCCTCAGCCCTGAATCCTCTATCTACTTTTTTCTTTGCAGGTCCCCTGGGGATCCACCAGGAAAGAAGGCAGCCAGAGGGTGACCGGGACCTTGGCTTCTGGATCCTGGAACATTGCCCATACCCTCCCTAGATTCTGCTAGCATCTCTTCCCAAATCATGTCCCCTTTTAACAGTCTTTGTTGAATTTCCCTTTGCAAAATGACCTGCATACATCTCCATGCTGCCTCTGCTGGTTGGTCAGGCTGTCAATAGGTCCTTGGGCCGGGGGTTCTGGGAATCTGAAACCATTCCTTTAGTATGCATTACACCAAATTTAATTAATTTTTTTGCAGTGCTGAGGATTGAATCCAGTGCCTCATGCATGCTAGGCAAGTGCTCCATCACTGAACTACACCCTCAGCTCCTGCTGAGTTTTTAATAACCATTCCACATGCCTGGTCTCATGTATGCTGCAAAGATTACTGTTGGCATCTTGGCCAATACATAGTTAACTTCTTTTCACATCATTTGCATTTATGTTTTTATTTACTTTGGTTTAATTTACATGCTCTAATTTTATTATCGTGTAGTCTTATCTTCTTGTTTCTAAAACGGAATTGCTGGCTCCAGAGTGGCTTTTAGATGGAGATGGTGTTTTGGAAAGCAACGGATGCTGAGAAAGCAAGGTATGTGTAAATTTGTTAAGAGGTTTTGTAGAACCATTAAAGGTTTTCCTTTGCTTGATGGTTTTTATAAGTTTTTGCTATTTAAAACCCGTACTAACTCGTAGAAGAAGGGATTCTGTACAATGGAGAGTCCTTGTGTCATGGAACACTCATACGAATTTGACATGCATCCAGCAAATAGAATCAGGGAAAAGAGGAATCTCCCAGGACAGGTAGGGAAAAAAGTCTTTGGAACTCTTAGCTGGTGTTGACTCCAGAATTTCTACACTGTAGGAAGTTGGAGATTTGGTTGGAAGAGAAACCTGGAGCTAAATTCTTTTTTTCCTGCTGAAACTTGATGCCACTGTTGCCATAGACGTGTGAGAGTGAGGAGCAGGGAGTGAGGAGCAGAGAGAGGAGAAGAAAGGGACCAGGCAAGCAGCCCATGGTGTGACCCATCTCTGTTGGCCTCTATCCATTCCAAATGATCGCATGCCGAGCGGCTCAGCACCTCCGAGGATTAAATGTGATGATGTATGCAAAATGCCAAGCACAAGGTAACCTCTTAGTAAATATCTACTCCTGGCACTTTCTCCTTATCCTCCCATAATACGTCCATTGCACTGTAAGGCAGGTGCTACAGTACTTTGGACGTTGAATGTCCCCCAAGGCCCATACATTAAAGGCTTGGTCCCTAGAATGGTGATTGTAGGAGGTGAAACCTTTAAGAGGTTGGGACTAGTGGGAGGTCTTTAGGTCAGTGGGGACATCCCCTTAAAGGGGATTGCAAGGCCTGATTCCCTCCTCTCTCTCTTCTTTGCTTCCTAATCATGATGTAAGCAGGTTTGCGCTGCCATATATCCCTGCCATAATGTGCAGCCTCACCATAGGCCCAAACCAACAGTCAACCACCAAAGCTGTCAGCTGAAATGAACCTTTTCTCCTTATAATTTAATTGTCAGGTGTTTTTTTTTCTTTTTTTCTTTCTTTCTTTATTTTATTGGTGCACTGTATTCATACATCATAATGGGATAAAAATAATACTTTTGTAGACATACATGCACACATCGCCCAGTTAGCCCCTACCCGATCCCCACCCTGTTCCCTACCCATCCCTCCTTCCCATGCTTGGCTTAGTGGTTGACATCTAGTATTATAGCAATTTATCCAATATTAACATTGATAATCTCACACAACAGTTTCATTTGTCTGATACCAAGCTTTTGATGACTTAAAGATAACATTTCAATATTTCTTTTGAATATTTCTTCTGGCTCTCATGACTTGGTTTGGGAAGTCTGGAGTGATTCTAATTGGTTTGCCTCTGAATGTCACTTGGCCCTTTGTTTTTGTTGCCTTTAAGATTCTCTGCTTGGCTTCCACATTGGTCATTTTGACAATTATGTGGCATGAGGATCCTCTTCTCCGATCCTGTCTAAAGGGAGTTCTATAAGTTTCCTGGACCTGTGTATCAACCTCTTGCTCTATGTTTGGAAAATTTTCTGCTATTATTTCTTTGAAGCTATTACTTATCCCTTTGGTTTCACCTTCTTTTCCCTCTTCTATTCCAATTATTCTTAGGTTAGCTCTCTTAAAATGGGCCCATATTTCTTCAATGTCAGATTCCTGCTGTCGGAATTTTTTTCTAAATTAGAAACTATGCGTTCATATTTTGAATGATCTTCTAAGATCAAGTTTCTATTCTCCATGTGGTCTAGTCAGTTGTTTGTACTTTGAATTGAGGCCTTTACTTCATTAATTGCATCCTTTATCTCTTTTTGACTCTCTCTGAATTCTTTTCGAAACACCTCTATTATTTCTACAGTTATTTTCCTGATTTGATCTTCTAGAAATCTCTGAATTTCTGTTTTATCAGGTTCTGATGTTGTGGGGTTGCGGGCATTCATTGCTCCATTGTTATTCCTCTTTCCCATGATTTCGGAAGTTTGTGCCTTCTCTGGGTTCTTCCCTTGGGTCACTACGACTTCACTTAAGGTATTCTGGATCTCGAGTCTGTGGTATCTCGGTCCCCACTACTCCTTTACTGGGTTGTATGGCAGAGTCTCAGACCCAGGGAGTCAATCGAGTCTGCTTTAGACCATGGGGGGTGCCAGGTTGGGCGTTCTCCTATGGTGTGATATCTCTGCCACCGCCACTCCCCTACTGGGTCAAGTCCCTGGGAGTCAGTACTGGGATTTCTCCTCCAGGGCCCGCAATTTAACTCACTGTTGTTGAGTGCGCAGATGTAGCTATAGTGGACTCGGTGAATTCTCTGCTGCCACCGCCGGTGGCAATATGGCACTGCTGCTACGCCCTCAGCCGTGAGGTTGGCGTATTTCTTCTCTGGTTTTGAGTCCCTGCAAGGTGTGCTGAGCCCAGCTCCTGGGAGCTTCAGATGCTCCCTGCGCCGAGAAATCTGCTGAATCCCGCCCGGCTGTTCCGCAACGGCTCACCTCGGCTCACTGTCCACCGCTCCTCTCTGGAGCCTGGTAGGCTGTTGAGTGCTTTGGTCTATAGCCGTCTGGTGAGCTCGCCGCTGCCGCTGCTGGCAGTAAGGCACTGCTGCTGCGTCCTCAGCTGTGAGGCCGGAGTATCTCCTCTATGGCTCTGAGCTCCCTTATGAGTTCCCTTCCTCTCTGGAGCCTGGTGCTGCAAGGGAAAATGGCGCCCGCCGCTTCGCGCCGCGGCTCCGGCTGCAGCACTGCAGTCTGGTTTCTGGTGTCTCGTTTTTCTAGCCCTCTTTTTCTCTGTCCCTTGTAATTACATTTTTTGTTTCTCTGCTGATGGTGTTTTCTGGCTATGAAAGGCGCTGATTTTGTGGTAATAGAGATTGGTTGTTAGCGGGGCTCATAAGCCCCGCTTTCCTCCGTCGCCATCTTCCTGGAAGTCCAGGTGTTTTGTTATAGTGGCAGAAAGCTGACCAACACAGCACTGCAGAGACTTCACTTTGTCCATGGTTTTTTTTTTTTTTTTTTTTTTTTTTGTGGTACTGGGGTTCCTGGAAGCCCTTCTACCTCCGGTCTACACTCCCAGGCCTATTTTATACTTTTTTTTTTTTTTTTTTTAAATTTGGAAACAGGGTCTCTTAAGCCAGCAAGCCTGGCTCCGAACCAATGCGATCCTCCTGTCTCCACCTCCCAAGCGTGGGGATTACAAGCGTGCACCACCACGCCCAGCCACTTAGTCCATTTTTATATAATCAGTTTCTTGCACAGGGCTTGCTGGCTTATCGTAGGTGCTCAACAAATGATTATATGCATAACAGAGTAGGCCAGATTTTACTATGCCATTTACTAATAACTGAACATTGTATCTATTTTAAATTTTCATTCATTATAAACATCACTACAATGAGTTTATTTGTTCTCCTTTTGGATTTTTTCTTTAGTTAAGTGTCAAGAAAGTAGAAAGAGTAAATCAAAGGTAAATTTCCCATTTACTTTCTAATATATCTCAATTGATCATTCTACCAGGATTTTTAGCAATTTCTTACCATTTCATATGAAGTACTTAGATACAAAAGATATCAGTTTGTATAAAGCATTTTGGTACTAAAGACACTATTTCTTATTTGCTGCAAATGATTTTCCTACTCTGCTGTTAATTATGTTAAGTACAATGTATGCTTTTGTTTCAGTCATACAGGGTCACTTATTTTTTTTTAATTAATTTCTATGTGTTTTTGTCCCAGAAAATTTATGCTTAGGAAAGTCTTCTTCATCCACATTTTCAATAAATAGTCAGTTCTATTTCCCTTCCCCTGGTATTTTCAAATATATAATTCTTGAATTTATATGGAATTGAATTTACATTTGGCATATGGAGAGGGATAAGGGCCAGAGGTATATTTTTGAACTGATAAGTAGGAATTATCTTACAAAGTATTAAATAGCTCTTCCTTTCTCTATGCAAAGCCTTCTTTGTAATGTATATGTGATATATTTACATGTCTTATTTCTATTAGTGTTTTATTTTATTAATTTCCAAAGGAGACTATATAAAAATTGCAAACTTGGACTTCTGGGTCTTATTCTCAATCTTAATGACAGGTTGGTGTTTATTTACACAGAAATTCCAGGAATTTAAGCCTTTTGCTGGCAAGAAAAGACCTCACATAACACAAATACCAACACACACACAAAAAAAGGTTTCTGAGTTTTGTGACTTCTTGGGTCAATGGAAATATTAAGAAAGGGACCCGTGAGATGGGTGGGCCTCCCAGAAGAAGATGGCTTTCATGGAAAGAGACCATGACTCAGGAGATCTTGGCAATGAGCAGGCAGCTCCCAGTCACATGAGAATCAGAGAAAACCAGTCTACAGTGGGGAAAGAAAGGAGCGAAACACACCTCAGAGGCAGGTGGAGTGAGAGCCGAGGTCAGCTGTGCTCTCCACGGCAAGCTGGCTTCTGCCCCCAAACCTTCCCAAGCCCAGGTACTCTGTGTATACTCCAGAGTCCTTATCACACGCTCCCTGCTACACTCACGGTAGCTCATGTTATTTCTGTTTCTAGAAAGTAAAATAAATGCTAAGCAACAAAAACTGGCAAGGGTTGGTTGGGAATCTTCCATTGCCTACAGAAGCCATCCATCAAACACAAGGTAGAGTACAATGCTGATGGCCTCGAGGTGTCCCCAGTGCCATCAAAACCTGCCCACAGAGCTTGCAACAACTACAGGTTCCCTACAGTTCAGGGGAGATTTGGAATGTGTGTTGAAGCTGAGTGGAGGTAAAACCAAAGCAAAGGAAAATGTGCTTTTCTCCCCACCCCACCCCATGCACAGGACCTTGGTTTCTCTCCATTAGGGATTTCAGATCACCTGCTTGTGCCAGGCACTAAGCACACCATGGTGACCTGCAAGTGATCATGGGCCTCAAAGACATTAAAATAGAGTGGAAGAATGAGGGTTAATTTTATTAGAACATGGTAGGTGCCCAGAGAGGTTTGCTGAGGGCCATTCAACCCAACCAGGGGATGCTACAGAACAAAAGAGAGAAAACACAAAGTCAAGTCATGGAGGCCTCAAGCTGACAACTTCACTAACAGCAAAGACGTCCTGGATATCTTCTTGTACCAACCAGAATTCATTGTGGGTTTGGTCAACAGAGATGTGGAGTTTTTGCTTTCAGGCTTAAATTTGATTTGAGAACATTAGTACTAGAACAAGAATGGGTAACACATAGCAGAGCCTGTAGTTTTGACGGGAACTTATTTTTGGAAGATAGTGGGTGGCTGCAGAAATTTCTAAGCTTTTACATTCAATTCCTTCTACCCAGAAGAAGTAAAAAGTCTAAGCTCAGCTGCAAACAAAGAAGGACTGAGAAGCAATTGAAACACTTGACAAGAACCTCTGTAATTATGATTCTCCTCCCTGGAGGGTGTTGCTCACAGCATGGGCCTGCGCTATTAAACCACTTGGAAATTAGAATGTTTTTTTTAAAGCTTGATTGGGATGTCCAAAAGATTAAGTAATGATATCTATCAGTATATATAATTTTAATATATATTTATATATACATTATTGTACTAGAGACTAAACTCAGGGACGCTCTATTTCCAAGCTACACCCTAGCCCTTTTTATTTTTTTATTTTGAAACAGGGTACTGCTGGTTTTCTGACAGTATTGCTAAGTTGCTGAGGCAGTCTCAAGACTATGCTCCTCCTGTCTTAGCCTACCAAGTACTGGGATCACAGGTGTGTGCCACCATGTCCAGTTTAAAGTAATTTTGGGAGGGTACTAAAGTAAACAAAAAAACAGTATGAAGGAAAAACTCATACAGTCAGGCATGGTGGCACACTCCTGTAATACCAGTACTTGTAAGGCCGAAACAGAAGGATTGCAGGTTCAAGGACAGCCTCAGCAATTTAGTGAGATCCTGTTTCAACATAAAAATTAGAAGCACTGGGGGTTTATCCCAGAGGTAGAGCACCCCAGTGTTCAGTTCGCAGATATTTTTAAAAAAGCAACTCAATCTCCACTCTTTACTCTCTCACTTTGGTGGGAAAAAAAAAGACAAAGTAAACACATATTAATGATGACAAGAAGAAATCTGCAAGCAGAAATGCTTCTAGACTTTTTTTTTTTCCTGTTGAGATTATATTTTTAAACTTAGGTGACAGCCCTCATAGTCCCACGGTGCCATTATAAAATCATAGGTCCTCTGAGTTTACAGGACCTGTCCTAGCCCAGGTCCTGGAGACAGGTGATAAAAAAGAGGGGCTCGCACTTAAGTTAGAGAAGTGGAGACTGCTTGGCCTGGGGATCAGGAGGCTGTGGAGGCCGGTGAGTGAGTTAAGAACAATCACCAAGCATGCTGGGTGCACCCGGGCGACTGAACAGCATGGCCGGGCAAGGGGTGGAAGCCACAGTAGTGGGCAATCAGGTCACACACAGAGGCACCTAACTGCTGGTTGCTGCAGCCTGGAGAGGATGTTCAATCCCTTCTCTGGGGCTTCAGAAACAGTAGAGAGCCGGGCATGGTGGCACACACTTGCAATCCCAGCATTTGGGAGGCTGAGACAAGAGGATCCGGGTTTGCAGACAGCTTCAGCTACTTAGTGAGGCCCTCTGCAACTCAGTGAGACCCTGTTTCCAAAAAAAGAAAAAAAAAGAATAAGAAATAGGGCTGGAGGGCTGTAGCTCAGAGGTGGAGTGCCCCTGGATTATCCCATCCCCAGTACTGCAAAAAGAAAGAAGAGAGAGAGAGAGAGAGAGAGAGAGAGAGAGAGAGAGAGAGAGAGAGAGAAAGAGAGAAAGAAAGGAGGCGAACTGTCATCCATCGTGGAGGGTTCCAATATCAACTGCCAAGAATTGAAAGTCAGCCCAGTGTGGTGGCGCACACTTGCAATCCCAGCATTCAGAAGGCTGAGACAGGAGGATCGTGGTTTGTGGACAGCCTCAGCTACTTAGTGAAGCCCTCTGCAACTCAGTGAGACCCTGTTTCAAAATAAAGAATAAAAAATCGGGCTGGGGGTGTCGCTCGAAGGTAGAATGCCCCTGGGTTCTGTTCCCAGTTAAAAAAAAAAAAAAGAAAAGAAAAAGAAGATATGAACGTGGTTTTAGAAACAGTCAAGACTATTCCTTCTATAAAAGCATAGATATTGTAAACTTTCGGACTTCCGGGAAGATGGCGACCGAGAAAAGCGGGGCTTAAGAGCCCCACTAACAACCAATCTCCATTACCACAAAATCAGCGCCTTTCATAGCCAGAAAACACCATCACCAGAGAAACAAAATAATCACCAGGCTCCAGAGAGAAAGCGGACTGAGAACAGAGCTCAGAGCCACAGAGGAGATACACCAGCCTCACGCCAGAGGCCGCGGCAGCAGCGCCATACTGCCAGCAGCAGCGGCGACTTCACCAGATGGCTACGGCAAGCCGAGGTGAGCCGCTGCGGAACAGCCAGGTGGGATTTCTCGCCGCAGGTAAAATCTAAAGCTCCCAGTGGCTGAGCTCAGCACACGCTGCAGGGATTCAGAGTGGAAATCAAAACCAAGAAGAAATACGCCAGCCTCATGGCCGAGGGCGGGGCAGCAGCGCCATATTGCCACTGGCAGCAACAGCAGAGAATTCACCGAATCCAGTACAGCTACATCTGCGTACTCAAGAACAGTGAGTCAAATTGCGGGCCACAGCGAAGAAATCCCAGTACTGTACTCACTGGGACTTGACCCAGTGGGAGAGGGGCGGTGGCAGTGATATCACACCATAGGAGAATGTGCAACCTGGCACCCCCCACGGTCTAAAGCAGCCTCTATCGACTCTCTGGGTCGGAGACTCTGTGATACAACCCAGTAAAGGAGTAGTGGGGTCTGAGATACTACTGACTTGAGATCCAGAGCACCTTAAGTGAAGTCATAGTGACCCAAGGGAAGAACCCAGAGAAGGCACAAACTTCCTAAATCATGGGAAAGAGGAATAATACTGGAGCAATGAATGCCCACAACCCCACAACATCAGAACCCGATAAAACAGAAAATCAGAGATTTCTAGAAGATCAAATCAGGAAAATAACTGTAGAAATAATAGAGGTGCTTCGAAAAGAACTCAGAGAGAGCCAAAAAGAGATAAAGGATGCAATTAATGAAGTAAAGGCCTCAATTCAAAGCACAAACAACCGATTAGACCACATGGAGAACAGAATCTCGCTCTTAGAAGATGATCATTCCAAAAATGAACGCATAGTTTCTAATCTAGGAAAAAATATCCAACAGCAGGAATCTGATATTGAAGAAATATGGGCCCATTTTAAGAGAGCTAACCTAAGAATAATTGGAATAGAGGAGGGAAAAGAAAGCGAAACCAAAGGGATCAACAATCTCTTCAAGGAAGTAATAGCAGAAAATTTTCCAAACATAGAGCAAGAGGTTGATACACAGGTCCAGGAAACTTATAAAACTCCCTTTAGACAGGATCGGAGAAGAGGATCCCCACGCCACATAATTGTCAAAATGACCAATGTGGAAGCCAAGCAGAGAATCTTAAAGGCGACAAAAGCAAAGGGCCAAGTGACATTCAGAGGCAAACCAATTAGAATCACTCCAGACTTCCCAAACCAAATCATGAGAGCCAGAAGGGCTTGGAGTAACATATTCCAAACTCTGAAAGAAAACAACTTCCAGCCAAAAATTTCCTACCCAGCAAAACTTTCTATCAAATTAGATGGAGAAATAAGAAGCTTCCTTGACAAACAGAAACTGAAGGAATTTATGTCTTCAAAACCAGCACTAGAGAAAATACTCAAAGAGATTAACTACAAAGAAGAAATAGGTAACACACACCAGAACCAGAGAAACAAGAGTTTTCATCCAACAGACAATTAAGATTGGTTATCTGTGGAGATTCATTACTTATGTTAGTCTTTTACCTATCTCTAAATGGTATTGTTTGCCTTTATTGTTGTTAATTTTTAGGATTTCTAGTTGGAATATTAATGTATCTTCAGATATAGCATTTGGAAATATTTTATCCCATTCTATTAGTAACTGTTAACTCTGTTTACATTGTCTTTGGATATACAATATGTTTTTTATTTTTTAGGGAGTTTGTATACTCTTCTGTTGCCTGTGCCATTGAAATCATAACCAAGAAATCACTGCCAATTTCAATGTTGTGAGGTTTTATGACCCAGATTTTCTCCTAAAAGTTTATAGTCTTAAGATTTATATTTAGGTCTTTTATCTATTTTGAGTTAATATTTGTATATGGGATTAGGTAAGGGTCCAACTTTATTCTTTTCTATGTAATTATTATGTTTCAACAATATTTAGTTAAAAGATTATTATTTCCACCACCAAATGTTCATGAAAACCTTGTCAAAAATAACTTGACAATATAGGGAAGGATTTAGCTCTAGGCTTTTATTTAAATGGTTTATATATCTGCTTTTAGAACAGTACTACAGTGTTTCAATTATTGTAGCTTTATATGGTTTGAAATCAGAAAATATATATCTTCTAGCTTTGTTCTTTTTCAAGATCGTTTTGGGTATCTAGAGTCCATATTCAATATTAGGATAGATTTTTTTTCTGAAAAATAAATATATAAATATATGATAGTTTCACCTAAAAAAAATAGAAAAAAAATATTCTCTGGTAAGAAAGAAAGTAAAAAGAAATATTGAAATGTTATCTTGAAGTCATCAAAAGCTTGGTATCAGACAAATGAAACTATTATGTGAGATTATCATTTTTAATTTTGGATAAATTGCTATCATACTAGATGTCAACCACTAAGCCAAGCATGGGAGGGAGGGATGGGGAGAGAATGGGGTGGGGATCGGGTGGGGGCTGACTGGGCGATGTGTGCATGTATGTCTACAAAAGTTTGTATCCCACTATGATGTATGAATACAGTGCACCAATAAAAAATAAAATAAAATAAATAAGGCTAGGAAAAATAAATAAATAAATAAATAAATTAGGAATGACATGTTTTCTCCTCTGAGTCACTAAAGTAAAAAGAAGATAAGAAGAAGAGAGAATGAGATAGAAAGAGAGAGAAAAGAGGGAAGTGAATTAGAGACAATACCAATATTATGCTAAATCATTCATAATTTCAGTTCATTTTTTCAGATGGAGTGTGATTTATTTACTTTTATTAGTGTGTGTCAATTATATAGAACATTGTTTTATTGTGACATATTCATACACATATTAATAAAACAATCTGATCAGTTATTCTCCCCCAAACCTCCCACATTCCCCTCTTCCCTCTTCACAGTTTGTCCCCCAGCCCTAATGATTTGGGTGTACTTTCATGATGTCCCTTTTTTTCCTTCTTTTTCCCCCCTCTAGTTTCCACATAGGAGAAAATATGTGGTGCTATTTTCTCTGTGTCTGACTTATTTCACTCAAATGAAGGTTCTTTATTCTACTCATTTTTCTGCAAATGATATAATTTTGTTCTTTATAATGGAAATATATATATATATATATATATATATATATATATATAAAATCACTTTTTTATCATTTCATCTACTAACAAACACTAGGATGATTCCATAACAGCCATTGTTAAATGTGCTGTAATAAACATGGATGAGTATGTATTCTAAACTATGCTGACTTTAGTACTGAGTTTAATACAGTAAGACATGGGGGAAGAAGGACATTCCCTAATGTTCATGATGCCCATTCACAAACATGTCAAAGTCAATCAGTAAGCCAAGGAAGGGAGGGAAGGGGAAATGGGGTGGGAATTGTGGAAGGGCTAAATGAGTGATGTGTTCATTTATGACTCTACCATCTTGTACCCCATTAAGATGTATGCCTACAATGCTAGAATAAAAAAAATTAAAAATAAAAAAAGATATTGTAAACTTTCCATAAAAAAAGAAACAACCCCCCCCCAAAAAAAAAAACCAGGAAATTCACAGCAACCAATTGGAAGGGGCCCAGTTTATCTGAGCCAGTGTGACAACAAAGTTCCCTCTATTTGGACTAGCTGATTTTTTATTCCCCCTTTCTGCTTCTTCAGCACTTGTCTGCTTATAAAGTCCAGCCAGCTGCTCAGGTCACGGGAGCACCTTGTCTAATTGTTTGCATGGGCTGCTGGATCTTAAACAAAATTGTGTGACATTTTGTTTTCTTTTATAACTCTTCCGTTGGGGTGAATGGGAGAGACTAGGGAAGGTGTGTATAGATGGGTGTGTTTTGAGGGCGGAGACACGAGACCAGACAGGAGCATAAGGGATGGGCTTGTGTTTGGGCCCCACAGGGAACTTGGCGCTGGCAGCTTAGCCCGGCAATCGCTCAGCCTTTCAGGCCGGAGCCCTCCTGTGAGGCTCCATCATTTCATTTCCCTTGGAAATTTCTGTCAAGGAAGGAAAATTACAAAAGAAAACCTTGATGTTTGCTTAGCGATTCATTTATAAACCATTTTCAAAATTGATTATTTCACTGGATTCTCTCTTATAAAGCCTCATCCCTGGCCTAGGGACCACTGGTCTCATCCGTCAGATTCATATTTGCCGAAGGGCACACAGATAGTAAAATTCCAATCTTTTTATGACAAGCCTAATTTATGTTCTGTCTCCCAGCAGATTTGCTAGGGGTTTTATGTTCTTTTACTGGATTGCTTTGGAGCAGCAGGGGTTTACAAACTGTTTTGAAAAGGCCCATGGATTCTTAAAAAATGTGTTTTGGGGTTCCCGGGGTGGGAGCATGGAGGAGGGAAGTGGAGGAACGAGGCAGCCCTTCCCTCCCCACTTGGTATATTATTATTATTTCTTTGAGGCATTGGGGATTGGACCCAGGAGCATTCTACCACTGTGCTACACCCTCAGCCCTGTTTTTTATTTTGAAACAAGGTCTCACTAAGTTGTGGAGGGTCTTACTAAGTAGCTGAGGTTGGCCATGAACCTGCTATCCTACTGGCTCAGCCTCCCAAGTACTGGGATTACAAGCATGCGCCACCACGCCTGGCCCACTTGGTGTATTATGATGTCTGCAGAAGGATTCTGCAGGGGCAGGTTGGGAAGAGGGATGCCTGCCATGCCAGGAAGACAGAGAGAAGAGGTCGGACTGTACCTTACTCATGTTTCAATTTCCAGCCTCTAGCCCTGAGTGGATGCTCAATTAATGTATTGGGGAGGACTGTTTGGATAGGGAAAACTTGAACTTGATCAGGACTGTTTAGAGCTGAGGCAATAGTTAACAGGATGGAATTGAAAGTCAAATAAAGGCTTTGTAAGGTCAATGATTTGCTGATGAATATTTGTAAACTTGGAATAACTAACTGCATTAAAATGTTATGTAGATTAGCAGTGTGATGCAAAGTCATCTTTAGGAAACTTGCTCTTTCTCAGTGGCAAAGGGTCTTATTTTCATAGCCAGAGGTGGAAAGGGTGGGGGAAATCGGGGCCAGGGCGAGAAGCTGAGAGACTCTTTCCCTGCCTTATCTGAGTCTCCTGCAGCAGCTTTCGGCTGTGGGAAAACCGAGGAAGAGCAGAATGAGTTCCTGCCCCTCTGTGACAGTCTGAGATTCTCGAACCATTGGGAACTTTTCCACATCAACCATATGCAGTATGTGGACCACACTTAAAAAAAAAAAGGACCCCATTATAGCCAAAGAAGGACTTAACTCAGAAAGCACATCTGGGTGTGGTCATACATGATGTGCAGTGTGCAAGCATAACTCTCACAGCACGCACAGGCCTGGCACAACACACCCAGGGCATTGGGGCAGCACACAGGCACCAGGCACAAGAGGTACTGTGCAGGCACAAGACCTGCAGACCAGGAGCACCCTGAGAGCTACTGGAGCCCCTGGCAACCCGAGGACCACAACTGTCAGCACCTGAGACTGAAAACCTGCTGCTTCTTCTACCAAGGAGCCTTGCCACCTCGCCATGCCAACCACCGACGGGGGGCTGGACACTGACCCAGCAGCTGTGCCAGTAGTGTCGGGCAAGTCCTCACCTTCAGCTCTGGTTGAGCACTGGTTAAGGCCAGGCCTGAAGACCCAGAACAGAGTGACAGCTGACTTGGACCTAAGACCGGCACAGCCAGCTGAGCTCCAGGGTAAGTGGACTGCCCGGCCTGCATTCAGGCTGCTCTAGTCTTCCTTCCTTCCTTCCTTCCTTCCTTCCTTCCTTCCTTCCTTCCTTCCTTCCTCCCTTCCTCCCTTCCTCCCTTCCTTCTTTACTTCCTTGCTTTCTTTCTTTCCTCCTCCTCCTCCTCCTCCTCCTTCTCCTCCTCCTTATCTTCTTTCCTCCTCCTCCTCCTCCTTCTCCTCCTCCTTTTTCTTCTCCTTCTCCTTCTCCTCCTCCTCCTCCTCCTCCTCCTCCTCCTCCTCCTCCTCCTCCTCCTCCTCCTTCTTCTTCTTCTTCTTCTTCTTCTTCTTCTTCTTCTTCTTCTTCTTCTTCTTCTTCTTCTTCTTCTCTAGGGGTATTCTGTCTCCAACCTACATCCCTGGCCCTTTTTAGCTTTTTATTTTTTAATTTTTATTTATTTAGTTTATTTGTGGTACTGGGGGTGGAACCCAGGGGGCTTTTCTACTTCCAGACTATACTCCCAGACCTATTTTATATTTTATTTGGAAACAGTCTCACTAAGTTGCTGAGAGGCTCACTATGTAGCTGAAGCTGGCTTCAAACATGTGTGATCCTCCTGTCTCAGCCTCCCAAGCACTGGGATTGCAAGTGTGCGCCACCATGCCTGGCTAGCTTTTTATTTTTGAAACAGGGTCTTGCTAAGTTGCTGAAACTGTCTCAAGCTTGTGATTCTCTTGTCTCAGCCTCTTAAGCACTGTAATTACAGAAACGTGCCACCATCCCTGGCCAGTTTTGGTTTCGATAGTTCTATGCATACGTGTGCACACACAGAGACACACAACACACAATGATTATGGGAACATTTTACACAATTTTTACTTCTTTGTGGGTACCTGTTATGGATGGGTTGGACCTGGAATGCCCTCAGTGTCTGCTGTGTGCAGAGGTGGCTTTGGGGAGGTTGTCGGATCCTGAGGCCTCTCATCTCACCGCTGGATCCACCCACTGATGGCTGAATGGTCTACTGAGATGTGGGAACTAGTCCCTGGAGATGGAAGGGTTAACCTTTTCCCTGTCCCCTTCCCCTCTCCTTCTCTTTCTCTGCTTCCCAGCTGCCATGAGCATCCTCCTCTGCCACATGCTCCTGCAGCCTTGAAGTTCTGCCTCACCTCCAGCCCAAAGCAAGGGTCAGCTGGCTGCGGACTCAAACCTCTGCAACTGTGAGCCCAAATGAACTTGTCCTAAGCCGTTCTTGTCAGGTGTTTTGGCCACAGCAACGAAAGGCTGATTAACCATCTCAGCTTGTGTAAGGAGGAGGCACACGGTGCCACTGCGTTCAGGAGGGGCGGCTAGAAGGTGATGGAGAGGCACTTTATTTATTATTCCCTCTGCCCTGAAAAGTGTTTGCAAATACAAGATGCCTGTACAGATGATAAATGGTAACTAACTACAGCGTCTTCATTACTATTCAAGTCCTGCTTCTTGGTGACCTTCATAGCTCATTCCTAACTGTGAGGTTAAAAGAGTTGGGGAGAGGTGTCACAGGGAGGAGGGGCAGGGAAGAGGGATCCATATGCTTCCTTCATCAGCCACTCTGGGTTTGGTTGGGTTCTCAATTGGACCGGTTGAGAAAACCACCAAAAATAAGGCAAACTTCCCCTAATGTACTCTAGCCCGCAATTTCTAACCCAGTCCCTAGGTGTAGAGGCAGGAAGCCCAGGATGTCTAACTCAGTTAGATGCTAAGTTAAAAGAAGCCGGGCGTGGTGGTACACTCTCGTAATCCCAGCATTTGGGAGGCTGAGATAGGAGGATCTGGGTTCACAGACAATCTCAGCTACTTAGGCCCTTTGCAACTCTGTGAGACCCCGTTTCAAAATAAAGAATAAAAATAGAGCTGGGTGTGTAGCTTGAAGGTAGAATGCCCCTGGGTTCCATCCCCAGTACCGGAAAAAAAAAAAATCACCCAAGAGTACCAGTTTATGGAGCCAAGGGAACCACGTAATTCCCAAACTCCAATGGTAATTGAAAAAGGAAAGATCCTGCATTAGGGGCTGGGGTAGTAAAGGATGCCCCAGGATGCCCACACTTTGGCTTTAGTAAACCCACAGGAGCCACAATGAAGCTGTGGTGGTTGCAGAAAAGAGGAACCCAGTAGGGCTTTTTGCGCTGGTGAAATTACTTCCTTGGAGCAGGCAAAGCTTCTTCACCCACCTGCCTCCTCTCACATGCATATCTAATGCACTCATGATCACCACAGGCTCAGATCCCAATTTATTTAAGCAAAAGTGCATGCAGATTGGACAAAGTCAACCCTAGAGCCAAAACACAGTGTGCTTGGGGATCTCTGGAAGCTCAGGGTGCTCTGCAGCGCTGCTCCCCACTCAGCATCAGCATCAGCATCATCATCAGCAGCAGCAGCAGCAGCAGCAGCAACAGCAACAGCAGCATGACCTTATAGACTGCGTGTTGCCTGGCTCACAAAGATGATATGATGACAATATAATGATGATGACAAGCCCACGGGCTTGTTTTTGTGCTGTGTGTGTGTGTGTGTGTGTGTGTGTGTGTGTGTGTGTGTGTGTGTTTTACTGGGGATTGATCCTGGGAGATTCTACCTCTGATACACCCCTAGTCCTTTTATTTTATTGTTTTATTTTGAAACAGAGTCTTGCTAAAATTCCAAGGGCCTCAATAAGTTGCTGAGGCTGGTTTGGAACCTGAGATCCTCCTGTCTCAGCCTGCAAGTACTGGGATTACAGGTATGTTGTGCTGACTTTGTGTGTGTGTGTGTGTGTGTGTGTGTGTGTGTGTGTGTGTGTGTGGTCCTGGGAATGGGACCCAAGGGCCTCTTCTCTGGGCTACACCCCAACCTATTTTATACTTTATTTGGAAATAGGGTCTCACTAAGTTGCTGAGGACCTCACTGAGTAGCTGAAGCTGGCTTTGAACCTGTGCGATCCTCCTGTCTCAGACTCCCAGGCGCTGGGATTACAAGCGTGCACCACCATGTCTGGCTATGCTGACTATTTTAAAGTTAAGAAATACGTGTTGGCAGGAACTGAATCCAGTAGCCCCAGGCTACTAACAACTGACTGACAACTGCTGATGGCTAGCTTCTATGCAACTCTAATAATGGCTCTGAGTTCATGTTGGAGATGATAAGGATGAAGATGATGATGTGGTAAAGAGGTTGGTCTGGGGAAATGTTGCCTCCAGTAGCTAATGGACAGCGATGGATAGTAGTGATGGTTAATTTCCCCTGGGCTCAAATGGGAATTGCGGCTGTAGGTGGAGAAAGAGGAGGCTCCAGATCAAGGGATAAGACCAGCATGGCGTATTATCGTGAGAGGTGGCCATGCAGAGCCTGAGCACCTTGGGGTTCATGTGGGAGCCAGGGTCACCATCATTGGCAGTGTTTCTCAACCTCATCGCAGTTGATGCCTTGAGGGGCTATCTTGGGCAACATGGGCTCTTTAACAGCATCACTGATGGCCCCTGGATGCCAGTAGCACTATCAAGTATTTACCATTGAAAATATCCCCAGATATTTTGTCCCTGCAGGGAGGTTGAAATCACCTCAGCTGAGATGCACGGAGCTGAGGGAAAGCAGACATCACAGAATGGTGGGCAGAGAAAGGAAGCCAGGAGGCAGCTGCAGGTGCTGGGGAAAATTGTCCTCCTCTGGAGAAAAGCGCAGTGCACAGGCTAGAGCAGACCCAGCACAGGGAAGAGCCCAGACACCCAGGACTTCAGAGCAGTCTCTGCTGGCAGCCTGCCACCACATCAGAAGGTGCCAGGGCCCCTCTCACCTGGTAGGCTGCACCTGCGCCCCTTGCCCCCAGGCAGGGAGATGCCACTGCCCTCTTGTATGTGGACAGCACCTTCTTGAAGGAATCCTAAGGGCAGCCTCAATGTCCATTTGCGGAGCTCTGAGAATTTTTCTGGGCGGCTAATGACCTCTGTTTGCAAAGGATGAGAGCTAGAAAGCAGAGCAGTAGGAGGCAGTCCTGGCGGCAGGAGATCTTGGAGCTGGAAACGGAATCCTGCAGTGCGGCTGTGCCTGCATGGGCCTCCCAGGACCACAGTTTGGGATCTGAGGACCATGCAGTATTTGAAAGATACACACTGGTTTCCAAAGAAACAGGATGTTATCCTGAGAGACTGTCCTCGTTAGCCTCCTCGTTAGCCTCTGTTAATGCCAGCTTGTTCCTCTCCACGGACAACGCCCCGTGGTGCTGCCTCGGAGAGTGACTCAAGCCATGACTCAGCCTTCTTGTCCCAAGGGGATTGAGAGCAAGGTGTTACCTGCTGGGATTCTAAGAAGGCAGCTGTCTGGCGGAGACTCTGAGACTCGGTACAAATGCCTCCCCAGGACGGATCCCCATCACTCACGGCCGAGGGACAGAAACTGCACCCAGGGGTCGGTCCCGGCTGTGAGCGCCAGTTTGGCTTTTCCCAGGCTGTGTGTTCTGGAGGGACTGAAACCTCCCAGCAAATGGCGGACCAGCCTGGGGCCCTTGGAGCACGAGCTGTGTGGAGCAGTGGGCAGGGCTGGGCTGTATCTGGGGATGTCAGAGCTATACCCCTGGCAAAGGTCAACTCTTGGGTACACAAAGGGGTCTCTTGGAGGCACATGATCCCAAAGACTGAGTAAGCTGAGTGCAGCCACACAGAGTGAGCAGAAATGAGGGGCACCGGGCATGGAGCACTGGTATGAAGTGGGGAGGCTTTGTCAGGCTCCCATAGCTTCACTCGTTGGCCCTGGGACAACTCCGAGGCCCCATCTCAATGCAGACCCCAGCGAGTCCCTGAGACCCTGTAGCCTGGGAGTCCTCACATGAGAACTCGCAGCGAGTCCTACCCTGTGGTGATCTCCAGCAGGACAGATGGGAGGGCAGTGAGAAAGGGCTTCCTGGGCCCGAGGCGTGACCTGAATGTGGGTGAGTATTGGCCCAGTTCCACTTCTTTACAAAGCACGCTTGGGAAAGGTTATAGGGTTTCTTTAACAATAATATGTCCATGAGACAGCCTGACTCTAAGGCATTCAGGCGGCTGGGAGCAGGCCTGGGCTCCCTGCCAAGTGCCACAGGCACTTTCCTGGATGCCCAGCTTGAGGGACGGCGACTGGAGCGCTGCCAGCCCTCCCTCCAAGCACACAAAGTCCCAGCCCCTGGGCAGACTCTCAAATGGCCCTCAAGGTTGGGGAGGCTGTGGGAGGGAGGCGCCCTGTCCACACAGGGGGAGGGAAGGCCTGGAGCTCACTTCCTCTGCTCTTCCTGTTGATCCGATCCACCCAGAGAGGAGTTGGTGACACCCTAAACCATACCTCTCCTGATAGACCATTTGTGGAGATGACCACAACAGCCCTTCCTTCCTGCACCGCAGCTGCGAGTCAGGGCCTGGCCGGGCTGAGGCTCTGGAGGCTGAAGCCAGGAGCTGGACGGAGGAGTGCTAATGCTTTGACTTCTAGGACCTTGCTGACCCTAGACAGGCTGCCCCTCCCAGGGCTGACCAGGTCCTAAAGATAGAAAGCTACACGCCCTTCAGCCTGCCTTCCCCACATGAAAACAACCAATGCAGAGCTCTGACCCAGCCACCTCCTTTTTTCCTTCCCTCCTTTCTTCCTTCCTTCTTTCCTTCCTTCTCTTTCTTCCTTTTCTTCTCCTCCTCTCCTTCCTTCTCCTCCCTCTTTCCTCTTCTCTCTCTTCTCTCTCTCTTCTCTCTCCCTCTCTCTCTCTCCCTATGGTTTTACTGGGGATTGAAGCAAGGGGAAATCTACCTCTGAGGTACACCCTAAAACCTTTTTATTTTTTTATTTTGAACCAGGATCTTGCTAAGTTACCATGCACTGGACTTGAACCTGTGATCCTCCTGTCTTAGTCTCCCAAGTACTAGGATCATAAATGTGCACCACCATGCCTGCAAGTGCTTCACCACTGAGCAACCCAGCCCCACCACCTTCTTTATCAGTCTTCTGCTAGTCCCCCCCCCCGCTCTCCACCTGCCCTAATCGCCCCAGGGCTGAAGACCAGACAACTAAGAATAGCCCGAAACCTTTAGAAATTATTCAAAATAGCCAATCCTAAACCTGATCACCTTGCCTTACCCATTCCTCCCCATGGAACTACAAAAAAGGCACCTGCCCATGTCCCCTCCACCCCTCTGCCTCCTGAGCCCCCTGGTGCCTCTGTGTAGTATAGTGGTGAAGCATGGCCTCTCCTCTGGGGATCTGTGGGTAACAAACCATCATTTCAATGGCAGCCATCTCCTGATCTGTTGGCCTCACCATCCCTGAATAATAAGCCTATGTTTTAAAACAATACTTATGAAGGGAAAGGCCTGGTGACCCAGCAGCAAAGCTGTGCCCACCCCAAGCTGAGCTCTGAGCTGAATACTGCCACTCTAGTGACTCCAGGTGAGGCCAGCAGTGGAACCTCCCAACTGATGGAATCATAAAGAATAACAAATCACTGTTTTAAGTAAATATATAAATAAATATATAGTAAATAAATATATAGTAAATAAATATATAGGATTGTTTGTCTCACAGCAGAAGCTAACTGAAGCACCTCCTTCTTGGTTTTGTTGTTGTTTTTGTTGTTGTTTTGGTTTTTTTGGTACTGGGGATGGAACCGGGGGCATTCTACCTCCAAGTGACACCCCCACCCCTATTTTTTATTCTTTATTTTGAAACAGAGTCTCATTGAGTTGCAAAGGGCCTCACTAAGTAGCTGAGGCTGGCTTCGAACCTGCACAATCCTCCTGTCTCAGCCTCCCAAATACTGGGATTACAAGCAAGCGGCACCACGTCCTTCT
The DNA here is from genome assembly GCF_963383645.1 of Muscardinus avellanarius. Taxonomy (NCBI): domain Eukaryota; kingdom Metazoa; phylum Chordata; class Mammalia; order Rodentia; family Gliridae; genus Muscardinus; species Muscardinus avellanarius. Next base: position 139,045,423 of record NC_137787.1, on the reverse strand, counting down.
TGTCACTTTGGTGTTCCAGTGTTTGTGGTCAGGAATGACTGGTTTGGACACTTGACTAAGATTGCTCCCCCATAGTGAATTCTGGTAGGTAGTTTCATAGATAAAATGCAGATTTTTTTATTTATTGAAGAGAATTTTTTTGAGGTACTGGAGATGGAACCCGGGGGCATTGTACCTCCAAGCTAAACCCCCAGCCCTATTTTTTAGTTTTTTTTTAAATTTTTGAAATAGAGTCTCACTGAGTTGCAAAATACCTCCCTAAGTAGCTGAGGCTGTCTGTGAACCAGGATCCTCCGGTCTTCACCTCCCAAATGCTGGGATATCAAGCGTGTGCCACCACACCTGGCTATTGAAGAGATATTTAATGCTCGCAATCCCTGCAATTGGGAGGCTGAGACAGGAATATCACAGTTTACGGACAGCCTCAGCTACTTAGGCCCTTTGCAGCTCAGTGAGATCCTGTTTCAAAATAAAGAATAAAAAATAGGGCTGGGGATGTAGCTCAGAAGTAGAATGCCCCTGGGTTCAATTCCCAGTACCGCAACACACACACACACACACACACACACACACACACACACACACACACACACACACTGAGACAGATTTCTAGGACTCAGCTCTTCCCACATGAGAGATTATGCTTTCCAGCTAAACCCTTCCGGGTGAGGGCAGTATGGCTCCCCTCCACCTTGCAGGATTCTCAGCCACGTGGTGTACAACTGAAATGTGCAGCCCTGTCTTGAGAAGGTCCAAGGCACTCAAAACCTTGTGCCAAGCCCTGCTCTTGCCAGCCATCCACCTCTGCCAGCTCCCTGCAGCACTGTGACTTCTGCTACATGGGTGATGGTGGCAAAGTGCCCCGTGCTGCCCCACCACCTCCTAGGTGTGTTCTTACCCTCTGCCCCTGCAGAGGGCTCATGCCTTCAGGAGAGGAGCTGCCTGTGAAGTGCTGCCCACACCCACTATTCTGCAAATACCTGCTGAATACGTTTCTGCAGCCTTGAGTTTTCTTTGCAAGGCACCAGTCGCTGCTCTGAAGTCTGGGCTTGTTCTGACCTGACTGTGGGCGCTCATATTAAAATTCAACACTACATTCCCCTGCCCAAAGTCTCTCTGCTCATCTGCCCCAGTCAGAACCCCCACCCTCTGTGCTTTGGCCCCAGCAGCCTCCCCCCTCCAGCTCCCTTTTGCTTGGCTCACAGCCTTTTGCTGAATATGGTAAGCATCCCCTCTACCCCCACCCCACCCCGGGGCCTTTACACTCCCCCTTTCCTGTGCTGGGAACCCATTTACTTTGGGTATTCCCATGGCGTACTCCTGCAAGTGTTTGCTCAACTGTCACCATGGTGTAGCTCCCCCTCACCCCACACACTCTCATTTTCTTCCCTTGTCTTTCTCCGTTGCTATCTGAAGTACCGTGGATTTACTCATCTGCTGACTCTTGGCCTGCCACTGCTATTGCATATAGGCCCCAGGGGCAAAATTTCCTGCCCTCACAACTTGCATTCCAGTGCCCATGGGGCAGAGGCCTCCCGCAGCAGCCCCAGGGTGCCCGCACCTCCTCACGGCCAGCACATCCCATGCACCTCAGCACAGCTGCCTGCCATGAAGGACTCTTACGCTGGAGATGGACTTCTCAGTCAACCTGGAAGAGAGATTGGGAAGAGGGCTCACCCGGAACACCACGTGGCTAGACTGTGTGTGTGCTGGAGTTTAACACAGGGACATTTCTACCTCCAAGCTATACCCCTAGTCCTATTTTATTTTGAAACTGGGTTTTGCTAAGTTGCTGAAATGGCCTTGAAACTGTGGCCATTCTGTCTTAGTCTCCCAGTACTGGGATTACAGGTGTGCACCACCACACCTGTCTATACTTTTCAGAAATTTCCTTTTACCACCTCTTGCTTTCTCCAACCTTGCCAACAAGACATCTCCCACTTATTTCTCTAGGACTCACTCTTCCAAGAAGCCTCTTCATCCTCCCAGACCTGACAGGTGCTGCTCTCTGTGCCTCGACCTGAGTTTTCCCCAGAACTCTCTGCTACTCCCCCCACTGCCCGTGAGCAACTCAAGGCAAGGAGTGTGTCCCCAGTGTCCAGTGCTCCTGGCATACAGCTCACAATCAATGCTTGTATGAATAAATGAATGATTGAATATAAGAAAGAAGCAGGATAAGTGCTTTGGAATCTGTAAAGCTAGACTGATGGACAGGACTATTAAAAGGAAGTTCAAAGTATAGAATTCACTCTCCTAAGCCTATGCCTTTTGTACATTCAATGCTAACAGGTGTTCACTAAACCAAGCTTTCCAAGGAAAAGAATCTCACAACTTCCTCTCCTCTTCTTTCTGGCAAAGCCATTTGGTTCAGACAACAAATTAAGAAACTAATGAGTTTCTGTTGTGTGGGGTGGTGCATGACTGTAATCCCAGTACTTGGGAGGCAAAGACAGGAAGATGGCAGGTTTAAGGCCAGCCTTGGCAACTTAGCAAGATCCTGTTTAAAAAAAAAAAAAAAGCAACAGGGCTGGGGGTATAGGCCAGAGGTAGAACACCCCTTGGTTCAATCCCCAATACCACATACGCAAACACAAACAATAATAGATGGGTAGAAAGCCAGATGTAGTGATGCATGCTTGTAATCACAGCATTCAGGAGGCTGAGACCAGAGCATCATGGTTTGCGGACAGTCTCAGCTACTTAGTGAGGTCCTTTGCAATTCAGTGAGACACTATTTCAAAATAAAAAATAGAACTGGGGTTGTAGCTCGGAGGTATAATGCCCCTAGGCTCCATCCCCAGTACCACACACACATACAAAGAACAGATGGGTACACTTTTGCATTTCCAGGGCTCTTCCTGTCCAGGAGCTCATGCCGCACACAGAACACAGCTTAGGTCACCAGGTTTAGGATAAAAGCTCCTACCTTCACTCTCGGACGCCCCCTTCCCCCAAAGGGGCAGAGTCAGATGCTTCGATTGGCTGCAAAAATAATTCTAAGGAGCCACATTAAATCCTAAACAAATAACCAGGGCGCGAAGAGAAGCTGTTTGCTTTTACCCTGTGGCATTTTGAATTTTACCAGAAGGTTTTAAAGAAATGTATTGGCACCAAAGAAATGAGGGGAGGGGCTCTGCAGAAGGACAATTCCCCAGATGCCATCTCCTGGAATGACTGTAACTACACTGTCCTCCTGCTCTCCCAGCAGTGGCGGCTTGTGTTTAGCGAGCTGTTCCCTGGTGAGCAGGTCCTACCTTCCTCTTCTGGATTTGAAGCTGCATTGCAGGGGAGCTTGAAATAACCCAGGCCCAGGCCAGCCTGCCACTGACAGCGGGCCCTGCAGAGGGGGCAGGACCGTCAGAGTCTGTGTTCCGGTGCATGTCCCTCTGGATACACTCGCTCATGAAAGCCCAGAGCGCTGGGACAGCAAGGCAGCAGCCTGCTCCCGTCCATTAGCATTTCCTTCAGGAAACTGTCAGCAGGACAAATATCTGAAGACTCTCAAAAAGCACTGTCACACATGCTGTAAAGATGGCACGATCCCCGCAGCTCACTGTCATCGGGTGGTGGCCGGGGTTTGGGTACCTTCGGGAGGACCGAGGCAGGAAGAGAATGACAGCCAGAGGCTGTCAGCCTGCGGTACAGCTGCAAGCAGGCCGAGAGACAGACCGGCAAAGCTGACATCTGTCAGGGAGTAATTAGCTGCCATCAACCTCGGCCTCGCACAGCCCTCTGCAGGGTTAGCAATGTTTCCGGATGTCTCCGTGTCGCGGTGCAGCTGGAGCACACACACTGAGAAGCGGTGGTCGATTCCCAAGGTCAGTTAGCCCCGGAACAACCCCGACCAGTTCCACGGGGGCTGAGGGCCAGCACGCGCGGGGTCCTGTGACTTATTCACTATGCCTCATTTAATTCCTGAATAACTACGAGATGGATCGTGTTAAGCCCCTGTACTGCGCACTGAAATGGATGCTCAGTGAGGCTAAGAAGCTCTGTCCTCACTGCGGAGAAAGCCAGGCGTGTCTGCCATGTTACAGACACCAGTACCATCCTGATGCAGGGTCCTGAGGCTGCCTGTGGCACCCCAGGTCAACTCCAGGGTGGAGAAGGCCTCTGGGAGCAGGGGAGGCCTCCACCTCAGGCACAGAGGACATTCTCCCTGGACTTGGGGCTGACTCCATTTAGGGTGGGCTAAATGGGGAATACCATACCAGGCATGCTTAGCGAGTTGAGGGGGTGGCTGAGACTGAGTTCAGTAACTGACCCTGTCTCCCTGGGCAAGTCGCACAGCCTCCCTGGATGGCGATGTGCTTGTCTGAAAATTGGGACGTGCCCACTTGCACAGGGGAGTAGGAGGCTTAGTCTACCGGAGCTACTCGGTTGGTCAGAGGTGCTCCATAAGGTGTAGGGGGGAGGTTGGGTAGTGCACAAGCTATCCAAAAACTTTCAGGTATCCATCAACAGAAGAATGAATAAAGAAAATGTGGTTTATGCACACAGTGGAGTTTTGTTCAGCCATAAAGAAGAATAAAATTATGTCATTTGTAGGAACAGGATGGAACTGGAGGACATCATGCTAAGTGAGATCAGCCAGACTCAGCAAATAAAAGGCCCCATATTTTCTGTCAAATGTGGAAGCTAGAAGAAAGAAAATGAAAAAAGGGGATTCCATGAAAATTAGGAGAGAGACCAACAGAGTAGTGGAAGGAAGTCAGGGGAGAGAGGAGAAGAGGGAAAGGGGAGTATGAAGAAGGAAACAGACCAAATATATGGCTGTGCCACTATGAATCTCACTGTCATGTACAAGCACTAGTAAAAAATTAAAAGATAAAAATTTATCTTAAAGACTTCACAATAAATTACAAATATTAAAGACTTGACAAATATCACAAACATCAAATAATCCAGAAAAACAACTAAACAACTTCATGTATATATATACATATATATATAATATATATGTATATATACATATATATAATATATATATTATATATATACATATATATATATTTGGTACTAGGGATTGAACTCAGGGGCATTCTACCTCCGAGCTATATCCCCGGCCCTATTTTTTATCATTTATTTTGAAACAGGGTCTCACTAAGTTGCAGAGGCCTCACTAAGTAGCTGAAGCTGGCTGTGAACCTGGGATCCTCCTGTCTCAGCCTCCCAAGTACTGGGATTATAAGCATGCGCCACCATGCCCGCTCAACTTTATGTTTTTCTTAACTAATACACTTTGGTATATTTCTACCCTATGTTAGGTATCCTGATTTTATCTCACATGATTTCTATAAACAGCAATTTAGTTGTTCCTCTGGCACAATTTGTTGGAAGTGTTTTCCTTACTGACAACTGGAACACATAGAACAAGCAATTCCAGACATAGATATACTCACTACATTTAGTATTGCTATTGATTTGTACCCTAAAAATATAGCCACTGGAACAAATTGATTTCCTTGGAATTGCCATCAAAAAAGACAATGATGTGTGATGTGCTTATAATTATATAGGCTATGATGTTCTGTAGGTTTCTGACAGGAGAGACTTAGGTCAATGAGAACAAACTCCACTAAAAATCTCACCCGTCTGGTAATTGGGCGAATTCCCCGTGGAACAGCTCTGAGCTCGATATGTTTCAGAGCTGGGTCTCCTCCCTATCCATATATCCCATGAAATGCAGCCATGACACTGGGCGAGTCAGAGGGTAGCAGTATGAGTAGCCCTGGAAATCCTGACACAAGCTAGCTTGAACCAACGCAGACAGGATGAAAGCTGTCTTTCATAAAGATATCTTACTGCGTCCACACTGAAGGTATTCCAACTCAACATCCCTGTACCAGCCCCCATCACCGGTCACCTGACATCACTTGACACAAGCGAACGCATGCGCGCTGGAGGGGACATCAGAGTGGAAGGGACGCAAGGCCAAGCCAACTGCACACACACGAGCCCGCGAAGCAGAACCTATGAGACTTGAGACGCCACAAGAGCACACCGCGGGGCCCCTTCCGGGGCTGGCAGGGTCCCGAGCTGCGCAGGGGCCTTGCGGGCCAGGCTTCCTTGGCTTCTCGGTGAACTGCTCTGCACTGTCCAGTTCCTCCTGCATGAAGTGGTGGGGATAATAGTATTCTTTGCGCGGGCTGTGTGAGAAGAGCACATTGGCTTGTAAGGGGCTTGCATACCCTTATTATGGCGCCTGGCATATATTTAAGATCATTATTATCAAGGAGTTCTTTCCTTGTTGAACATGTCTTGTTTCAGTCTGCATTTTAGTTTGGAGAAAGAAGGCCCATGATGCCAAGCCTGGTTCAGGTTGGGCTCTTCTGGCCACCTGTACAGGGAACAAGTCGGCCACTCACCCCGGCCCTGCATCCAGCCAGGTCTTGTTCTCTGAGGTACCAGTGGCCAAGAGTCCCCTAGGGTGACTCAGGTCAGGTTCCCAAGGCAACTTTAGGTGTGTGTGTGTGTGTGTGTGTGTGTGTGTGTGTGTGTGTGTGAAATTGAAACCAGGGGCATTCTACCTTCAAATGACACCCCCAGTCTTTTTTTAATTTTTGTTTTTTGAAACAAGGAAGGTCTCACTGCATTGCTGAGGCTGTCCTCAAATCTGCAATCCTCCTTTCCCAGCCTCCCAAGTACTGGGATTACAGGCATGCGACATCACGCACAGCCTGTTTGGTCTTTTAGTCATATACTTGAAATTTCTCTTTCAGGTCGGTATGGTGGCATACACCTATAAGCCCAGTTCTTGGGTGGTGGAGTCAGGAAGATCAAAGTTTAGCAAGACCCTCAGAGATCTAGTGAGGCCCTGTTTCAAAATTAAAAAATGAAAAAAAAGGGCTGAGAGTATAGTTTAGACAAAGACTGTCCCTAGGTTTTGTTCCCAGTACCCCCACCAAAAATAAAAAATAAAAAAATTCTCTTTCACCGTGGGACTTTTCCTCTGGGAGCCTTATCAAACACACTCATTTTCACTCCAATCAAATCCAGCAAGCGCTGATTGACAGCTCGCTACATTCCACCCCTTCCCTCCTCCACTCGATCACAGACATCACTTTCACGCAGCACTGCTATTTTATCCTCAGGTTCTGGGAAGCTGAGTGACTCACCCAGGTGGTCCAAACTCAGGTCTCAGTCTCACTCCAAATCCCGTGCGTCACTCACTCGATTATTCTGAGCAGGCTACGTCATGGCCCTTTCACACTTACCTGCCATCTTGAGCCCTTCTTGCCCGCCTGCTGGCTAGCAAAGACATTTCTTCAGGTCGTGACTGCGATGCATGATCTCAGGCTACCCACCTCCTAGCCCCCTCTAAAACCCACCTGCTCCATTATTTACTCCCCAAAGAGGTAAGCATCACCTAGAACTCAGTGGGGCAACTGCGCCTTCCTTTTCTAAGAGGCTTTACTCCAGAGAGAATGCTCAGGGCAAGAAGGAGAGGGAGAGCGTGGAGAAAAGGGCCAGAAACTCCAGAGACAATAGAAGGGCAGCCCTGGGCTCCTGAGTCCCCAGCGCTCCCCCACCTGTGCCCTGCCCAGGGATCCAGGTACTTACATACCCGGGCCAATCCACTGGAGGTTTTAGGGAAATCCTTGCTCTACTGAGGACTGCAGTTTGATGGCGGATCCTCAGTATTAAGTACTAAGCATGTTGCTTAGTACTTAGTTGCAGCACTAAGCATGTCGGGCAAGACACTTTACATCTGAGTCCACCTTCCTGAGCCGCCAAGTGTGTCCATGAGGCTTCAGTGAGATACAGGAAGCCTGGCCTACGGCAGGCGCTCCATGAATCCCAGTTGCACCACAACACTGGGCTGACCCTCCTGGTCTCTTTGCTAGAGAGAGTCCCAGATTCTCATGTCCCACTTGCAAAGTCAGGGTCCTTTGAGAATGTCGCTCTTCCCTTCCCCCATTTCTAGATGTTTCAGTAACTTTATTCCTGTGTATTGTAGAACTAGCTTCTCTGCACTTGTTCTGTTCCTCACTCCTGCCTCTCTGAGGATTCGCTCCATCGATTTGATTTTCTTTTTCAAACCTATCATCTCCATCCTGAAAATATCTTTCTCATCCTGGCCCCATTCAAATACCATCCCTCTCCTCTTCTTTTTTTTTTTTTATCATGAAACTTCTCAAAATGATGAGCTACTTTTCTTGAAGCTGGTTCTCTCAAAGGCCCCCTCTGACCTACTGCCAGTCCAGCAATGCCCAGGGAGCAGCAGCTCCTCCTGCCACCTCTGCGGCCTCAGGCAGGCTCTGTTCTAGGTTGCTCACGGCAGCCCCTTGCCCTCAGCTTTCTCAAGTCATCAGCGACGTGTCACACTGCAGACTTGGCCTTCCTTAGAAATCCCTGTCCATGTGCAGTGGTGCTCCCAGAACTCCAAAAGAGGAAAGGAAAGATGGCTTGAGCGTAGGAGGCCAGCCTGAGCAATAAAGAGTCAAAGAGCCTCTCTCTCTCTCTCTCTCTCTCTCTCTCTCTATCTCTATCTCTATCTCTATCTCTATCTCTCTCTCTCTCGTGCCGGGGACTGAACCTTGTGGCTAGGTAAGTGCCCTAGCCACTGAGCTACATCTCCAGCCCACAACCACAACTCCTGCTCTTAAGAAAATAAATAAGTTTCTTGGTAATAAAATTTATTTAAAAAAATCTTTCTCAATGTCTGGATATTTTAGAAATGCACACTGCAGGATATCGGGGTAGAAAAATGAGTTGCAGAATTTAATTTACATTACCTCAGCAAGTAAAAAAGAAATTAAAAAACAAAGAAGGAAAGGAAGGAAAGAAGAAAGAGGAAAAATAGAAGAAGCAAATATGATATGGTAAAATCTTGATAGTTAAGAAATTCAGGGAGAGGTTCAGGATGGTCTTAGTCTCTGTATTTCTATTTATAGAACAGTTGATATTTTTCATGACGATTAAAAATTTTTCTTTTTCCTGAAGCCCCTCTCCACACATCCCCCTCCCAACTCTGCTTCCTCTCTGAGCCCTCCTTTTATCACTTTCTCCACCTCCCTCCTTTCATGACAGTGCCCAGGCCCCTCGAGCACCCGGAGCTGCCGCCTGAGCTCACTGTGAGGGGAGCCCTCTCTACAGCCGTAGTCCCGGCCAGTCTCTGAACTTAAGACCCACATGTATTTTTAAAAATAGACACACAATACAATATATATTTGATATGTATATATGATACACATAAGACAATATGGAAAACAATAAGAGAAAATTCATAGGCGTACCACCCAGATTTAACCAGTGCTGACATTATGGCACATGTGATTCATATTTATAGAAATAACATGCTACAAATATAGTTAAGTACCTTGCCCAGACCCACACTCCCTCCTTTTCTCTCCCAAGGAGAGTATTTTGTTATATGACACACACACGATGTCTGTCCGTTTGCCTAATGATGGACCTGTGGCTGCTTCCTGTCTGAACAGTGCTGCAAACACTATCCTCGGCAGGTACCCGCATGAAGGTGCGTGTCATTCCCCTCTGTGTGTCTCCTACCCAGGGCCCTGCAATGCTCACTGTACACCTGATTTTCTGATTTTCCTACCCAGTCCTACACAGAGAGAGCATTCATTTCAACTTTAACCTCTGTACTGTTGGTGTTTAGTTAGCTTTTCATTGCTGTGACCAAATTATCTAATAAAAACAACTTAGAGGAGAAAAAGGTTATTCTGGCTTATAATTTCAGAGGATTCAGTTCCTGGTCAGCAGCCTTCAAGGCAAAAGCATCATGGTGGAAGGGCTTGAATGGAAAGCTGCTCAGCTCATGACTGTTGGGAGAGAGAGAGAGAGAGAGAGAGAGAGAGAGAGAGAGAGAGAGAGAACGAGAGAGGGAGGAAAGAAGAAGAAGAAGAAGAAGAAGAAGAAGAAGAAGAAGAAGAAGAAGAAGAAGAGGAGGAGGAGGAGGAGGAGGAGGAGGAGGAGGAGGAGGAGGAGGAGGAGGAGGAGCTGGAGAAAAAAGCCAACCTAGTGCACAGCTCCAGTGACTACTTCTTCTAACTAGGTCCTAATTCCCAGTAGCCCATTCAGCTATCAGATGATTAATCTGTCAAATGGACGAATCCACCGATGAAGTCAAGTCCTTATGATCTAATTCATGTCTCCAAGCTCCATCTCTGAACCTTGCTCACTGGGGATCATGTTTTCAGCACCAGACTTTGGGGAGGGGCATTGCAGACTCAACCCTTAACATTATTGGTGCATCATGTCTAGCTCACAGTGGATAAATACGAAGAGAAAGTAAGACTTCCCATCACCAGGGTCGGGAGCAAGGACAGGCAGCAAGTGGGATTATTTTGTGGAAATACAGATACTAGAAGCTGGTAGTGAGAGATCCAAGAAGCATTTAGCAGTAACCTATGCCTTTCACCAAAGAATATACCCAGCATGCTTTTCATATCTTAGCAGAAAAATGAGCACTGCAGCCTGGATTTGGCATTAGTATTAAAACAGGCACTTGAGAAAAATTAGTTATAGATAATTTGGAATTGTTTTCAACTGAAGAGAAGTGATATTGTGTTAAGCCAGCTAAGCTAGATAACAGATAAGACTTTGATGGTATTGGGCTATGTGTATGGAGCTTCTGCCCCGGGAAGCCCAGCTGAGCTCTGAGGAGGGTCTGGGCTAAGGTAAGTCCTCTTTATTCCCCTAAAGTCTACTCAGTGTGCAGCAGTCAGAGTAGTCTTTTTTTTTTTTTTTTAATTTGGGTTTTGTGGTCTCCCTCACTAGGAGAATTGGACCCAGGGGTGATCTACCACTGAGGCAAATCCCCAGCGCTTTTTATTTATTATTATTATTATTATTATTATTATTATTATTATTATTTGTGTGTGTGTGTGTGTGTGTGTGTGTGTGTGTGTGTGTGTTACTGGAGATGGAACCCAGGGAACTTCTACCTCCGGGCTACACTCCCAGACCTATTTTATATTTTATTTGGAAACAGGGTCTCTTAAACCAGGAGAGGCAAGCTTTGAACCTACGCAATCCTCCTGTCTCAGCCTCCCAAGCGCTGGGATTACAAGCATGCGCCACCACAGCTGGCTTTTTTTAAATTATTATTTTTAAAGAGGATCTTGCTAAGGTTGCTCAAGCTGGCCTCAAACTTGAGATCCTTCTGCCTCGGCTTCCCAAGTAGCTGGTATGTACTACTCTGCCTGTCCAGAAGTGGTATCTTTAAAACATGAATCTTTGTCACCACCCTCCTTAAAACCCTCCAGCGTCTTCTATAGTCTTAGAGTTTCTTGCTCTGGCTGGTGTGCACATTTGAGATCCCTGCCCTCCTGCCCAAGGAGCACCGGTACTGGCCCCCCACCCCCTGCAGGGCACTCTAGGCTGAGCCCCCCCTCCCAGGCAGGGCCACCTCTCTGGGCTGCCTTCCCCTCACAGTGCAGGCACCTCTGCTCCCAGTGGCTACAGGGCACTCCCCCCCAGGGGGCTTCACAAGAGGTGTTTGCCTATTGTCTCTCTGTTCCACTGGAATTTAAGCTCCTGAAGAACAGGCACCATGTCTGTGATGTCCTCTAGCTGCTGCCTCAGCACCTACAATTGCAATGGGAGCCCAGGAAATACTGGCTGCAGGTGGACTGAGTGGTCCGGCAGCCTTTAGATTCCCAGCCCTGTCTTCCCCGAGGCCCAACTCTGTTCCTGCAAGGCTCCTACATCCCTGCTTTAATTCACCTTTGGTGCCACATTGTTTGATTTGGTTGGCTTTATTTGATCTGGCTTCTGATAGTTGGCAGTGCACAGTTCTAGAGGTAGGGTAGGTCTAGAGGTAGGGTAGCTGGGCAGAGGTCTTGGATGGGGATGGAGTGGAGATGGGGATAGGGATGAGGATGGGCACAGGAACGGGATGGAGATGGGGATGGGGACATCCTGTAAGGAGTGCTGCTCCTGGTCAACACTTGATCCATAACTGAGAAGTGGCTGAGGATTTCTTGGCCCATCTAATGTCTGTGGTGACTGTCAGTCAAGGGATGGAGCCAAGCCTGGTATCTCCTTCAGGACCTGCTGCAGAGAAGGCATCCGGTGTCTCACTGCCCATAATCTTGAATCTCTAGTTAATTGCTAGTCCAACTCCTAAATCCATGGGCAGGATGGAGGGAGGGCAAGACCAGAGCTCGAGTTGATTGCTAGTCCAACTCCTGAATTCATTGAGCTGGAAATTACCTGTCAATGTTACCAGGCTCCTGGGAGCTCCCCAGGTCTTCCAGGAGCCATCAATGGCCCAGTGCCTGAGAAATCTCTCCTTCCCAGCATAGCAGGTTGCAACTCAGTCTTCAATGTTTAAGCGAGAGCAGTTCCTGGAAGTATACTTCCAGGCAAGGGATTTGCTGAGGTTGGCACCTGGGATCGATCTGCACCTCCCCGAGGCACACTGTACGGCTCTCCTTGCAGGCCTTCCCTCTTAAGCCCACCTGACCACAGATCCAGGCAGCACCTGTCCTCTAATTGACAGACCCCGGAAGTGGCTCTGGACCATGATGGGAGGGCCGCTCCCTCTCTCAGGGCATCATGCAGCATGGAGGACCAGCCATCAGGATTTTTTTTTTTTCTTTTTTGGTGGTACTGGGGGTGGAACCCAGAGGCTTTCTACCTCCGGACTATACTCCCAGACCTATTTTATATTTTATTTGGAAACAGGGTCTCACTAAGTTGCTGAGAGCCTCACTAAGTAGCTGAGGCTGGCTTCGAACCTGTACGATCCTCCTGTCTCAGCCTCCCAAGCACGGGGATTACAAGCGTGTGCCACCATGCCCGGCTAGCCATCAGGATTTAAGGGCATTTTTTTTCAAGCATTTTTCTCCCACAAATACATGTCCTCTTCTCTTCCCACTGTCTCGTACTGGGGTGGGAGGGTGTCTAAAGCATTTGTTCAGGGACTCAACCTGATGCAAGCTTTCTCATTCTCTCTCCCTCACCAGTGTGCCTGCATGGTGCGTGGATGTGTTGAGGACAGTGCTGTTGCTTCAGCCTGATCACACATTCTTTTCACTCTTTCATTCACACACCCAGGCTGTGCCTTGTTAAAACGTCGGGACACTAAGTTGCTGATAGTCTCCACGAAATTGCTGAGGTTGGCCTCGATCCTCCTGTCTCAACCTCCCAAGCACTGGGATTACAGGTGCGCGCCACCTAAATGTAACATGGTTAACCTGGACACTCTCTATTGGGAGGGAGGAAGGGAAATGGAGGGGGAAGGGCAGGAAGCACAATCTAAATGTACACCACTTTCAATATGTTCCACTTATAAAAAAAAAGAAGTAGAAAAAAAATGATACTGATAGAAATAAAAAGGAAAGCGTATTGGAAAAAATAAGATGTAAAAGGTATGCATCTTAGAATTCTTGAAATATTTTTTATAATATTTATTTTATAATATATTTATATAATTAGATGTATGTATGGGTTCTGCTTTGTCAGGATTTTATTTTAAAAACTTTGCAAAAAGTTCTAATTTTTCTAGTTCATGTTATCACTACTTTTAAATAAACTTTTATGATCAAAATTAAAAAAAAAACAAAAATCAAAAAACAAAAACATCAGGACACAAGCCTCGTGTCCTCTTTGTCTTCTGGTTCCACCATCGGGCCTCTCTCCAACAACGCTGGCTCCCTGGGCTGGAGACAGCAGGCCTGGGAGAGGTGGATGGCAACTCAGCTAATCCTGTACACACCACTGGACCACAAGCAGCATCACTTGAGAAAGGAGCATCATGGCCCAAGGAGAGGAAGATTCACTAGGCCGTCCGTGACTTCCGTGTCCTCTGCCCTTCTCCATGGCTATGATAAGAAGAGCAGCTGCCATCCTCACTCAGCCTGGGCAAATCCCACAGTCCCTGCTCAGTCACTTCTAAGTCACCAGGGGGAGGTCAGGCCCACTTGAATCCCTTGGGGAGATCTGCTTCTTGGAGCAAGGGACACAACTTGCTGATCCTTTCATACCGCCACTGCAGAGACACAAGAGAAAAGCAATTGATGTCACAGGTGAAAGCACTGTCCTCTGTCCCCACTGATGGGAGGAAAGACGGCCAGACAAAATCAGGACCTTCCGTGTGTGTGTGGGGGCAGGCAGGGAGCAGGAGCGGGGTGACCTGCGTGGATGTCCAGAGGAGGAACAGGGGAGCTAGGGAAAGAGACAGTGAAGGCACAGACATTAAAACATCACCGGGAGATGGGTGGAGCTCCAAGAAGAAAACAGTCTAGGCCAGAGGTCTAGTATTTTTCATACTTTACAGGAAACCCTACTAGATCTCTTTAGTTTGTTCAAAGTCAGAGGCTGGCAGTACATGATCCTTTTAGATTTCCAGAGTAATAAATATGGGTATTTAACTGGATTATGTGGATATTAGACTTAATTCTGAGCATGGAACAGGAAAGAGAAACTGGAAGTTTATAAAACACTTATATTCTCCCCATAAAATACTCTCCCCCCACTATTAAAGGTAGGTTACTTTGTGACTTAAATTACCATGATGTCACGGCCCACTCGCTTCTGCACTGTGATGGGGGTTATATTTAGCCTTGAAAGCTGGGTCATCAGAAATAGCAGAGCAAGTTGTGCTATTTTAATACTAAAAATTAGTACGTTCTTTAGGAAAAGCATACCCCAAAGTGATATAATTCTATCCTGGAGAAAGGGGAAAGACAGCAAAAAAAGGTGAGTGAAAAAGATCGAATTTCTAAATATAACACAGGCGGATTGAATGAGACAAGATCCCGCCTCCGAAACCCAGACTGGAATGACACTAAAAAGACATCACTTTCTTTTTGTGGCATCTTGTGTTCACGCTCATCCTTCATACTCATCTTCTCAATTCCCACTGTGCACTGGCACTGTCCAGCCAATAAATAATAAAAAAAAAAGCCTGCATCCCGTTCCAATACTTTCCAGCTCCTTCCCAGCATCTTAGCCCTGCAGTCCTTGCTCAGGGACACCATGTCAGTGTCATTCTCTCAATGGCTGCCTTTGGGGGTACCTACTATGTGCCAGGCACGGTGCTAGACATTTTATGTACATAACTCCATAGGATTTGATTCATTTCACACCTATTTGGAAGCTCAGACAAGCAGAGTGACTTCCTCAAGGGGTCAAGTCAGGTTTTTTTATTGTTGTTGTTTTTTGTTTTTGGTGGTACTGGGGTTCCTGGAAACCCTTCTACCTTTGGGCTACACTCCCAGACCTATCTTTTATATTTTTTTATTTGGAAACAGGGTCTCCTAAGCCAGTGAGGCTGGCTTCGAACCTGCACAATCCTATCTCTGTCTCCCAAGCACGGAGATTACAAGCATGCGCCACCACGCCCGGCTCAAGTCAGGTTTTGAACTCGGGTCTGCCCAGCTCCAAGGCAGTGCTTTTAAATTTCCATTACATAACTTCCCTCTAGCAGGTCCTTCCTTGAATGTGTTGCATGCCATGCTGGCGACAACATGCTAGGGCTACCAGGAAATAAGAGAAACAGGGCTCTGGCCTGATGTACATCAAATGGCCAAGATGGGCAAGGTGGCCCATGCTTGTAATCCCAGCATTAGGGAGGCTGAGACTGGATGATTGCAGTTTGTGGCCAGCCTCTGCTACTTAGTGAGGCCCTCTGCAACTCAGTGAGACCCTGTTTCAAAATAAAGAATATAAAATAGGCCAGGGGGTGTAGCTTGGAGGTTGAATGCCCCTAGGTTTCATCCCCAGACCAGAAAAAAAAAAAAAAAGGTCAAAAGCTTTAATAGTCCTCTCAGGCTTAGAAGATGACCTTGATCTAGAAGCAGGGGGTGTAGCTCAGTGGTAGAGTGCTTGCCTAGCAAGTGTCAGGCCCTGGCTCCCATCCCTAGCACCGCAGACCTATAAATGGGCATTCCCCTGTCCATTCAGGGAGCATACAAAGATGGCTTTTGCATGCTCGGGGCAGGAAGGCTGAGTTGTGCTGCTTTCCTAGAACACAGACTCAACAATCCTGACAAGAGCCGCTGGCATCTGCTGAGCACTCAGGATGTGCTAGGTGCCATTCCGAGTGCTCTCCCCAGATGACCTCACCCCCCAACACACACTGCCACCTGTGAGACAGGGACTATTGTCAACCCTAATCTATAGACAAGAAGCAAGGTGCTAGATCATGCTTTGCTATTTTTTTTCCAATTACAATGAAAAAGGATGATTCAAAGGGAACAGGACAACACATTCATGGTCTACTGGGACTTTGTGGGTCTACTGGCCACCCTGCGCTTGGCTGGGCTTCCCTAAGCACTGCCCTCTCCACCCTGTATCTCATACCGCTGGGGCAAGTCCTCAGCTCAGGAACTCAGGATCTGCAGGGTCCTTGGCTAATGTGACAAAAATGAATTTCAGCACGTGCCAGTTAGAGACATGGACAGAGGTTTATTTGAGGAAAAGGGAAGAAATACACATTCAAGAGGGAATGCAGGCCACCTCAAGATGAGGAAGGCATACTGGGGAGGGCAGGGCTCTTTTCTTATTGGGGACTTTCGTGAGGCGTGGGCTAGAGGAGGTATGTGAGGATGATCTCAGTCTGGTAGTGCTGAGGCAGTCTCTGATGATCTGGTCAACTTTAGGGTCCTTAGGTTAATTGGGATCTTCATTATCTCACTGACAGATAAGCCAGAGAGTGTCATAAATTATAGGTTTTTAAAAAAATATTGTAAGATAGGAGGATCACAGTTCATGGACAGCCTCAGCTACTTAGTGAGGCCCTTTGCAACTCAGTGAGGCCCTGTTTCAAAATAAAGAACAAAAAATAGAGCTGGGGGTGAAGCTCGGAGGTAGAATGCCTGTGGGTTCCGTCTTCAGTACTACCCAAAAAAAAAAAAAAATATATATATATATATGTATATGTATATGTATATATCTCCTGCCTTGTTATCAATGCGCAGGACAATTATAATTTTTTTTTTAGTTAATTCTAGGATCTATAGATCAACTAGGAATTTGAGAGAGTTAGGCCTGAGAAAGAGAACTGGTTTTGGGAGTAAATGATAAAGCACTTCAGCTCCAGGTTCATATATATATATATATCTGGCACGTGTGTGTATGTGTGTAAGTTCCATGATTAAACCCCTGAGTCCTCCCCTATTCTTTATTTTGAAACAGGGTCTAAGTTGTTGAGGTTGAACTCGAGCCTTCAATCCACCTACTTTTTTTTTTGCAGTACTGGGGATAGAACTCAGGGGCATTCTATTTCAGAGCTACACCGTCAGCTCTATTTTTATTCTTTTTTTTTGAAACAGGATCTCACTGAGTTGCAAAGGGCCTCACTAAGTAGCTGAGGCTGTTTGTGAACCCACATCCTCCTATCTCAGTCTCCCAAGTACTGGGATTACAAGCATGTGCCACCACGCCCGACATCCAGGTTCTTATACTAAAGTTATATTTTACTTTTCTTTCCTGTCTCCTTTCTACCTATTTATTTCTCCTATCCTACATCGTACCTTGTGACAGTAGAGTGTGATTCTCATTGAATAGATGGGGGAAAAAAGAGGTTCAAAGCAGGTTAAGTCCTCGGGGACAGGTGGCTCTGGGGGCTTGGTGAGGACCTACCATCAGGCCACCCGGGTACCATCTCCACAATGGATACTGCTTTTGCCCAGGGCCTCTGGTGGCAAACTCAGGAGTTTTAGAAGTTTTAGAACCTGGGTTTAGAGCCACCTCAATGGCTGAGCTCTTTGAAAGCATTTCCTTTCTTTTTAAATGCTCAGCCCCCACCCCAATCTAAATTTCTAAACTTGCAAGAATGTGCTGTTCAGACACACATGATAATAGAGAACTACACTGACTGTTGAGTCATTGCAACCTGTGCTCTGCAAAGCTAAATCCCAGTCGTGAGGCTCCAAACCCCTGGCTGTTAAATGCAGCCTAGAGCCACAGAGGCACCAGCCTCACACGCTTCCCCTCTCTCCTGTGTTTTCATTACAATGAATTTCCAAATGCATAAAAAGTGATAACGAGAATGTGGGTTCCTGTGAGACTAGGAGGTTGTTTTGGTCACAGAGACACCTGGTGGCTCTTGTGATAAACCATACTGTCCCGTCAAAGGACACCTCTTTTGCCCCCCAAGAGAGCAAGGCACTGGCCCTTGAGAGGAGGTGGCTTTTCACCAGGAGCATAATGGATGGTGGATTTGGGGGCCAGAGCCAAGTGGGTTTGGGTTCCCAAGCTGTCAGTGGGAATGGGAAGTGGTGCAAACAGCTTTTGAGGCTTGTGAGGTAGAAACCCTCCCACCTCGACACAGCTTGCCTGGAGATGCCTTTCCATGCCTTGACCTTCCAGGGATCTGGATCAATTCTCAGCAGGTCCATCCTGGGCTCAAGGCCACATCTGTGTGTGCAGGTGGCTGCGACTGGGTCAAGATTTTGCAAGATGAGAGGCAGGATGGCATTGTTTCCTCCGTGGCCCAATGTAGTTCCACCCACAGGGACAAAGGACCCTCTACACAAAATCACGTTCTGAGCCAGCGTGGGTTATTATGCTGATCTTTCCCACCTACTTCCTATATTCCTACATATTTAAATTTTTCCTGTGAGCATTTTTGCGGGATAGGGATGAAACCCAGGGGCATTTTACCTCCGAGCTACACTCTCAGTCTTATTTTTTAATTCTTTATTTTGAAACAAGGTCTCACTAAATTTAGTGAGAGGGCCTAAGTAGCTGAGGCTGGCCAGGAACCCACGATCCTCCTGTCTCAGCCTCCCAAGTACTGGAATTACACATGCGCCACCACGCTGTGCTGTGTGTTTTTCTACTGCTGGGATTAGAATCCAGGGCCTCACACAAGCTAGGCATTTTGTTATGTGGAGATAGAAATGCCCTTACCCAATTCCCACCCCATTCCCTCCCCCCCCCCTTCTCATGTTTGGCTTGTTGATTGATATGTATGTGAATGTACATTATGAACATTGGGTAAGGGCTAACTGGATGATGTGTGCATGCATGACTGTACCATCTTGTACTCCATTAAGATGTATGACTACAATGCACCAATAAAAAACTTAAAAAAATATAAATGCCATTTACATTTCAGAGGAAAAAATGTTAAATTTTCACCAATTCTTGTTTTTATTTTAGCCTCTGGGTGGTGTGTGTGTGAAACAGGGTCACACCAAATCGCCAAGAGCCTCATTAAGTAGCGGAGGTTGGCTGCAAACCGGGATCCTCCTCTCTCAAGCCTCCCAAGTACTGGGATTATAAGCATGTGCCACCACGCCTGGCTTGCCTTTGGGTGATTTTACATTTCTGTTTATTCATGTTTTTGAATGGAATAAAGGCAACCCTGGGATTTCAAGCATTACTTAACAGCCTCACTCTGTATCCTGTAATTTCAGCTGTTGTCTTTGTCTTCACACAAAGAAGAAAGGCGGACAGTAGACATCTCCCCTTGGAAGGAGCCCACAGGGCGGTGCTTACAGCCCCACCCCAGGGGAGTGTGGGAATGAAGAAAGAAGAGCAGGTTCCTCCCACCAGCCCCACAGGGGCAGTTTCTTGCTGTATTTCTCTGTCTATGTGTGCCAAAAAGGGTGTAAATAAGAGAAGGGTTAGAAAATAAGACTTTTCTAACCCAACAGGGAATTTGTCTAATGGAATATTGACTTTTCTTTCCTTTTTTAATTCTTGAAGTGCTGGGGGTCAAACCGAGAACCTCATCCATCCTAGGCAAGTGCTGTACCACTGAATTACATTCCCAGCCCCTGACACAAATTTTAAAGCAAAGAGAGAAAGCAAGAAAAAGCAAAAGAGAGGAAAATCCTCATGTAATTCAAGTAATCTTTTTCCAATTAGACTATATGATTGTATGATTTGGGTTTGCACTAGATTTTCTTAAAATAAAGCCATTTTTTGGTTCCTTAGTAAACTAGCAGAATAATTTGGGATTTTCTTTTTGTGTGTGGTGGTTCTGGGGATTGAGTTGAGCAATATTCTTGCTAAATTGCTAGGGCTGGCTTCATAACTGTAATCCTCCTGTCTCAGCCTTCTAAGTACCAGCCTTCTATGTGCCACCATACCCGGCTGGGGATCTACTTCTGTTTTGATATTGGGGATTGAACCCAGAGGCATTCTACCTGCAAGCTACATCCCCAGGCCAATTTTATTTCTTATTTGGAAACAGGGTCTCACTAAATTGTTGAGACCCTTACTAAATTGCCAAGGCTGGCTTTGAACCTGAAATCTTCCTGTCTCAGCCTTTCAAGTACTGGGATTATGCACCATGATGCCTGGCTTAGATCTACTTTTTGACATGTCAATTTCCAGATACTATTAAAAAGTGTAATAATAATAATTATTATTATTTTTGTTTTTCTGTGGTGCTAGGTATCCCATGATGCTTCCTCACTAAGGTCTTCACGCCTGAAAATTGATCAGGAATGGACAGATGCTGTGATTTATATGGTACCTGGGGAATCATATCAAGGAAGTTTGCTCAAGTGTTAGAAAGCATCTACTAAAGTAGAATCCTTAAGGTGGCACTGACATTCCCTTTCCATAGTGGAGCACACATACAATGTGAAATTTCCATCCACAAAACCCATCTAGCAGCCGGGCGTGGTGGTGCACACTTGTAATCCCTGTGCTTGGGAGGCTGAGACAGGAGAATCGCGCAGGTTCGAAGCCAGCCTCAGCTGGCTTAAGAGACCCTGTTTCCAAATAAAAATATAAAATAGGTCTGGGAGTGTAGCCCGGAGGTAGAAGGCCCCTGGGTTCCATCTCCAGTACCACCAAAAAAACATAAAACACACATCTAGCAAGTGTAGCAGGAAGTCAGGGTGCTAAAGGGCATTGAATCAGCACAGGGGCACACCCCTGCCCTCACCCATCTAGCTATAAGGTCGCACTGCACCACAAGAGTCACCTCAGTGACTCAACAGAGGACTGTCATAGTCCCTGCTCCACTGGCGACACAGGCCTTATCCCTTTCATACAGTTCTTTACTTCAGCGTCTTCATCTCTAAAGCCTTTTCTCAAACACATGCACGATTATGTTTGGGTATGTATGTTATGCATGGATATGTTTGGGAAGAAACATGAAATCTGCTTAAGGATCATGTTATCAGTCTGTCTCCAGAACCTACAGTTGAGCCAAAGTTCTAAAGTAAGCAGTCTGTGTCTATGGTGACTTCACAATGTCCATTTCCCTCCGGGGAAGGTAACCAACCATACGTCCCAGTTTGCCCAGAGAGTACAGGTTCTGCCTAGTGGTCCTGGTATAATTACTAATGATGCATTGTTCTAGCTGGCATGGTGGTACATACCTGTAGTCCCAGTACTTGTGAGGCTGAGACAGAGGATCACAGATTTGAAACCAGCCTCAGCAACTTAGTAAGACTGTTGTTTCAAAACAAAAAATAAAAAGCTCTGGGGCATAGCTTAGAGATAGAGTGCCCCTGGATTTAATCCCCAGCATCACCAAAACAAAAAATCCAATTCAAACCAAAACACAAAAATCAACTAAAACAAAAGCCCCAAGAAAACAGTACATCCTTCTGTTCTTGAGTGTCCTGGTTTGTATGACAAATTGCACTGTCACCTAACTTTAGGTCTAACTGGCGTAGGGCCGTGGGCTACCCCAGGATGCCCACAAAGCTTATCCAGCAGAGTACCTCCATCCAGCTTTTTCTATTCCCCTTCCCATCATACTCCTTCAGGGCCAAAGTACCCAAATATATCTGTGCATAAAATACATACCCAAACAAACAATGCATGTGGTAGAGAAAGGCCTTTTGAAAACAATGGTCTTGAAGCAGAGAACTGTGTATGAAAGATATAAAGCCTGTTTCGCCAATGGAGTGGGGACCTCTAACAGCTGTCCCCCACCACTACCAAGGGCTCAGACCAGTGCTGGACAGATCAACAGGGTTTGGGTCACCCTTGTGTCCCCACTATTAAAATCTCATGCTCCTCTATCCCTCACAAGTCATCAGGCCAAGCCAGCGCCCGGCCGATGTCCTCACTGGAGACGGCCACGGCATCCCGGAAGGGCTTCCCACGCACACAAAGCCAGCCACAGGCAGATTTTGGATGAATAAAGCGAAACTTTATTTTTATAATGCATGGAAAGTTGTTGAAGTAGAAACTTTTATCTGACCAAAACTATTCCTTTGCACACATAAAAGGTTATTTTCTGTACAATTACATAAATATTTTCATGTCTACATATGCACACAATGCTTGTGGTCCTAGAAATTTTTAAAAAATCAACACAATTAGATTCTTTAGAAGTTGATTAGCCTAGTTCCAAAACAAAAAATATTCCCCAAGTAAAAACACAAAGAGGATAGTATGGGAGAGAAGAAAGGGGCTGGTAGAGAAGAGAAGACTGAAAACAACAAAACACAACTAAATCCTGAACTTGGGTTTTAGAAGATAAAACCCAACAATAACTAAATTATATGCAAAAATTGAAACCAACCATCCAAAGTAAAGGTGAGATGACCTCGTGACCAGCTGCATTCGTTGATACAACTAACACTCTACCTGGCTGATCTGCTTTTCCAGGAACAAGGACCCTCTTCTACTTTATTCTTATCAAACAAACTGGTGGGTAAGGATGCAGAACTAGAAAAGAGCACTCAGAGCCAACAAACGTGGCCATGTATACTGGCCACCTGATCCTAGGCAAGCTGCCTGCCCTCTCAGAGGCTATTTCCTTACCTGTAGAGTGTGGAGAATAATAGCTATCTTGCTACTTTGTTGGGGAAACAGAGGTAACCTACCAAAAGTACTAACACTGCCCTGGAAAATAACTGACACACATAAATAACATTATTTTGCATGAGACCAGGGTTTTACCTTAATCTGATTCTGCCAGGCTGTTCCCAGGTAGTTCTGACAATCACCACTGATTTTTTTTTTCAGTACTGGGGAGCCATTCAAGCTATATTCCTATTTTTAATTCTTTATTTTAAAACAGGGTCTCACTAAATTTCCAAGGGCCTCACAACTTGTTGAGGCTGGCCACAAACCTGTGATCCTCTTGTCTCAGCCTCCCAAGTACTGAGATTACAAGCATGTGCCTTCATGCCCGGTGTTTTGATATGAGTTTTTAAAACTAGGTGCATCCCTGTTTCTCTGATGTCACATGATCACAAACAGCCACTGACAGGAAAAAGTAGATTTTCCCCTGTAGAGCTGTGGCTGTCCCCTCTGCAGGTGCCTGTTTGGTATGCAGAAGGCTCCTGGAGAATGTGCTCCCTTCTAATCCAGAGGCAGCCAGGGGCCCAGTGACCTGAATGATCGACTGCACTGGGAGATCCTGGTGTGCACACGCCTCCCACAGGGCACCTGTTTCAAGCACCACAGGCTGCAGCAGACACTTAAGGATGCTTGAGGCATGAGCATCGAACCCCACTGGAAGCTGAATCTGGATTCCGGTTAGGCCCTGAGACCTCACCTCTGCTAGACAGCAGGAGCGTGCAAGACTTCAGAGAAGCAGTTCTTGGCAAGAAACAACTCTCTTCAGCACAAATTGGGAGAGCAGCCAGCTCCTGGGCTGCGGTGTAGGCCAGAGTACTCGGAGATGCCCAAGGGTGGCAGTCCTGCCCTAGGAAGATGGGTAGGTACATCCCAGTGTCAAGAACACCAAGCACACAGAAGGGGAGAAGACATTGTGCCAGCAGGAAACAGCAGGTGCGTTGGAGGTAAGCTGTGGTTTTGGACCCATGAGGCACATGGACATCATCAATAAGAGCCTGTGGTGAGTTTTATTGGTGTTGTCTGGAAAGGCCCAGCAAGGTTTCTGGTCCTGATGAGTGCGTTCCTCATTCCACAAGTCGCCAACACATATATCACAAGCAGAGGTATGTGAAGAGTGCTACCTTCCTTCCCTCTTCCGGAGTCCAAGTGAGGTTCTGATGGCACAGTGGGGCCAGGCTCTCCACCTGCACCTGGAGGTCCAGGCAGCGCAACCCCGCCCAGGCCAGGCCATGGGCTACAGGGGCCACTGAGAGAAGCGGCCAGGGGCAGCAAGTCCAAGGCCATGGTGGGCTTTGTTCCCCGCTGCTGACTGCTGGGGCTTCACATGCTCCGCCACAGCGAGTGGACACAAGGCCCCCCTTGCAAGGAGCTGGCCCCAGCCTGGCCCGGGTCTGCCCGCCAGGAGCTTTCAAATGTACTGCTCCTCATCCCTGTCATTCAGGAGCAGAGACCACTTGTCCCCACTGTCATCCATAGCGGCGCTGTGCCGAGAGAGCCTGTCAGATGTCAGGGAGGACAGAGACACCTGGCTGACGTAGCTGACTTGGTCCCACGGGGTGGCCCTGGGGGAGTCCCATCGCCGGTCATCCATGCCCACGTGCACACTGACCTGGGACGCGCTCAAGGGCTTCATGCGGCCGTGGGCCTGTGCCTCGTACCTCTCCAGGTCAGGTTTCCTATAGCTGGAAAGCAAGAACCCAAGAGCATCTGAGCCGCTCTAAACATAAGGGTCTTATCTCTTTGACACCTGGTGAAGCCCTCTCATTCATAACATGGAGTATCAAAACCTCATGGGTTTTAAAGGAAAAGGACACTGAACTCCACAAATAAAAGTTTACTGGATTTAGAAACCTCCCATACAAATACCTTGCACAGAGCAGGTAGACACCACTAACTTTTGTTAAGCAAATGTATGAATAAGTAAAATATCTGGTGTTGTTTGTTTCTGTGGTACTGGGGATGGAAGCCAGGGGCATTCTACTTCTAAGCTATACCCCTAGCCCTATTTTTTTTTCTTTATTTTGAAACAGAGTCTCACTGAGTTGCAAAGGCCTAAGTAGCTGAGGCTGGCCAAAAACTGAAATCCTCCCGTCTCAGCTTCCTAAATGCTGAGATTACAAACATGTGCCACCACACCCAGCTTAAACATTTGTTTTAACAAGGAAAAATAAGAGCACACAGGGATACCCATGTCTACATGATATTCACATGAACAGCTTATGGGCAGAAGAGTAAGAGCAGCTCAGCATGTGACGACTGGAAAGTGGTAAATTCCTGGCTCAGGGTGCTGACGAACCACTATCTGAACCCACTCAGACCTCCCTTCAGTGTTGGTAACAAGGTGCACGCCCATTCTCACCCAAGGGAGGCATGCTGGCACACTCCAGACTGCCATGAGCTCGCAGGAAAGGGCCCTGGTGACTCCTTGGCAAGTGCTCCTAACCCAGGACTTACCACTTGAGCTGCAGAGAAGAGAGCACCACAGACACGGAGGAGGCTGCCATAGCTGCGGAGCCCATCCAGGGCTGCAGCACGATGCCAGCGGGCATGAAGACACCTGCCATGGGAAGGGAGGTACGCACTCACCCTGATGCCCACAGAGGCCTCTGAGCCCTCCTAGAAGCTGGGCAGTGGGGTGCTGTAAAGGGCCTGGTCTCTGCCTGCCCTTCCCTGGCCTGGTACAAGTGGCATCCCTGCATCCGGGGAGAAGGAACCACAGTGATGGGGAGATGCAGGCAGGGGCTGGAGGGAAAGCACGGAGGTCCAGGAGTCAGCTGTCCTGGAAACTTGTTCCCACAGGGACAGGCTGCTGATGGCCACAGTGGTTGTCTACACAGTATCTGGCCTCCAGGGCTTCCTAACACCTTTAAAAGTGAAAAGAGCACCAGGTCCCAGCCAGCTGGGAGGCTCAGGGCAGCCGCGGTATGGCCACCTATTGGCGGCAGGGGCACAGATGCAGAAAAGGATTACACTCCTGGGGGCAGGAAGGCTAGCCAACAGGGGAAGTGGGGTAAGAACACAGTATTTAAGAACAGGTCCCGCTGGGTGTGGTGGCGCACGCTTGTAATCCCAGTGCTTGGGAGGCTGAGATAGGAGGATTGTGTAGGTTCAAAGCCAGCCTCAGCTACTTAGTGAGGCTCTCAGCAACTTAGTGAGACCTTGTTTCCAAATAAAATAGAAAATAGGTCTGGGAGTGTAGCCTAGGGGCAGAAAGCCCCTGGATCCCATCTTCAGTACTAAAAAAAAAAAAAAAAATAGGTCCCTTCATCCCACACAGGAGCACTGCCTTGCACAAAGGTTGGGAACATTCCCCGCCTAGTTCCTCAGGATACAAGGGGGAGTTACAAAGCACAAAAAACAATTCCCTCTATGGTCATTTGTGTGAGTCACAGTAAAACATGAATAGAATTCTTATTTTTGTCTTTTTTTTTTTTTGGTACTTTGGATGAAACCCAGGGGCTTTCTACCTCTGGGCTACACTCCCAGACCTATTTTATATTTTATTTGGAAACAGGGTCTCACTAAGTTGCTGGGAGCCTCACAAAGTAGCTGAGGCTGGCTTCAAACCTGCCCTATCCTCCTGTGTCAGCCTCCCAAGTAGTGGGATTAAAAGTGTGTGACACCATGCCCGGCTTGTTTTTGTCTTTTATTTATTTATTTTTTTGTACTAAGGATTGAAGTCAGGGACATTCAACCTCCAAGTTATGCCCCTAGCCCTTCTTATTTTAAAACAAAATCTTGCTAGATTTTTGAGAGTCTTGCTAAATTGCTGAGGCTATTCTTAAACCTATAATCCTCCTGTCTCAGCCTCCCAAGTATTGGGATTACAGGTGTGCACCACCACACCCGGCAGAAATTGTTTTTAAGGCAAGATTTTGAGACACCAGTCATTGTGGCCAGCATATAGCAGGCACCTCATAATGGTTATTTTTCAAATTACATGTTGTAATAGATGGTTCAGAAAACAGGGCCACAATAAATAAGTGGATGAGCATCTTGACCACCTTGTTAAAGAGGAGCAGAGTGAGTGAAACTTTGGGGTCCTCTTGGCAGCATCTCATGCACCTTCAGAGAGATATGAAGCAGGAACAAACACCTTTCTACAGCATGTCTAGCCTGCCAGCCAGCAAGGTGGGCAACCTCTAAGCTGAGCAGGAGCCTGGCAGGGAGACCTTCCAGCTGTGGGAGGGGCCAGTGGTGACATGGCAGCTGGGGAGCCGCGCTACCCACCTGCTGCGATGGGTATTCCAACCATGTTATAGATGAGCGCCAGTACCAGGTTGACTCGGATCCTCCGGACAGTCCTCTTGGAAAGGTGAATGCTAGCCACCACATCCAGCAAGTCATTCTGCAGGGGAGGAGCATGCTGAGTAAGGGTCTGTCCCACCACCCTCGCCACCTCCTCCACCTGGACATAGCAAGCTCACTCTGATGAGGACCACGTCGGCTGCCTCGATGGCGACGTCTGTGCCAGTCCCGATGGCGATACCCACGTCAGCCTGGGCCAGGGCTGGGGAGTCGTTCACCCCATCTCCCACCATGGCCACTTTCTTCCCTTCATTCTGGAGCTCCTGGACCTTGGCCACCTTATGGGAAGGCAGCACCTCTGCAAAGACCTTGTTGATGCCAACCTACATGAGGAGGAGATCGAGAGCCAGTGTCAGCAAGAGGTATCAAACAGTAGCAGGAATCTGCACATCACCCCTGCCCCCACCCCCAACCCTTCAGGTCAGTCACATCACCCAACCAAGCCCTGCAGGCTCAAGGTCACAGGGCAAGCAGATCCCCAGGAACCCTCAACCTTGACGACTGCCTGTCCCAGCTTGGCCCAACTCTTCTCTGAACGCTACCCCAGATGTCGGTTAGAATGGCAACAATTTGGCTGTGTCATTCCTCCTGTGGATTCCACCCAGTGAGGAGTGTCTAAGCCCCTTAGATTTCTGCTTCCTGGCTGGCAGCTGGTGCTACACCCAAGAGTGCACCAGTCAGCAACCATGGCATCTACAAATCATTGCACCACTCTGCACCCCTGTGGGATGCAGAGGATGCCTGCTATGTCTCCTTCCTCTTCATCCCAGTTTCTCATTGGACTGAAACATCCCCTCCCTCCCCTGGGAAGCCACATCCAGCCCCTGCCAGGATGGGGGTAGCTCCCAAAGGGTCCCCTGCAGACTTCTGCTGGAGCACTGAGCACTCAGAGCTATACTGGGTCACTGGCCCAGCCTCTCTGCAGGACCATGAACCCCTGGAGAGAGGGCCACTCTTTTTCCTCTCTGTAGCCCCAGTGCCTGTCATAGCGTTTACGAAGTGTGTGCTGAATGGATAAACAAATTTTTAACCAGGAAGTGGAGGACACTTGGCAAGCCAGCATGCAACTTTGCACACATCTGAGAGGATTTTCAGGAACTCATACCAGAGCCTTTGCTGTGTGAGGGTCAGACACAAATTCAGCAGTGCTGTCTCGTGGCCCAAAATCAGAATTAAGGGCTGCTGGAGAACTGCCCAAGATCAGGCCATCATCTGGGGACACAAGTGAGCTGGGCCAACAACATATTCCCCTAACATAAAGGTTAGAGCATTTATATTTTAGCCCTTATACCACGATCTTCTTGAGAGATGGTCAGAGACATTGGAATTGCTTTATCCCTTTATCCATAATTGCTTTATGCATATAGGGAGAAAGAGCAAAACAAAACTGAGCACGGATGTACAGGTGCTTATTTTTTCTGTTTCTGTGAACTCATGCAGTTTTGTAAATTAATTAATTAATAATTTATTAATAATTTATGCATTTATTATTTAATAATTTATGTGCTTATTTATCTTAGTGCTTGAGATTTACCCAGGGGCTTTACTCTGAGCTATACCAGCCCTATTTTTAAAATTTTTTATTTGGAAAAATAAAAAATTTTTTATTTGGGTCTTGCTAAGTTGCTGAGGCTAGCTTGATCCTCCTGTCTTAGCCTTCCATATATTGAGATTACAGGCATGCACCACCACACCTGGCTCAGCTTGTAATTGTAAAGGAGAAGAACTGTAAAGGTCTCTGGCTGTACCTGGGTAGCAATGGCTCTGGCTGTCTTCCGGTTGTCCCCTGTGATCAGAACCACGTCCACACCCATGCTTTTCAGCGTGTGCACAGCTAGGGCGGCCTCTGACTTGACAGCATCTGCAATGGCGATCATCCCGCAGAGCACACCTGGAGCAGAACATCATGATCAGTGACAGTGGGGACTCCACGGTCCTCACGCAAGCAAGATTCTAGGACTGGCAATGGTTTTCATCATATAATGTTACCCACAAAAACAAAACATCAGTGCATATAGTATAATATGGCTAAGGTTCTGGTTTTTTTTTTAAATTGTACACATTTACAAATGCATACAGAAGTCTGGAAGGAATACCAAAATATTCACATAGTGTTTCGCTAAGGGTAGGGCTGCGAATGATTCTATTTTCTTCTTACAACTCTCTGAACTTTTCACATTTTTCTGCCAGGTGCATGCATCATTCCTTTGCAAAGTGTCCATCCCATATTAAAAACTCAATACATATTTGATATTAAAATATGAGAAATATCACAGATGTTACTATGATTACTTAGAGCAATGGACATCAAAACTCGAAAATCATTCCTTTTTTCCTACAAAATTTTCCAAAATAACTTTTGAGGTGAATCTTTAGATATAAAAGCAGGGGGTCCTGGGCTGAGGTGTGAATGGGAACAGACTGAGGGAGTCACAGCAGGGGCCACTCCTAGACTTGAGCTGAGGGAACTGAGGGCTTATGAGGATGTAGGAGCAGGGAAGAAAAGAAAAGAGAATAAGAGAGGAAGACACATCTGGCTGGAGGACTCAGAAGCCATCACCAAGTGGTACTTATTTGCATGTAGTTTTACTTCTATAGAAACTAACATGAAGAAAGTGAGGATCTGATCTCTCTGAGGCGGATAGCCCAAGGTATACTCTGAAAACTTGACATAGACAGAAGAAGCTCTCACACTGGTAAGTAAGAGCCAGAGTGGGAGGCCACAGGGCCTTGGTATTGCATGCATCCCAGAGAGACCTTTGAGCAACTCATTCCTGTTTTGTCTGAGACGGGAGGGAAAGAAATGACTTTGAACTCCAACTCAGAGAGAAGCAAAGATGATGGTGAATACGGTTTGGAACTGTAAGGAGGCTGATGAAAAAGCAGGCTGGCTCTGGGCTGTGACAGCGATAGTGGGGAGAAAGCGCCTCAGGCTGGGGAGGAAGTGATTCCTCTTGACAAGACAGCAAGATAACTTTGGGAAAGAGACTGAAGTTAACAGAAAGTAAGACTTATTTAAAAAAAGAGAAGCCAGGTATGGTGGCATGCACATGTAATCCCAGTATTTGGGAGGCTGAAACTGGAGGATTGCAGGTTTGCGGCCAGCCTCAACTACTTAGTGAGGCCCGCTGCAAATTAGTGAGATCTTGTTTCAAAATAAAGAATAAAAATAGGGCTGGGGGTGTAGCTCTGAGGCAGAATGTCCCTGGGTTCAACCCCCAGAGGAAAAAAAAGAAAGAGAGGAAAAGAGAGGAGGACAGAGAGATAAAAGAAAAAAAGGAGGCCTCTTTTTGCCTGAACAGAAGAGGCTTGGCAGGGAAGTACCATCGATAGCCACTAGGATGGCCGTCTGTCCCTTCATCTCATGATCTGTCATAGCACCGCTGATGTCGCTGGAAATGGTCAGGCCATTGCGCCTCATCCACTCACGGTTTCCAATCAGCACAGAGAAGGTCTGGGGTGCTGCATCTATTCAAAAAAGACCAGTTATTCCTAAATAGTCCAACTTCACAATGAACTAAACCCAGGGAATCCTTTTAGCAGCAGCAAAGTCTAACTGTTCTGAAAAACTATAACCTGGCAAGCACCTCCAGTAACACCGTCCTTAAAGGATCAGAGAAAAAGTACAAGCAACGTGAAGAATAAGTGAGGTAAATTAAAATGGAGCATTAATATTATATGCTATGTGTGAAAATGCTACAAATATATTAAACCTCATGTAATAACCTTATCTGCCTTCAGAGGTATCTGCTGTCTCTTTCTACAGGAATCGGAGGCAGCCAAGTATTTGCTCAGACCATAGCATGTGCCGACTAGACTCATTAGTGCTTGGTTTAGATGACTCAAGGGGAATCAACAAATAATCAGATACGTATTTCTACAATATATTTTAAAACTATGCCTCCAGCAAGGACAATCAGACCTTTCACCTGTCACCTTCTAACAACATCATCCAAATCAAGATTTTACTATCAACACACTTGAGAAAAAACACTAGACATGGTTTTGTGGAGTTTGGGATGTTTTCCACTTGCTCAGGGTGACAGTGCTGTCTTTAGACTAAAAAAGGCCACTTCAAGTAATGTCCCTTCTTGGCTTAGGCAGACCATTTCTCTCTGTTTCTCTGACTTTCTTTCAGCTCTGCAAATACTGCACACCCCACTGGTTCACCCATGGGGGAAGGAAGCAGGAAAAACAAAAGCAGGTCTCATCTGTCCACCTTGTAACTTATAAGAAGCAAGATTGATTTGGACTAAGAAAGAGGAGACTCAAGATTATAGACCAGTGAAACAATCCCCCGTGAATCTAAGGACCAGAACATCAAAATGTAGGTGCATCAAGCATGCAGCAGGGATAGCAGCTTCTCTGGGGCAGGTGTGGGTGCCTAGCCATGAGCTGCCTGGCTCCCCAGCAGGGGAAATCCCTGCAGGCAGGCCAGGCACAAGGGTCTCTCTCTGTGATTTAGCTTGTTTTCATTTGATCCAGCATGGCCAGCTATAGACAGACCCAGCAGCAGAGTCAGAGGTCAGGGATAACTCTTCCTGCAGGAAGGCCACCAACCTCCCTCAGGTTCCTGGGCACTCACTCAGCGGACGCTCGCCCTGGGCCAGGATGCCTTCCACGTTGCTGACTTTGCAGCCAATTCCACAGCCTGGCACTGCCTGGAAGTCTGTGCAGTATCCCAAGGTCTCTGTTCCAAGCTCCTGTGAGAGACCAGGACAGAGAGAGGTGCAGGAGACAGGCCAGGGTGAGGGTGGGGAGAGGAACGGGGTGAAGGGGAGAGGGTGGAAGACGAGTTAGAAATGGATAATCAACTTGGCAATTACTTTTCTCTCCTCTATTGGACATTAGTTATTCAACTGAACAAGATTAAACTGCCTTTTCCCTCCCTAGGCAGATGTGGTGGACAGGCTGCAAAACAGAAAGAGGTAAATCAGATGCCTCAAATGAAAGCAAAGTATTTCTATGTTGCAAATAATTTCACAAGAATGATGGAGTGAGTAAGTGGTGGGTAACAACACTGTTCTGAGGCTCTCAAGGAAACTCCCCGCATGGTGTGCCAGGCCCTGAAGAGGAGGCTGTGAGGTGGCCAGGGAAGGGTGTGGGCCCAAAGCAAGCAAAGGAGGCCAAGGGCACGGCCTTCCTCCTGAGCACCACCTGAGGGGCAGCTGTGAACAGCAAAGCCGAGCCTGCATGCAGAACGCAGTGTGAGTGAGGCTTCTGGAAGCTCCCTGTCTAGGAAGCGCTGTCAGCTTTTCTTCAAGGCATCCATACCACCCACCCCTGGTAACAGAATTTGCTCAGGCTGTTTAACGGTACAATATTCTGGCACATTCTATTGCCTCTGTATGCAACTAAAAACAGAAAACAGAACCTTTCCTAAAGAGAGAAAGAAGTAGTGCAACGCTTCTCCATGAGCTGTGCGGAGAATCCTTGGTCCATGTGGAGCACCTCTGTGGCCTCCCTCCCCTCTCCCACCTCAATACCTTCATTTCATGTTTGTGTCCCAATGCATCAAGCCTCACACCCAACCTTTCCCCAGCCTCAGAGTATAACTCCCAGAGGGCAGCGGTCACATCTTGCTCCTTTAGAACTGAGCCCAGTGACAAGCGGATGCTCAGTAAATGAGCGCGACTGTGAATCCCTCTGCAGTGAGCAGAGCTGTGACTGCCCGCCTGCGAGCATGGATCTCAGAAGACCTCGCTCAACAGCTGGGAGAGGTGCGTGGTAAGGAGGGGAACGAGGCTGGGAGGTAGGGTAGAGCCATACCGTGGTCCACGTACCTCTTTACAGTATTTGGTGACTGCCACGCCCAAGGGGTGCTCGCTGCTGGCCTCTGCAGTGCCCACTACAGCCAGAACCTTCCTGAGGGGCAGCGCAGCCATGTCCACCAGCAGCAGGACCCGCATGACTCTGGGGACTCCATGGGTAATGGTGCCAGTTTTGTCAAACATCACAGTCTTTATCTGCCAGAAATGACCACATCTCAGTGAAACCACACCGATAGGAGAAGCTTTCCCAGTGCACAGTCTGAGGGCAGAGCATGGCCAAACTGACCTTGGGCAGGTCAGCACTCATTCATGACTTCCTAACCTGATTCTCTGTAGGCAACCCCGGGCTCAACAACTACTACTGCAAAGAAAGCGAAGCCATCGGCCAAGTCAAAATGTCTACGCTGCAGCTCACCCCTGGTCTGGCCGAGCCTAACACCCACAGCTGTGCAGGATACATATGGTCTCTGGGGCTTATTCTCTTGTCAGCTCAGGAACCAGGCCCAGCGGTTCCCCTGTGTCCTGTCCACTGCAGTCTCCTAAGCCCAGCCACTGTTTTCTCTTGCCTGCCTAAATGCAAGAGTCTGCCTATAATAAATACTGAAAGGATAGTACTATGGCTTCAACAAGTAACCACAGAGCCACCTGTAAACACACCCCACTTTGCCCCAGTTGCCACGTATCTAGCCTCAGTCTGCAGCAGCTGCTCTGGGTAGAGCCCAAGCCCCACCTCCCAGAGTCCAGTCCGTGGACTGGCATTTCCACAACGCTGAGCCAGCAGGATGCTCCTTCAGGCTGTCCCCACAGCTGAGTCCTCCCTGGCTAGCAAGATGTCCCTCTGGGATTCCAAGGCTGAGTGGTGGCTTCTCCCTTCAATGTTATCAAGTGATCTCCTCCACAATTCCTGCCTCCTGCAGTCCATCCTTCACTCTGTGGCCAGAAGGACCTTCCCAACATGAAAATCAGTGGCCCAGAGGTGGGTTTGGCCCCTCCCTGGCTCCCACTGTTCTCAGGGCAGAGCTCAGAATCCCCTACCAAATCTTCCAGGCCACCGTAATCTGGCCGCCTCAACTGTCTCATCTACACACACATTCATGTTCTCATGCGCTCTGTCTCTCTGGTTTTAGTCTAGCTGCTCACGTATTTATTCAGTAAATATCCTATGTATGTGTTCAGTGTGTCGGGTCCTGAGCTGGAAACTGAGAACACAAAGGTGAAAGTTCAGTCGCTGGTCGCTGGTCTCAAAGAGCTTGTGATAGGGCAGCGCGGCCTCCTGGGTCCTGTCCACTTGCTGTTTCCACTGAGACTCTCGCTCAACTATGAGGCCTCAGATTCACCCTCACTGACCATGGTACCACCTGCTCACCCTAGAGCAAGGCGGCCCTGTCACTGTGTCCTCAGGACATCTCACTCGTAACACTCGGCATGTGTTATCTACTTATTTGGTGTCTGTCCTTACCACTACACTGTAATAAGCTCCTGGGAAGCTGGGGATCTGGTGCACTGCCAGAACCCAACACAGAGCCCATATGCAGTAAGTGATCAATAAACACTGGCTAAATAAATGGGGGCGTGGAAGGTCAGGGCTGGCATGCTGGGCAAAAGGAAAATTCTTCATAGGCATTGCCACTCACTGTCTGCCCTGGGGTCACAGGACCCTGTGAGCTGGGGTGTTCTCCTGGAGCCTCACCACTGGGATGATCCTCGCTCGGAGACTTGAGGGCTGCAGGCCTGGAAGCTCCCTCTAAGACAGGTTCCTCAACTGTAAAATGGGACTACCCAGCGCCTACCTCAGAGCCATGCGTGACATGGAGTCAGTGTATGCTCACAAGGCATTTAAGTATTGTTACCAGCGGCCACTTCTGCTACTATTATGTTATTTCCAGTTCTAGCTTCCTATCCTACTTATTGTCACAGCCTTTAAGTTGCTCTCAGGCTTTTGCTTAATATGAAATTGTAAATGGATACTACTTTTATTAGGATCTCTTTATTTTTATGAGCCCAGCCGGGCCCCCAGTGGAGGGGCAGGGAGAGCCTACCTTGTGCGCCATCTCCAGAGGCTTGCCTCCCTTGATAAGGATGCCGTGCTGGGCGGCCACTCCGGTGCCCACCATGACTGCGGTGGGCGTGGCCAGCCCCAGGGAGCAGGGGCAGGCGATGCAGAGCACGGTGATGGAGGTCTGGAAGGCGAACCGGATGATCACCTCTGTCTGTGAGATGTGCTTGCTGGGGTTCTGGAGAGGAAAGAGGCCAAGCCGTGGAAAGTTCAGCAAGGAGTTGCCTCTGGGGATCCACACCACCTAAGAATGTCTTGGTGGGGCGCTGGGTCTACCCAGTGAGCTGCCCTCGGTGAGCTGGGTCTGGGAAGCAGGACCCTGTCTATGTGTTCTGTGGATTCTGTGCTGCCTGGCTATTAATGCTCGCATCTGGTGCCACAGCCCAGCTCCCAGCTCTATCCCACACACTTCTGTCCCTCCAGGAGGTGGGGGCACTGAAGCAGAGTCCAAATCCCTGATGGGGCCACACTGCGGACTCAGTAGGCAGACCTCATGGTTCACATTCTGGCTCTGACACTAACTTTGTCTCTCTGGTGCCTCAGTTTCCCTACATACAAAATGGAGATAAAAACGCTCAGCTCACAGGTTGTTTCAAGGATTGAAAATATACATCTAAACACAAATATCTGCATATACGTAGTACAACACTAGCCTAAGAAATCATAACTGTTATGTTATCAGTATTATTATGAAGACTTTAAAATGACAGGTCTCCAAAGAATCTTTCCTAAGATGATAAGCACACAAATGGGAAAATATATAGGGATATTTATCACTGTACTTTTTTTTTTAATGGCAAAAAGGCAAAACAACCAATGGGGGATTAGTTAACTGCTGACATTACGGAATATTAGTAAATTGCTAGAATTGTTGCTATGAAAGGATATTAGTAACAGCAGAATTTTAAAAAGCAAATATAAAAAGATAAGCCCTATACTTTTATTTGTGCAAAGTTCTCTACCTATATCTGCCTTTCAATAATATTGGAAAGATGTTTACCAAAGGGCAAAAAATTTACTTCTAGGTACAGGATTTGAGGCCAAATGGGGATTTCTGGCTCCAAATGGGATTGGAATTTCTTGTCCATATTTTTCACTAGTGTTTCCTTTGTTACCCAAAAACAAACAAAATATGAGTCTGCTTTGTAGTTGGCATTATTATTTACACTCTGAGATCTTGAATTAGCTGTTTTTTAAAAATGGCTGACAGCTATAAGATAGCTAAGAGTTACAATATTTACTTAACTATAACAAAATATAAAGCCCGTTTTCTTTCTTTCTTTCTTTCTTTCTTTCTTTCTTTCTTTCTTTCTTTCTTTCTTTCTTTCTTTCTTTTTTTTTTTGGTGGTACTGGGGATGGAACCCAGAGGCTTTCTACCTCCGGGCTATACTCCCAGACCTATTTTTTATATTTTATTTGGAAACAGGGTCTCACTAAGTTGCTGAGAGCCTCACTAAGTAGCTGAGGCTGGCTTTGAACCTTCGTGATCCTCTTGTCTCAGCCTCCCAAGCGCGGGGATTACAAGCGTGCGCCACCACGCCCGGCTCATAATGCCCGTTTTCTAAATCAAAGGTACAGATAACAATCTCTACTTTCCACCTACATTTTATTCTTTGGTTTTGAAAGGTAGGATTCTGTACTTTATCAGGGTCATTTAACTTTTAATGGCAACAGGTATAATTTAGGTACAGGGACACACTAAGATATGATGTAATTTTTAGAGATAAAGATGATGTGATATTTTTTGAAAATCCAGTTAATTTTTATCAAAATAACACCTGGCATTCTGGTGACATTGGTTGGACTCCTGGAAGTGCACCTGAACCCTTCCCTACAAATAATGATTGTACAGCAGAGGGAAGAGAGTATCTTAAAGGAACATGCAGTACCTCATATGCCAGCATCCTCCCTGATTTTGCAGATAAAAACAAAAGAAGCCAAAGTAAGGTGGAAAAGCATGGAACAGCAGAAAGCCACACATTCCAACTTGTTTAGGACTGAGTCCTCCCCCAGCCACATGCCAATAAGCTGTTTTCCAAAAAAAGCAGAAATTTTAGGCAGTTGGGTACCTAAATAGCCACTGGCAAATTCTAGGCATACATTCACTGGTCTTTCTTTCTTTCTTTCTTCCTTCCTTCCTTTCTTCCTTCCTTCCTTCCTTTCTTTCTTCTCTTTCTTCTCTCTCTTTCTTTTTAGTGGTGTTAGGGATTGAACCCAGGGGCATTCTATCTTCAAGCTATACCCCAGCCCTTTTTAATTTTTTTTGTTTTTAAACAGGGTTTCACTATGTTGTTAAAGCTGTCCTCAAAACTGCAGCCCTCCTGTGTCAGCCTCCCAAGTGCTGGGATCACAGGCATGTGACACCACGCCCAGCTCACAGGTTACTCTTAAAAGCACCAAGGTCTCCTCAGCAATGTTTTCCTTGGGCATTTTTCAATTTAAGAGAGAAAATTAGAGGGAGAAAATGATGTCTTAGTAAATGGCATGTACCTAAGAATATATGATATACTTTCAATTATGGGTAGAATTTTTTTAAAAATAAAAAAATCCACTCCATATTTGTAGTTTCTTCTCTTATGGCTTTGAGGTAAAATCAGCATTAGACTGGGCTAGGTAAGAGACAAGGAAAAACACTGTTCCACTCTTTGGGCTGTATGTGGGTCATAAGGTTCTTATGTTTATCAAGCTTTCCCAGTCCCAGCTCTGCTGACATCTTTGTTGCAGAGGTCTGCCCTGACTCCTTAGCACCCTCCTGCCCTTTACGTACTAGATGCAAGTCCCATTCACCTCATTCATGAAAACCAAGAAAGGTGTTCAGATATTGTGAAACATCCCTCAGAACCACTGAGATATGGTTTTTGATTCTCAGGCAAGTAAGTTTTGCAAGGGGTAGAATGTATTTTCCAATGAGTCCCCCCCCCCTTTTTGGAAGTCTGATAGAAAAACATTATTCCTCCTTTTTTTTTTTTTTTTTTTTTTTTTTTTGCAGATCTGGGGATGGAACCCAGGTGCATTCTACCTCTGAGCTACAATCCCTGCCCTATTTTTTATTCTTTATTTTGAAACAGGGTCTCACTGAGTTGCAGAGGGCCTCACTAAGTAGCTGAGGCTATCCACGAACCACGATCCCCCAGTCTCAGCCTCCCAAATGCTGGGATTACAAGCGTGCAGTGCGCCACCATGCCCGGCTACATTATTACTTTTGGATATGGGGAATTGAACTTAGGGGAGTTCTACCTTTTAGACACACCCCCAGCCAGATTTTTTTTTTTTTATTTGAAACAAGGTCTTACTAGGTTGCTGAGTCTCACTATGTTGTCGAGGCTGTCCTCAAACCCAGATACTCCTATCTCAGCCTCTCGGGTGCTGGGGTTACAAGTGTGTACCATCATTCCCAGCTATGAAAAATTATTTCTTAAGGCAGTGTTCTTCATCACTTTTAAAATTAAAAATATATATCCCATTGCCTTACATACAATGTTAAGCAAATATTTATTATTAAAAAGCTCTTCTTAGCGCCAGGCGTGGTGGCACACACTTGTAATCCCCGCGCTTGGGAGGCAGAGACAGGAGGATCGTGCAGCTTCTAAGCCAGCTGTGCTGGCTTAAGAGACCCTGTTTCAAATTAAAAAAATATAAAAAAATAGGACTGGGAGTGTAGCCCGGAGGTAGAAGGGCTTCCAGGAACTGCAGTTCCACCAAAAAAAAAAAAAAAAAAAAAAAAAAAAAAAAAAAAAAAGCTCTGCTTAGCCTTTAAAAAACACTGCAAAGTATTATTGCTTTGGAAGGTGGGAATCTGAAAATAGTTTCAGAGGATATAAATGGCAAAAAAATTCTTTTTTCTTAAAATCTATTAAGTAATATTATCAAGACATCAACTCTGTGAAGTGACTTATGATGTATGTCTCATACTCTCAGAATTGGATGATACTGCATATTAGAAATGCTTTAAACATTACAACTGAGAGCCGACTGGTGATATCTGAGAAATTAACAGAGTAGACAGCAAAGGCTGTCTTTCGCCTCTGTAATAAAACCTGCAGAAGCAGAGGCTTATCTGTCTCACCCTAACCTAGATTCCTTAGTTAGTAAGTGAAGGAAGAAAATAAAATGAAATGAATAAATACAGCTCGGCGAATCTAAGACACAGAAGAACAGAAATATGGAAGGAGATTATTTAAAACACAACAATCATGCTGCCCAAGGCATTCAACTTACGGGAAAGTATTTCTGAACAACACCAAAATCGATAAAACCGATTACAATCCATACCACCAACGTCAAAGTTGAAATGATGATGATAAATGGGACAAAATATCCACTAAACCGGTCGGCCAGTTGCTGAATGGGTGCCTATAGAAATAAAACAAAGAGCAGGGGAAATCACAACCTCTAAGGACAAAGCACCACAAACATGGGTAATGATCTGATCTAGCTCCCTAATCGCCTACCATTGCTAATCGGTCACCATTCCATAATTAACTGCTGATTCTATAGACCTCTGTCTGGAGGTAATTTCTAAAATGAGGGAGCTGAAGTTATGCCGCGTTCTCAGTATTTTCATTACCTTCGACATCTGAGCCTCTTCCACCAATTTCACAATCTGGGCTAAAGTGGTGTCACTGCCCACGTGGGTGGCCCTAATGAGCACGGAGCCATGTGCGTTTATAGACCCAGCAATCACCACACTCCCAGGTTTTTTAGTGACAGGCATGGCTTCTCCTAGAGGTGGAGAAGAGACAACTGTCACTGTCTCAGCCCCATGCCACGCCACGTGGCCTGACAACTGCCGTGATAACTGTGGAGGGAACAAGAAACCCGTCACCTGACCTGTGATGAGGGACTCGTCAGCCATTGTATTGCCTTCTAGGACTTTCCCATCCACCGGGAATTTTCCTCCAGGAACGACCTTGATTATATCACCCCGCTGCACCAGCTCCATGGGCACTTGCTCCTCTCTGTAACAAATGCCACCCAGGTCACACACAGCTGCTCGCAGCAGCACCCCCTCTTGGTCTGTTATTAGGCCACATTTAAGACCCATTGCGGGAAAGTCACTTTATACAGCCTGCCCTCTGCACCAGCATGTTCTGCACCCATAGACTCAACCAACTTTGCATAAAAAATATTCAGGAAAAATAAAATTTTTTTCCTGTCATCATTCCCTAAACCATACAGTACAACAACTATTTATACAGCATTGACCTTATTTTGGGTATCATAAGTAATCTAGAGATGAGGTTTAAGGGAAGACACAAGTAAGAGACAAATATTGCTTTGTCCCACATAAACAGCTTGGCCATCAGCAGACCTGGGTATCTGCGGGGGTTCTGGACCCAATCCCCACAGACACCAAGGGACAACTATACTTGTTCTACAATGAGAAACAGATGGGGGCTATACTTGCTCTACACTGAGCTCGAGGAGTGTGGGGCAGACCCTGAGTCTCACTGCCATGTTGCAGGGCCAGGCCTTTCTCCTCAGACAACAGGAGTCACTGAAGGACTGTGTGCTAGAGTAACAGCATCAGGTCACGCCTCAGAAGATCACTGCATGAAGGTGATGGGCTGGGAGAGGGGACTGCTGCAGAGCTTGGGGGGTGACCTGGACATGTGTGGTGGCAGTATGGGGACTGTGATGATGGCCCTGGAGATGGAGGAGTGAGGAGCAAGAGGCCTCAAGCACAGAAGGAGGAAGAAAGGGCTCTGTATGGAGGCCGGGCTCTGCCCGGGGGCGGTGTGGGCACTGGGAATAGGAAGCTCTGGAGGGCAGCAGAGAGAAGGACAGAGAGGCTGGGCTGGCAGCCTAGTGAGTCACACAAGAGAAAGCTCCACCCAGCAGGAGGTCCTGGGTCTGTGGTAGGTTTGAGGATGAGTTCCACATGGACCAGGAAGATGACCTTTCCCAGGAGTGTGTAACACAGTTAAGAGGGTGAGGAGGGTGAAGAAGGCCCACAAAGGAGACTGAGCAACAGCAGCAGCAAAGAAGACACTAAGAAGGTGCCAGATAGTCATACATGTAAAGGATCCCTCAAAGACTTGGAGTAGAGAAAGGACAGGTGTCCCTGGCAGAGGGATGAAGGAAAGGAGAGGCCAGGGTCTCACTGAAAGGAGCCAGCTGATGCAGGAGACTGGGGGCCTTCAGGAGGCACCAAGAACCTGTCCGCACAGGCTGAGGCCCAGAGACAGGAGGGCCCTGAGGAGACACAGGGTGCTGGGGACCTGGCACCCAGCATACCTTGTACTACAGCAGTCAGTTCCTCAGGAGGGGCCTGCACTGTCTCAGTACAGGTGGCAGAGGGAGCAGCTGAGGGGTGGTCAATCCTACCCTCCCAGACCATGCTACAGCAGTGTTAGTGGGCATTCGTGGAGGACGTGGCCCATCTTAGACAAAGCCAGAATTCATCTAGTCTTTTGGCTGCCACCTTAAAAAATAACTCCACTCCACTGTGATGGTAGTTATTAGGCACACAGTATGCCCACAGCCAAAAAGTGAATTACCATCCTCAGAGCAGAACCAAGCTTTCAGCAAGAGTAGCCCACATTCCTTCAGTGTCTCAGCTGGCTTGTACCTCCAGGCAAAGATGTCCATATTCCCAGATCACTAAAGCAAGCACTAAAGCACTAAAGCCCCAAGCACTAAAGCAGATCCCACTGGAAGTACTTCAAGCACAAAGCAGAGGCTAGCAGAGTGGGTGGGGGCAAGGCGAGCTGAAAGAAAGGCAGCTATGGCAGCTTTGCTCCCCCCAGACATTTTCACTTCTCAAAACTTTCATGTTGTTACTTTATAAGAAAAAAGAAAGAAGCCAAGGTGCATGGACAACAGAGCTA
Organism: Muscardinus avellanarius; assembly: GCF_963383645.1. Classification (NCBI taxonomy): domain Eukaryota; kingdom Metazoa; phylum Chordata; class Mammalia; order Rodentia; family Gliridae; genus Muscardinus; species Muscardinus avellanarius. Next base: position 139,003,756 of record NC_137787.1, on the reverse strand, counting down.
CCATGGTGGCCAAGCGTGTGTAGGAGCACAGAAGTGTCAAATGCTCATCATATAGGATGCCCCCGACTGGGACACAGTAGCATGGGGGCCCACAGGGTGGCTCCGTGCCTCCGGGGGCTTGATCTTGGCGCTGCCACGCATCTGCCATGGATTCTGGGCAACCTATTTTATCTCGAAGCTTTACCTTCTTCCTGTTGAAAATGAGGATCGTAACTATACCCACCTCATGAGAGGGCCATGGGGATCATGTTAGATAATTTGTGTTAAGAATGTAATTAGTTGCCAGGCGTGGTGGTGCACACTTGTAATCCCAGCATTGGGAGGCTGAGACTGGAGGATCGCAGTTCGCGGACAGCCTTAGTGAGGCCCTCCGCAACTCAGTGAGACCCTGTTTCAAAATAAAGAATAAAAATTGGGCAGGGGGTGTGGCTCGGAGGTCATATGCCTCTGGGTTCCATCCCCAGACCTAAAAAAAAAAAAAAAAAAAAAAGAATGTAATTGGTGCTGAGTAGTACACTTGGTACACAGTGTGTACCAAATCTCAGCTATCACTACATAATTATGATGATTAGTTAAAAGCCAACCTCCAGGGCTGAGGTGTGGCTCAGTGGTAGAGCATGTGCTTAGAGTGTGCTTAGCATGTTCTAGGTCATGGGTTCAATCCCTAGCAGCCACCATCCTCCAAATGAAGGCCATCTTCTAGAACAAAGCTAGTGCTGCAGGGCTTCAGTCCTGGGCACCTCCCTGACTTCTCACTTATCAGTTCCTCTGTCCCAAAGGCTCACTGATGGCCCCTCTGCACCAATCCAGAAAAACCCATGAAGTGGCAAGGGTGGCAAGGGTCTCAGCCCTCACTGGGGACAGTGGGATGAGTGGGAAGTGCTTGGTGGGCAAGGGCTATGGAGGCTTGTCTCCTTTAATAGTTTTAATAAGAAACAGTACGGCATGTGTCATCCTGAGTGCTAAGGACCAGCAAAGATAGAGACACTGTAGACCACAGAGAAAGTTGGTAGGGAGTCCCGAGGAGATGCCCCTCTGCCATGGGTGCCATGGAGAAGCCTGGCTGTGCAGGGTTAAGGACAGGGAAGCGACCCCCCCGCCCCCAGACATCCAGTGTTTTCAGCAGTCAGAAGTGAGATCACTAAAGGTAAGCATGAGGGCAAGAGAGACTTCAGGACTGTAGAATGCCTGGAACAACCACTGCCCAAAATACATAAAAAGGGTAATCGAGGAAACATGGAGGCATTAATTTGTAAAAATTTCCATGTTATTAAATATGTTTTAGGAGTTTGTGTGCAAAAGAGATTCTGCAACCAACAGACAAGGTTATATTTTAATTCTACTATTTAATTCTGGTGTGACCTTGAGCTAGTTTTTTAGCCTGAGTCTCAATTTCTTCATCTTTAAAATAAATAAATAAAATATGAAGTAAAATAACATAAAGACAAACATAGAGTTTGTTTTCTTGAGGGGGTGGGTTTGGATTAAATACAAAGAGGTCAAAATAATGTCTGGCATACAATAGATGCAGCCTAAGTTTCCAGCCATAATGATGATAATTATTTTCAATATCAGGCAACCTTATAAGAAAGATAAACACTACTCCTATTTTATTCTTTAGCAAGATGAAGCCCTTCTTCTCTGCCTCCCTGAATTCTCCAGATCTTGCAAAAAAGGCCCAGTTCAATTCTCTGTGAAGTCTTCCTTGACTACTATTAACCTTCCTCGTCTAACTCAGAATCTGTACCTCTGATGTGCTATTTAGTACACACACACTGCCTCCAACTCTGTTCGTTCTTTAAATGCCTTGTTTACATAACAGCTTGAGCATGTCTTTGCCCATCCTCTGGAGCTTAGCACAATACTGCTACAGATGGGTGATAGAAGCTGATCTCGACCTCTACTGAGGACCATAACCCACCTGATGATTAAGTTGTCCTCACCAAGGGTCACCACTGTGGCTTCTGTGGCTTGGAGAGACATGAGTTTGGCCAGGGCTTCTGAAGTTTTGCTCTAGGAAATAACCAGAATATAAAATGAGGGCTATGGTAAATGGGCTGTAGAACCCAGTTACACTCTTAAGCCCATGTGAGAGACAACTGGTATGAAAGGCCCTGTAGAAAGGCTGCTAGAGAGCAGCATTTACTGTACACAGCCATACTGTACCAGCTCTTCAGGGAAAGGCCTAACTCAGGCAGCCATGCCTACCACCACCACACTGGGTGTGTAATCGCTGTGCCCCTGATGTTGTTCTAGGAATTCTACTTCAGACTAAAGCAATACCAATCTACCTAATGCCCATGTTCTTTCAGGTTTAATCTAATTTCTTTTTTAGCCTGAGCCCCACTGTTTCTTTCTTTCTGTCTGTTTGTCTTTCGATATAGGATCTGTTACAATGCTGGGTCCAGTGCAGGATGTAAAAAATGACATGACCCTGTGGTGGAAGCATTGATTTCACCACTAATAAACTCTATGCTCAGGCACTAAGGGACCTTACGAGGCCTGACCTGAAGGTCAGGATTCTTTCCATTGCACAATACACCTGAACAAAGGTTTTAATAATTAACCAGATTAGCTGGGATTTCACAAGTAGCAACCAATTTGGAGATTAGTGACTGCAGCAACCTAGTTATATGGAGGTTTCAGATTTCTTTAAGTCTTTCCCTATTCTGTGTAATTAGTAATTCTCAACACAGTGTTCAGATGGATTGAGATTTCTTAACCTGAAGCTGTAGCTAGCTACCTTTGCCACATGCTCCAGCCACCGCCCTAGGGCAATGAACACAAAGAGCATGGGGGGCGTGTCGAAGAATGTCACGGGGCTCTTCTCAGCCTTCTCAGCAATGGCAACCACCAGGATGACCAGGGAGTAGACGTAGGCGATGCTCGTGGCCAGAACAATGAGCACGTCCATATTGGCTGACTTGTGTCTCAGAGATTTGTATGCCTGGACGTAGAAGTACCATCCACCAAAGAACTGCAAGACAAGGAGACAGAAGGCTGCCAACATGTGGGCAGAAAGTTCAGTGAAACTGTAGGTCTGTAGGTCTGTAGATCCCCTGAGACAGAAAATTCACCAGGCATACACACAAACTGACATTGCTTTTTCCTCGGTGACATATTTATGAAATATACTTTCTGACTCAGAGGACTACAGACTACCAAAATGGATGATCAAGGCAAGTGAGACCTTTAAAACCAAGAGAACACAAGTAAATATAAATGTCCATCAACAGGAGGATGGTAAATATGTATAAAAAATTATAGTTCATTTACACTGTAGACAGTCTCTAAAGAAAAAGATAAACCACTGGCATGAAAGATGGCCATGATTCCTACTTAAGTGAAAGTGCTAAGTTTCCCAGCAAATTCAAAAAATGTAATAACAATTCCCTGCATCTTCTCAAATCACAATGGAATGAAAGTAGAAATCAACAGGAAGAACAGAAAAAATTACATAAATACACAGGGACAGAATGATACACTCTTGCATGAGGACTAGATCAGAGAAGAAATAGGGGGAAATAAAAAGATGCCTAGAATTAAAGGAAAATAGAGATGCAACATACCAAAATATAGGGACATTCTGAAGGAGGTCCTAAGAGGAAATTAATAGCACTGAGTACCCACATAAGAAAAACAGAAAGTTGCCAAATAAAAATCCTAATGACACACCTCAAGGATCTAGAAAAACAGGAACAGTCTAATTCCAAAGCCAGTAGAAGGCAGATAATTCAAATTGGAGCAGAAATCAATGAAATACTGAACAAAAAATAATACAAAGAATCAACAAAACCAAAAGCTGGTTCTTTGAAAATACTAACAAGATTGACAAACCCTTAGCCAACCTAACTAAAAGAGAATCAACCCAAATTATTAATAATAGAAATAAAAAAGGAGACATCACCACTGACAGTGGGGAAATCCAGAGGATCATCAGAAACTATTTTGAAAATTTATATTCCAATAAACTGGAAAACATGAAAGAATTGACAGATTTGTAGATACATACAACCTACCTAAATTGAACCAAGGAGATATAGAAAACCTAAACCCATCAACAGCAGCAAAGAAATAGAAATAGCAATAAAAAGCCTTCCATCAAAGGAAATCCCAGGTCCAGACAGAGTCCTTGCTGAATTCTACAAAACCTTTACAGAAGAACTAGATTCAATACTTCACAAGTTATTCTGTGAAATTGAAAGAGATGGAATTCTTCCAAACTCCTATGAGGCCAGTATCATCTTAATACCAAAACCAAATAAAGATCCCCTGAAAAAAGAAAATTACAGGCCAATATCATTGATGAACAGAGATGCAAAAATTCTAAATAAAATGCTAGCCATGTACATTCAAAACCACATAAAAAAATTGTATACCATGACCAACTTGGTTTTATTTTAGGAATACAAGGCTGGTTCAACATATGCAAATCAATACATGTTATTCACAACATAAATTGAACTAAGGACAAAAATCACATAATCATCTCAATAGATGCTAAAAAGTATTTGACAAAATATAACACCCATTCATGTTAAAAATACTGAAAAAATTCAGAATAGAAGGAACATACCTCAACATCGTTAAGGCAATATACATTAAACCCAAAGTCAACATCATACTGAAGGGGAAAAACTGAAAATTCCCTTTCAAATCAGGAACAAGAAAAAAATGTCCACTATCACCACTTCTTTCAATATAGTCCTTGAGACTCTTGCCAGAGCAATACGACAAGAGAAGGATATCAAAGGAATTGAAATAGAAAAAGAATTAAAATTATCTCTATTTGCAGATGACATGATCCTCTATTTAGAAGACCAAAAAACTCAGCCAACACTAAAGAAAGAAATTGAAGAAGATCTTAAAAGATAGAAAAATCCCCCTTGCTCTTGAATAGGCAGAATAAATATTATCAAAATGGTCATTCTACCAAAGTTATCTATAGATTCAATGCAATCCCTATCAAAATACCAATGTCATTCTTCATAGACGTAGAAAAGCAGTCATAAATTTCATATGGAGAAACAAAAGACCCAGAACAGCCAAAGCAATTTTTCAGCAATAAGGACCATGCAGGAGGCATCACAATTCCTGATTTCAAATTATACTACAGAGCCATAGTAATAAAAACAGCATGCTATCGGCACAAAAATAGACATATAGACCAATGAAACAGAATAGAAGATACAGAAACAAATCCACACACTTATAGCCAATTGATTTTTGACAAAGGTGCCAAACACATACATTGGAGAAAGACAGCCTTTTCAACAAGTGGTATTGGGAAAACTAGTTATCCAGTTGTAGAAAAATGGAACTAAATCCTTACCTCTCACCCTGCATAGGAGTCAACTTGAGATGAATCAAAGACCTGGAAATCAGACCAGAGACTTTGAAGCTACTGGAGGAAGGCATAAATCCAACACTCCAACATAGGCACAAGTAGAAACTTCCTCAACAAACCCCATAGCTCAGGAAATTAAAAAAGAATTAATAAATGGATGACACTAAACTAAAAAGTTTCTGCTCATCAAAGGAAATCATCAAGAGTCTAAAGAGAAAGTCTACAGAATGTGAGAAGATCTTTTCTAGCTATCCCTCTGAGAGAGGACTAATATCTAAAATATACAAAGAATTTAAAAGATTTTACTCTAAAAAAAAAAAAAATCAAGAAATGGGCAACTGAAGCCAGGTGTGGTGGCACACGCTTGTAATCCCAGCATTTGGGAAGCTGACACAGGAGGATCATGATTCGCAGATAGCCTCAGCTACTACTTAGTGAGGCCTTTTGCAACTCAGTGAGACCCTGTTTCAAAATAAAGAATAAAAAATAGGGCCGGGGGTGTAGCTCAGAGGTAGAATACCCCTGGGTTTCATCCCCAGTACCACAAAAAAAAAAAGAAAAGAAAAAGAAATGGGCAATTGAACTAAATACACTTCATAAAAGAAGAGATACAAATGGTTAATAAGTGAAAAAGCCAGGCATGGTAGCACAGGCTTATAATCCCAACGTTCAGGAGGCTGAGACCGGAGGATCGCAGTTTGCAGACAGCCTCGGCTATTTAGTGAGGCCCTCTGCATCTCAGTGAGACCCGGTTTCAAAATAAAGAATTAAAAAAAATAGGGCAGGGGGTGTAGCTCGGAGGTTGAATGCCCCCGGGGTTCCATCCCCAGACTCCCCCCCACCACACACAAAAAAAAGTGAAAAAATGTTCAACATCATTAATAAGCAGAAAGATGTAAATCAAAACTGCATTGAGATTGCATCTAACCCCAATCAGAATGACAATCATCAAGAAGTCAAAAGATAATAAATGTTGGCAAGGATATGGGGAAATTGGAACTCTTCTACACTGTGGGTAGGAATGCAAATTAGTTCAGCCACTATGGAGATGAATGTGGAGATTCCTCAGAAAACTGAGAATGGATCTACCATATGATCTGGCTATACTATCTTTCCAAAGGGGCCGAAATCAGAGAACTACAGTAATGCATGCATACCCATGTTCATAGCAGCACAACTGACAATAGCCAAATTATGCAACCAACCTAGATGTCCATCAACAGATAAATGAATTATAAAATTATGGGATATCCACACAACAGAATTCTACTCAGCAATAAAGAAGAACAAAATTATGTCATTTGCAAGAAAATGGAAAGACTTGAAAACATAATTTTAAGTGAGATTAGCCAGTCCCAGAAAGTGAAGGGTCATATGTTTTCTCTAAAATGGGGAAGCTGTGGAGTCACTGGAACACCAGAGAGACTCCAGATAATGGAGGAGAAACCTCAGAGGAGCCAGGGAGGTGGCCTAGGGAAAGGGGAAGGGGAAGAGGAAGGATCACTAAAGACTATCATTGGTTTTGTATACATATGTAAAAATACCCATGTCAATCTCAGTACTCTGTTATGGAAAAGGGAGTGAGGGAAGAGAGGAAATGGGGTCAGGGGCTACCAAGTACTATGTGCATGTATGTCACTATCAACATGGTTTACATTATGATGTGAAACTATAATGCACAAATAAAAGCATATCTTTAAAAAGAGAAAGTGCTGCCCACATCCACGCTTCTCATACCATCCTAACACTAACAGGGCATGTCTGTATTATGTGAACATGCACATTCACATATACACACACACAAGTGTGTGTTTTATACACAGTTGAGAACTGGAAATATATATGCCAACTCCCAGTGACAGGTGGGTGTGATCAGTGAAAGGCCATCTTTCCCTTTGCTTCTAAAACTTCAGTATGGCCGGGCGTGGTGGCGCACACTTGTAATTCCTGCGCTTGGGAGGCAGAGGCAGGAGGATCGAGGCCAGCCGCTCTGGTTTAAGAGACCCTGTTTCAAAAATACAGAAAATAGGTCTGGGAGTGTAGCCCAGAGGTAGAAGGGCTTCCAGGAACCCCAGTACCACCAAAAAAAATAAAAATAAAAATAAAAAATAAAATAAAACTTCAGTATGACTAGAGTTGTTTATGGTAAGTATACATTACATTTGCAATTAAAAAGAAAATATAAAGCTGGGTGCAATGGTATGCCTATCATCCCAGTACTCAGTCTCCTGGAATGATAGGCATACCAGTACTCAGGCATACCAGTACTTAGGAGACTGAGACAAGAGGATTGCAGGTTCAGTCCAAGGCACGGTAGCTTAGCAAGACTGTTTCAAAATAAAAAATAAAATAGGGCTGGGGTATAGCTCAGAGGCAGAACACCCCTAGGTTCAAACACTAGTACTACAAAAGAAAAAAATTTAAAATGCTTTTTCCCTTAAAGAGTTCTCAGCATTCTAATATTAATTCAGAGGTTTAGTTTCATATCCCAATATATATGCATAGGAGTATACTTTCTACCAGAAACATGGCTGGTTTCTTAATATCACCACACTAGACATTCTATGAGGCCTGCCTCTGTTTGGTTATAATTTGCCCATGGATAAGGACCATATCTTTGATTTCAAGATAAAACAGTCAAGAGAAGCATGAGCTCTCGGAGCATTAGATGCTGCTTCTAACAACACAGGTAAATTAGGCTAAACTGTAGACACAGCTGGGACACACAGGTCCACTGATCTTGCAGGAAGAAAGCTGTTAATCTATGGAGTTCCGGTCACCTTCAATCAACTATGAAACTACGATTGAAACCAGGCCCTTCTTAGTTTCCCACATTGCAGTGCCCCTCCCTGCTGGTCAGAGGTGGAAATAGAAGAGCAACCCTCTGGATACACGGCTGGAAAGCTGCAGCAAAGTGCAGCTTTGAGGCGGATTCCCAGCTTCCGGGCCTTGGTTGCAGCACTTTGGTTGTGTGAAGGCTGGGCAGGCCTGAACATCTCTAAAGGTGCTTGTTGTGACGTTTAGACCTTTAGAATGCTCCTCGAATGGCGCCCCAACTTCTGCCCAATCCAGCTCCCCAGTGTTACTGCAGTATCATTAGGAATTGGGCACATATCTTTCCAGGTGTCATCTATGTAGACAACACACACTTGTGTATGTATCTGCATGTTCACATAAAACACACATATTGTTAATGGCAAAGGGCTTATACAAAATGCACTGAATCCAAGCTAAAGAGTGATGCTCATCCTAAAGGGCAGAGTATCTGAGGGGTACAACTGGTTGTGAGACAGAAGTGTGCCTGGCTTGCTAATACACACCTGGACAAAAGTACACAAGATGAAGAAGATGAGGTTTAGAATGGACAGCCCTGGAATGATGGTGTGGTCCAGGACCATAGCCTCATGGGGCCCGTTGCTGGGGACTAACATATAGATCATCAAACCCATGACAGGGATGCCGAACACCAGGCTGCACAGGAAAGACTTCTTCCACCTGGAAGCAACACAGGGACACAAACACATTAGACTCCATTTGCCACTTGGATTTTAGGCTGGCCCCCTCCTGAGAACTCAGTTTAAGGCTTGCCTTTGTCATGTGTCTAGGACAGAACACCAAGAATTAAAACAAAAGTAAGACTCCCACAACACTGCCTCACAATCTAAAGTCCTAAACATCACAGCAGGGACATTTGGGAGACGACTAGGTCCTGCCCCCCTCCCTTCACACAACTGATTTGTGACTTCCAGTTTACAGGTGCAGCAACTGAGGCCTGGAAGCTGAGAATCTAGCCCCAACGAGGTTAAGGTCCTTAGTCTGCTGTTGCCTACAGCCATTTTTCAAAATGTAATCTTATACAGATCCCCAAAGGGGGGAAAATAGGTAAAAGCACTAATTTATTAGTACAAGCTTATACATGCAATTTAAAAACTAGAGTCCATGAGAGTAGTTTTTAAATACAAAGATCTGAGATCAGGGATCAGGGAACAGCTGTGGCTTCATGTGAGCTGTAACAAACATGAAATTCCAACCAGACAGTTGTGGAGCCTTAAGGTACCTCTAGGTTAATGTCCTTTGAAAAAAGCCTGAAACCACTGGCCTGTGGGGCCCAAGTCCTGTGCACTCTCCTGCCCATGGCCCCGGGAGCCTGGGCCCCTGGCTTCCCAGATGCCGTGTCTACCATCCCTCCCACACCCAGGCATGCCAATCAATCAGATGAAGACACAGGTGTCCCTGAAGGCCCCCACACCCCGGAATCCCCGCCGATTCCTTTAGCCTTCTGTTCATTCTCTGAGGCTCAGATCCTGGGTCTCCTGCTCAGAAGTTTCCTAGACCTCCCATAACCCACCTAAACCATTACTGTCACAGGTCATTTACTCTTTCCTGGCCAGACCCATTGCAGTGCCCTGCACACAAAAGCAGCCTTCAAGTTTACTGAAATTAGAATAAACGGACTATCTGAAACAACAAATGAATGTAGGTATTCTGTTTCCCTGGCCATTTTATTTCTACTTTGCAAAAATTCCTGTCCTTAGATCCTAGTTTTAGAAAAAATAAATATATAAATAAAGCCTGGAAATATAATAAAAGAAAAAACTGGCTCTCCCTCACTCCTTCCCTCCCATCCAATCTAAGCATTATCCAATCTGTTAGCCACCAGCCACCAGGTAGCTATTTAAAATTATGTAAAACCTAAAAATTTTGTTCCACAATCACACTAGTTACATTTTGAGCACTCACTGGCCACAAGTGACTACTGGCCGCCATACTGAGCAGTGCAGATACAGCACACTGCCATCATCGCAGAGACTTGTGTAGACAGCATTGCTTCAGGTCAACATCAGGAGGGTAAAGGTGCGCAGCCCGGGCGGAGGGCACCATGGAAGCCAGCAGGGCTGGCGGGGACACTGACAGCACGGCAGTAAGTGCGCCATCCACAGGGAGGGGAAGACAGACCTTAGCCAAGAGCTACAGTTTATCCTTCATGTTCTACCTACTGCTTTATTTCCATCTTGTGGTCCAGGTGGTGAGCGTTGGGCTTTTTCTGAGCCAGCGAAGCGTGAAAGCCAATTTCCTTGTTATTAAAAAGAGAGGGGTGGGGAACAACGGGGGAAAAGTACTTGGTTAAAATATGCACTGGCAGAAAGCACTTCACAGCTCTGCAAATTAGAAATGTGTCTAAAGGCCCTTGCGGAGACTCAAGGCACTCTAGTGCTCTAGGAGACCCCTTTAACCAGCCTCATGCAGAGGCTCAGCACTGTGTACGCTGAGAGCCACGCCATCTGCAGGGAGATGATGACTCCTGTCCCTTCTGTGGGCAAAGGCTGGGGGATTCTGGGTAGCTAACCTGGCCAGACTCCAAAACTACCAGGACTGACTTATAAACTCAGCCTTTTGAGCTAAGTAATCCCAAATACCTTCCATGGTCTGGTACTTCCACTCCATGCAAAAGGAAAGTGAGGGTCAGATAGGGTCAAGACTTTGCCCACAGCCACGGAGCTACTCAGAAGAGCGGGGCCCTGAGCTCAGGCCTCCCGGCATCCAGTCCAGGCTGACCTCAGCTCTGCTCAGTACCTGGAAGCATGGCTGCCACTGTGGCCCCACAGAGGCTGTGCCTCAACCTGTGATATTCTCCCGGATTACCTCAAACACTTCTGCCACCACCCTGATCTGGTCATGTAGTTGTTGACATTCCTTATGAATTTACTCAGGGAAAATTACCAAGAAATATCTAGTGCTGGGACTTTTTTTTTTTTTTTGGCACTAAAGATCAAACCCAGGCTTTCATGCATGCTAGGCAAGCATTCTACCAGTGAGTTATATACCTCTAGCCTGGTGCTAGGATGTTGGGATATTTACAGAAAAGTTAAAAAGTATAATGGGAGAAAGAGCATCTAAAACTACCTAAGACAAATGCTTTTACAACTAAGACCAGTCTAACTATATTAGAAAAATGTGTCCCAGAGATGCAAGTTTGGAGACTGGCCGATATTCTAATATTTTTCAAATAAGACCAGTGAGGATGGTGCACCAAACAATGTGGGCTGGGCGGGGGCAGGCCAGGGCACGTGAGAACGCGTACTGAGACGTGACCGAAGTGCCGCCTGGGGCTCTCCTTCCCATTTACTGCATTGGTCTGACTCCTTAGCCTCACCGATGCCATTTACTGTTCTTTAAGATTTGTAGCATAATAAAGACAGGAAGGCTGCTGAGGTTGGAAATGGATTTGAGTGCCCTTCTACCACCTATGAGCGGAGTGCCAGTGAGCAGAGCCCTCAACCTCCCTGAGGATCTTTCCTCATTTCACGAAGCAGCTGTTCCGCCTGCCCCTGAGGGTGAGGTGTCTTCAGCAGTAGCAGCGTATTTATTTCCAGGTAAACAAAAAAACTCTGCTGGGCCTTACAACAACATCACTCTTTAAACATACACGTACAATGAAAATTATGGACAACATGGCATTCAACATGCTATAAGAGGTTTCTTTTCATAAGCAATTTCATAAGTAGTTGTTTTTGCTACACCAAATTTTTCCTTACCACTAGTTGTTACAAATTAACTTCATTAGTTCTGACTGTCTTAACTCACTCTACTACTGATCCTTACTCTGTCTCTCATGGTCTGGTATAACAGACCTTACAGAGAAAATGGTAGGTCTGTGGGTAAACTGAAGGGGGAAAGGAGGCAGAATGGACATAAGGATTCTGATTTTCCAGGGAAAAAAATAAGCAAATTATCCTATTTAGAACAGATCTAGCAGAGGGGCAAAATTGGGTATAATTGTGTTCAGTGGCTACATATCGCTGGTCTGTATATATTGGTATAGACATCAATAATACATATATATATATATATTTACACACAACACACACACACACACACACACACGGGTGTACAGTGTACTAGGGATTGAACCCAGGGGCATTCTATCGCTGAACTGCACCCTTAGCCCTTTTTTTTCTTTGTTTTGAAACTGGGTCTCACTAGGTTGCTATGTCTTACTGTGCTGCCGAGGCTGTACTTGAACCTATAATCCTCCCTTCTCAGCCTCTCAAGTACTGGGATTACAAGTGTGTGCCATCACACCTGGCCTGTAAGTAATAATTTTTAAACTGCAGTTAGGCAATTTAACCCTAAATACCAGGTAAGTTGTAACAATATTGATGTTTCTTAGAGGATGTCTGAAACTAAAAACAATAATAATGTCTTGTTCCCTCATGTCTTCCTTGGCCATTCACTCATATTCTTCCTGAGAGTATTTGATGTTTAACTTATCTTCCCAGATCAGCCTTATTTTCATGAAAAAGTTCCTGGATTTTAGATGGTTTTCATTTTTTTTCTTTCCACATAACTATATTTTCTCCACTGATTATATATATTACTGTCTTTAAAGAAATGGATATAATTTTTTTCACGAGTAAATTACCTCAATAAGTTTGACAATATCCCGTGGACCAATGACTTCAGGATCAAACTTCACATGGGCTTTACTGGTGGCGAGGGCCACAGAGGCGTAGGTGATGCCATTGGTCCTGGTAAGCCTGGACTCTATGTTGTGAACACAGGAAGCGCAGGTCATTCCCGTGATCTGCAAGACAGGAGGACAAAATCCCACTGGCCCAGGGCTAAGAAGAACCTGTCCAAGGCCTTTCAGGGGTTTTGGATGACAGGTAGCCACCAGCGTTTCCCTGTCCGGCACCTTCCCAAGACACTGGACTCTCACCTCCAAACCCTGCGCACAGGACACCCCTCCATAACATTCCCCAGTGACCGCAGGCTATCCCCAACTCAGGTGCAGGAGGCAGCAATCATTAAGCAGATGACAACAGATGGAAGTTTGACCCCCGGTTCTGCTGAGGATGGGCTTTTGGACGCTGCTCTGTGTTTTCTCAGATTTCTCACCAGCAACATTGGGATAGTAACTGCCTCTCCTGAGTGACGATGTCATCACTGCAAAACCCTCCAGACTCCTGAAAGACTGTGACTGTGGATGTCACTGATATCATTCTAGCCTACAGCCCCGGCTGGGCCAGTGCTCTGCTGTGCTAAGGGGGCTGATGGCCCTGCCTCATTATCAACAGGAGAAAAGACCTAGAAGTGACCAATGGAGAAGACAGGATTCAAGTTGGTCCCAAAGTACGGGCAGGGCATTGTCAGGATGTGGGTAAAGTAACAGCAGAGGGAAAGACAAAAGGCAGGATGACACGAGGTATTCTGGAACCATCAACAGCTAGGCTTGGGGGGCACAGGATATGTGAGTTGGAGGAGGATACAGAGGAGGAGGATCCTCCACAGTGCTGGCTGGGTCCACAGCACGAGGCTACTGAGTGCCCAGCTGAAAGTGTCACTAAGCTAGTGCTTGATGCAAAGCCACTGTGGGGTGATGAGCATCAGAATAATGTGACTGGAAATGCACTTTGAATTTGTACCAGTAACCCTAGAGACAAGTGAGTCCCACTGGAGTAGGGGAGAAGCGGGGGGCTCATCTGTCACTGGAGCACAGTCAATGTGGCATGGGATCCAAGAAAAGGCTGGAAAGGGAGATCATCAGGCAAATAGGAGCTCACCAGCACAAACAGGATCTTACCAACTTTACAAATATTGCAGTGGTGTGTCTAAACTTTTATTTTTGCAATGATAATAATAATAATAATAATAATAATAATAATAATTACCATTTAATACATATTTGCAATGTGCCAGCTATTCTCCTGGCATTGTACTGCTCCCACCAACCCTATGAGGCAGGTCTCAAAACCACAGTACTCAACAGGCTTAGTAACTCAACCAAGGTCATACAACCAGTGGTGGAGCCTGTCCCCAAAGGGCCTGGCTCCAGGGTCAGCTCCGAGCTACTGCTGACTACATCATGGGGGAGGTCCCCACAGACTAGGTTAACAAATGTCCCTGAATCAACAGGGACAGAATTCACACCCACCCAAAGTCCATAGTCCTACTATGCCACGCTGTGTATCCTAACATGAGGAAAATGAGTTTGAAGGGTGATGTGCCACTCCTGGAATATGAATTAGGCAAGTTAAAATCAGTGTTTCCTAGAATACCAATACAGAAACCCACATAAAATGTCTGATCATGTGATGACCATAACTACTGATTCTCAATATTTTTTTTTAAATTGCAAAAAAGTTTCAAAGAACATTTTAACCTTTTCCAATTTAGACTTTTTAATTTAGACTTTGCAAACAGTGGTCTGAGTGGGAACTCTCCCCTCCCACGGGGCTGATGTATTAACTCTGCCCCTCGGTACCAAGGCAAAGGGGGTGCTCTATAGAACCCTGCTTATCAGGAGCTCAACGCGCCACTTATGTCCTTGACACATTTTCTACATTTATTTATCACTAATGGCTGTGACTAGACACATAAAGAAGTAAATGGCCCTTTAACCTCAGGAAAAGAGAATTATTTAATTTCTGGGGGATTTCTTTTTTGTCCTTTTGAACAGAGCAAGTTGTAACTATCAGAATTACCTGTTTTAAGTGACTCCACATACAGGGGACATGGACAGAAGGAAACAATAACTCCTCACCCCAAACCCTGAAAACAACCACCTTAGACATTCACCTCAGACCAAGTGTTTTGAGCTACTTTGGTCAATAATTACTCTCTTTCTACCTCCAGGCTATACTCCCAGACCTTTTTTTGATATTTTATTTGGAAACAGGGTCTCACTAAGTAGCTGAGGCTGGCTTCGAACCTGTGCGATCCTCCTGTCTCAGCCTCCCAAGCGCGAGGATTACAAGCGTGCGCCACCACGCCCGGTTTGGTCACTAATTACTCTCTAAACATCCTTGTGCCTATAAGCCCTCCCATCCTTGGGTTTTGTTTTTGTGGTTCTAGGGATCAAGCCCAGAACCCTGCACATGCTAGGCAATCAGTCTACTTCTGAGCCACACCCCAGCCCTCTCTCCACCTTCGATGGCACTTGCTACCTCAAGGACTCACACTGTCTGTCTAGAGACACCTGCAGGAGGTAGAGTTTCTCTTTAGGCTTGAAGGACTGTGTTTACACTCAAACTTTCCCAAACCGCCATGCTCAGGACAGCCCCCATTGGTGAGCCCTCTTCCTCCCAAACTCCAGTGCCTCACCACCTCTTCCTCTGAACATTCTGAGTGTACTCAATGGATGGCCTCCTATGACTCTTTGACATAAGCAACCTTCCTTCACAAAATGAACAGGTCACTGTTGTTGGTTTTAAAAGTAAATAAACTCCAACTACAACCACAAACAGGGCATATCCAAGAAGGGGGAAACTTATTGGTCACAGGATGACTACTATCAGAAATTCATTTGGGAACCCTCTGAAGTCCTCTAAGGCAGCGGCCATACTTACAATTAGCTCGATGTCACCATCTGTACCTGCGATGTCTTCCATGACTGCTGCCTCAAAACCCAGGTCCTGGATGAGCTGAGCTATCTTGGGTGGCTGGATGACCTCAGGATTATACTTGACCTCTGCCTTTCCCGACATCAAGGCAACCAACACGGAGAGAACACCTGGAACCATCAGGTCACAGCTGTGATACTCTGGGAGGACATCTGAATGACACAGTCAACACAGTCTAACAAAGTCCAATGTCTCCCCAGGCACCCGTAGAGCAGCAGTTCTTAAACCTCACTGCACATGAGAATCACCTGGAGAGCTCTGAACAACCACAGTGCCTGGCCCCTGACCCAGACCAAACAAATCAGAATCTCTCAGGTTGGACACCACCTATCATTATGATGTGATTCTAATGTACAGTCAAGTTTGAAAACCACGATTCTGAACAATGCTTCTCAAACTTTAATGGACACACAAGTCATATAGGAACCTTTAAAAAAGAGACTCTAACTCAGTGGTCTAAGATGGGGTCAGAGGTTCTGCATGTCTACCCAGCTCTTGAGTGATGCAGATGCTGCTGGCCGAGGACCATACCAATTCGGGCTTTCACAGAGCCCAGTGTTACATGTACATCAAAGCAAGCAGTACTAACTGCTGTTATAGAAAGGCTATGCTTTTTTTTCTCCAGACACATTGATACAAGGAAAAAAATAAAACATTCTCAAAACTGGTTTTCCTTACTGTTTTTTCCAGTTACTAACAACTTTCAGGAATGAAAAAGAAACCCCATAGGTTATTTTGCTAACACTATTGTGTTAGTTTAAGGGAGAAAAAAGGACCACATTCAAATAAATGAAAAGAATGATGTGCTTTAGAAAGAATACCATAAGGGATAAAAAGGGATTCAAGCAGGTACAGAAACAAGAGGCACTCTGAAATTATAAGTAATATTATAAGCAGCCAGCCCATGGATGACAAAGGAATACCTACAACAACTCAGTTCTAAAATGGCCATTCTAGAGGTCCAGGAAACTATGAAGCACAGTGAACTAGAGGCTGGAAAAACACGTCATCCTAACTTAGGGTTGATGTGAAGGCCCAGGAATTGGAGCAGAAAGACACATGGGGCCACAGGGGTGAGGAAAGAGAGAGATGCATACTGGTGGTGAGGTAGAGTCATGGCTACTTCCAGACAAAAGAGGGGGCAGGATTTTTGTTTTTCTTTCAGGTTCCAGCATTAGATATGCATTAGAAATGCAGTTTGGAGGACAAAACTTGGGCATTTCCACAAAACTCCATAGTTTATAGGAACAGGACAGAACACCAGAAACTGGAACTTCTACAAAAAAATGTAGGCCTTTCATTTTATAGAAAGGGGTTGATGCGATGGCAAGGGAAAATACTGAATACTACTAGGACAAACTAATTGAGAAGTGTAGCCATAGAACGTACCATAACCTTTAAATTGGCTTTTCATGGCTAATTTACTCAGAGATATACTTTACCTCAAACTAAATAAAGAGAATGCCAACTGCACAAGAACGTTAGACAAACATATATACTGTCCTACAATAAACTTGCTGCCAGATTATACGAGCTACTGATAAATGTCGTCAACGCAGATCCTAGAGGGCGAATGTGCAGTTTGTCCACAGCGTTTCCAAGGTCCACCTGGGTGTAAGTAAACTTACCAGCTTCTTTCTGAAGATTCCTTTCTATGTTAGATACACAGGACGCACAGGTCATGCCTTTGATCTGTAAAAAGCACTTCTGTGGTGCAACTGTTCCAGTGAACGGTGGGGAATTTGACACGTGGCCAGGGTCGTGGATTTTAGGGAGCCTCTCCTCACGGGAAGCCACTTCCCGCACAGGCCTAGGTGTGCTGCCCAGACTTTGCAGCACAGAACTCTCAGCACTATGGTTTCCAA
Source organism: Muscardinus avellanarius (assembly GCF_963383645.1). Lineage (NCBI taxonomy): Eukaryota > Metazoa > Chordata > Mammalia > Rodentia > Gliridae > Muscardinus > Muscardinus avellanarius. Next base: position 138,986,141 of record NC_137787.1, on the reverse strand, counting down.
CATGGTTGGGAGAAGGGTTTTCTAGAAAAAGTGTTACAAATAATTCAAATTAGAAAAACAAATGGTAATTTTTTCCAGAATAGGAATTTTAAGCCGGATATTATTTATTTTAAAGGTCCCAGTAATTCTATCTGGGAAATACCAAGAAATATCAAGACTGATATTTCTTTCTCTGTCTCTCCCTCCCCACAACCAGGTCAGAGACACAATTACAGACACATGAAAACATGTCAACACATCAGGGATGAACATCCTGGGCAGGCAAATGTTCCTAATTAGATGATGATGATAGTAATAACTCTCCAAGCACTCTGCAAAGCACTCTACATGTATAACCTTCTTTAATCCTTAAACTCGTCCTGTGTTATATATCCCATTTATATGTGCCATTTATAGGTGGGAAAATGAGTTACAGGAAATTAAATGTGTCTCAAAGTAGTAGAGCATGTATTCAACAGGAGTGTTTTACTCCAGACTCTGTACCTTTAACTAGTAATTCACTCTTGTGGGCAGAGGCTTGGCTCCCTCCCCATGAGAATTCCACTTTGTTGAGCTGCTGGTCATTTTCTTATTGTTTGTTCAAGTTCTATATATTCTAGACATGAACCCTTTGTTATTGTATGCATTGCAAATATTTCCTGCCAGTCTGTGGTTTGTGTTTTCACCCTTCTAGTGGCATCTTTTTATAAACCAAGTTTTTAAAGTTAATAAAACTCAATAGCAATCTATTTTTAAAGTGTTGGTATTTTTGCATTCTCTTAATAGATGTTTGTCGCAACATGGCAAAAATATTCATGACATTTCCTTCTAGAAGCTCTATTGTTTTAATAAACTTTCACATTCAAGTCTATGATACATTATCAGTTATTTTTGTATAGGGTGTGATGTGACAGTCAATAATACTTTTTTCACTTATGATCCAGCTCCACAGACTGAAAAGACCATCCTTTCCCCAGTGAGCTCCAGGGCCATCTTTGCCATAAATTAGGCCACACAGGCATGTCTATCCTTGGACCAGTACTACACTGTCTTTTTTTTCTCTTTTCTTTTGAAAGGTATAATTTACAAATCAGAAGAGTTCCATCAAACTTTTCTGAATGTTGAATTAATTTCCTCTGTTACTGTAACAAATTACCACAAACTTGGTGGCTTAAAGACCACAAATGTATTATCTTATAGTCCTGATATCACATCACATGACTTGAGGAGGCTCTTCCTTGCCTTTCTCAGTACCTAAAGGCCACCTGCATTCCCAGGTTCATGGCCCCACTGCCCCATCTTCAGTTAGAATCTCCCTCAGATGTCCCTTCTTTCTAACCCAGCCAGAAAAGACTCATTTGCAGTGAATGGTGGGACTTGATTTGACTCATGTAGTTAATTCAGCTTCTTCCCACCTCAAGGTCCACTCCTTGCATCACACCTGTAAGGTCCCTTTTGTTATGTTAAGGTTACATGCTCATTGTGCATTATTCTGCTTACCCTTAAAGTATACACCTAGGTAACTACCATCCAGGTCAGTACAGAGGACATTTTCACCATTCTGGAAGGTTACATTATAATAACTCAAAATACCTTTCAGAACATGCCAAAAAAACCCATCTTATCATTTAATGATGGACTGTCATTATTCTAAAACCACATCTGCAGAAGACAGGCTGGCAGGGATCTGTACTGACTGCAGCCCATGGCTTTAACATTTTTCTTATGAATGAATCTCACATACTGGGATGCTTCCCTCATTTTCTGGAAAGGGGGACTGCTTCTGCTGACCTGAGTGGTATAGCTGAAAGACACCATGGGACACTGTCAGGTGCTTAGGCGAGGACCTTTCCTGCCAACTCAATCTCCGGGTCTCTTTCCATCGTCTGTGTGGCTTCTGGCTCTCTTAAAACCTCTGTGATTAGTTCCTTGTAATTCCCTCCATGGAGCTACCCTAGGAATCAGCTTGTCACGGCCCATTTCCTTCACAAATGTCCATGAATGCTGGTGCTAATGAGCCCAAGAAGAAAAAAGTCACAATGGTCTGAAGACTGTGTAGGGACCCATCAAAACCAAACACCTTTTTAGCATTTAAGTGGTTATAAAAGATAGTCACCAGTGCATTAATAGTTTATCTTAAGTTGCCAGACAAAATATAGGATATCCAATTAATTTCAATTTCAGAGAAACAATTTTTTGTTTAAATATATACACAATGTTCATATACTAAAAACAAAACACTGTTTATCTGAAGTTCAAATTCAACCAGGTGTTCTAAATTTTTATTTGCTAAGTCTGATACCCTAAAGACCCTAAATATAATTCTCATAATCCTGTGCTAAATATAATTCTCATAATTCTGCCCAATAAAAAAAAAACACTTCTTTCTAGGCTTACTCAGCCAAATCCAATTATTTTGTATGATGCAGTTCAGTGCTCGTTTCTTTTTTCCTGCCAATAACCTGATCGTACTGTTGAAAGGTTTTAAATCTCACAGAAAAACAGGAGATGTTGACCCTCTATTTCTTACCTTTTGACTATAGGATTTACTGTTCTTCTATGCTTTCCTTAATGATTTTCTTAAAACTACTTCCCAGTGGAGTAGCAAAGGTAATGAGAAGAAAAAAGAAAATAAAAAAACCCAAGAAAAACAAAAAATTCCTTCCTGCAATGTGGTGCACAGGACAAAGAGTGTGGCTGAGCCAATAACTGATTTCCCCAGCCCTGTCAGAGGCAATGTGCTGTGTACAGAGGAGAGGCAGGAGAGTATCACAACAGATCACACTTTTCAAGGGTACACACTCTATCTTGGTGGCTAGAGGAAATGGGACATGGGAAACCAAAGTCCTGCCAACTGGGGCGCTGCCAGGGCTCTCTGCCTGTTGTGCATGGCCACCTCCCCTGTGGGCGGCAAGCTCCAGCCAGGAGGCTCTGCAGCTGGCACCTTCTAGGGCAGTTACAGGGCACAGGGCCCAGATCTGGGATCTAGGCGGTTAAAACACTGCCACCTGTTGCTATCCCCAAATGGGCCCCTTCGGCCTGTAGTCCCACTACTTGCCCAACTACTCAGCTTCTTGGGAGGCTGAGCCAGAGTTCAAGGCCAGCCTGGGTAACACAGTAAGACACCATCAAAAAACAAAACAAAGCCAGGTATGGCAATGCGTGCTTGTAATCCCAGCACTTGGGAGGATGAGACAGGAGGATCGCAGGTTCTCGGCCAGCAACTTAGTGAGACCTTGTCTTAAAAAAAAAATAGGTAGGGCTGGGGTGTAGCTCAGAGGTACACACACACACACACACACACACACACACACACACACACACACACACCGTGCTCCTTCCCTCCTGATCCCAAATGGAAGCTTCCCACCTCACCTCTGTGGCCTCTCTCCACCCTCTTCTCCAATCACTGGGGGCTGCTTCTTTTTGGTGCCCCCCCCTCTTCCTGGGTCTCTGTCTCTGCCCTGCAGACCCACACTGCACTCAGTACATGGAGGGTTCACCCTGGGTGCTGCCTCTCCTCCACCCCCACCCCAGCCCTATTCAGACACCAAGCGTGGTGGCTCTGATCTCAGAGGACTAGCCGGTTGTCTTTCCACTCTGGGCCACTCTGCTTTCCTTGCAACTTCCCCAGAGCCCAGCCTCCCAGGGCTGGGACCACCCCCAAGCTCTGCTCCCAACATTCTTGGTCCTCCCTTCCCCTCCCACATCTCTCAGTCCAACCAGCCCCCCAAGGCAAAGCCAAGGCCCAGACTCACATGGGCTACATCACCCTTAGCTCCTAGGACAGACTGCCTTCCTCACTCAGTGGCCCCAGAGGTAGGACAAGCCCTGGCACACAGTACACAGAAGGGGTTAAAAAGATGCTGCAGATGGAGGGCGTGGTGGTGCATGCCTATAATCTTAGTATTTGGGAGGCTGAGACTGCAGGATCTCAGGCCAGTCTAAGCAACTTAGCTGAGACCCTTAGCAACTTAGCAAGACCCTGCTTCAAAATTAAAAAAATAAAAAATAAAAAGACTGGAGGTATAGCATGGGGTAGAATGCCCCTGAGTTCAACCCCCAGCACCCCTCTCTCCCAAATCCTACACTGCAGGGCTTTCAAGTAGGAGAAATGAAAGAAAAAAAAAAAAAACAGGTCACTTGAATGGAAACAAAGAGGGAGTAGGGACAGCTGCCACTCAGGAAATTCTGCCTGGTGATGATGGGATGGGAGCCCTTGCTTTGTGAAGACTGTCACACCCACCCTATAGCCATTAAAGGGAGCACAGGCAATCATGGTAAAACCCCTCCTCAATTCCCACTCTGAAGAGAACGGCCTCTAGATGCTGAGAGTATGATTCTAGTGCTGTTACTGTTTTATTTTACTTAGCAGAGAAATCTTTACGGTAACAATGGTTTCTTTGGTAAAAGAAGAGCCTGAGTTCCCACAGTACTGTGTTTTAAAACACATAATCAGAATTCTCCTCAGAAATGCAGCCCAAATACAAACAGTTTAGCATTTAAGCACCAGAGTCAGCACTGGGGATTCCATTTCCCCTACCCAGACCATTAACACAGGGTGAGGGTGTAGAGCCCTGTTACTTGCTCCCAAGACACTGGAGGCTGGAGGCAGGGTGAGCCCCATTACCCAGCCAGGAACTCTGAGGCACTTCAAATATATACCAACCACCTACCAGTAATCACGGAAGCCTCAAAACCCATGTCTTCTACAGCAGCTCTGAGTTCTTTGGGGCTGATTACTGAGGGTTCATAAAGAACTGTTCCAGTCCCCTCGGCCAAAGAGACTGAGACCCGCTGTACCCCTCCCCGCTGGGATAGCATGCCTTCGATGGACTGGACACAGGATGTGCAGGTCATTCCAGCGATGGAGAGCACCACGGTACTGCATGTGGCCTGCACCTCATTTCTCTGGGGTGACCCAGAGGGGTGGGCATCGGAAGACCTACTTGCTTCTGCTCCATCAGGAAGAAAAACCTTAAAGTTCCCAGGAGGAAGTGCCTCGATGGCCCTCTGCAGAGCCACAGGAGTGATAAGAGAAGTGTCATACTGTACTCGGGCCGTTCTGTTCTCCAAGGACACTTGAATATCGTGAACCCCTGGGAGCTGGCTTATATTTTCTTCAATATTTAAGACGCAAGATGTACAGTGCATCCCATCCACTCCCAGTTGCACAGTGGCCATCTGGTTTCCTTGGTGCCTGGTCTCAGAATTATTGAAATTCTGGTTGGCAGAAGCTGATGGTCCCTTTGGGATAGTGCTTTGTAACCGGCCAATATCGATTGGTCCCAGGCTTAAGGGAGCCATTTTGTTCTTGATGGCAGCTTCGAATCCCATGTCATTTACATGGTCCCTGAGGTCTTCAGGTTGGATGAGATAAGGCTGGTAAGTGACCACAGCCTCTTGGTTGCTGAGTGACACTTTGACCCGCACCACTCCCTGCAGTTTCCGGATCTTGCCTTCAATGGAGCTGACGCAGGACTGGCAAGTCATGCCCTCAACCCGCAGCTTGACCACAGCCTCCTGGGCTGCTAAGGACCTTGAAGGCCAGGAGGCTGCCTTTCCTTCTGCAATGCTGGCCTCAAAACCCATGTCCCCAATTTGACTGCAAACCTGCTGCAGGCTCATGACCGATGGCACGTATTTCACAGTTGCGCTGCCTTGTTCCAGGGAAACCTTAATGCTCACAACACCTTTCAAACTGGAAATTCTGCCCTCGATGGCCTTGACACAGGACTGGCAAGTCATGCCCATGATGCGGATCGTGCTGGTAGTTGTGGGAGAAGCGCACAGGGTGTCCATACCACCTTCGTAGCCAACATTGTCAAAGGCGAAACTCTGCTTCATCTCGGGCTCCCAGGAGCGAGTAGGCAAAGAAAGCTTAGACAAGATCTAAAAGGAAAAGAAATAACATTTTTATGTTTAAAACCAAATATTCCCTATAGTATCTAGCTTGCTTGGCACTGAGAAGATGGAAAACGATATCACTGGTATCAAACCCTCTCAAGGATAGAAGAATATAAAATAGAAAGAAAACAAAATCCTTTACAAAATGAATGAGCTCCTGTGGGTTCCCTTTAGCTGTGACATTCTGTGATTCTGAACCTGGAAGTGGACTGTCTGCACACCTTGGTGCAATGCCTTTCTCACATAACAGACATAAGAGGTTTCTGAAGGAGAGCACAATGTGGCTCTACGTACAGAACAAAGTGTAGGCCAGCCCGCAATGGAGGCAGAGACCAGGAAGGGAAGTGGGTGTCCTCAGAGCTTCCCCACCTCTGCTCGATACCCGACACCCCTTCAGCTCAGATCTTGGGGGTTCCTGCTGAAATGCAAATCCCAGAAGAGGCAACACCTTCATCTGTGTATTTAAGAGTCTGATCTAAGAGTCTCATGTGCTTAACTGCCTCGGGGTGCTGGCGGCAAACATTGACCTCCCGGCCCTGAAGAGGTGGGATGAACAGGTGTACCACAGGCCAGTGAAGAACAGCCTGGAGGGGCACTGAGGGGAAATGAGTACAGGTGCCTGGCCAGGAGGGGCAGGAGGGAAACACAGGGAGAAAAGGAAATTGAGCTCCTAGCCCTGTTTTCATAATGTACCATCGTACAAGCATTATTTCCTGATTTCTATGTATAATGATACAGCCTCATTCATCCTATTACTAAACCAGACAAAATCTTCTTTTCACAAACCCCCAGGCTTCCACTCTCTTAATTAGATACATTTTTATATCAATAGATTACATGCTATAGATATTTGGGAATAGACTTTTATATATGACATATGACAAAAAGTTTCAATTTGTACACAATCCTACTTATCCTCAGATGAATCTCAACTACGTGAATTGATCTCCATATTTCTGCACATAAAACCCAGATCTTTCCAGCTCTAGCTTTTGAGCTGCTTAACCAGATGAAGCTTAAATAACTTTTAAAATGCTCATTTGCAGACTCATAAAGGAAACCATAAACTAGGTTGGGATTAATAAAGAATTGGTTTCTTAAAATATCTACTGTAATATTTCCTACCCAGCAGAGAAAAAAAGGGAATAATTAAATATGTTATGAGACAGCAACTAACAAGAGTTTGCTGAATTCAATCAATAGACTAAAATGATCTGTGGTATAAACATAAAATATAGTATATGATAAAGATGATATGGAATAATTATTAATAGACAACTGATTAGCTGCCTCAGAAACACATTCAGAAAAATAAAAATTTGAAACCTATATGTCAAAAGACATTTTGGATAGATCAAAGATTAAGATACAATCAAAATGAAATAATAAACATACTAGAAGAGGGGCTGGGGATGCAGCTCTGAGGTAGAGCACTTGCTTAGCACATACAAGGCTCTGGCTCCATCCTCAGCACTGGGAAGAAAAAAAAACTAAAAGAACCCCCCCCCCCCCCCCGTAGGAAAATATCTACAATAATCTCTGAGTGGTGAAAGCCTAAGTATAACAAAGAAAATCCAAGAGTTACAAAATTAAAAAATGGATACAACTTGCTGCAAAAGGAAAACAATCCTCAAACCCCATCGAAAGATAAATGAGAAAATGGAAGGAAAAACTATTCTCTTCACAAAATAGCATACTTTAATAGCTAATTTCTTCTTTTTCTCTGAAAGTACCTGGGATCAAGCCCACAGCCTGGTATACTCTGGGCAAACGCTCTGCCCCCAGGCCCAAGAGGGAATTTCTGTAATACATACAAAGTTCCTCCAAAGGAGAAAAAGGCCAACAATTCAAAAGAAGAGGGAAGAGAGTATATCAAGAAGGAAACAGGAATAGCTTTTAAATATAGTAAAAATTGCTAGAGGGGATATGTATCATTCCAACTTCACTGTGGCACAGAGCCCCACCTGTGGGTCCCCCAGAGAATTAGTGGGAGTGAAGCCTCCTAGTGGACATTTGCTTGCTCGCTCTTTCTCTTTCTTTCTTTCTTTCTTTCTTTCTTTCTTTCTTTCTTTCTTTCTTTCTTTCTTTCTTTCTTTCTTTCTACTGGAGATTGAACCCAGACTCTGAGCTGCAGCTCTTTTTTATTTTTTGCTTTGAAATAGGGTCTCACTAGGTTGCTGAGGGTCCCACTAAGTTGCTGACACTTGCCTCAAACCTGTGATCTTCCTGTCTCAACCTCCCAAGTACTTGGATTACTGGCATACATCACTACACCCAGCTTGGTAATATCTGTTAAAGCAACATACTCTTTGACTCAGCAACTCTACTTCTAAGAATTTTTTCCCAATAAATATGTTTGTTCATGTGAAAAGGAACATGCAATAAAGATATCAAATGCTACAAAAGACTGAAAACAAATTGCCATCATCAAGAGTATGACTGAATTACTGTACAGCAATATAGTAGAATACTATGCAGTTCTTAAAATGAATGTGGCAACTCTTAAGTGCTGAAAAAGACTGATCCCTCGTTCATCGTTCTGTGAAAAGCAAGGCACAGAACATTAGCATGTATAATATGTTGCTTTGGTTATCTACTGCTACACAATAGACTGAATTTAGTGGCTTATCATGATGCTCACAGTTTTTCGATCAAGAAGGGCTCAGTATGGAAAACTCATTTCTGCCCCACACAGCATTCCCTGGGGCGGCCTGAACACCCCGAACCCCGCTGGATGGTGGTTCACTCATCACATGGCTGCCAAACTGATGTTCGATGCTGGCTGAGGCTGGAAGCAGGACTTGTTTTCTTCCACATAGCTTCTTGTCATGACTAGGTGAGCATCTCACAGCTGTTAGTTCCTGGGTTCTAAAAAGGAGTGTCATAATAGCTAGAATTCTTAGAGAACAAGTGTCAACCTGTAAGCGCATATCAAAATTCCATTTAGCCACAGCCAGCAACATGGCCAAGCCCAGTTGATATGGAAGGGAATTACATAGGGTTTGAATACAGGTGGGTGCAGTTCGTTGAGAGAGCCACCACAAGTTTATTACAGTATACCAGCACTCTCTGTGTGTAGCAAGAGGCTATTATACAAATGGATTATGTCTGGGACAGTGTGTAAGAAACCAGTATAGAGTTTGAGGAGGATTGGACAGTTGAAGGGATTAGCTAGGATACAAGAAAGAAAAAGTCATTTTTAATATATTAGTATAAAATGTACATGCACTGTCAATTTCTAAAAAATAAATTAAAAATTAAAATAGTCAGGTACAGTGGTACATGTCTGCAATCCAGAATAGTGACCACTTGCTGCTAATTAATGCTTATAATTGGCATTAATTAAATACTGATTTAACTGAAAAGAAATCAAGGATGGAAAAAAACCCTAAGAATATATTTAAGACATTCACTTTCATATAGTATCTTGGTAAGTAGAAACTGCCTCCTTATAATAAGAAAACCCTCAATTATCTAGTCTGTTGGGAAAATGAATCTCTAACGATTTACCACCCAACTTATGCCTCGATGGTTCTAGCTACAGCTCACTAAACCCAAAACCACAGTGCTGGCTCTCAGTCTCTGAGCTGTTGATTTCATGCTGCTGCCAAAAATTTTTGCACAAGTGTTGGAAGCTATTTGTCTGTGGCAAACAGTACTCAGCAGTCCCCCTTTCTAGATGATCAGGTTTCTAAGGACAGGCAGTTACAGATGACAAGCTTTGTAAATAACATGGCTTTATGAAACACTTGAGTATCTGTTGGTTTAAGAACAATCTCTTAACAGTTGTGTGGTGTTTGGATAGTTCGTAGGTGTAGACACTGGTATGTGTATGCTTTTAATTCAGTTCTTCAATTAAGACAGTCTTTGAGAAGAAAAAAAACCTTGAGTTTTATATAAAACAAATACAAGTTTAGCTTCAATGCCTCATCAAACAATCATGGGCTTGGACAGCAGGCCAAAGTTGCAGTTGAGTATCCAGGAAAAGCCTTGTGTAAATTTAACCTCTTTTCCCCAGATTCACACTTCCTGTGAACATTTGGGATTTTTCTGAATATACAATAACACCAGGTTAGGAATAACTTTTGCTAGTCTTTGAATTTTTACTGGGTGTGTGTTGGGGATTGAACCTAAGGATATTCTACCTCTGACCTACACCCCTAGCCCTATTTTATTTTTTTATTTTGAAGTAGGGCCTTGCTATGTTGCTGAGGTTGGCCTTGAACCTGCTATCCTGTCTCAGTCTCCCAAGTACTAGGATTACAGATGTGTGCCACTATGCCCAGCTTAGCCTTTGAATTTTTTAATAAACTATTAATATGCTAGCCATCAGGATGAGAAGAACTATAAACAGGAGATCAAGGAGAAGAATCTGAAAATGATGATTCTTTGCTAAATCTCTAAGCGCCCAAGTCACATGGATTTCCTGAAAGTACCAAGGCTTTTAAAGATATGTTTACACATACACACACACACACACACACACACACACACACACACACAGAGTTGATTCACTGAGACAGAAACTAAAAAGGAAAATGAGATCTCAGGATAGGCCAGACCAGTATAAGGAAACTGGAAACTGTGTATAGTGGGCATATTTTGATGAGAGGTTTCAGGTACAATCTGAAACCAGCAAACCAGAAACAATATGTTAGAAGGTGGCTGTGATCACAAAGCAAAGAATACTAAACAAGTTCTCAAGGAAGGACCACTAGTCTATAGGAAAAAGGTTTCCCTCTAATCTCATACCACAACAACCAACACAGAAAACTCCCCTGACCTCAGAAGGGGAGGTAGCACAGAGGTAGAGGGCCTGCCTAGCATACATGAAACCCTGGGTTCAAAATCCCCAGCATTGCATAAAAAAATTTTATTTTATTTTATTTTATTTTATTGTGGCACTGGGGGTAAAACCCAGGGGCTTTCTATCTCTGGGCTATACTCCTAGACCTATTTTTTAATATTTTATTTGGAAACAGGGTCTCACTAAATTGCAGAGAGCCTCACTAAGTAGCTGAGGCTGGCTTCGAATCTGTGAGATCCTCCTGTCTCAGCCTCCCAAGCGTGGGGATTTCAAGTATGCGCCACCACATCCAGCTAAAAAAAAATTTTTTAAAGGTGTGTGGATTCCCCAACAACAAATAAACAATTCGTTCTATAGTGACACCCAATGAAAAGATGCATAAGGTAAGGTATGGGAGAAGTGGCCCAGACTTCCATGCCATCTCTGGATGCACCACCCTCTGGGAACTTGCTGTGTGTTCAACAAGCCCTCCTATGTTCAGTGATTTGCAAGCTGATCAAAACCTGCCCTTTGGTTTTTATGGTAGTTCCATTACACAGGCACATGACTAATTAAATCACTGGTCCCTGCTGATCAATTTAACTTTCATTCCCCTCTCCTGTCCCCATAGGTTGAGGGAGGGCGGAAAGTCCCAACTGTCATCTGGTCTAGGTCTTTCCCTGTTGAAAGCTGCTACTGAAGCTGCTGAAAGGCTACCAACCATCAGTCAACTCATTAGCACACAGAGACATTTATTGCTTTGACAGTTTTAGGAAATGAGCACTAGGAAGAGAAGACCAAAAGTATAATTCATAATATCACAACTAGTCACTTTTGAGAGCTCTTTGTTATACCTTAATACCCTGGTATCATCCTTAATACCCTGGCTCACTTATCCCCAAAACGGCTTCCACTTTGAAGGACGTGCAACACTCTTAAGAACTTATAAGGCAAAAGCAGTATATACCTATGCAAGTCTCCCAAGATAGAGCCTCCCTCCTCTACAACTCTGTTCATTTGAACTCTGGGAGAATTGAAAATACAATCAAGTCCTGAGTCCTTCGTATACATAGACACAATTGTAGCATGTAATTATTCTGAACATTATTTTATGAGGCTGCATGGAATTTATATCACTCATGCTCAAGATAATTTGAGAAGTAGATCTATTTGCTCTTTCACTGTTGAAACAGCCTCAGAAGTTTATCCAAGTCTATGAATCAATTTAAGCAACAAGCTGGGATTTAAATCTATCTCAAAGGTTCAGCAGGTCCTGTATTTTCATAAAACAAATTTTAAGGCTACCTTTTTTTTTTATCCATATTAAATAGAGGAAGTGAATATAATCCAGAAAGGAAAACAAGGGAAAAAGTATAGGAAGAAAAACAAAAGAAAAATACAAGAAAAAGCAGCCATATCCCACCTGCCAATTAGTTACAAGAGGGCTAACACATTAGCAAGTTGAGCTGCCCAACCCTGAGTCCTGACTTCACTGCTTAGTATCTGTTACCTCAAAAAACTGCCACAAATTATCAGCACTCACCCTGCTTTTCTTACTGTTCCTAACTGCAAACACCCTCAGGGAAACCATGCTTACCCAAAAAGGAAGGACACAAGTGGAGGAACAGAGCTCTGGGACCACAAACACATCCTGAACACACCGTGTGTTAGTCACACACCGCCCGGCTCAGCTTTACCTTAGAACTCTCAGGATGTCAGAGATTCAAGGGGAGGGAGGTAGGAAAGACTACTAGACTCAAGAGAGGATCTCAGCCAGCTATGGAAGTGTGGCCCAGTGACAGAGCACATGCTTAGCACTCACAAAGCCCTGGCTCCAATCCCCAGCACCAAAAAAAAAAAAGAGAATCAAAGATCTCATCCAAACCACCCCGGCATCAGGATGGGCAGATATCAGTCTCTAAACCCCCCACTGAGGAAGAATACATGTTAAACCACTGCACATACAAGGACATAGGAGTATGTACTTATATATTCTAATATTCATAAAACTGAAGTTCTCTTTAGATGAGTTATAAAACATAGTTTTTAAAAATCTGTATATTTTTCCAATTTAAAAATTTAAATTAAAAAAGTGTTATTTTTATAACCTAAAAATAAATGTGATTCTTCAGTTCATCTAAAGCAAGGAAGGAAATGTTTTTGTTCAGCCATACTAATATAAGCAACAGAATTAATAATTGTGATAAAGATAATTGGTGATAACATTTGTACACTGCTTTATATTCTAAAGAACACCTTCACACATACATCTTCAAATTTCTTCTTTCCTCTTCATTATGAATTTCCCAAGGGTATGTCTGGCAGTCTTGGATATGAATTCCAGCCTTGTCTGAGAAAATCCAAGCCTGTTTCTTTATGTGTAAAATGGAATAATGATACTGTTTACCCAGAAGTTCTGCAGAAAGGCCTGAGAACAAAGGGAATAAAAGGTTAATGACCTCCATGTTTGCTAATGAATGACTATGAGGACAAATATTCTCATTGGATCTTCAAACACGGCTCAGGGAAGTTCACAGGACAGTTAATATGTTCCCCCATTTTACTGATAAGGAACCAATCATCAAAACTAATACAGGATATCACCTACCACCCACAAAGGTTCAGAAAGAGCCTTCAATGATAATTATTTAAATTGTATCTATTTCAAAAACTCAGGCATTTATTCAAAGATATAGGGGCTATGTGTGCAGCAAGCTAGTCTCCAAAGGGCAGTCCAGCACTTTCTGGGTCACTCTGTACAAATAAGTATCCAGTGCCTGTTTTCTTCTCTCAACCACAGGAAGGGAAAATATTAACCCTCACTAGGAAACTAGATATAGTGTTTCTGATGTTGGCCTGGAAAAACTGAGTACAATTAACAATAAATTGAAATGAACACACCTAGATACAACATACCATACCATAAGTTGTTTTCAACACACAACAAAATAGAATCCTCAAATTCTAATGGTAACCTCTTCACCGAGCACTTCACATTATCTCAGAAAACACTGGCAATCTCCTGCTTTACAGAATGTCATTGCTTTTTTTTTTTTTTTGGTGGTACTGGGGTTCCTGGAAGCCCTTCTACCTCCAGGCTACACTCCCAGACCTATTTTATATTTTTGAAACAGGGTCTCTTAAGCCAGCACGGCTGGCTTCGAACCTGCACGATCCTCCTGTCTCCGCCTCCCAAGGGCGGGGATTAAAAGCGTGCGCCACCACGCCCAGCTCAGAATGTCATTGCTTTTAACTGATGTCTACTGCAACAACTATTCCATCAGTCTTTTATCAATCTACTGCACCTTTCTGCTTTGGTCTATTCACTGATAGCACTCCATAAGCAGAGTACTTGACTCTTCCAAATAATAAGTTTTAAATGACAGGCCCGATTGCAGTACATTGAGCTCCACAGAGACAGTGCCGGGGCAAGTGAGAGTGGATGGGCATTGGGTGACTCGGTCGGTGCCTCATGGAGGAAAAACAACTAAACATGGGCAAAGGAGATCCTAAGAAGCCGAGAGACAAGATGTCATCATATGCATTCTTTATGCAAACTTGCCAGGAGGAGCACAAGAAGCACCCAGATGCTTCAGTCAACTTCTCAGAGTTTTCTAAGAAGTGCTCAGTGAGGTGGAAGACCATGTCTGTTAAAGAGAAAGGGAAATTTCTGAAGACATGGCAAAGGCGGACAAAGCCCATTATGAAAGAGAAATGAAAACCTATATCCCTCCTAAAGAGGAGACAAAAAAGAAGTCCAAGGATTCCTATGCACCCAAGAGGCCTCCATCGACCTCCTTCTTGTTCTGAGTATCGACCCCAAATTAAAAGAGAACACCCTAGCCTATCCACTGGTGATGTTGCAAAGACACTGGTAGAGATGTAGAATAACACTGCTGCAGATGACAGGAGCCTTAATGAGAAGAAAGCTGCTAAGCTGAAGGAAAAGTATGAAAAGGATATTGCTGCCTACTGAGCTAAAGGAAAACCCGATGCAACAAAAAAGGGAGCTGTCATGGCTGAGAAGAGCAAGAAAAAGGAGGAGGAGGAAGATGAGGATGAAGATGATGAATAAGTTGGTTCTAGCAGGTTTTTTGTCTTGTCTAGAAAGCATTTAACCCCCCCTGTACACAACTCACTTCTTTTAAAGAAAAAAAATTGAAATGTAAGAATGTGTAAGATTTGTTTTTAAACTGTACAGTGTCTTTTTTTGTATAGTTAACACACTACCGAATGTGTCTTTAGATAACCCTGTCCTGGTGGTATTTTCAATAGCCACTAACCTTGCCTGGTACAGTATGGGGGTTGTAAATTGGCATGGAAATTTAAAGCAGGTTCTTGTTGGTGCACAGCGCAAATTAGTTATATATGGGGATGGTAGTTTTTTTCATTTTCAGTTGTCTCTGATGCAGCTTATACGAAATAATTGTTGTTCTGTTAACTGAATACCACTCTGTAATTGAAAAAAAATAGTATTTGTTGACATTTTGAATGTTTCTAAGTAAATACAATTTTTTTATTAGTATTGTCCTTTTCATAAGTCTGAAGTTTTCTTCTTGAGGGGATCTTTTGCTTTTGCCCATTTTGGATAACATGAATATTACAATGTTTATCTTTTTATATAGTTAGCTGACAAAAAGCTTTTGTCAACACACCCTGCATATCATGATGGGGTTCATAAAAGTTAAATTGAGAACATTTTCATCCATAAACTCAAATATTGATCAGTTGATAACAAATTTCACAAAGCCCATTTATATTTCCAAAATGAAGAGTAACCAATTCTATTCACAGCATGGGATTATTAGACTCAAACAATCTGAAAGTCTGTCCTTGAAGGACTAATAGAAAAGTATGTTTTAAACTTTGCATGAAGACTCTGTATTCTATAACTCTCATTACCATGTAATGGCAGTTATGTATTACAGTTCCCACATTAAAGAATAACAGAATGTATTCCCAAAAGCATGAGCTTAAAATACAAGACTGCCATATTAAATTTTTGTTGAGATTAGTCCTAGCAAAGGCTATGAAAGTGCTGGCTATAAATACCTTTTCCTACTTATCTAAATATGAACTGCTCAGAAAACTTTAGACTCTGTTAAAAATTTTTACTTAATTGCGCCACCTTTTAAAAGTATGCCACATCGGGCCGGGCGTGGGGGTGCACGCTTGTAATCCCCGCGCTTGGGAGGCCAAGACAGGAGGATCGCACAGTTCAAAGCCAGCCCCGTGCGCTGGTTTAAGAGACCCTGTTTCCAAATTTTAAAAAGTATAAATATAGGCCTGGGAGTGTAGCCCAGAGGTAGAAGGGTTTCCAGGAACCCCAGTACCACCAAAAAAAAAAAAAAAAAAAATATGCCACATCTAAAGTAGGGTATATTTTCCTATATTGTGGTTTGCCCCTTTATAAATCAAATTGTGAGGAAAAATAAATTTTGCATCTCAATGCAAATTATCCAGTTTACTTGATTTTGATTTTTTGCAAAACCCAAACTCATTCATTAGAGCCATGTTTATCTACTTAGCAGTTTAGGGAACAATTTGGCAATTTTGTGGTTTTTGAGATTATTGTTCTCTTAAAGTGCCAGTGTTAAAATAGCATTCTTGTAATTTTACACACTTTTGTGATGGAGTGCTGTTTTGTTATATAATTTTGACTTGGATTCTTTCCATTTGCATTTGTTTATATAATTTCAGGAGGAATACTGAACATCTTTTGAGTCCTGGATGATATTAATAAACTAATAATTGCAGAGGTTTAAAAAATGGCAGACCCATCACTAGCAAGTAAACCATAAATATTTTGGAGTTTATATTCATGTTTAAATAAGTATCATTCAAAACCACAAGATCATAATTCCCTTATGTCATTTCTCAGAATTAGGGTAAGAATATTACATAAGAGACTTCCATGAGATATGTGAACTATCACCACTGGTTAGAAAAAATAACCACACAAGAAATATTAATTTTTTAATTAATATCTTAATTACCAAAGACATTAATTCAACATTTATACTATATGACAGAAGTCAATAGATTTGGGTTTATTTTTGTTGATAGACTGTATATGATTTGTTCAAACATACAGGATTGACTTTATGAAATAGTACTGTTAGTATTTTAATTTTTACACACAAAAATGTATACCATAATGGCCAAAGAATGTAGTGATTTCTGGGTAGAACTATATAGGTCTGACCAGCTACACATAAAATAAATACATTCCATTAAAAGACTTTCCTATAAGCCAGGTTTGGTGGCACATGCTTGTAATCCCAGCATTTGGGAGGCTGAGACATGAGGATCCTGGTTCACAGACAGCCTTGGCTACTTAGGCCCTCTGCAACTCAGTGAGATCCTGTTTCAAAATAAAAATAAAAATAGGCCTAGATCTGTAGCTTGGAGGTAGATTGCTCCCAGTACTGGGGGAAAAAAAAAAAAAAGACTTACCTATAAATCTAATGTTTATAACAAGATAACAACACTTTTTTTTTTTTCATTGAACCCAGGCTGCCTCTGAGCTATACCCTCAGTCCTATTTTTATTTTTATTTAAAACAGGGTATTGCTAGGTTGATGAGGATCTCACTACTTGCTGAGCTGTCCTTGAACCTGGGATCCTCTTAACCTTCCAAGTAGTGAGATTACAAGTATGTACAGTCCCACCCAGTTTACAACAACACAATTCTATAAATCCACAATGGGAAGTTACTACTAACATAATCCTCAGAAAAAGAAATATAATTGGCTAATAAGCCTTTTTCCAAACATTGATGATAAGACATAAGTTTAAATAAGATACTACTTTTCATTCAACAGTCTGGTAAAAATATTAAAGTTTGATGATACAGAAAGAAAAAGTATAGGGAAAATAATACACAACCACTCTTTGTAGACTGGTAAATTTATACCTTTTTGGAGCCTAATTAGGCAGTATCTATCACAATGTTAAATGAGCATTATCTTTGCCCTAGAGCAGCAGCCAAGCCATCTGTAAAGTCATGATTAAAGAGGCTTAGGCAGTTGTTTCTGGACAGAAGGGAGAATTCTCTATACCCTTGGAACAAATCCCCAGCAACCTCTAGCCACTCCCACTCCCAATGGAAGTAGTGGGGAGGTCAGAAGGGGAAAGAGAGTGGACAGACACCCTCCTCTATCCCTCCCCATTCCACAACTAATGCCAGGGGACTCCAGGCTTAGCTCTGTCCACAGCATGGAAGAGAGTCTAATATGCAAGGGGATGGGAGGAAGCACTCTCAAGGTGTTTTGCTATTCTTGTTCCAACTTTTTTTTTTTAAAAAAGCATTTCCCCCTCTGAAAATTATGGCAAGTTTAAAGTCATAATTTAATTATCATTTGTACAGAATGTACTCTATAATGTATGAGAAATGTGAAATTCAAGCAAACAAATGAACCAATCATAAATAACAAATTTTAAATGTTTTACTCATAGCAGCTACCTGTGTCTTTTTGTGAACAAAGTGCCACAGGAAAGCTAACTTTCCATTCACCATAAATTAGTAGCTCTCTAATATGCAAACATACTTCAAATGCTCTCTCACAGAGGACATTACATAATATTTCAATGTCCCAATGGAAGAGCAAGGGCCTGTCATTAGGCAGACCTGGAATTAAGTCTTTCGGGCTTATTAACCTCTCAGTTTCAGCTTTCAGTCTGTTACAGGCAGACTAAGCCTACCTCCCTGGGCTTTTAAAGAGATTAAATTAAATGACAAGTGACACAGCAAGTTGCCTCCCACAAACCAACTGCTAACTAGTCCTCAAGACTCAAAGTTTGATTTGTAACAGACTTGAGTCAAAACATTTAATAGTGAACAAGTATTCAGATGTAATTGACTTTTAGTCTGGTTTTCAGAATCACAAACCAGCTGTGCAATTATTCCCTATTGGAACATTATTTAAATTTTTCTAAAAGTAATCCTGAAATTAAAAGTGAGACTGCAATTAAAAATGATAATGTAGATGTGTCTACATATTGGTATAGAAAACTGTCCATAAAGTATTAAGTTAAAATGCAACATATATATCATTCTATATAATTGGATCCCACATTTACAAGTAGACACACATTTACACATGTGTGCACACAAAAACACACCCATTTAAAAGTGAGAAAATGATTGCTTTCATTTTCTTATACTTTTCTGTAGTTCCCATGTCCCATTATAAATTTGTTTTTTATAATGAACATGTGTCACTTTTATAATCATGACTTTAGGAAAAACAGACTTGCAGCTGTGCTCAGACTGTGGAGCTAACTCCACCCTCCTCAGACATTCGAATAGCACCAAACACTTTCACAGAGTTGCAAGTTTTTAAAAATATTTATTTACTTGTGGTACTGGGGATTGAGCCCAGGACATCATCATCATCATCATCATCATCATCATTATTATTATTATTATTATTATTATTAATTTTGAAATAGTCTAAGTTGTGGAGGGCCACACTGAGTTGTTGAGGCTGGCCATGAACCTGCGATCCTCCTATCTCAGCCAACTAAACACTGGGATTACAAGTGTATGCAACCATATCTGGCTCAGAGTTGAGAATTCTATGGAAAACCATAATTTTGGCAAAGTGGTACTATACGAAGTGCTTTCATGACCCTATGGGGCAGGGTATCTCACCCTGCTTTGCCAGGGGTATCCCAGACTCAGCTGCTCAGACCTCACAGCCTGCAATTGCCAGATCCTGGGCAGCTTGTCCCACTAAGGCCTCTCCCCACCCTCCTTTCTAAAGGGATCCCCTAGCCAGGTTCCAGTTGCTCTCCTGTCACTGGGAATTAATACTAACCATTAAGAATCACTAGCCAGTGTCACACATTCCAAAACCTCAGAGAGAGGCTGAAATTTGTAAAGTCATGGTTTGGACACCTTGAAGAAATGCTCTCAAGCTTTTTCTCTAGAGAATGATTGATATTTTATTCTCTTAAACATTTAGCTAAAATTATGAATTTTGGTCCTGGATCCTACAAAGGAGCAACATATAAAAAGATAGATGAAATGCTTTGCCAACTCAAGATTCTATATGATCTAACACATATTGGTTCAGCCAATAGTTTAATGTAGTTTAAAGAGTTATAAAATGGAAAGAACACGATTTTGGAGAGCAAAGTAACTAAAATTCATGGAGTTTACTATCACCTCTCCTCCCCCTGAATACCTGTCCCTGTGTGAAAGCAAGCTACCCAAACCAGCAGCCCTGAAGATTCCACACATCCTGTTATTAAAGCTGCCTCCGAAAAAACTTTATTTATTTATTTATTTATTTATTTTTTTTGTGGTACTGGGGTTCCTGGAAGCCCTTCTACCTCCGGGCTACACTCCCAGACCTATTTTATATTTTTGAAACAGGGTCTCTTACGACAGCGCGGCTGGCTTCGAACCTGCGCGATCCTCCTGTCTCTGCCTCCCAAGCGCGGGGATTACAAGCGTGCGCCACCACGCCCGGCATCCGAAGAAACTTTGAAGGAGCCTTTTGGCATCTTCCACAATTTACCATGCCCAGAAACTTTTTCCTTTCCTTTCCTTTCCTTTCCTTTCCTTTCCTTTCCTTTTCTTGCAGTTTTGGAACCAAGGGCCTCATACAAACTAAGCTAAGTCGAACACACACCCTGAGAAATATCTTTAAATTAATCAAAATAAAAACCTCAGAGCATAATTATATCCTAGCTAAAGACCTGACAGCAAAATGTAGAATCTTTGATGAGCATCCCAAAACCACGTAACTTAGATTTATATGAATCTCTTGCACAGTACATTTCTTTTTTTTTTCTTTTCTTTTTTTTTTTTTTTTTTTTTTTTTTTTTGGTGGTACTGGGGTTCCTGGAAGCCCGTCTATCTCTGGGCTACACTCCCAGACCTATTTTATTTTTGGAAACAGGGTCTCCTAAACCAGTGGGGCTGGCTTCGAACCTGCGCGATCCTCCTGTCTCTGCCTCCCAAGCGCGGGGATTACAAGCGTGCGCCACCACACCTGGCTGCATAGTACATTTCTAAGAGCTCTTTTCACAAAATTTCCTTTGGCTTTGGAGAATTTTTAAATAATAAATAATGAATACAAGAAAAAGTAAACACTTATGAAAACTTCTCTTTGCATGTAACTAGTAGAATGCCTTCAACTACTTGTGGTTTTCATCTGAATATTAAAGGAAAAAGACCCCAACTCCATATAGACCACCAGTCTCAATTGCAAATGCTGTTAAAAGGTATCATTTTAATGGAATGTTATAATGTCCTACTTTTAAACATGACTGGCTGTTGGGTTAACAAAATTTACATTTACTGCTTAAGAAAAGCAGCTTTATTTTAATATAACACTTTCAAAGTATTTATTTAGTTGAAACATGGAAGTGAACAAGGTATATACTTTAAAAAATAAGAAGAAAGGGCCTGGGAACATAGCTCAGTGGCAGAGTGATTGCCTAACATGTTCCAGAACCTTAGTTCCATCCCAGCACTGTAAAAAATAAAATTTAAAAATAAAAAGTAAAGACCCATTTTTGTCTGACTTGCATCTTGAAAAAGTTGTGCTTCACAGGAACTTATAAAATAGTATAAATATAGCAAAATATAAAGCAACATGACCCAAACTTCACCCGCCATAAAATCAATCATCTTGCCTTCTGCCTGGCTCATACTCTCATTCCCTACCCAGCCCTCTCACAGATGAGCTATGCAGAGACCTCCATCCGTGAACCAAGTCCCAGACCCATGTAGCTTTTCTGCACAACTACATTTGACTGACCTGATGGGAACTCATTTCCTGAGCTCCATTTGAGGCCCTCTGTGTAAATCCGCTTTCTTCCGACAAAGAAGAGCCATTTTCCTCTGAGATCACTGGCCTGGCCGCACACCTGGTCCCAGGGCTCTTCCTGAAGGACCACCGTTTGTAGATGGACAGCAGGGTCACCTGTGGGTCACCCAGAGTCGCCAGGAAGGACTGCTCAGGGCTCCGGGGCATCTTGCTCTCAGCTTTCTCCATGGCCACATCCACGATCACACCTTCTCTCCCCACTAAAGCAGTTCTACTGCACCAGACTAGCTGGTCATGGTAGAAGGAAATGCTTTCTGTTCCCCTGATTAGCAGGGGGAAGGCAGCCGTTTGCAACAGGGCCGGCAGGGAGAGGCTGTCTTCAGTCTGGTGGCCAGCTATGTACGTGTACAGGCTGCACACTGCCAGCAAACTATTTGCTTTTGTTTATCTACACCCTCTCACCAGCAGGCAGCCTTTCACTCGTCACTGTGAGCAGCACCGTGGGTCTCTGCACACGGCCTGCACACGCCGTACAGAGCTGCCTGCACTCTGGGCCCATGCCCTTGAGCCCAGCACTTCACCATCTTCCAAGCTACACACCTCTTCCCTTTGCCCACATGTACACCTAGAAACCTGGCCTAGAGGCCAGTTATTACCAAACTGCAAGAGTTTTCTTGAAATAACTTCAGCAGCCTCTTCCATAGCTCAAACACTGGCGGGGTGTAGACCATTCGGTGAGAGAAATACTTCCTAGGCAACGTGACTAGCATTTCCAAGAAGGTGTAGAAAATTCCGTTTCCTGCAGCTTTGTCTTCCCTTGACCCAAGAGCCTGACTTCAGTAAGAACTGCAGAGACTCACTGGCTAACAGGGCTCTCACGTCTCTTATCCTTGGCACAACAGCCAGAAACTAATCCATGATTCAGGCTTCTCAGGCTACCTGCTTTTCCACTGAGGATTAACAGGAGACAACCCAGTCGGTGTAGTAATCCAGGCAGTCGCCTGCTCTGTTGGGCTGTGCTGCCTCCCTTCCCACCCCAAAATCCCATCCATTCAAAACAGGGAGAAGGCGACCTTATCCCCCATGGAGGAAACAGCTCTGCCAGCCACTAGTCCTGGAGACACCTATTGCACAAGGATGTATGTAACAGCCACACTGAAGACTGAATTGAGTTGGTATGTAAAAGAGGCGGCACCATCCCCCTACATTGCTTCCTACAACTGAATGTACTATATCTCGGGGTCACTGGGGCATGCACCTAATGAGGGCTTTTAAAACTCATGTTCAGCTGGGAATAGTGGCGCACACTTATAATCCCCACGCTTGGGAGGCAGAGACAGGAGAATCGCGCTGGTTTGAAGTCAGACTTGCTGGCTTAAGAGACCCTGTTTCCAAATAAAAAATATAAAAAATAGGTCTGGGAGTGTAGCCCAGAGGTAGAGGGGTTTCTAGGAACCCCAGTACCACACACACACACACAAAAAAAAAAAAAACCTCATGTTCATGGTCACTGAAGTCACTCCTTATGGATTACCCACAATGACCTTCCTCCCCCACAAGAACTCTGAACCAAGAGACCTGTTCTCAAGCTAGATGTCGGGGATCTGTGGATCACAGCAGGCGGGACCCTCAGGACCTGAGGATGGCAATGCCATTTCCAGTTTGGCTGACTGGGCACATGGTGATGAGTGAACTCAGACAAGGAGGAAAAGGGAAGAAAGCAGGTCTGGAGGTGAAAACAGTAGTCTGTCCTTCGTTCCCAATCCAGGAACCTAGGAACCGTGGAAACAGGAGGCACAAGAGGCTTTCCCAGGCTGGAGGCTCAATTCCAAACTCCTCTTTCTGGAAGCTTCCCCTACATTAGATCCAGGACACCCCTCTTAGGTGAATCTTCCTTATCTTCTAAGCCTTGCCTTTGCAGAGTTGTCCTCAGCTACCCTAGTGAGTAGGACTCTCTCTCTTTTCTGATTTCTGATATCACCAACGTCAATGCTATCTAATGTGGCAGGTACTCGGCTTTTATCATGACTGGAGGTCAAGTCTTCTTTGTCCACCAAGGCTGCAGTTAGGTCAGTCCATGCTTGTAACTGACACCTAACAGGTGCTCAGCTCCAGGAAACATGGTACACCCCTGGAACACAAAGATTTTGCATCTAAGCCACCCACACAGCTAACACAGTGATGAGCACATATCAGATGTTAAGTAAATTTAAATAAGTATGTTTAATTAAGTACATTTAAATAAGTGAGTTGAACCAAATATACAAATCATAATGTATTATTTACCTAGTATCTCATGGTGCTTTTCTGTGCAAACTCCATTATTCTCTCACATATTCCTTCTAGAACAACAGGTCTTCAAGTGTCTCCTTAAACTAAATTATTTTGCCTCTCATGTGTGCATACTTCACCGGTCATTTTCCTAAATAATATTCATCTTGTTTACCCCACACATACACCTTCTCAGTCTTTGTGATTCTTTTCTGGTATAAGAAATGAAAATCCCTTTGGTGTCCTAAATAATCCTTTTGCAACCTGAGAAGCCTGGGCCCAAAGGCAGATGGGCAGCTCAAGTTTCCATGAATCTCCAGGACAAAGGGCCCTGAGGAGGGACACCTGGTTAAAATACTTCAGCACTCACAAAGATTGCCTGCTCCACCCAGCCAGAGGATCACAGGGGGCAGGGCTTCCCGGTGAAACTCAGGTCCTGGCTCAACCTTGGGTTTCAGCCTTCCCGAGGTTACAAGAGGAGTCCCAGATTCTGTGACAGGACAGGATGACAGAAGCTAGCACTAAGCTGCGTGCCGGAAGCAGGGTCCTGGAAAGTTCCTCCACAGACAGCGTGGGCAGTACAGACAGCACATCCACAGACAGCTAGAGGTCCAAAGCTTGTTCTCACACCTCAGTCATTTCAAGCCTGAGAGTCACAGATTAAGTGTACGTGCCACAAAAGACACACGAGGGAACACGGGACATGTTCTGGTGTTTGGGGAGCAATAGAGGGCAGCACTGAAGCATGAAAAAAAGAAAGGCTCAACCTGCAAATGGCTACAGGGCAAAGTCCCTCTGGGTCCTCACACCATCCTTTGAGGAGGCTGGTGATTTCCAACACCAACGCAGCTAGCTTGGCAGGACTCTTATATGAACTTATTAATAAAACACAGAACAAAACAAATGATACCTAGCTAAGCACACCAGAGGGAGTGCTCTTTAATAAAACTACACTTGGCTGAAGAGCCCGAAGTGAAAAAAATTACAATAGTTCTAAATTATAGAAAGATCAGATGGGATTTAAAAGAGACACACTGATAATATCAAAAAGTAAGAACCAATGTTTGGAATTCACAGTTCATCATGTGTACCTTCAACTTTCCTGGCTGCCCTCATCACCCAGTACCTACCCGGGAAACTCCAATGTGGGTTTCTCTGAGTTCAAATCAGCTTCATGCCTGTCTCCTCCCAGTTGAAGAAACATATATCCAGGCAGCTGGGTATGCTCTGATTCATCACCTAGAGAGATCCCTTCGTGCCACCTGGCAGTCCACCGACCTCCCCTAGTCCTCTCACACCTCCCTCTCCTAGACTCCAGTCCTCCTGCTCCTCTGACATCAGCTCCCAGCCCCCTCCTCACTCTCAGCCCGGCTTGCTTCATCCTGCCCTAAAATGAGAGAAGCAATCAGAAAGCTACCCACATTCTCATACCTCTGCCACCCTCCAGTTGGCGTTTCCCCCACTGTGTGGGTGATGTGCACACCCCCAAGGCCAGCCTCCAGCTGCCCCATCCTACTGGTTTTCTTCCCTACCCCAACAGCTCCTACACAGAATCCTTCACTAGATTCCCCTAGTCCTCAAACCTCTAAATGCTGGAGTGGTCCTGGCTCAACCTTGGGTTTCTTCTTCATCTGGATCTATTCCTTGCTGATTTCACCCACTCCTGTGGAAACGCCACCTTTCTTAGACTGATCAGGCTGCTATAACAAAATCTTTGAGTATCTTATAAGCTGAAACTTATTTCTCATAGTTTGGGATGCTAGGAAATCCAAGATCAAGGTGCCAGCAGTTTTGCTGTTTGTTGAGGACTGCTCTCTGCTTCAGAGAGGGGCCTTCTAGCTGCATCCTCCCAAGGCAGAAGTGCAAAGGGTACTTCTGGTACCCTTCTGGAACTGGCGAATGAACGCAGGGGCATTCTACCTCTGAGCTACATCCCCCCAAACCTATTTTATTTATTTTGAAAAAGGTTCTCACTAGGTTGCTAAGAGTATCACCAAATTGCTGAGGCTGGTTTAGAACCTACAATCCTATCTCAGCCTCCCAGGTACTGGGATAACAGGAGTGCGCCACCACTCTATAAGGACATTAATCCCATTAGGTCTGCCTTCTGAATCTAATCACCTCCCAAAGTCCCCACCTCCTAATGCCTAATGCCACTGTTACCAGGAAGGTTCCAGAACCTGTTGTCCCATTCAAGCTCAGGTGGCAGACTAGTAAAGGAAAACAGGTTTATTAAAGCCAGTTTTGAGGAAAATAGAGACCTTTTCCTGTGCCAAATTTCCATCTTCAGGAGTTCAGGTGTGTGGATAGCTTTTATAAGAGGAGAAGGGCCCAGTGAGACAGGAAGTATACATCTGCAGATTAGCCAGCTGTGCTAGTCAGAAACAGCACAGTCTCAGGTTCCCATTGCCCATCAGGGCCAGAGGGCAGCCCCTCAACCCCTACTCTCAGTAGAAGGAAACCTCAGATGCAAAAAAAAAAAAAAAGCTTCTAATTTTAAACACCTTGAGGTTTAATTTCCAGCCTAGGAATTTGCAAGGACATACATTCAGACTCTAGGATTACCTATAGCCAATAATTCCCAAAGGCCACGTGGTGCTTGGTCACTGTGTCCCTTGGATATGTAATCTGCATTTTTATCTTACCTGTAGCTGAGCCCCCTAATTCTGCCCTTCCCTGCTCCTCCCACAGCCTTCCTTATCTTAGTAAATAAAATCTCTTCTACTTGCCCATGGAAAAATCCTGAATCTATTCTTGATAAAAAATCATCTCCTTTCAAACCCACATAGGAATGTCCAGCAAATCTTGTGATTTTCACCTTCAAAATACATGGGGCCTCCAACCACTCCAGAGCACCTCCACCTCCACTCTGGGCCTGGCCTCCAGCCCCTGAAGTCTATGCTCAACACAAAAGCCAGAAGAGGCCCTTTAAAGGGAAGTCAGAAGATGTTATTCCTCTAAAAGGCCTCCAGGGGGTTCCCACGTACTTAGAGTGCAAACTAAAATCCCTACAGTAACAAAGACTTTAACAGTCTGGTCCCTCCTGTACCTTCTGGTCTCACATTCCGAGACCCCACCCACACTCTGTTACAACCATTTGGATCTATCTCTTCAAAAAAGCAAGACCATAAGGACAGCCTTTGGACTGGCTGCTTCCCCATCTCCCTATACCCCATGAACAAATGCCTCACTGTCTGGCCTCCTTGACGTCTCAGCTCAGGTTCCCTTCTCAGTGCTTCCCCCAAATCACCCTATTTAAATTTCAAATTCTCCCAACTACCATCCCTGCCTTATTTTTCTCTAGATTACTCAACCACCATAAGGTATAATAGTATATACTTTAGTTACTTGCTAAGTGTCTTCTCAGTTAGGATTTCATAAGTATAGGAATGACTATTTTCTTTAATGTCCTAATATACTGCCACCACTGAAGTAATGCTTAATACTTAGAGTTTCTCAGTGTTGAATGAAAGACCAAGAATGTTAAACAAAAACAACTTACAAATTGGCTTGTTGAAAAACACTGTTAAACTTTCAGACAAATATTTAACAGCTAGAAAATGCCCCATGCACCTGGCTCCCTCCTCCTTCTCTTATTCATCCTTTTATCCCTCTGATGGGAAAAACTCAGTGTTGAAACCTGGTCCCAAAGCAGCAAGGCCAGAGGTGGGGCTTGGCTGGAGGAGATGGAACAGTGGAGCCATGGCCTTGAGGACTGTCTGACCTTGGCTGCCTGCCTGCCCCCCACCTCTGCTTCTGGCTGCCATGAGTTGAGCAGCTTTCCTCCACATGTTGCTTCTGCTTTGGAGCCAGCTGACTATGGACTGAACCTGTGCAACTGCCAGCCCAAACAAACTTCCTCCTCTACTTTGTTCTTGTTGAGTTTTCTGATCACAACAATTAAAAGTTAACATACCTAAAGAAGCAAGATATCATTTCTCATCTCGCTCCAGCTGCCTATGCTGAGAACAGGCAAGCTCTCCCAAACACATGCAGTAGAGAGATGGAGACTGTCTTCCTCCACCCAGCCCCCACATGTGGCGCAAAGGCCCTGTCTTGGGCATAGTGCACTGACAATAGTAGGCAGCAGATTGCCCTTGTCCTGACTTGTAAGCGCGTAGCTCCACACCAGGGAGGAAAATGGGCCAGAACTAAGGCTACCTCCCAAACCCTCTCCTCTCCCCTCAAGCACTCAACTCCTAAATCAAGAGTCACTCAAAGAAGCACAGGTCCAGAGCTGTAGCTCAGAAATATTGCCTTGGGGGCTTATAGAACAGATAGCTCCTAATCTTCCCCCAATGTCTCCCACTGACTTCATTTACAATTAATACAAAGATATTTTTCTACTTCAGAATCTCAGCTGACTTCTTTATAGGAACTGCCAAGTAGATTTCTAAAACTCTTTCAGAATTGCAAGGGATCCAGAATAGCCAAAATAATGTTGAAAAAGAACACTATAGGAGAATTCACTTTTCAATTTCAAAACTTACTATAAAGCAATTATAATCAAAACAGTATGGTAATGTCACAAGAATGGAGATTCAGATTAACAGAAGAGTCCAGAAACAAGGCTATGTGTCTAAGGTAAACTTTTTAAAGCAAGGGTGGAAAGACTATTCAACAGGAAAACACTAGCACTATTTCACAAATGGTGCTAAAAATTTGATTAGCCACATGCAAAGGAATGAAGCCCTTCTTTCACATTATATATGGAATTAATGCAAAATATATCAAAAACCTAAATGTAAGTGCTACACCTCCAAAGTCTTAGAAGGGAACATAGGGGTAAATTTTCATCTCAAATTTGGCAATGGATTCATTTGAAAATGTACTCAAAATATGTTAAAAATTTTTATACCATAACAATAAAAAGGTAACCCAATTTAGAATGGACCAAAGGATCTGACCTTTATCCAAAGAAGTTCTGTGAAAAGCCAATGAGCATATGAAGAGATGTCCTATCATTAATCATTAGTAAAATGCAAATCAAAACCACCACCAGGAGATGCCTCTTCATATTTATTGGGATGTTTAGAATTAAAAAGTCAGATAATAACAGGTGTCAAAGAGGATATGGAGAAATTAGAAGAGGTATCCACTGCTGGATGTGATGTAAAATGGTGCAGCAGCTTTGCCTTGGAAACCAATCTGGCAGTCTTCAAACAGTTAAATTTAAGGGTATCATTTGAAATTGCAATTCCCATGAGAAATGAAAGCAAATGCACACCCACATGCACAAACACACATACCTACAAACAAACCTGTACTCAAATGTCTATAGCAACAATGTTCATGAACACCAAAAAGTGGAAAGAAAGGAAATATTCAGTAGTTAGTGAATGGATTAAACAAAACATGGTGTATCTATACAGGTAACCTTATTTGGCAACAAAAAGGAATGAAGAAATGATACACATGTATGTATAAATCCTGACAACATGCTCCATGAAAGAAGCCAGTCACAAAAGAGCATTTATTTTGTGATTTCAGAGACGGACAGTAAATTAATAGTTGCTCAGGTACGGAGGTCACGGAGTGATAGCTAAAGGGTACAGGGTAACTTTTTGAGATAATGAAATGTTCAAAAATTGACTTTGGTGATAGTTGCACATATCTTTTTTTTTGGGGGGGGGTACTGGGGGTAGAACCCAGAGGCTTTCTACCTCTGGGCTATACTCCCAGACCTTTTTTATATTTTATTTGGAAACAGGGTCTCACTAAGTTGCTGAGAGCCTCACTAAGCAGCTGAGGCTGGCTTCGAACCCGTGCGATCCTCCTGTCTCAGCCTCCCAAGCGCGGGGATTATAAGCGTGCGCCACCACGCCCGGCTCAGTTGCACATATCTATGAATTGTATGATATGAATTGTCTCTCACTATAAAAGTAGTAAAGGTCATTTTAGACCATTTTTGCTACTTCAATAGAATGCTTGAGACTTGCATGTACAAATCATAGGAATTCACCTCTCCCTGTTCCAGAGGCTGGGAAGTCTCAGCTCAAGGCTCTGGCAGGCTCAGTGTTGGGTGACAGCCCATTCCCCATAGATGGCATTATGTAGGTGACCTCTCACTGTAGAAGGGTCAGAAAGAACAAAGAGGGTAACAGCTGTTCGGCCCTTCTATAAGGATGCCTGATTCCACTCATGAGGGCTCCACCTTCACAACTGTATCACCTTCTGAAAGCCACACTTCTTAATAAAGTGCAATAATAAAGCGCAATTGTGGTTTCAACATGAATTTGAGGGGACAAAAATACTGCAACCAGAACATTTCAATCCTGGTCCCCCAAAATTCACATCCTTTTCTCATACAAAAATACATTGATTCTATTCCACTAGTCCCCAGAGTCTTAACGTGTTCTTTTACCAGCCTGAACCCCCAAATTACTGATAGCCTGTTGTACTGCCAGCTATGCTGCCTGCTTGCAAAGGTCAAAGCCTGGGTGTTGATAACCATGTGCTCCCAATGGCTGACCTCAGAGCTGTCACATGTTCCCCATCACCTAGGGACTCCCAGACCTGGTCCTCCTGCCATGTTGACACTCCAAACGGCCTTGGGTTCATTAAAAATCTCATCATAGCCAGGCGTGGTGGAACACACTTGTAATCCCAGCATTCAGGAGGCTGATACCAAAGGACTGCAGTTCACACACAGCCTCAGCTACTTAGCAAGGCCCTTCACAACTCAGTGAGACCCTGTTTCAAAAATAAAAAGACTAAAAAACAGGCCTGGGGGTGTAGCTCAGAGGTACAATGCCCCTGGGTTCCATCTCCAGTACCCCCCCCCCATAAAAAATCTCATCATAATGAAAGAAAGCACACCCAATGGTGCCTGACAGATCCAACAATGCCCAAATTAGGGAAGAAAAGAGGTGACAACCAGATCCCTGGAAGTTTCTTCCCTTCCCAGGAAAACCTCTGATGACAGCCCTCCTCCACCCCAGCCCTTCCCCCAACTCCTAATCCTACTTAAAACCCTGCTCTGAGATCTGCTGGAAGGAGATGCTTTTAGAGAGTGTGCTCTCCTTCTCTGTTCTTTGCCCATAGGATAAAATTTCCTGCTTGCTCCCAGGACTGTTTGGTTATTTGCAAATAATACTGAATAGAAAAGGAACCTGCAAATTTCCCACCAGTTCCAGTACCAACTCAAAAGTCTAAAGTCCAGGGTCTTATCTAAATGTCATTAAATCAGGTAAAGTTGAAACTCAAAGGTATGTTTCATTCTGGGGCCACCTGCCCTCTGAACAAGAATTAGGTGTCTAAAATACAATGCTGGACAGACACAAGACAGACATTTGCATTCCAAAAGAATGGAAGTTAGGAAAGAAGAAAAGGGGAACTGGCCCCAAGTAAGTCTATTTCTCCTTTCTCTCTTTTTTTCTTCTTTCTTTCTTTCTCTCTTTCTTTTTCTTTTTCCTTTTCCTTTCCCTTTTCTTTTTTTTCCTCAGTGCTAAGGATCGATCCCAAGGCCTCATGCATACAAGGCAGAACACTAAGCTACACCCCAGGCCTCATGCACACTAGGCAAAACACTAAGCTAAGTGCCCAAGTAAATCTAAAACCCAATATGGCAAACCACTGTAAGTATTTTCTTTGTTTTGTTTTGTTTTTGAAGCTAGGAATGAACCCAGGGTCTCAAGCATGCTAAGAAAGTGCTCTATGCCCCAGCCCAAGCAACATTAAATCTTAAGGCTTGATAATAATCTTCTTTGGCTCCATGTGCCACCTTCTGGGAACACTGAAGTGGGCCCTCACAGATTTAGTGAGCACAACCCCAACAGCAGCTCTCCCAGACTAGGCTCACACTGCAATGACTACAGTCCTGGTGCCAAAGTCCCCCACCCCACCCCCAGTGCCAAGCAGATGTTACTGTTTACAGTAGCCCTGCCCCTGCAGCTATTCTCTGTGTGGGCCCTGAGTCATGACTGATCAAGGTAGAGGAAGCCCTGCCCCCTCTACCCTTGCTTTCTGCACCCCTGGAGTCAGTACCATACGAATATCACTAAGGTTTCCAGTCTGTACCCTCCCAGTGTGGCAGCCTGAACCACACCTGAGCCCACTTGAGCTATAGCTGAGGTGGCCAAGAAGCACTGGAAGATGGGGAGCAGAGACTTTAGGTAGCCCTGAATAGACAGAGCCAAGGTCTTCAGATGCCCTGGGCCCCTCCCTTGAAATCTTCTCCTCTCTACACCCCACACATGGGAATGGCAGATTCAAAGATCTCGGACACCACTGAATCCTTCAGAGGGTCATTCTTTCACTGTCTGGAATAGCACCTGGCTTCCTTCCATCCACAATAATCTCAGCATGTGTTTGTTTGGCCATAGCCTTAATGCTTTCTCCTAAAAACAACCTGGCCAGGCTAATTTTCCAAATCCTTAATCTTCTGTCTCTCTTTTGATTAAATTTCTGTCCTTAATTAATTCTCTCTTCTTGCGCATTACTATCTGCAGTCAAAAGAAGCCACACAGCACTCAGCATTCTTTGCCCAGGATTTGTTCCACCAAATCACTTAAGTTCCACCTTTCACAAGGCATGAAGACAGGGACACAACTGAACCCAAGTGTTTTTGCCACATGGTAATAAGGATGTCCTTTCCTGCAGTTTCCAAAAAGATGGCTCTCATTTCTAAGACCTCATGAGAGCCTTTTATTGTCCATACTATTACCAACCTTCTGCTCACGACTTAAGTTATCCCGAGGAAGATTTAGGCTCTGTCTACAGGTTTCCTTTTCTTCTGCGCCCTCACCAGAATTACCCTTAGCACTTTGTTCATAGCAATCCAGGCTTCTTCTACTCAACTCCTCCAAACTCTTCCAGCTCTGGCTCAGTTCCCAATTCCAGGTATTTGTTATAGCAACACCCTACTTCTCAGTACCAATGTCTGTCTTATTCTGCTTGTACTCCTATAACAAAATTACATAGACAAGGTGACGTATAAGCAATATAATTTTATTTCTCATAGTTCTAGAAGGTGGGAAGTTCAAAATCAAGGCAACAGCAGATCAGTCAGCCTCTGGTGAGGGCTGTTCTCTGCCATAAGATGGTGCCTTGTCACTGTCCCCATATAGGAGAAACAGCATCCTTACAATGGTAGAAAGGAAAAAAGGGGTTAAAAGAGGCAAACACCCCCATCAAAATCTTTTATAAGGGTACCTAATCCCATTAATAAAGGTTCCACACTCAGAATTATCTCCCCAGTACCGCACACAAAAAAATTACCTCCTAAAGGCCACACCTGCTAGGTGTGGTAGCACATGCCTGTAATTCCAGTACTTGGGAGGCTGAGAAAGGAGGATCACAAGTTCAAAGCCAGCCTCAGCAACTTAGCAAGGCTCTCAGCAATTTAGTGAGACCTGTTTCCAAATAAAAAATAAAATAATGTTGGGTGTAGCTCAGAGGTAGACTGTTCCTGGGTTCAATTTCCAACAACAAAAACCTAAAGGCCAGACCTTTGAATACTGTTATAGCAGGAATTAAGCTTCAACATGAATTTTGGAGGGGACAAAAACATTCAAACATAGCAAAGGACATTAAAATAAGAACTGGGAGCCAGGCATAGTGGTACACACCTGTAATCCCAGTATTTGAAAAGATGAGACAGGAGGATCACAGGTTCAAGACCAGCCTCAGCTTGGGAGGCTGAGACAGGAAGACTGCACAGGTTCAAAGCCAGCCTCAGCTACTTAGTGAGGCTCTCAGCAACTTAGTGAGACCCTGTTTCCAAATAAAGAATAAAACAGGTTTGGGAGTATAGCCCAGAGGTAGAAAAACCCCTGGGTTCCACCCCCACGTACCACCACCAAAAAAAAAAAAAAAGGACCAGCCTCAGCAATTGAGACCTTTAGCAACCTAGCAAGACCCAGTTTCTGAACAAAAATTAAAAAGAACTGGGGGTATAACTGAGAAGTAGAATGCCTCTAGGTTTAATCCCCAGTAATGGGCACACACATGCACGTGCGCGCGCGTGCGCGCACACACACACACACACACACACACACACACACACACACACACACAGTGGGAGGGCCATGCTTTCGGCATTCATAGAAACTAGAGTTTCAGGACAGTAGTGATGGCAGGACCCAAAGGCAATGGGAAGAGCAGTGGGTACACGACTGTGTACATCAGGAGGCACAAACAAGACTCTTTGCAGCAAGTGGATTATAACTGCCAAAACCCATGAACCACCAGATAGCCTCCATGGAGCCCGAGTGAACAGTGCCACACATCCATGGCACAGGGCACAGCAATAACTCTTAGAAACATAGTGTCTAGAGAGAAAAATGAGTCCTTTAAGACTCTACACATGATATTATTTTTGTAAATCCAAGATACATGCAAAACTTAATAATGTATTGTTCAGGCATTTATAATATATGTAAAACTTTACAAAAAATAAAAATTGGGTTATGGAGGCTGGAGTGCAGTGCAATGGTAAAGTATGTGCTTCATATGCATAAGACCTTGGATTGGATCCCCAAAGCAAAAAAAAATTTTTTTTAAATAAAAAGAATGCAGGGTTGCAACAAACACAAAAGTAAGAATGATCGTTACTGCTATAGTGGGCACATTTATGGGTAGCACAAAAAGATAAGAAAAGAGCAGTTGGGTGAACCTCATGGCATTGATAATGGTCTTGTTCTTGGAACACATGGAGCAAATGGCTTCACAGGCAGAGAAAGGGAAAGACTGGAGGTGAAGAAGAGTTGGCCAATAAGGGCTCCAGACAGGAAAAAAGAAAGGGATCAAGGGTCCTGGCAGATAACATGACCTTGCAAACAAGGCAGGCTATCCTCTGATTCTAGAGAGAAGATAAAAGTAGGTTGTATGTTGTGTTAGTCTGATTTTTGTTGCTATAACCAAAATACCTGACATGAACAACTTAAAGGAAAGGTTTATTTTGACTCAGCTTAGAGGGGCCAGTGCATGATTAGCAGGCTCCATGGCTCTGGCCAGAAGTGAGGCAGAATAACCTGGTGGAACAGGGTGGAGAAATAATAAACCCTTCCAGGGCACACCTCTAGGGACTTACTTCCTCCAACTAGGTCCCACCTCCCAGTAGTCCACTCAGCTATCAATGGATTTATGCATCTAAAAATCAAATGGGAGGTCGGAGTCCACATGATCCATTGCATAAAAGCACCACCTCTGAACCTTGCTACATTGGAGAGTGCTTCCAACACATGAGCTTTTGAGGGAATACCAGATTCAACCCACAATATATGTCTAAATCAATTTTGGGGAGAAGGTGTGTAAGGCTGAGCAAAAAGCTAAAGAAAAGTATTCCCAGGGTGTCAACTTCCTTAAGGTAAGCGGAGTCATGAGTTAAGAACAAATGTGAGTTTGCAAGTCACACCACATGGACAAGAGGTATGCAAAAGGCACAGGAAGATATAATTAGGATATGGAACAAAAAATTGCTAACACCAACCATGTAGTTGCCTGAATTTCTGGCACTAGCAACACTGCTATGTTCTGAAACAATGAATTTCACAATTCCTGGTCATATTTGGCTGGGAATGTAGTTCATTGGTAGAATATCTGCCTAGCATGCACAAGGTTCTGGGTTCAATCTCCAGTTTCAATTGATAGATAAGTTCCTCTCTGCTTTGCTCTCTATCTCATCGACCTTTGATCTGCTTGCATTTTCTCCTTGGTAAAGGGAAGGAAGGAAGGGAGGGAGGGAGGGAGGGAAGGAAAAGGTCTAGGAATGTAGCTCAGTAAGACATTGATTGCCTAGTATGAGGGAGGTGCTGAGTTCAATTCCCAGTACTGACAGACATTTCAGAACTTTATTTGGCCCTGATTCCAATTTTTTCCTGTAGATAAAAATGATATTAAAGTCACCTGAACACAGATACTTCTTGGTACCTGCTATGGTGTCACTGAGCAGTAATCATGTCTCCAGGACATGGCTATCCTTCTGATTGAGAGGGAAATGCATGTCAGTAAAGCATTTAAAATCTAGCTCCCAGAGCCGGGCATGGTGGCACACCATGGTGGCCAGGGCTGCCCCAAAGAGAGGGCCCCAAGGAGAAAAGGATGTGGGGACATCATGCAGCCATTCATTCATTCAAGAACAATTGTGGAGCACCTTTACATTCTGCAGAAAAAAATTTTAAAATATACTTTTGTTGGTGCACTATAGTCCCACATCATAATGTAGTTGAGAATAATAGAGACATACACCCACACAGCACTTGGTGAGCTTCCCTCTGGCTCCTTCCCCTTCCCCATATATGATAGAGAGTGATATCATAATATCAACAGAACTGTTTCCTCCATTAATTCTCCCTCCCACCACTACTGCCCTCCCCTCCACCCCCTCCATTGCTCCACTGGGGCTTCTCCTCCATTATCTGAAGTCCCTTTTGTATCCTGATTATTCCCATTTCCATATATGAGAGAAAACATGACCTTCACTTTCTGTGACTGGCTGATCTCACCTAACAAATCATCTCCAGGTCCATCCATTTTTCTGCAAATGATGTAATTTCGTTTTTCTTTATTGCTGAGTAGAATTCTATTGCATGTATACCCCATAATTTTGTAATCCATTCTTCTGTTGGACACCTAGGCTGGCCCATAATTCAGCTATTATGAATTGTGCTGCCATAAACACGGATGTGCATGTATCACCCTAACATTCTGATTTCAGCCCCTTTGGAAAGATACCCAGGAGTGGAATAGCTGCATCATATGGTGGATTCATTCCTAGTTTTCTGAGGAATCTTCACACTTGTCTCTATAGCAGTTGCACTCATTTGTAATCCCACCAACAGTGTCTAAGAGTTCCTATTTCCCCACATCCTTGTCAGCATTTATTATTGTGGAGAATATTTTTAAATGATATGAACCTGATCCCCATTTATAAAAAGCACAGAGTTGCAAAGAAAGGCTATGTTCATTATGTGGTATGACTTAGGACCGAGCAATTTCAATCCTGCAAAAGCCAGACAGGTCTGGCTAGGACTCAGTCTAGATCCGCCTCCTATAGCAAGATACCTTCAGCAAGTTAGTTACCTCTGCCTCAGTTTCCCCATATGTAAAGCAATGATGAACTCCAATTTCATGTTCTATCACTTCCCATTCTCTCCTTCCCTCTGCTACAGCCATTCTGGCTTCCTTGTGACTCCTCAAACACAAAGGCCACACTCCTTATGTACTGCTTCTGCTCGCCACACTTCGTGTGTGTGTGTGTGTGTGTGTGTGTGTGTGTGTGTGTGTTACTAGAGATTGAACTGTGAGGCATTTTACCTCTGAGCTATACCCCAGCCCTATTTTACTGTTTTATTTTGAAACAAGGTCTCACTAAGTTGTAGTAGGCCTCCCTAAATTGCTGAGGCTGGCCTCAAACCTATGATTCTTCTGTCTCAGCCTCCCAAGTATTGGCCTGTACCACCATGTCCAGCTTACTCGCCACACTCTGACACAAAACATGTGGGGCTCTTTTCTTAATACCAACCAATTCTCCAACTTTCCAGGCAATGACTAGGTAGTCTACAGTTCAATTTGGTTCTGACACTACCTGGAGTTAGCACAGACTCCACAAGGTTAAGGGTACAATCCCACAGGCCTGCCACCAACTTATGACATCAAGTCCAGTGCACCCAAACTTCCAAATGACTGGCTATAATGTCCAGAAGGCCCACGCTTTAGTATGGATAATGTGCTAGGGATATCACTCAAGAAAGTATCCTATGTATAATTATAAAGTTTATTACAAAGGACACAACTCAGGAACACCCAAATGGGAGAAATGCAGAATGAGAGATGGGGATAAAGCCCTGTACACCCTCCCAGCGTCACCCCAAAGCCAATGAGTGTACACCACATGGAAGCTTTCCAAGACTCTTGACTGTCCTGCCCTGTAGGGTTTTTGCGAAGACCTCAGTCTTTAGGCATGGCTGCTTATACCACTGGCCAGTGTAGATTGGCTGGATCTCCAATCCCTGTCACCTCCCCAGAAGCTGGGGCATGGAGCTGAAAGTCCTAACTCCCTAATCACAAAGTTGGTTCCTCTGGAAACCAGTCCCCACCTTGAAGCAGCTACCTAGGGGCTCATCAAAGGCCACCTCAAAACTCATACACTGAAAGCATCTTACTGAACACAACAAAAAGTACTCCAATCCGGGAATTCCAAGGGAATTAACTCTGTGTCAGGAACCTAGGACAAAGGTCATATATGCATTGAGATTCTCATTATCACACTCCTTCCTTAGGCTTAGATATTTTCTAGGTTCCCAAGCCAGAATACTTCCCTGAAATATGAATCATTCAGGTCCCTACTAAAATGCCACCAGCCCTGAAAAGTATTCTCTGGCCACCTACTTAAAACAGTATTTTCTTTCCTACCCATGTCCTTCCTTGTGCCCCTAAGCTAATTTATTTTCTCTCCAGCACATATCATACCTGAAATAACACTATTTATTTGTTTACCCTCTCCCCACCCCATGTAAATTCCTTGAGGGCAATATCTTGGTCTTAGCTGAATCCCCACTTCCTAGAATTCCTGATACAGTACAAAAGAATAGAAATAAAAAATATTACTTGTTGTTGAGTATGGTAACACACTTAAGAGTCTCAGATATTCTGGAGGTCTGAGGCAGAAGGATGAATGGCTTGGACCTAGGAGCTGGGAGGCCTGGGCAACACAGCAAGACATCATCTCTCAGAATAAAATAAAATAAAATAAATTTGCTGAACAAATGGTGATAACATATTGGGGGACAGAATGCTGACAGGCCAGTCATGAAAGTTTGAGATCACTCCCTAAGCCCTTTGATATATGAAGAGCAGCAATCGGTTCTTGGGAGTTCATCTTAGGCCTTGTTACTCAGGCTATATTTAACAAGTCTGTCTCATTTCAGTTCCCAATTGCTTTGTCTACGACTGGTCACATCCTTAAGTTCTGTACAGAATATTCTGCCTGATAAGCTCCTAGTTATTTACTCTGCCCAGAAGGACCTCCACCCTTGTTCATGCTTTGAGAAGACTTTATGGCAATGAGAAAACTTTATGCTTGATATGAATTGCTGACGTGGGTTAAAGAGTTCTCGGTATTTCTGTATGATATAAATATGCTGCAGAGCTGCATAGTAAACACCTGTTGTGGTTCCAAGCCTCATGCCCCCCATGTCCTTCTTTACTTTCTCTTTTTCCTCACTATCCATTCCTCAGTCCCGACCCCCATGAAGAGGGGTCACCACAATAACAGAAGGATAATTAATACCCTACATCAGGCCAGGAGTGGTGGTGCATGCTTGTAATCCCTGTGCTTGGGAGGCTGAGATAGGAGAATCACGCAGGTTCGAAGCCAGCCTCAGCTGGTTTAAGAGACCCTGTTTCCAAATAAAATATAAAATAGATCTGGGAGTGTAGCCCAGAGGTAGAAGGCCCCTGGGTTCCATCCCCAGTACCACCATCAAAAAAAAAAAAAAAAGAAAAAAAAATACCCTACATCAGGACTGGATTTAGCTCAGTGGCAAAATTAAAAAAAAAAAAAAAAAAAAGAACCCACGACTTACATCAAAGGGTCTTGTGTGAATTAAATGAAAGAGTGCACTGTAAGGGATATAAAGTGCTTACTATAATACCTACCACATAGTAAGCTCAATGACGTTGGCTAAGGCTATTATCAAAGGAATCCAGAAGAGGGTGAGGTCAACATGGGTCCCAGGCAGTTACAGAAGATTTCAGAATGGTGCCAGATCCTATGCTTGATCTGGAGAGGACTTTTCTCTGTAGATAGGGTCAATGCAGAGGGTTGGAAGGGTCTCCATCCCTACAAGAGCCACCTCTCCCCACATGTGCTGTTTTCACACCCCAACTCTAACGCAGTCTTCACAATGTAAGAGTCATCTATTGATCACCTTCTTCACCCATCCACTTATCTTTCATTTCTATACCACCAGAGCTTACACAAAGACACAACTAATGGAAATTCAATAATATTTTGAATTAATTAGCTTCTGAGGTCTATAGAAAAGAAACAACCTACTCTTCAGTGCAGCAAACAGGCTGAGGTGTCTATCCTAAAAAAATACTCAAGTAGCCAGGCGTGGTGGTGTACGCTTGTAATCCCCACGCTTGGGAGGCAGACAGG
The DNA here is from genome assembly GCF_963383645.1 of Muscardinus avellanarius. NCBI lineage: Eukaryota > Metazoa > Chordata > Mammalia > Rodentia > Gliridae > Muscardinus > Muscardinus avellanarius. Next base: position 138,946,309 of record NC_137787.1, on the reverse strand, counting down.
AGGATCGCGCAGGTTCGAAGCCAGCCGCTTGCTCTGGCTTAAGAGACCCTATTTCCAAATAAAAATATAAAAATAGGTCTGGGAGTGTAGCCCAGAGGTAGAAGGGCTTTCAGGAACCCCAGTACCGCCAAAAAAAAAAAAAAAAAAACACAAGTATTAGCATTAAAATACAAATATGGGAGGAGGGTACCAAGTGCTGTGTGAATATGTCTCTGTCAACATGATCTACATTATGATGTGAGACTATAGTGCACCAATAAAAATAATAATAAGAAATAAAAATAAAAAATAAAAAGAGACAGAAAATACAAATATAAAAATGATGTCCACTTGTGAGAGAGGGGGAAAAAAAGAAGCAACCAGAATGTCCATCCACAGAACAAGAGACAGGTACATCCATCCTGTGCAGAGGTTAAACTAAGACAAGAGGATGAAAAAATATCCAAAATATATTGCTAATTGAAAAAAGTTGCAGAATACACAGCTTGTGACTTTGTTTAGGTTAAAACAATTTATTTTTTTTTTTTTTTTTTTTTTTTGCGGGTCTGTGGATGGAACCCAGAGAGAGACATTTGACCTCCGAGCTACACCCCTTGCCCAAGTTTTTATTCTTAATTTTGAAACAGGGTCTCACTGAGTTGCAAAGGGCCTCACTAAGTAGCTGAGGCTGTCCACGAACCTCCATCCTCCTGTCTCAGCCTCCCAAATGCTGGGATGACAAGCTTGTGCCACCACGCCTGACTAAAACAAAATGTTTAAATATAACACATGGTCTTGTTAGCTCCTATATATAGCCACTCTACCAACTCTTTCAATACCTTCTCTGGAACACAGTAAGTTTTCAATAAATATCTGCTGAATAAGAATATACATACAAGAAGGGGAAACAAAAGGATCGTAAAACTGATTTGCTTTTCATTCTAAGTCCTATTATACTGCTCGCATTTTAAAGAGATTGTATTAATGTTTATATAATTAAAATGAATTCAGCCGGGCGTGGTGGCGCACGCCTGTAATCCCTGTGCTCGGGAGTCTGAGACAGGAAGATTGCACGGGTTCGAAGCCAGCCTCAGCTACTTAGTGAGGCTCTCAGCAACTTAGTGAGACCCTGTTTCCAAATAAAATATAAAAAGGGTCTGGGAGTATAGCCCGGAGGTAGAAAGCCTCTGGGATCCACCCCCAGTACCACACACACACACACACACAATGAATTCAAAACAGTTACTATAAAAAACACTGTAAGACTTGGATATATACTGTAAAGGGGTCCAAGCACCGGACTGTGATTAACTTTCCAAGTAACTATTTTTGAGCAATTAGGGCTTTTACACAGCAACTCTCACTGTGCCTCTCAGGCATCAGACTCCTTAACACCAGAAAAGAAGAGAAACGTTCTGCGTTTGCAACGCTCCTGAACACCTAGGAAGCGCGCAGCCCTGCTACAGTGACTTTCTGCCACGCAGGATTCCCCCGGGCCGGGTGCGGGAGCGCCCGCCTTCCCCGCACAGCCCAGGCGCCCGGGCCGGAGGGCAGGTGGCAAGGAAAGCCCTCCAGGTGGTGCGCGCGGCGTGGGGAGGAAACTTACTTTGCGACTGGCCTCTTCCCTGGTGGTAATCTGTCTCTCCTGCTCAGGCATCACCCCGAAGACACCCGTTTGTTTCTTCTCCGATCGGGCCCAGAGCGCAAAGGTCACCTGGTCGGGCTGGGGGAGAAAGGCGAGTTAAAATCCAGGAAGAAGAGGAGTGGGTGTGAGGGCCCGTTCCGGCTCGACTCTGACCCAGGGGCTGGCCCGCGGGATCCGCCGCCCTCGCCTCCGGGTTCAAATCGCGCGCGCCCTTCCCCTGACGCGGGCGCGGGGTGAGGCGCGGGGCGGCGCGGGCCTCGGACACTCGCCCACCGAGGCCGGCGGCTGCCGGGGGTCAGCGGCCGAGCCGGACCGCAGCGCGGGCGCCCGCCCCCCGCCGCCGGGGCTGCGCTACCTCCCGCGGATGCGCGGCGAGGACCGTCCGCCCGCACGGCGCTGGGTCCCTCCTCAGCCCCAGTCCAGATCCGCCCCCGGTTCCAGGACACCGCGGCCACCAACGGCGACCGCTGCGAGAATGGGCTCTAAGCCCGCGAGGCCGATCGCCACCCGCCGGGGCCTCGCACGGGTTCTCCAACCCGCGGCGGGTTCGGAACTGGGGACCCAGGCACCCAGCGGGGGCTTCCAGTGGGGGAGGGGCCGGGGCTCCGGCTGTCAATCACAGGCCACGCCCCCCTCCACGGTCCAACTCCCACCTCAGCGCCGCTGATGGGGGCGGGATCCCAGGGCGCTGCGCTGAAATCGCCTCTCTGCCTCGGCAGGTTCTATTGGCTGGAAGGCCGTGGGAAGCATTTACCAGAAACCAATTGGAATGCAGAAGCGCCCGCGAGGGCAGAGGGAACGCCCTAAGCTTCCTCAGAAGCCAATAGAGGAGAGGAGCGGCCGGCGCTTCCTGACCTCCGTGGAGGGTGAAAGATGGCGGCCGCCAAAGGGGGTGTCTGCCTGTGCGAGATCTTGAGGTGAGTGGTGTCGGGTCGCAGGCGTTGCGTATTATTCTGGGATATTACTTGCCCGTCCAGTGCAGCTAAATGTTGTGGGACAGTGGTCCTCCTTGTCATGAATCTAAGGCATTTTCTTAGGCCGTTGAGCTGTTTGCTTCCCCCTTTGGGGTCTCGTAGATAGAGCAGACTAGGTCTTAAGATTCTCTTTACCGCAGTTTTTTTGTTTGTTTTGTTTTCTTTTAAATTGGCCTCCCTGTGGCTAAGGGGTTATTTCCTTAGGTTTTCCAGCGTTTTCTTTCTTTCTGCAATCCAATTACTCTACCATTAATCATTCATATTCTTTCCTCGTTTTCCTTAATGATCGAGCCGCGAGTGATTTTTCCAATCTGTCAGGTCTCTTTCTTCGATAAAGAAGAAACTGGTTCTTCCTTGTCTGTTAGTTTCTCCTCTTTAACTCATCAAACTGCTATTGTTAACAAATGTTACTTCCTTATTAAGTTTATGTTGCGTTCTGTTTCTTTCTTTTTGTGCGGTACTGGGGAATGGAACCCAGAGGCATTCTACTTCCGAGCTACACTCCCAGCCCATTTTTTATTCTTTATTTTGAAACAGGGTCTCCCTGGGTTGCAAAGGGCCTCACTAAGTAGCTGAGGCTGTCCTCGAACCGCGATCTTCTTTGTCAGCCTCCCAAATGCTGAATTTACAAGCATAAGCCACCACCACGCCCGGCTTGCGTTCTGTTACTTGAACATCCACTGATTTTATTTTCTCTGATGTAAAAAAAAAAATAGGTACTTATTATCTTTATAGTTATTGTCTACGTAATAACGTTGTTTCTTCTTTAAAAATTAGGGAATAGTTAAGTAAAAGGAAAAGTCAAGAATGCTACCATCAGGTGATAATCACTATTAACTGACCTTTTTTCACCTTTGTTGCTATATTTGCTGCGTTTTAAATACCTTTCCCAACACTGATTAAAATGGAAGACCTAGTATATTTTACCTACCTAGTTGTTTTAATACCCACATATATTTTGTTCAGATAGAAACTTTATAATAAACAATAGCCTCCTGAATAACGGTTATATACATATTATTGCCAAAATTCAGGTGTTTCTTCATTTTTGTCCTCTCTTCAAATTCTGCAGTGATTATTTAAAACATTTGAATTTAGAAAATGTATTCTCAAATGTGTTCTTCCTTACGCTAGAGAATAACACTAATTGTTTTGTATGTTATCATGGCTAAATGCTTTCTAAATGAGTGACTTAGTGTTAATTAGCTACCTTTTTAAAAAACCTTTTGTCTGAATATGGGTGAATATTATTTAATGCTACATATTTTAGTAGTAATGTGTAAACTCTAAAATAGAAGATCATTTTGATGTGCAAGTACTATAGGGTGTTTAATAAATTTATTTATAGAGCCAGTAAGTGTTTTTGAAACTAGACTTAAAGGATTGGTTTAACTTTAGTCATTAATGGGATTCTTTTTCTGGGTTAAGTTGTTCAGTTTGAAAAGCCTATCACATGAATTTCCCCACCTACATCATTGTCATAAAAATCTTCAGATTCTATAAGTTATTGCATTTTAAATAAAATGGGAAAGTTTGCCCCGAGGAAAGCAAATTGTCCTATATATAGTATTGTTTTGTGAACTCATATTCCAAATGTTTAATAAATGATGGCTCTTACCACATCTGTCAAACACTGTTCATTTTTTAAAGTGCTAGTTCTCAGTGTTGTTTGTGGATCCATGCAGATCCAAGATTCATTTCAGTGAAACTTTTTAAAATAATGTTAAGGTAGCCGGGCATGGTGGCACTCACTTGTAATCCCAGTACTTGGAAGGCTGAGACAGAAGGATAGCAGATTTGTAGCCAGCCTCAGCTACTTAGGCTCTGTTTCAAAAATAAACCATAAAAAAATAGGGCTGGGGGTGTATAGCTCAGAAGAAGAACGCCCCTGGGTTCAATACCCAGTACCACAAATAATAATAATAATAATAATAATAATAATAATAACAATAATAATGTAACAATTGCCTTTTTCATTACCTTGAAATTTACACTGATGGTACAAAAGTAATGGTGGATAAAACTACCATAGCACAAATCAAGGCAGTGATGCCAAACTACACTCGTAATCATTACCACATGCAGTTACTGAAGCCAGTTTTAATTAAGGATTTTTGTGGTGAAATAATAAAATTGTTAATTTTGTTAAATCTCAGCCCTTGAGTGCATATCTCTTTAATATTCTGTATCACAAAATGGGAGAAGTACATATAAAGCACTTCTGAATATAATAAGGAAAACCTCTTAAATGGTTGACTGAGTTGTGTGCTTATACATTTCTTATGAATACCATTTTTACTTGAAAGAACTAAGGACAACTTGTCAGGCTGAGACAGGAAGATCATGGGTTCAAGGCAAGCCTTAGCAATTTAGCAAGACTGTCAATAACTTAATGAGACCCTGTTTCAAAATAAAAGTAATATAGTACTGGGGGATATGGTTCAGAGGTAGAACATCCTGGTCTCAATCCCCAGTGTTGCAAAAGAAACTAAGAATGGCAGACTATCGAGTCATAATGTTATAAAATGAAAAGATCAAAGACCCACTGAATCCTGGGTTCAAGTGGTCATCCTGTTGCAGCCTCCCAAATAATATGGGAATACATGTGCATACCACCTTGCCTCAGTAGAGTTTTCAAAATTAAAAATCATTTTTATGCCGGGCGTGGTGGCGCACGCTTGTAATCCCCACGCTTGGGAGGCAGAGAAAGGAGGATCGCGCAGGTTCGAAGCCAGCCACGCTGGCTTAAGAGACCCTGTTTCCAAATAAAAATATAAAAAATAGATTGGGGAGTGTAGCCTGGAGGTAGAAGGGCTTCCAGGAACCCCAGTACCACACACACAAAAAAAATCGTTTTTATAGCCTGGGGATATAGCTCAGTAGTAGAAAACTTGCCTACCATGTGTGTGGTTCTAGGTTCAAACCCCACTAGTGTTCTTACACACACACACACACACAATTTAATAATTATTTTGTTTTGTTAGCTGGCTTGTAAAATACAAAAATTATCTTCTAATATGTAAAGTAAATATGTTAAAGTAGAAAAAATTGTCATTTTAGTTCTTTTAATGGGCATTAAATGGATTTTCACTTTTTTCTTCTTATTTCAGGTTTTTTTATTCATTACTCTTCCCTGGGCTAGTTGTATGCGGAGTTTTATGTGTATGCTTGGTCACTGCCCTTTCTGTACTCAGACTGCTGCTGCAGAGAAAGAAAAAGTCTGTGTTAACCAACAAAAATGGGAAAAATCAAATGGTTATTGCATTTTTTCATCCATACTGCAATGCTGGTGGAGGAGGAGAAAGAGTTTTATGGTGTGCTTTGAGAGCCCTGCAGAAAAAGTAGGTATGCATCTTTCTTAGCTAATTTGCTCTGGTGTTGACATTTAAAATAAGACAAAACAAACCATTACCTAGAAATTCATCTTTCTCTTATACCTTATTCATAGCCAGGAATTCCTCCCCCCACCCCGCCCACCGTGGTACCAGGAATTAAACCTAGAGGCATTCTGAGCTACAACCCCCCTTTTCTAAATTTTTTTTTTTTTAAAACAGGGTCTCACTAAGTTGCTGAGGCTGGCCTCAAACTCCCAATCTCCCTGTCTAGACTTTCAAGGTATAGGAGGCATGTGCCACCACACCCAACTTGAATTTCTTTTTTTTTTTTTTAATGTTTTTACTGGTGCATTATAGTCTCACATCATGTTAATCTTTTTAACTATTGTTTAGTCAAGAGAATATTTCTTTGCTATGCCCACCCCCCTCACTAGATCCTATTGAATTTCAATCCTACTGTAACATCACATTCACGTAGTCACAGTTTGAGGCCAGCCTCGGCAACAGTGAGACACCCATGTCAACAACAACAGCAAACATCTAGCTTTTAAGACATGTTTGCATTTCTCAGATAAAAACATTGAGCAGTGCTTTAGCATTATGATCCTTTCTAAAGACACCTTTAATTCTAGTTCGTGTTGTTGAGTATGTTATTATTATTTCATTACCATTTTTATACTATGAACATTGTTGAAATAGGCTTTGTTTTGTTTTGTGCTGCTGGGGATCAAACTCAGGGTCTCACACATGTTAGGCAAGTACTGTACCACTTAGCTATACCTCAATTTCTTAAAATAAAATTTTTAAATATTTCCTAAAAGTTAAAACTTCTCATTGTTAAGTCAGCAATTTTTGTTGGTGTCTGCTCTACCGGAAACCCTTAATGAAGAAATAGCAAAGAAATGGAAGATACAGTGTCTTAGTATGGTCAGGCTGCTAGAATAGATTGCCTTGTGGTAGGTGATTTATAAACAGTAGAAATTTATTGTTCACAGTTCCGGAGGCTGGGAATTTCAATATCCAGGCACCAACAGATTTGGTGTCTAGTAGGGGTCACTCTCTGTCTCATAGAAAGCAACTTCTTGATGCATCCACATGCTGCCTTAGTCCTCTTTTATAAAGGCGCTAAGGGTCTGGGATTATAGCTAATGGTAAAGCATGCTCCTAGCATGCACAAAACCCTGGGTTAAGTCCCTAGTGCCAGTCATTCAAGGCATTTCTTATTATGGGTCCCCTCTCCACGCCCGGCAGTACTGGGGTTTGAATTCAGGGCCTTATACATGCTAGTTAAGTACTCTAACACTGAGCTATACTCCCAATGGCCCCTCCTCTTAATACCACTATATTGAGGATTAGTTTTCAACATCTTATTTGGGGGAACACAGACATTTAGATCATAGCATATTGTCTCATTTGGAGGACTAACATTTTAGTCCTCAGGCAGTAAAAAAACTCAGGAAAGGACAGGGTCAATACTTCAAATGAAAAACACTGGGAAACTTTTTTTTTTAGTATAAAAATAAGTTTATGATTGTGAGAAAAATATTAACTTTCTGTTTGATTTTTTAGCCTAATGACATTCTTTAATGTTATATTCTATTTTAGGTATCCTGAAGCAGTTTATGTTGTTTATACTGGTGATACTAATGTCAATGGTCAACAGATACTAGAAGGAGCTTTCAGAAGATTTAACATCAGATTAATTCATCCAGTGCAGTTTGTTTTCTTAACAAAACGCTACCTTGTGGAAGATTCACAATATCCTCACTTCACACTGCTGGGCCAAAGTCTAGGATCCATTTTTCTTGGCTGGGAAGCTCTGATGCAGTGTGTTCCTGATGTTTACATCGATTCAATGGGATATGCTTTTACACTCCCTCTGTTTAAGTATCTAGGGGGTTGCCGAGTTGGAAGCTACGTTCATTATCCTACTATCAGCACTGACATGCTGTCTGTAGTGAAGAGTCAAAATGTTGGATTTAATAATGCAGCCTTCATTACCAAGAATCCTTTTCTCAGCAAAGTAAAGCTCATCTACTACTACCTATTTGCTTTCATTTATGGACTTGTTGGTTCTTGCAGTGATGTAGTGATGGTCAATTCTTCTTGGACACTAAACCATATTCTCTCACTGTGGAAGGTTGGGAATTGCACTAATATTGTTTATCCACCTTGTGATGTGCAGACATTTCTGGACATTCCCTTACAGGAGAAAAAGATGACCTCTGGGCATTTACTGGTTTCCATTGGCCAGTTCAGGCCTGAAAAGAATCATCCTTTGCAGATCAGAGCTTTTGCTAAATTGTTAAGTAAGAAAGCCAAGTTACCTTCTTCACTTAAGCTTGTCCTCATTGGAGGTTGTCGAAACAAAGATGATGAGCTTAGGGTAAATCAACTGAGAAAGCTGTCTGAGGATTTAGGAGTTCAAGAAGACGTGGAATTTAAAATAAACATTCCTTTTGATGAGTTAAAGAACTACTTGATGGAAGCAACAATTGGTCTGCATACCATGTGGAATGAGCATTTTGGGATAGGTGAGTTTGACCTTGAAACAACTTGTTTGGTTCCCTGAGATGTACATTTTAGGTTCTTTTGATAAAATAATGCTTTGGAAGCCTGCATTAGGGCCTGATTTTCTGTCCTTAATTCACCAACTATGCTTTCCTTATTTGAGACCTTTAAGACAGTAGTTTATGATAACGTGGGCTGAAAAGTCAGCAAAGAACAGAATACAGGACTGGGAAAACAGGCAGTGTGGTGCTTTGGAAACCATGGAAGACAGCATTATAGGTAGAAGGAAAAGGGCAGCAGATCCCAATGTGCCCAGATGCTAGGGAAGGTAGTAAAGCCATTGGTCAGCAGGCAACAGCAGTTTCAAGGGGAAGCAAAAGTCAGATGTGGCAAGTGAAACATGAGTTACAGATGAGCAAGTGGAGCCAGTGAGTGCAGACCACTTTCCATCATTTATCTGTGAAAGGGAGATGAAGGAAGAGAAGAGAGGGTGGCTGGGGAGGGCTTGTGACCAGAGGAAGCTTACATGCTGCCTTGTCTTTATGAGCTTCAGCTATCTCAGTTCTGATAGGAAGGGGCCAGGAGAGGAGAGGTGGGAGGTCATGAAGGGGAGTGCTGCCCTTGATTCGATTGTGGTCTCAGAATGCATAAAGGGAAGCTGCAGGCCTGAAACCAAACACGAACCCCTCTGCAGAGATTTCACCGTATTTGGAGAAACACTTGGAACTATTTTATTTCTCTCTTATGCATCTAAGATGATATTAGCTTTGATAGGAATTCTTCAGAGAATTAATCACTTCATTGTTCCTTTTCTAAAAGACTTCGTTCTCTCCAGGAACATGTCTTGAAGAGACTGGTTAGAGTAATTTATATCCTCACCTGTATTATTAAATAAACACTAATGACAAATTTTCACTTAGTTAACACTTGTTGGACATAGAGTAGTCTCAGATATGCCCAAAATCCAAATAGTAACATAAGCACCAGCAAGAATATGTTTCACTAAAGTGGCTTACATTTTTCTCTTTAATAATGTAACTTGAACACCTAAAATTTTGCTTTTAATTATTTGTATTCCTTTTATCTTTCTAATACCTAATAGTAGCCATTTTTATAACATTGTCTAGTCTTCTACTTTGTGTAGGAACGGTGCTTTTTGTGGACTTCTCTATCTACTTATCTGTTTTAATTAAGAATGAATCAAGCCGGGCGTGGTGGCGCACGTTTGTAACCCAGCATTTGGGAGGCTGAGACCTGAAGATCGTGGTTCGCGGACAGCCTCATCTACTTAGTGAGGCCCTCCGCAACTCAGTGAGACCCTGTTTCAAAAATAAAGAATAAAAAATTGAGCTGGGTGTGTAGTTCGGAGGTCAAATGCCTCTGGGTTCCATCCCCAGACCCTCAAAAAAAAAAAAAAAAAAAAAAAAGAATCAGCATTATTGTAAAGCTTTAAAAACTAAACATCTGCCGGGCGTGGTGGCGCACGCTTGTAATCCCCGCGCTTGGGAGGCAGAGACAGGAGGATCGCGCAGGTTCGAAGCCAGCCGCGCGCGCTGGCTTAGGAGACCCTGTTTCCAAAATGAAAATGTAAAAACAATAGGTCTGGGAGTGTAGCCCAGAGGTAGAAGGGCTTCCAGGAACCCCAGTACCACAAAAAAAAAAAAAACTAAACATCTTTATTTTATTTTGTACCATGAAAGTTAAATGAGCAAATTTATAGACATAGACATTTAATTAAGATTTTCCCGAGTCTCTTAAATTTTCTGATGGTTTTCATTCACCCTTGTTCTTATGAATACACCCAAAAACTTAAAAGACTTCTCAGTGCATTGGTGCATGCCTATGATCCCATAATCCCAACTACTTGGAAGGCTGAGGTGGAAGAATTGCAAGTTCAAGGCCAGCCTGAACAACTTAACAAGACCCTGTCTCAAAATAAAAACTAGAAAGGGCTAGTGATATAGCTCAGTGGTAGAGACCCCTGGGTTCAATCCCCAGTACTACTACTACTACTACTAATACTACTACTACTAATACTACTACTAATAATAATAATGAATTTTTTAACCCCCTCAGGAATTGTGGAGTGTATGGCTGCTGGCACAATTATCCTCGCACACAATTCAGGGGGCCCGAAGCTTGATATTGTCGTTCCTCATGAAGGAGATATAACTGGATTTCTGGCTGAGAGTGAAGAAGGCTATGCTGAGACCATGGCTCATATTCTCTCCCTGTCTGCAGAAAAGAGACTCCAAATCAGAAAAAATGCTCGTGCTTCTGTAAGCAGGTTCTCTGATCAAGAGTTTGAAGTGACATTCCTATCATCAGTGGAGAAGTTATTTAAATAATGCCGTATCTATTTAAATTCAAGTTGTGTAAAATAGTTGGACCAGGGGTATGGCTAAGCTGTAGAGCCTGTGCTTAGTATATACAAGGCCATGGGTTCAGTCCCCAACACCAAAAATAAAATAACATGGTTAAACACCTTCATAAGTAAATATTTTTCTAAACTCCTTCCCTGTTATGATGAAGTCAGCCTGAGCAGTGTTCTCAGTATGTATATAGACAAGGTATTTATTTCAATGAAATATGGCTAATTAACCTAAGTGGCAAAGTTTAATATAAATATGGCAATTACTTAAATGGCAATAGCTTAATATAAACATTTTAGATTAGCATTTGGACTCAAATACTGAAAAATGAGCCGGCGTGGTGGCGCACGCTTGTCATCCCAGCATTCAGGAGGCTGAGACCGAAGGATCATGGTTCGCGGTCAGCCTCAGCTACTTAGTGAGGCCCTTTGCAACTCAGTGAGACCCTGTTTCAAAATAAAGAATAAAAAATAGGGCAGGGAGTGTAGCTCAGAGGTAGAATGCACCTGGGTTCCATCCCCAGACCTGAAAAAAAAAAAAAAAACTGAAAAATGCAGATCTGGAAGAAAAAAATGAATAATCTTTAATTTTGGTATAGCATATATCTTTTAATCCTGCTTTTCAGAACACTTTACTTCAGGAAACAGGAAAGAAAATTTTTTATATACTTGTTATTTTTCTTGGTGCTGGGGATAGAACCCAGGGCCTTGCATGTGCTTAGCAAGCTCTATACCACAAAGCTACACCCTAGCCCTGTTTTTTTTGTTTTTGTTTTTGTTTTTGTTTTGCAATGCTAGGGATCCAAACTGGGCCTTATACATGCAAAATACATGCTGTACCGCTGAGCTGTGCCCCCAATTGAAAATTTCCTTTAGAAAAAAAGGAAATGTTGAAAAAAAATGGATGCAAATAAATAGCTGACATGTTAGAATTATCTAACATTTTCAGAATAAACTCTCAATGTCATGATGCATGACTAATCACAGTACTTGGGAGGCTGAGAAAGGAAAATTGTAGGTTCAAGGCCAGCCTCAGCAACTTATAAAGACCCTGTTTCAAAGTAAAAAGTAAAATAGGGCTGGGGGTGTAGCTTGAAGATAAATAGCCCTGGATTTAACTTCTAAGAACACACACACACACACACACACACACACACACACACACACAGTTTTGTTTTTGTTTGTTTTTTTCTTTTTTGGTGCTGAGTGGAAGGCAAGTGCTCTACCACTGAGCTATATTTCGACCCAAAAATTCTGTTACATTTAGACTCTACACAATATCATGCATGTCCTTTTTAAATGTGCTTAATGATATTCTTAAAAGAAAAAAGAAATTTTAAGTAGGCTTTATGTTCCCTCAGTCAAGAGTTGGGACTGAGGCTTCCTATGTGTGGAGGCACGTGGATTCCATGGTACCTCGGCAGTCTCTTTCGTAGTAAGTGCATCTCAGCACGTTTCTTTGGGTTTCTCATAATCCCAAAGTGACACTTTGAAAAGAACACTGGACTAGCAGTTATCATATCTGGGCCAGACCTCTTCTTCATCATTAACAACATCAGACCTTCTCAAACTAAACTGCTCCTTCATCTTTCTCAGTGTCAGATTTTGGTAAACTGGACTTGTTAAAACCCGTCCTTATTACCTTTTAGATTTGTGACACTTGAGATAGAAAGTGAGTAAAACATCTTTGAAAATTATAAAAATTACTGTAATTAAACCTATAGTAAGAAATATCTTCTGTAATTCTGTCTTTACCAGTGCATTACAACTACATCCCAGCCCAGTAGATACTTGGTTACTAAGCCAAAAGCTAAGAATTGGTATAAGTTTAATGTAACTTCTATCCTGAATAACTCACATGGAAAAATGAGTGTATGTGTGTGTAGATATGGCTATAAAGACGTATGATTTTTGGCATTTTTTGCATTCATAATGCCTTCTGGTTCAGCAAATTGGCCCCCTTACAATCTGATTTATATTTGTATTAGGAGTGTGTGAAGGAGGCATATTAGTCCCTTGCAATGTCCTCTCGATTATTCATCAATTCAGCCAGCTTTGTTTTCTACTCCCAGTTATGTTGCTTTATCTGCAGCCCAAATTCTGTCATCAAATCAAAAACTAAAAAACAGTCTTAGATGTAACACACCAACATAGCTCTGTGTTGGAGATGATTCGGTTTACAAAGAAAGATAGTAGAAATTGAAGCTCGCAGGAACTCTCCAAATTCTCTAGTCCAATTTTATTTTCAACTCTATAGACAAGAACAAAATAGAAAGGATGTAATAGACTGCTTCAGTGTCACAAAGTTGTTTTATGACAAAACAGGTTAATAACCTGGTGTCCTGACTCTCAGCCCAGTGCTTATTCTATAGCTCATCCTTGAGGTAAGATCTGTACTATTGCTCACTCAGCCTACACAAAATTATGGGATAAAAATAAATTGAAATGAACAGAGCAGAAGTAACGAAGGAAGGATTCTGGAATTCCTTAAAACTTTCTTCTGTTGCTGTGGTGGTAGTGGTACTGGAAATTGAACTCAGGGACACTCACTCTACCACTGAGCTACATCCCCGGCCCATTTTCTTATTTTATTTTGAGACACGGTCTCACTAAGTTTTATCTGAGGCTGGAAGCTGGGATTACAGGCATGCATCACCATACCCAGCTCCCTTAAAACATTTTTAAGTTTACTTAAATTCTATCACAGACACAAAATACTATTTGCATATATGTTCATTTCTAGTGTTCCCGAGGTGGTGTTACCTGTATTTTTCTGAATGAGTAGTACTGTGAATGTCAAAGCAGGTATATCGGTTATGGGGAACTTCTGAGTTCTATGTGGGAAACTTCTGAGTGATTATTAATTTCTCTAAGAAATTTCCCTTTTGGGTGGTCCAAGTATGCTGTTTTGAGCCCACAGCAATGAGAATTTACATTCTTATTTCCAGTTGTTACATAGTCTTAGTGTATGTTACATTGCCTTTATTTTTTTGTATCTATATATGATTTGGATCTAATAGATATAAACCTATTTGTATTTAAAAATGACTTAAAGATGTGAGTTTTCATTATCTGGGGTACTTTTCCCAGTGTGGTGCCTTTTATACCCTTCATGTCGTGTCCCGGTTCTGTTAGTATTGTTTGAAATGCTGAGAAATTTTTTAAAAAGAAGAAAATAAAAAATCTGCCATGTTGCCTAAGAAGAATTGGTTGTTAGGCTTCAGAGACTTTTATTTAGTGAATATTTTAAACACGTTTGCAGAACTTCACTTTTTTTTTTTTTTAATGCTACTGGGGATTGAATCCAGGGCCTTGTGTATACTAAGCACACTTTCTGCCACTGAGCTAAACCCCTGTCCCCATATACTTTAATAATTTTCAGGGTATTTTATTAAGGATCTCATAGACAAAAGTATGAGATAAAGCCCAGTGTGGTTATCACTGTTTCCAGAATATTTGTCTTTAGCAATGTGAGTATACCCTAGACTCCAGAATCCTGATGTGAATAAATGAATAAATTGGAGTGTTTGTGCTAAATCTGTCAATGAGAACAGCAAAGTTACTTCTGTCACATAACTATAAGGTTTGCAAGTTTCTAGAAGCCAGCTGGTCTCTGATTTACCCCACCTCTCCACTGCTCCTCTGCTCTTTCCCTGCTCTACATCTAAGGCTACCCTTAGCTTTGGAGAAGCATTGTTTCTCATATCCTAGTGCTCTGTGCTCACTTGAGTGTATGCAAATGTTACAAGACATTAAGAGGTGAAGTTGAGCGGTCGATACACTTATTGGGGCCATTTAAGAGATGATGAGTTTGATAACCATTATACATAGCTTGCAAAATGCTGGTTGTTCTAGTAAAATTTATTATATAAACAAGCACATGAAGGTCTGATCAAACAGTTTCAGTTTAATAGATACAGGCAGTCCTAAATCCAGAGCAAAGTCATCAGAATTGCCCTGGTATAACTGACATGATATAGGGAATGTGTATAAAATGGGTAAGGTGAATTAAGGGATGAAATAGGGCTGAAAACCCTTGTGGACTGCTGGGCATGGTGGCTCGTTTGTAATCCCAGCATTTGGGAGGCTGACACAGGAGGATCGCGGTTTGCCGATAGCCTCAGCTACTACTTAGGCCCTTTGCAACTCAGACCCTGTTTCAAAATAAAGAAAAAATAGGGAAGGGGGTGTAGCTCGAAGGTAGAATGCCCCTGGGTTCCATCCCCAGTACTGCAAAAAAAAAAAAAAAAAAAAAGAGCTGGGCGTGGTAGCACATGCTTGTAATCCCCAGCATTTGGGAGGCTGAGACAGAAGGATCACAGTTCACAGACAACCTCAGCTACTACTTAGTGAGGCCCTGTTTCAAAATAAAGAATAAGAAAATAAAGCTGGGGTTGTACCCCAGTAATAGACTGCTCCTGGGTTCCATCCCCAGTACTGCAATAAATTAATTAATTAATTAATTAATTAATTAAAAAAGAAAACCCTTGAGGATAGTATGTATATATCACAAGAAACATGTATTTCTCACAATGAATACTTCCCATTATACTATAAAGAAATCAATATCACAGAATGAATTAAAGCATGGTGGCTGTTATGTAAAAGAGATTTTAGCTAAGTATCTGCCACAGGATCAAGTCCAATATACTTATCCTTAAACTTTTCTCTTTCTTTCTTTCTTTTTTTCTTTTTTCTTTTTTCTTTTTTTTTTTTTTTTTTTTTTTTTTTTTTTGGTGGTACTGGGGTTCCTGGAAACCCTTCTACCTCCGATACTCCCAGACCTATTTTATTTTTGGAAACAGGGTCTCTTATGCCAGCGCGGCTGGATCCTCCTGTCTCCGCCTCCCAAGCGCAGGGATTACAAGCGTGCGCCACCATGCCCGTCTCCTTAAACTTTTCTTCTGCCTTTCATTAACTTGGTCCTTGGGCTCAGGGACTTTTGGAAATTGTGTTTCATTTCCCATGCTTTCAAATACTACTCAGAATGGGGTTACATGAAGGCATAGTAGATTTATTATGTCTGTACTCAGTAGATAATGTCCTGAAAGTAAATAAACATGGAAACAGCACTAACAGTGTAGAATTAAGGATGCTCCAGTCTCTCTGGGCCATTTGTTACCCAGTTTGAAATAAAATGGTGAGAACATTACTCAAGATATAAACATACTGAGCATTCTCTTTAAACAAGTAAAATGTAACTACATCAAGTTAAAGCAATAGTCCCTTAAACATCCCCAGGAAGGACAGCACAGAAAACTGGACACCTCCCAGGCAGGTGACCCCTGACACTTGTACCCCCACATTGTGGTGAAAAACACACCAAATACAAATAATAAGCACATCTTTAAAATAACTGGAACAACTCATTGTTTCTTTCTTCATCTAATAGTGTACCAACTGACGTGCCATTTTAGTTTTATTATTAAGCAGATATTTCAGATGGGATTCTGTCACTTAGAAATAGAGCTACCTTGTCCTTCCTCCAGCAGATGTGTCCCCTAGTATGTATTTTTTCTTTTGGGGGGGGATGAGGAGTTTGAATATTGAACCCAGGAACCTTCTACCTCCAAGATACAACCCCAGCCCTATTTTTTAAGTATTTATTTTTAAAACAGGGTCTAAGTTGCAGAAGGTTTCACTAAGTAGCTGAGGCTGGCCGCAAACCTGTGATCTTCCCGTTTCAGCCTTCGAAGTACTAGGATTACAAGCATGTGCCTGGTGTCCCCTAGTATTTACATGAAGAAACGTCCATTAAATTCCAGGCACATGTTCAACCCTGGAAGTGTGAGCAGTACTAAAAAGTTTAATTGGGCGTGGTGGTGTACAACTGTAATCCCAGTGCTTAAGGTTGAGACATGAGGATCACAGGTTTGAAGCCAGCCTCATCAACTTAGCAAGGGTCTCAGCAACTTAATGAGACCCTGTTTCCAAATTAAAATAGGGCTGAGGTATAGCTCAGGTAAATGCCCCTGGGTTCAATCCCAAGCACCACAAAAACAAACAAACAAACAAAAAAAAAATTGTTTATGTCATTTCCCCCTCAAAGAGGTTACAGTTAGCTGGATGTGGTAACACACGCTTATAGTCACAGCATTTGGAAGGCTAAGACAGGAGGATCGTGGTTCTTGGCCAGCCTCGGCTACTTAGGCCCTTTGCAACTCGTTGAGACCCTGTTTCAAAAAAAAAAAAAAAGAAAAAAAGCCGGGCGTGGTGGCGCACGCTTGTAATTCCCGCGCTTGGGAGGCAGAGACAGGAGAATCGCGCAGGTTCGAAGCCAGCCGCGCGCGCTGGCTTAGGAGACCCTGTTTCCAAATAAAAATGTAAAAATAGGTCTGGGAGTGTAGCCCAGAGGTAGAAGGGCTTCCAGGAACCCCAGTACCACCAAAAATAAATAAATAAATAAATAAATAAATAAATAAATAAATAAATATAAATAAAAAATAAAAAAATAGGGCTGGGGTGTAGCTCAAAGGTGGAATGGAATGCCCCGGGTTCCCTCCCAGTACCACAAAAAAAAAAAAAAAAAGCTTACAGTTTAAAGAAAGAAAATTTATTTTGCAGTTATTTATTCCTTCAAGAAGTTTATAAACTTATATATCTGAAACTATTAAAAAAAATCCAATAAAATATAAAATAGTTATTTGGCATATAACACAGTATACTTTTTTTGTTGTTGACTGAAATAAAATTAACCTAGTCATGAGCCAAGAAGATTACATTGATTTGGGGCTTATTAGGACTGTAATCTGAAAGACACAAAATTCAAGCAGCCTTGAAAATGTGCTCTGAGGCCTTACTAAATGGTAGCTATTTGTACTATCTTAAATTGCAAAGGGTATTGCTAATGGTATTACTTCTTAGGAATTATGATTGGTGCAGCACAACCAATAAAAGAATTGAGAAGAGTCTTAAGCTTTGGGCAGGGTAGGTGGGGGAAAGGGGCACATTCACAGGCTATGAAAGGGGCAGTGAATTTGGCACCAGAAAGTTATAAACCCAATCAGTAAATATTGACGCCTCAGCTCAAAAGTCCAGTCAAGCATGTGTCTGAAACTGACTTAAGACCTCCTGACTCCATTCTAAGTGCCCTGAACCAATGCTGTCCCAGGAGGATTTCCTCCCCAACACTCTCCTGGCCTAACTGCCTTCCTCCATATATGTCAATGCCAGCTTCAAGAAAAAGTATTCAATATAACGTCAGAAATTCTCAAAACCACAGTTTTGCAAAATGGTAGATTCATTATTTTAAGTGCTGAGTCTCTTGTATTAATTTTCTACCACTCTCCTAACATATTATCACAAACTTAGTTAAAATAACACATGCTCTGCCGGGCGTGGTGGCGCATGCTTGTAATCCCCGCACTTGGGAGGCTGAGACAGGAGGATGGCAGAGGTTCGAAGCCAGCCTCAGATTCTTAGTGAGGCTCTCAGCAACTTAGTGAGACCCTGTTTCCAAATAAATTATAAAATAGGTCTGGGAGTATAGCCCAGAGGTAGAAAGCCTCTGGGTTCCATCCCCAGTACCACCAAAAAAATACAGAATAAAAAAGTAGAATAAAAAGAATAAAAAATTAGGACTGGGGGGTTTCTCAGAGGTAGAATGGCCCTGGTTTCCATCCCCAGTAACACACACACACACACACACACACACACACACACACACACACACACACGCTCTGACAGTTCCACAGGTCAGAAGTTTGTAATGGACTTCACCAGATTCAAATGAAGGCATTGGCTACATTCCATCTGGCAGCTCTAGGAGAGAGTCCATTTCCTTACCTTTCACAGATTCTACCACCTGCCTGCATTCCTTGACTTGTGGTCCATCTTCAAAGACAGCAACATGAGGCTGGGTCCTTTCCTGCTGCTACACCTCTGGTTCTCTCTTTTGCCTCCTTCTTCCACCTTTTTTTTTTTTTTTTTTTGGTGGTACTAGAGTTCCTGGAAGCCCTTCTACCTCTGGGCTACACTCCCACACCTATTTTAACATTTTTATTTGGAAACAGGGTCTCCTAAGCCAGCACGCGCGGCTGGCTTCGAACCTGCACGATCCTCCTGTCTCTGCCTCCCAAGCGCGGGGATTACAAGCGTGCGCCACCACGCCCGGCATCCCTCTTCCACTTTTAAGGACCCTCATAATCACATTTGGGCGCATCTGTGTAATCCAAGCTAACCTCCCTTGTTGGAAGCTTAGAAAATTAGCAAATTTAATTTCATCTGCCACCTTAATTTCCCCCTTACCAGGTAACAACATATTCACAAATTCAAGAAATTAGGACATGACATCTAAGGTATTGAGCTACACTATTCTGCTTGCCACATATATTATCTCTAAGATTTAATAGAAAATTTTTTTTACTGGTATGCATATGAAATGTTTTTATTTATAGTCCCACCAACTCTACGTCTTTCTTTTTAAAAGTATGTTATTTTCTCTGAGTAATATTTTTATTTTATTTTTTATAAATTTTTATTGGTGCATTGTAATCAAACATCACAATGGAATACAAGATTTGTATGGATATCCAAGTACACATCATCCAATTAGCCTTTGTCCAATCCCCATCCCTTCCCTCCACCTCCCTCAATCCCATGCTTGATTTAGTGTTTAACACTGATATATTTCTTTACCTACATCTTATGTATTAATGAGATTCCATCTTCCCCCTTCCCATCCCCTCTGATTGGTCACCTTAACTGCTCCTCCATAGGGCCCTTTCTTCCACTAGATTCCCTCCTATTACCCATTTCTTCCTAGTTTTGTGTATTAGGGAGAGCATCTGATTTTTTATTATTCTTTGATATTTCTCTGTGTATGCCACATTGCAAGTTCTGATCCCACTCGCAAAGGCCCCAGCAACTGCCTGGTCACCTGGCAGATTCTGTTCCTGGCCTCGCTGGCTCCACACTGGCCTTGCCTCATGGCAGGCTCTGATTCTGGCCTCAGAGGCCCCTGCACCGGCCTTGCCTTTAGGCAGGTTCCTATCCCGGCCTTGCTGGCTCCATCTACAGCCTCACCAAATGGCAGGCCCCGATCCCGGCCTCGCTGGCCCTGGCACCGGCCCCACCCCTCGGCAGGCTCTGATCTCGGCCTCGGAGGCCCCAGCACCAGCCTTTCCTCACGGTCGGCTCTGATCCCGGCCTCACTGGCCTCGACATTGGCCTCACCCCTCGGCAGGTTCCAATCCCAGCCTCGCTGGCCCCGGCACCAGCCTCACCCCTTGGCAGGCTCCAGTCCCGGCCTCGGAGACCCCTGTACCAGCCTTGCCTCATGGCAGGCTTCAATCCCAGTCTCGCTGGCTCCAGCACTGGCCTAGCTTCACAGCAGGCTCCAATCCCAGCCTTGCTGGCCCCGGAACAGGCCTCACCCCTCAACAAGCTCCAATCCCAGCCTCGGAGGCCCCAGCACCGGCCTTGCCTCACGGCAGGCTCCAATCCCAGTCTCACTGGCCCCGGCACCAGCCTCACCCCTCGGCAGGCTCTGATCCTGTCCTTAGAGGCCCCAGCACCAGCCTTGCCTCACAGCAGGCTTCGATCCCGGCCTCGGAGGCCCTAATAGAAATTTAAAGTAAAAATATTAAAATTCTCAGAGCCTCTATTATCTAAATTGAAAGAAAGATAAGTCCTTGGGATTGCTGAAAAATGTTTATTATAATTTTTTGCTTGTACCCAAACAGTATAGTAAATAAATACTAATTTATTATTTTAAAAAAGATACATGATATCCAGTGCCACACACACAACACAAAAAGTATAATCACACTTGTACATTTTGACTGGTTGTTGGCTTTCCTTGGTCTTCATCAATAATACACTTTTGGCCATTCAGTGGACTAGAAACAGCCTCCAACCCTTCATTTAATTCTCCAGAATTGGGCATGCCTGTCCTCTCCCTTTCTCCTGACTTTTCAGCATCTTTTGAGGAACTGGGAACCTCTTCCCTTTTTACTTCTTGGGTTACAGTGAGTTTTTCTAGGGATTCTACTACTTCATTTCTCAACTCATCTTCAGATTCTTCAAAATTGCTGAAACAACAAACAGTAAAAGTCAACAGAGTCAACAGAAGAACCAGTCCTCTCTTTAGTTGTAGCTGTGTTCAATAACCTTTATTATATGTATTAATATCCATCTATACTTATGATTAAGAAGAGAGAGAAACAATAAAACTACTGCCACCTATTAAGCCCTTACTGTATGCCAGTCACTGTCCTCAGGTAGTTTCACATGCTATATTTAATATAATACTCATCCCTTAAGGTAGACATTCTCATCATCAAGTTATAAAGAAACCAATAGCCAGCCATGGTGCCACACACCTATAATCCCAGTACTTGGGAGGTTCAGATAAAGGATCATAGGTTCAAAGACAGCTCTAGCAACCTAGCAAGAACCTGTTTCAAAATAAAAAATGGGGGTTGGAATAAAGCTCAGTGGTAGAATGCCCCTGAGTTCTATTACCAGTATGAGAGAGGGAAGGAAAGAAGGGAGGGAAGGAAGGAAGGAAGGAAGGAAGGAAGGAAGGCAGGCAGGAAGGCAGGCTGACTCAGGGGAGGTTAAAAAAAACTGTTCAAGCTGGGACTATAATCCTAATACTTGGGAGGTGGAGACAGGATTACAGGTTCAAGGCCAGCCTCAGCAATTTAGTAAGATCCTGTTTCAAAATAAAAAGACTAGGGGAGAGAGTATAACTTGAAAGTAGAACACCCCCTGGGTTCTATCCCCAGTTAAAAAAAAAAAAAAAAAAAAAAAAAAAAAAAACCTCTTTAAGGTCACAGCTGCTAAGGTCACAGCTGCTACTGTCACGCACTACATGACCATCAGTGCTTCTGTCAGCAATGGACTGCATATGCAACAGAGGTCCCGCAGGATGAGGATGGGGCTGAAAAACTCCTACTGCCTAGTAACAACATAGCTACAACAAGGCTGAAGCACATGCATTATTCAGTGCCTGTGATGATGCTGGTGTAAATGCACTTACTGCACTGCTGGTTATCCAGAAAAATGGCACATACGATTATGTACCTCATACTTGAGAATGATAGCAGTCATCTATGCTACTAGTTTATGGAATTACTGTACTTACACATTTTTATCAATATTTAGTGCATACTTTGTGTATAGGGAGGCACTGGGGCATTCTACCTCCGAGCTACACTCCCAGCCCTATTTTATTTTTATTTTGAAACAGGGTCTCACTAGGTTAATGAGAGCCTCACTATTTGCTGAGGCTGTCCTCAAAACTGCAATCATCCTTTCTTAGCCTACAAATATTGGGATTACAGGTGTGTGCCACCATGCCTGGCTCTACTCCTACTTATAAAAGGTTTACTGAAGCCAGGCGTGGTGGCACACGCTTGTAATCCCCGCACTTGGGAGGCAGAGACAGGAGGATTGCGCAGGTTCGAAGCCAGCCGCGCTGGCTTAAGATACCCTGTTTCCAAATAAAAATATAAAATAGGTCTGGGAGTGTAGCCCGGATGTAGAAGGGCTTCCAGGAACCCCAGTACCACCAAAAAAAAAAAAAAAAAAAGAGGTTTACTGAAACAGTACACCGTGTTATGCTGACAGCAGCCTCCAATGTCTCATGTTTACTGTCTCTTGTTTGCATCAAGAGGTTATGTCAAGCCAGGTGTGGTGGCTATAATCCCAATATTTGAGAGGCAGAAACAGGAAGATCACAGGATCAAGGCCAAACTTGGCAGCATAGCAAGACTTTCAGCAACCTAGCAAGACCCTGGGTTTTTTTTTTTTTTTAAAGTAAAAATAAAAATGGCTGGGTTTATAACTTAGAGGTAGAGTGTCCTGGGCTCAGTACCTAGTACTAGATGATAGGAATGGAATCTAGGGTGTTTTCATTGGAAAAAAAAAGTAAAAAGATAACAAAAAAATAAGTGGTACCTGTACCATGAAGAAAATTACAAAAATGTTGAAAAATATATTTAAAGCTAGGCACAGTGGCAAAATAATCCCCAAAACTAAAATTAAAACACATATACATAAATAAATGTTAAGATAAATGGGTACAAATCTTTTTTTTCTCTTTTTTTTCAATGCTGAGAATCAAACCCAAGCCCTCATGCATGCTAGGCAAATTAATTACTACTTACCCACACCCCCAGTCCCAAATATTTTTAAAGTTTAGACAAGGTTTGTGGCCAGCAGGTTCATGGCCAGCCTCAGCTACTTGGTGAAGAACTAATTCCAGATGAGATTATTTTTATGGAGGATTTTAATAAATTCTTCTTATGTTCAAAGATATAAGTAAACACAAAAAATCCATTTTGAAAAATTTAGAAAACTGGGATTGGTTGTGGCTCAATGGTAGAGCACTTGCCTAGCATGTGTAAAGCCCTGGGTTCAATCCCCAGCACTGACAAAAAAGAAAAAAAATAATTATAGAAAGTGATCACATAAAAATGAAATAATATATGAATATAATAAAAGCAAGTACATAGACATAAAACATTCAATAATTTAAATAATAATCTAAATTTAAAACTCAATCATTGATACCCAGATAAGATTAGCAAAGGGTATTCAAGAATTTTTTTTTTTAATGGTACTGGGGGTGGAACCCAGGGGCTTTTCTACCTCCAGGCTATACTCCCAGACCTATTTTTTATACTTTGGAAAGAGGGTCTCACTAAGTTGCTGAGAGCCTCACTAAGTAGCTTAGACTGGTTTCGAAGCTATGTGATCCTCCTGTCTCAGCATCCCAAGCACAGGGATTACAAGCGTGCGCCACCACGCCTGGCTTGGTATTCAAGAATTTACCTATAGCATGTGCAAAACCTTGGCATTTGCCTATAGCCCCAGCTACTCAGAAGGCTGAGGTAGGAGAACCACGTGAGCTCAGGAGGTCAAGACCAGCCTCCTGCACTATGTAGCAAGACTCTGTCTTGAAATGAAAAAGTTGGCTCAGTGATGGAATGAAAGATTGTTCTAACCTATCGAAGTCAATCACTAAGCCAAACCTGAGACGCAGGGAGGGGGAGGAGTAGGGTGGGAATTGGAGAAGGGCTAAATGAGTGATGTGTGCATGTATGCCTCTACCATCTTGTATTCCATTAAGATAGATGACTACAATGCATCAAAAAATAAATAAATAAATTGGGGGGAAAAACATTGTTCTGTGGTCTGTCTCTATCTCAACAGCAGCATTTTCACTTTCTACCACGTGCTCATCTTAGGCATCTACACATGAGCTACTTACGTATCATCATCATCTGATCCTGGTTCCAGTTGTTCATCTACTTCAGTGCTGGAGGTCATTTCCACCTTCCCTTTATCTTCTTTAGGAACCCATGGTTTCAACATTCCTACCGTTAAAGAAATGGAAGAACAGGATTAGTGCAGCCCAGTCCATACACTTGATGAACAGAATATATCAAAACTCCTATAATGAATGAGTGAATGTCAACCGTGATGGTAAAAGCCTTTAATCATCTCCATTAAAACAGAGTAAGAAGCCAGGTGCACACCTGTAATCCCAGTACTCCGGAGGTGGGGACAGGAGGATCACAGGTTCATGCCCAGCCTCAGCTACTTAGTGAGGCTCTCTGCAACTTAGTGAAACCCTGTTTCAAAATAAAGAATAAAAAATAGGGCTAGGACAATTTGTAATAGCCAAAATATGGAACCAACCCAGATCACCATCAACAGATGAATGGATAGCAAAACGTTGGGAAATACACACAATGGAATTCTATTCAGCCATAAAGAAGAACAAAATTATATCATTTGCAAGAAGATGGAAAGCCCTGGAGAACATTATGTTAAGTGAGATCAGCCAAGCACAGAAGGAGAAGGTACATATGTTTCCTCTAATATGCCCAAACTAGGAAACACAGAGGATAGCAGTGGGTCTCCAGATAATGGAGGGGAAATATCAGCAAAGTTTGAATGGAAAGATAGGAGAGGAGGAAGGCTGATCTTGATTAATGAGGGTCTACATCTGAACATGTGTAAAATTATGAATATGACATGGTTAACCTGGATAACCATTGGTGGGAGGGGGGAAGGGAAAACGGGGGTGGGGGGGGACAGGGCACCAAATATAATTTAAATGTATACTATTTATGTTCAATAAAAAAATTGTTAAAAGAAAAAAAAGAATAGCAGTAAAAATTAGATGAATTGATTTTAAAGCTCATTCGACTCAACAGGCACACTTCAAAGAATATGTATAAATGCTATGTGCGAAATGTTTTTGTTATGGTGCCTGTTTACCACTTTAACATTGAATAAAACCTCAGTATCTTTTAAGGGGAAAAAAATAGGGCTAGGGGTATAGCTTGGATGTAGAATGTCCCCGGGTCCAAACCCCAGTACCAAAAAATATATACAGAATAAGAGACAGGTACTGTGGTGGATACCTGTAATCCTAGCTATTTGGGAGGCTGAAGCAGAAGGCAGGAGGATAAAAAGTTCAAGACCATGGGGATCGGGGATGGGCTAATTGGATGATGTGTGCATGTATGTCTCCACAAGTCTTTTATCTCATTAAGATGTATGACTACAATGCACCAATAAAAAAAGTTTTTTAAAAATGTTCAAGACCAAGCCGGGCGTGGTGGCGCACGCTTATAATCCCTGCGCTTGGGAGGCTAAGACAGGAGGATCGCACAGGTTCAAAGCCAGCCTCAGCTACTTAGTGAGGCTCTCAGCAACTTAGTAAGACCCTGTTTCAAAATAAAATATAAAATAGGTCTGGGAGTATAGCCCGGAGGTAGAAAGCCCCTGGGTTCCACCCCCAGTACCACCAAAAAAAAAAAAAAAATGTTCAAGACCAGGCTGGGCTACTTAGTAAGACCTTGTCTCAAAATAAGAATAAAAAGTAGGGCTAGGGATATAGCTCAATGCTGGAGGCTCTGGTTTCAATCCCCAGCACCACAAAACAAAGTCAGAATAAGAAAGGACAATGGACACACAATTATTCAGTGTTGTACTGAAAGTAGTAAGCAATGCAAGACAAGAAAAAGAGACATGCCCCCACTCATGAGGTAGAAGTTTTGATTATAAAGATAATTTAGGGCCGGGTGTGGTGGCGCACACTTGTAATCCCGGTACTTGGGAGGCTGAGATAGGAGGATCACAGTTTGTGGCCAGCCTCAGCTTTTTAGTGAGGATCTCGGCAACTTAGTTTCCAAATACATATAAAATAGGGCTGGGGATATGGCTCAGAGGTAAAATTCCCTGGGTTCAACCCCCAGTGCGAGAGAAAGAGAAAGAAGAAAGAAAAAGAAAGAAAGAAAGAAAGAAAGAAAGAAAGAAAGAAAGAAAGAAAGAAAGAAAGAAAGAAAGAAAAAGGAAGAAAGAGAAATAAAATGTAGGGAAAGTGTGCATAAAAACATTACACTTGACAAATTGGACCTCTCTTATTTTATTCTTTATTTTTTTAAACACTGAGTTGCAAAGAGCCTCACTAAGTAGCTGAGGCTGGCTGTGAACCTGCAATCCTCCTGTCTCAGCCTCCCAAATTCTGGGATTACAAGTGTGAGTCACCACGCCTGGCTTTTCTCTGTCCATCTTATGGTTGGGCTTAATTATTGATGTCTAAAGAACAACCAGCCGGGCGTGGTGGCGCACACTTTAATCCCTGCACTTGGGAGGCAGAGACAGGAGGATCACACAGGTTCGAAGCCAGCCTCTCTGGTTTAAGAGACCCTGTTTCCAAATAAAAATGTAAAAATAGGTCTGGGAATGTAGCCCGGAGGTAGAAGGGTTTCCAGGAACCCCAGTACCACCAAAAAAATAAATAAATAAATAAAAAATAAAAAATAAAGGGGGACTTCCGGGAAGATGGTGACCGAGAAAAGCAGGGCTTAAGAGCCCCGCTAACAACAAATATCCATTACCACAAAATCAGCGCCTTTCAAAGCCAGAAAACAACATCACCAGAGAAACAAAAAAAATCACCAGGCTCCAGAGAGAAAGCGGACTGAGAACAGAGCCACAGAGGAGATCCTCCCGCCCGAGGACGCGGCAGACGCAGCAGCAGCGCCATACTGCTGGCGGCACCGGCAAATTCACGGGACGGCCACAGCAAGCCGAGGGGAGCCGCTGCAGAACAGCCAGGCGGGATTTCTCGGCGCAGAGGACATCTAAAGCTCCCAGTGTCTGAGCTCAGCACACGCTGCAGGGATTCAGAGTGGAAATCAAAACCAAGAAAAAAAAAAAACGCCAGCCCAACAGCCGAGGGCGTAGCAGCGGCGCCATATTGCCACCGGCGGCAGCAGCAACGAATTCACTACAGCTACATCTGCGTACTCAAGAACAGTGAGTCAAATTGCGGGCCACAGAGGAGAAATCCCAGTACTGTACTCACTGGGACTTGACCCAGTGGGAGAGGGGCGGTGGCAGTGATATCACACCATAGGAGAACGTGCAACCTGGCACCCCCCACAGTCTAAAGCAGCCTCTATCGACTCTCTGGGTCGGAAACTCTGTGATACAACCCAGTAAAGGAGTAGTGGGGTCTGAGATACTACTGAATCGAGATCCAGAACACCTTAAGTGAAGTCATAGTGACCCAAGGGAAGAACCCAGAGAAGGCACAAACTTCCGAAATCATGGGAAAGAGGAATAATACTGGAGCAATGAATGCTCACAACCCCACAACATCAGAACCCGATAAAACAGAAAATCAGAGATTTCTAAAAGATCAAATCAGGAAAATAACTGTAGAAATAATAGAGGTGCTTCGAAAAGAACTCAGAGAGAGCCAAAAAGAGATAAAGGATGCAATTAATGAAGTAAAGGCCTCAATTCAAAGCACAAACAACCGATTAGAACACATGGAGAACAGAATCTCGCTCTTAGAAGATGATCATTCCAAAAATGAACGCATAGTTTCTAATCTAGAAAAAAATATCTGACAGCAGGAATCTGATATTGAAGAAATATGGGCCCATTTTAAGAGAGCTAACCTAAGAATAATTGGAATAGAGGAGGGAAAAGAAAGTGAAACCAAAGGGATCAACAATCTCTTCAAGGAAGTAATAGCAGAAAATTTTCCAGACATAGAGCAAGAGGTCAATACGCAGGTCCAGGAAACTTATAGAACTCCCTTTAGACAGGATCAGAGAAGAGGATCCCCACGCCACATAATTGTCAAAATGACCAATGTGTAAGCCAAGCAGAGAATCTTAAAGGCAACAAAAGCAAAGGGCCAAGTGACATTCAGAGGCAAACCAATTAGAATCACTCCAGACTTCCCAAACCAAGTTATGAGAGCCAGAAGGGCTTGGAGTAACATATTCCCAATTTTGAAAGAAAACAACTTCCAGCCAAAAATTTCCTACCCAGCAAAACTTTCTATCAAATTAGATGAAGAAATAAGAAGCTTCCATGACAAACAGAAACTGAAGGAATTTATGTCTTCAAAACCAGCACTAGAGAAAATACTCAAAGAGATTAACTACAAAGAAGAAATAGGTAACACACATCAGAACTAGAGAAACAAGATTTTCCATCCAACAGACAACTAAGATTGGTTATCTGTGGAGATTCATTATTTATGTTGGTCTGTTACCTATCTCTAAAGGGTATTGTTTGCCTTTATTGTTGTTAATTTTTAGGATTTCTAGTTGGAATATTAATATACCTTCAGATATAGCATTTGGAAATATTTTATGCCATTCTATTAGTAACTGTTAACTCTGCTTACATTGTCTTTGGATATACAATATGTTTTTTATTTTTTAGGGAGTTTGTATACTCTTCTGTTGCCTGTGCCATTGAAATCATAACCAAGAAATCACTGCCAATTTCAATGTTGTGAGGTTTTATGACCCAGATTTTCTCGTAAAAGTTTATAGTCTTAAGATTTATATTTAGGTCTTTTATCTATTTTGAGTTAATATTTGTATATGGGATTAGGTAAGGGTCCAATTTTATTCTTTTCCATGTAATTATTATTTTTCAACAATATTTAGTTAAAAGATTATTATTTCTACCACCAAATGTTCGTGGAAACCTTGTCAAAAATAACTTGACGATATAGGGAAGAATTTAGGTCTAGGCTTTTATTTAACTCCAATGGTTTATAGATCTGCCTTTAGAATAGTACTACACTGTTTCAATTATTGTAGCTTTATATGGTCTGAAATCAGAAAATATATATCTTCTAGCTTTGTTCTTTTTCAAGATCGTTGTGGGTACCTAGAGTCCATATTCCATATTAGGATAGATTTTTTTTTCTGAAAAATAAATATATAAATATATGATAGTTTCACCTAAAAAATAGAAAAAAATAGATTCTCTAGTAAGAAAGAAAGCAAAAAGAAATATTGAAATGTTATCTTTAAGTCATCAAAAGCTTGGTATCAGACAAATGAAACTGTTATGTGAGGTTATCATTTTTAATTTTGGATAAATTGCTATAATACTAGATGTCAACTACTAAGCCAAGCATAGGAGGGGGGGATAGGGAGAGAACGGGGTGGGGATCGGGTGGGGGCTGACTGGGCAATGTGTGCATGTATGTCTACAAAAGTATGTATCCCACTATGATGTATGAATACAGTGCACCAATTAAAAATAAATATGAAAAAAAAATAAAATAAAGAACAAACCAAAGCATGACTGGGAGGTATGGTAGAGCAGGTGACTCCCCCATGCATACGTGCACACACACACACACACACACACACACACACATTATTTTCTTGGGTAAAGGATTAGACTAAAGATGGCACAGTACTTCATTTCTCTATAGCAATGCAACATTCCCTTGAAGGAGCTAAGGATGTGCCATTATTATTGAGCACAGAAGTGTTGTCTATTTGTGCATAGAAGCCAATACTACAACACTAAGGATTTTTTAGAAAAAAAAGTAAAGCTTTATTGCACTGTCAATAGACAAGGAGGCCTTTACTCTATGTTCAAGTCTGCCTCCTGATCAGTTGATAGCAAGGGAAATCATAGGAAGGGAGAGGGAGGATGTTGCTCATCAATTAGATGACACACCTCTTTGCAAGTCACATGTTTTAGGGGAGTTATGTTCTGCTCAGGGGACTTTGAGCCTGTGGTATCATTGTGCAGATGACCTGGATTCTTCTGCTTATATTCATTCTTGAAAAGCTGATTTCCAAACCTTTAAAATTATTAGTGAAAGGCCTGGAGGCTTCTCCTGGAAGATAAGGTAAGGAATTTATGCCCAGGCCTTAGCCAGTTTCACCATTGCAAGAGATGTTGATTTGGTAGACGTATTATTTCAAACTGAGGCCAATTGAGAAACTGTGTCTTTGGAAAGAAACATTTGACCTGTTTTTTTGTTTTTTCTCCATGCAGAAAGCCACAACGATTCTTTGGAGCGGGGGGGGGGGGGTGTTCCTGGTTCCAAGGCAAGAAAATAGCCTTGATCACCAGAGACTGGAAATTGAGGCTATAATGAATTTGAATAAGTAAATTTACCTTCCACTAGCTTGCACATCCCCCATATATGTCAGGGAAGAGAAAAGGACTATTGTCATTTTTGCAATCTACATAACAGACTTCCTTCATAGCATCCCCAGAATATACTTCACTAGCTCAGAGATCCATCTGTCCAATCAGTCCTTCAAAAATTTATTGTTCTTTGCCCTAAAAATATAAATGTATTTTGCACTTTTGTCATTTCTTCAGACTTCCCTCTCTTGAAAATCCCCATGTACATGTAAATTTAATAAAATTTCTGTCCTTTCCTTGTGTCAATCAGCACTTGTATTAATTGGGTTCGTAGATTCAGCCAAAGAGCCTATGCAAGAGCTAAGGGGTGGGGGACTCCACAGTAGAGGAGATAATTCAGTCCTGTACAAGAAAGAAGTAAAGAAAGAGAGGGAGGGAGAAAAAGGGAAAGGAAAATAAAAAGAAGTAAGTCATGACAGAAGGGGTCTCTCATTCCCCATCACTGACAAAGGTTTGGGCAGATTCTCAACACCAGTAATCATGAGGAAAATGCAAAACAAAGCCACAGTGAAATACTGCCTTATATCTGGTAGGATGACCCCATTTTTAAAAGGTCAGAAATGAACAAGTGTTAAGGAGGATGTGGGACGAGCAGAATCTTTGTGCACTGTTGGTGGGATTGTGACATGGTATGGCTGCTATGGAAAACAGTCTGGAGGTTCCTCAGAAACTTAAAAATAGAACTACCAATGATCTGGCAGTCCCATGTTGGGTATATACTGTTAGGACTCAAAGAGTGATACCCTCGTGCTGCATCCCAATTTTAGAAACTTTAAATAGAGGAGGAAGGTGCATCTTAGAATTGTTGAATTTCAGGGTCCTGAGGCACAGAGTCTTAAGGGACCATCTGAGATCACAAAGTAACCAGTTGGGACCTGTATTAGAACCAAAAGCTATAATTTATTATGCACGTAAGCAACTTGATATGCATTATCTAATTTCATATTTTAAAAATAATTTGAGGCTGGTGTTATTCATAACTCTGATTTCACAAGTGAGAAAGTGGAAAATAAAACTGGTTATCTTATTGGGAGATCAGAGCCAGACGTTATACTGGATTTGTCTGAGTACAGTGCCCACTCTTAACCACTATTCAGTGCTGCTTGCCAAAAGACCATAAAGAGTCTGAAGGTGTAGCAGATTGGTAAAGTGTGTACTTACCATGCACAAGAACCTGGGTTTAATCCCCCACAACCAAACAAACAAAATTCTTTTGCAAAGAGGGAAACTGATGTAAAATAGCCTTTATTTAATTACAAATATAAGTGTTTGCATTTTATGTATTATTTCTTTAACTAGCACATAATACGCTTTAAATTTGCATACAGCCCGGGCCAGACCACACGTAGCATGCCAGACCCCTGGAGAAACCGGGCCAAGTACCCTGGGTCCCGGGCGGGGCTCGCGCGGGGCACGCCAGCCGGGGCCCGGGTCGCGGGACTCTGGGCCCGGGCTGGACCGCACGTAGCACGCCAGACCCCTGGAGAAGCCGGGCACAGTAAGATGCTGGGTCCCGGGCAGGGGTCGGGCGGGGCACACTGGACCCCGGAACAGCCGGGGCCTGGGTCGCAGGACTCTGGGCCCCAGGAGGAGTAGTGCAGAGCACGCTGGACCCATGGGGAAACTGACCGGGTCACAGTGCTACTGAGTGCCTGATCCCACTACCTCCTCAAACGACACATACTGTCTTCTCTTATTGAGAAAAAAAAAAAGGAAAAGAAAAAGAAAGAGGAAAAGGAAAAATATCGGAGAGGGGTTAAGAAAGCCATGGCGGATGCCAGGACACTGGAGATGCAGACAAAACTTATCCAAATGCACTGGAACTTACGGAAAAATTCCCCGTAAAGGAGGACTGCTGTTTTTCTATATTGTTAAGAATCTTGGACATCACCTGTAAGGAGAGAGTTTAGTGGAGACCAAGGAGAAAGGTGGTGTTGAAAGCGGTCTCTGCAATGGCGGTGGAGACTTGTATTCAGGAGAAGCAGAAATCGGATCCTACCAACCTTATTTTTTTGGAGAAATTAAACCAAATGTCAAATGCTACCGTCGTGCATGCTTAGGAACACTGGACAACATTCAGAGTGGAAAAAGAGCTTGGGAAAGATTTGAAATGGTGGAGGCAGTGGCAATGGCAGTGGCCAGTACTCAGGGGAGGCAGAGATCTGGTGCATTACACCTGGAACCTTTGAAATAATAACCCCAGAGGCAGAATGCTCCCACCACGTACCCTCAAGAACGTGGGACAATTGGTTGGGCGAAGAGGGTGCTCGGATTGGAGCCTGCCGAGGGGTGAGGCCGGCGACGGACACAGCAAAGCTGGGATTGGAGCCTGGCATGAGGCAAGGCCGGTGCTGAAGCCTCCGAGGCCGGGATCGGAGCCTGCCGAAGGGTTAGGCCGGAGCTGGGGCCAGTGAGGCCGGGATCAGAACCTGCCGTGAGGGAAGGCACTACTGGGGCCTCTGAGGCCGAGATCGGAGCCTGCCGAGGGGTTAGGCCAGTGCCAGGGCCAGCGGCCGGCATCAGAGCCTTCCGTGAGGCAAGACCACTACTGAGGCCTCCAAGGCCAGGATCAGAGCCTGCCAAGGGGTTAGGCTGGTGCTGGGGCCAGCGAGGCTGGCATCGAAGTCTGCCATGGGCAAGGCCGGTGCTGGGGCCTCCGAGGCCAGGATAAGAGCCTGCCGAGGGGTTAGGCCAGTGCCGGGGCCAATGGCCAGCATCAGAGCCTGCCATGAGGCAAGGCCACTACTGGGGCCTCCGAGGCTGGGATTGGAGCCTGCCAAGGGGTTAGGCCAGTGCTGAGGCCAATGGCCGGCATCGGAGCCTGCCGTGAGGCAAGGCCAGTGCTGGGGCCTCCAAGGCCAGGATAAGAGCCTGCCAAGGGGTTAGGCTGGTGCCGGGGCCAATGGCCGGCATCAGAGCCTGCCGTGAGGCAAGGCCACTACTGGGGCCTCAGAGACTGGGATCGGAGCCTGCCAAGGGGTTAGGTCGATGCCGGGGCCAGTGGCCAGCATCGGAGCCTGCCGTGAGGCAAGGCCGGTGCTGGGGCCTCCGAGGCCGGGATAAGAGCCTGCCAAGGGGTTAAGCCGGTGCCGGGGCTAATGGCCGGCATTGGAGCCTGCCATGAGGCAAGGCCGGCACTGAGGCCTCTGAGGCCAGGATCGGAGCCTGCCAAGGGGTGAGGCCGGTGCCGGGACCAGCAGCCGGCATTGGAGCCTTCCGTGAGGCAAGGCCGCTACTGGGGCCTCTGAGGCTGGGATCGGAGCCTGCCGAGGGGTTAGGCTGGTGCTGGGGCCAGTGGCCGGCATCGGAGCCTGCCATGAGGCAAGGCCGCTACTGGGGCCTCCGAGGCCGGGATCAGAGCCAGCTGAGGGGTTACGCTGGTTTCGGGGCCAGCGAGACCAGAATCAGGGCCTCCCATGAGGCAAGGCCACTGCTTGAGCCAGCGAGGTCTGGATCAGTCCACCAGGTAGCCAGGCCACTACTGGGGCCGTCAAGAGTTGGATTGGTACTTGCAACGCAGCATGCACAGAGAAATATAGCAGAAAATAAAAATCAGATGCTTCCCCTAATCAGCGAAAAACTAGGAGGAAAGGGGCAACAGGAAGAGGTCGAGCTATAGGAAGGGCCCTATAGTGAAGCAACTAAGGAGACCAATCAGAGGGTATGGAATAGGGGAGGATGGAGCCTCTTTAAAACACAGGAGGTACATAAACAAATGTATGAAAGTTAATCACCAAACAGGCATGGGATGGAGGGAGAAGGAGGGAATGAGATGGGGGCTGGATGAGGGCTAATTGGATGATGTATGCTTGTATATCCTCTCAAGTCTTGTACTCCAGTGTGATATATGATTACAGTGCGCCAATTAAAAAAAAGAAAAAGAAAAAGAAAAGAAAACAAAAAAATTAGAAAATAAAAATAAATAAAAATAAATTTGCATACAGAAGAAATTTATACCATCCTACTATAAAATCAGAGGAAAAAATCAAATGTTACAGGTATAAGAAATGAAGAAGAAATACCTTAGGAATGAATCTAAATTTATTTTTAAAAGGAAGTAAGTTATATAGTAGGTATTTAAACCAATAATAACATCTAACATTTAAAGAGTAGTATTTGGCCAGGTGTAGGGCATCTGTAGTCCCAGCCACTCAGGAGGCTTGAGCCTAGAAGTCTGAAGACAGCACGGGAAACATGTAAGACTTCAGCTCAAGAAAAAACAATTGAAAAAAAAAAAAACAGAATCTTGCAAAAAGTTGGAGATGAAACAAAATAAACTACTTTGGGATGAATGTTATTGCCTGTGAGATAGTAATTCAAGTTCCTTGAATAGCTGTCAGAAAAAAAATTGCCTCTTTCAGGTAGAGCCGAGTGATACTGGATCATAATTTACAAGGCTGCCAGGCCTTCATATCAGTTGTCAGGTGGCTGTCATTCATGTCATTTGTTGATTGCATTTGCAACAGGCTTGGATGAAGCAAGTCAGCTTCCACAAAGGCAAGACTCCTTCCCAAATATCTCTTCAAGCCAAAGGTGTTTCTATCCCCTTTCCTGCATTTATAAATCTTTAACAAAATTCTCAGGGGACTGGTTATAGAGTTAAAAAGTAAAGCACATACCAGAGTCTCCTTCGCTCTCAGAAAATGAACTGCTTGTGAGATGTGCTGCCGCCAGCGCGCTCATCAGGGTCCCTGGCGCCTCGAGCCGCCACTGCTTCCTAGCTTCCGGAATGCCTCCAACCTCAATAACTTGACCATCTGAAGAGGACATTGCATGACTGAATGTAAAATCTTCATTTCAGTTTTTCTAAAATCACAAACTGTTAGAACTGGGAGGTAATCCCACCCCTCATTTTAGTAATAAAGAAATTTAGGTATAAGAAAAAACTTAGTGACTTATTAACATGTAGCTGATGGGTAAAAGAGTTTTTGTTGTTTTGCCTTGTAAACCAACATTGTGTGTGTTGGGGGGAGAGAAGAGATAGATACGTATACACATATGTACATACGTACTAGGGATTGAATCCAAGGGCATTCTGTCTCTACGTCACATTCCTGGCCCTTTTTATTAATTGTTTGTTTGCTTGTTTGTTTGTTTGTTTCTGAGGATTGAACCCAGCGGCATTCTATCTCCGAGCTATACCTTTAGCCCTATTTTATTCTTTATTTTGAAACAGGGTCTCACTAAGTTTCAGAGGGACTCACTAAGTAGCTGAGGCTGTCCACCAACCACCTCCCAAATACTGGAATATTTTTATTTTTTTAATAAATTTTTATTGGTGCATTGAGGTCATACATCTTAATGGGATAAAAAAAAAAACTCGTGGAGATATACACGCACACATCATCCAATCAGCCTCAGACCTTACCCAATCCCTAACCCCTACCCTCCCCCTTCCTCCTTCCCATGCTTGGCTTCCTGATTGACTTTGATATGTTTAAGTACATCATGTGCTTTAAAGAGTTTCCCTCTTCCCCCCTCCCATCCCCTCAGATAGGTCACCTTAACTGCTCCTCTATAGGATCTCTTCTTTATCTAGAGTTCCTTTTGTTATCCATTTCTCCCTAGTTTTTGCACATTAGGGAAAGCATTTGATTTCTTATTTTTTGTGACATTCACTATAAATGTCATAATTTTGTTCTCCTTTATGGCTGGGCAAAATTCCATTGTGTACACATCCATAGTTTTGTAATCCACTCATCTGTTGAAGGACATCTTGGCTGGTTCCATATTTTGGCAATGGTGAACTGTGCAGCTATGAACATGGTTGCTCATGCATTCGTTTGGTATTTTGGTTTTCATTCTTTTTGGTAGATACCCAGAGGTGGTATTGCTGGGTCATATGGTAAGTTTGTTTTCCTTCTTCTGAGGATCTTTCATACTGTTTTCCAAAGTGGTTGCACTAACTTACAATTCCCACCAATAATGTATTAGAGCTTCCATTTCTCCACATCTGATCAATTGCAGTTGCTTTCTTCCTTGGAAGTCCTTCTTTAATTTCCACCTTTATTTCCACTTACTGAAATCCTGAAAGCCAGGAGGTGAGTAACTTTGACAAGATGATCCACTCACAATCAATTTTTTTTAATAGAAGTCACTTGAATCTAGGAATCTGCTGAGAGATGAGGTGAGGCAGTGCCAGCTTCTAGTGCTTCCTGGCTGCACGGTTGCAGGGACCTGCTGGTCCTTTGTTGTGGAGCAGGCTCTGGTCCTAGACCTGCCAAGCAACAGGCTCTGGGCCCGGCTTCTCTGGCTCCAGCCGTGGTCTCGCTTCTTGGCAGGCTCAGGTCCCCATCACTGTGGGCAGGACATCTACAAAGGTTTCCACTTTTCCTTCCATTTCATTTTTTTTAATAGGAGAAAACAGTATGTGTCATTTGCAGAAGCTGGGAGCCTGAATCCCTAGCGGCAGTGGATTTTTAATTCCCCACCAAAAGTGGAATGGGATCCGCTGCTCCAAGCGCACCTCAGCCCCTGTGCAGTGCAGAGGAGTGTGTCGGCCATGAGCACAAGGGTCTCCCGGGATGCCCAGTGCAGCAAGCCAGCAGCCATGTGGGCAGGGCTACCTCCGACTCACACCAGACTTTTTTTTTTATTTTTACATAGTATGTTGTTCAGAATTCCTGAGCATGTGTGGCAGGACCAGTCTACTTTCTGGGAGATTTCTTCAAAAATTCAAGGTGGATTGGATTGGATCTCTCTGCCTCTCCCGAATACTGGCCACTGCTGCCACCACCTTCTTTGTCTCTTCTAGAGTATGTTGTTAAGAATTCCTGTGCATGTGTGGCAGGAGCAGTCTACTTTCTGATCTCTTCTGGGATATTCCTCCAAAAATCACTTTTCTTGCAGTGGCGGGAGCCACGCTGCCATCTTGCCTCTAATTCCGCCATTTTCTACTCTCTCTCCTATATTTCAGAAGTCATGACTGGAAATGTCTCCATATGTTGTCCCAATCAGCTATTAAACCAAAATCTATTGTCCAGGGTTTCTCAGAGGAATGCATGTCCTATTTGGCCGCTGCCAACCATCACCACTGTGGCCGCGGTCACCCTCTTCAATATTTTATTTATTTTATTTATTTTATTTTTTGGTGGTACTGGGGATGGAACCCTTCTACCTCTGGGCTATTTTTATGTATATATTTCATTTGGAAACAGGGTCTCTCAAGCCAGCGAGGCTGGCTTCGAACCAGCACGATCCTCCTTTCTCTGCCTCCCAAGCGTGGGGATTACAAGCATGCGCCACCACACCCGGCCTCTTCAATATTTTTTATTATTTATGTATTTATTTATGTATGTATTTATTTATTTATTTTGCGGGTCTGGGGGTGGAACCCAGGGGCATTTGACCTCCGAGCTACACCCCCTGCCCTGTTTTTTATTCTTTATTTTTAAAACAGGGTCTCACTAAGTTGTGGAGAGCCTCACTAAGTAGCTGAGGCTGTCTGCAAACTGCAATCCTCTGGTCTCAGTCTCCCAAATGCTGGGATTACAAGTGTGCGCCACCATGCCCGGCTTCTTCAATATTTTTTAATAAAAAAAAGTACAAGTCTTTTGCAGAATTTGGGAGCCCAAGTACTTAGCAGCAATGGGTTTTATCTCCCCACCAAAAGCAGAAGCCCATGGCTTCACCATGGAGAGTGGGTTCTGCTGTTCTGAGTGCACCCCGGCCCCCAGCACTGTGTAGAGGAGCGAGGCAGCAGGAGAGCCTTTGTCTCCCAGGACACAAGGTGTACCAGCTGACCTGGCTATGTAGAGCTCCCTCTGATGCACCCTGACCCTTGTTCTTACATAGTATATTCATAGTTCCTGAGCAAGTGGGGCAGGTGCAGTCTACTTCCAGGGAGATTTCTTCAAAAGTTCAAGGTGGGATTGGATTAAATATGTCAGCCTCTCCCGATTACTGGCCGCCTCTGCCACCACCATCTTAGTTCTCCTCCCGAACATCTTTCTTACATAATGTGTTGTCCAGAGTTCCTGAGCATGTGGGGCAGGAGCAGTCTATTTTCAGGGAGATTTCTCCAACAGTTCAAGGTAGATTGGAATGGATCTGTCTGCCTCTCCCAAATACTGGCCGCTGCCACCGCCACCACCACCATCTTGGTCCATCTCTTCTCTCTTATATTTTAGATAGGAAGTCATGGTTGGAAATGTCTCTGTATGTTGTCTCAATCATATATTAAACCAAAATCTGTTGTCCAGGGCTTCTCAGAGGAATACATGTCCTATTTAGCTACTGCCAGCGGTTGCCGCCACCATCTTCCTTCCACACACCCCAATATTTTTATTTTAAAATTAAGGTCTCATTAGGTTGCTGAGAGGCTCACTACATTGTTGAGGCTGTCCTTAAACCTGCAATTATCCTGTCTTAGCCTTCCAAGTACTGATATTACAGATGTGCACCACCATACCTGGCTATAAACCAACTTGTTTGGTGTGATCAAAATTTTTATTCTATTTGCTTATTTGAAGTTGGGCTTTCCTTCAGTTATCTCATTTGATGGTCAGTAGTCAATGCATATACTTATAATTACTAATTGCAGTGATATACATTCACTCCCCAGGGTTACTAAAATCTGTGGATGCTCAAGTCCCTTTACATACGGTGTCATGTTTTCACAGAGCTCATGCCCATTATCCTACATACTTTTAAGTCATCTCAAGATGGCTTGGACTCATAAAACAATGTAAATGCCATGTAAATAGTCATACTGTGTTGTTTTGAGAATAATGACCAAAATATGCATTGAACCCAAGTATATAAAGAGCTGACTGTATTTACATATTTTAATTCAAAGCACATGATAAACTTTAGTGCTGTCAGTTCCATATACTCAAGAGAAACATAAAAAAAAATGAGTAGTAAAAATCTTCACCGCTCCAACACTACAACACATAGGCACAGACAAATATTTCCTCAACAAGACCCCAAAGGCACAACAAATTAAAAGGAGAATCAATACATGGGATTGCATGAAACTGAAGAGCTTCTGTTCAGCAAAGGAAACTATCAAGAATCTCAATCGAGAGCCAACAGAATGGGAAAAGATTTTTGCCACCTACACCACTGATAGAGGACTAATATCTAGAATATACAGAGAACTCAAGAAACTCAACACTAAGAAAACAAAGCATCCAATAACAAAATGGGCAAATGAACTAAATAGACACTTCACA
The DNA here is from genome assembly GCF_963383645.1 of Muscardinus avellanarius. NCBI lineage: Eukaryota > Metazoa > Chordata > Mammalia > Rodentia > Gliridae > Muscardinus > Muscardinus avellanarius. The sequence continues at coordinate 138,906,863 of NC_137787.1, read as the reverse complement.
AAAGAAGAAATTCAAATGGCCAATAAATGCATGAAAAAATGCTCAACATCACTGGCAATCAGAGAGATGCAAATCAAAACTACCCTGAGATTTCACCTAACTCCAACTAGAATGGCCATCATTCAAAACACAAACAACAACAGATGCTGGCGAGGATGTGGAGAAGTGGGAACTCTAAGACATTGTTGGTGGGATTGCAAATTAGTGCAACCACTTTGGAAAACAGTATGGAGAATCCTCAGAAGAATGGGAACAAATCTACCATTTGATCCAGCAATACCACTGTTGGGTATCTACCCAAAAGAAAAGAAACCAAACTACCAAACTAATGCATGTGTATCTATGTTCATAGCCGCACAATTCACCATAGCCAAACTATGGAACCAGCCAAGATGTCCATCAACAGATGAATGGATTACAAAACTGTGGGATATGTACACAATGGAATTTTACTCAGCCATCAAAAAAAACTCAATTACATCATTTTCAGGGAAATGGATGGAACTGGAGGACATTATGCTAAGTGAGATTAGTCAGGCACAAAAAATAAGAAATCAGATGCTTTCCCTAATATGTGAGAGTTAGGAAGAAAAGAGGAGCAAACAAGTCAACCTAAAGGAGGAGAAATGAGGGGGGAAGAGGAAAATCTCTAAAGCTCACAATGTACTTAAACATATCGAAGTCAATCACTAAGCCAAGCAAGGGAGGGAGGGACGGGGAGGGAATGGGGTGGGATTTGGGTAGGGGTTAAATCAGCGATGAGTACATGTTTGTACACACAAGTTTTTTACCCCAATAAGTTGTATGAATATAATGCACCAATAAAAAAAATTTTTAAAAAAATCTTCACCGCCTGTGAAGATAATGCTCCAAGGTTACTGTGTACCCCTTCTTGGAAAAGACTGTCAGAGCCTCAAACACAAATGCAGAAATTCATCAGAAACGAAACACTCCAGACATTTAAGGAGCACGTTGTATTACATCCCAATTTTATGAATATCTTTGCACTGTTAACTCTCAGTATCATAGGGGTAGCTCTTTTAATTCCAATTTTATTGAGGAAGAAAATGATCTTCCATAAGGAAGTTACTGAGCTGGCATTGGAGGGTAAATCAAATTGACTGCCTTCCTTGTACCTCTCCCTCTCTTTGAGGAAGGTGGCATCCTGGATTTTTCCCCCTTTGCTTTTGCATGGCTAATGTGGTCAATTATCTAACACAATTAGCATGAAAGTCTCTCTGGAGATGGAAGAGAAACCAAACCCTTGAAAGGTGTTTGGTACAAAACCTAAAGGGACTGTACTGAGTGATGGTAACATGGCCAAGCTGGTTTTGTTTTGTACTTCCCACCCTATTCAGGAATGGGATTGGACGCTGGGGTGCTCTACCACTGAGTCACAGCTCTTTTATTTTATTTTTTATGAAAGACTTATAGCATAGCTGTCTGGGGGCCATGGTCTCCTCTTGCAGCTAATGGGTTCTGATGCAGAGACTCACCATCAGGCACAGTGGAGCAGGTGGAGGTGACCTCGGCTGATGCCATCATCTGCAACAGAGTCTGGGGCACTCGGGCATCCCACTGCCTCCTGTCTTCTGAGGCCTTAGCATCCTGGATGAAAAGCTCTGGGCAGGAGAAAATAACTTGTTAGATCAAAAGCAACCAAAGAGTGACAAATTGTACCAAACAGTTCTTAGGTGCCCAAGGCACTCTATTAGCTGGTGCAAAACCAGAGAAATGAACACAGACAAGAATTTATCAGACGAAAATTACATGCTGGACATAGTGGCACACACCTGTAATCCCAGTACTTAAGAGATTGAGACAGGAGAATCAGTTGGAGGATAAGTTGGAGGCCAGTCTCAGAAATTTGGCAAGACCTTGTTTCAAAATAAAAAAAAAATAAGGCTGGGTGTGATGGTGCAGGCTTGTAATCCCAGCATTTAGAAGGCAGAGACTGAAGGACTGCAGTTCATGGGCAGCCTCAGCTACTTAGTGAGGCCCTTCGCAACTCAGTGAGACCCTGTTTCAAAGATAAAAATACTATAAAATAGGGCTGGGGGTGTGGCTCGTAGGTATAATGCTCCTGGGTTCCATCCCCAGTACCTAAAAAAAAAAAAAAATAAATAAATAAATAAAAAAAAATATATATATATATACATACTTGGGAGGCTGAGACAGAAGGATCATAGGTTCAGAGCCAACCTCAGCTACTTAGTGAGGCCCTCTGCAACTTAGTGAGGCCCTGTTTCAAACTAAAGAAAAAAAAAATAGGAGTCAGGTGTGGTGGCGCATACTTGTAATCCCAGCATTTGGGAGGCTGAGACAGGAGAATTGTGGTTCACAGACAGCCTCGGCTACTTAGTGAGGCCCTTTACAACTCAGTGAGACCCTGTTTCAAAATATAAAGAATAAAAAATAGAGCTAGGGGTGTAGCTTGGAGGTAGAATGCCCCTGGGTTCCATCCCCAGTATTGCAAAAATGAAAAAATGAATGAATGAATGAATGAATATAAATAAAATATGATTAGGTTGGGGGTAGCTCAAGGTAGAATGCCCCTAAATTCAGCCTCCAGGACCAAAAATGAAAAAATAAATTACATACATGTTTAAAGACTTTTCATTTTTATTATTATGAATAATTTCTGTGGTCCTAGGGATTAAGCATAGGGGCACTCTACCACTGCGCTACACCCTAAGCCCTTTTGCTTTTTATTTTGAGATAAGGTCTCATAAGTTGTTCAGGATAGCCTAGGACTTGTGATCCTCCTGCCTCGGCCTGCCAAATACTGGACATGTGCCATCATGCCCAGCTCTCACTTTTATTATTAACATTTGATTGACCACTCAATATAACTAAATGTTAAGGAAATATTAGTGACACAAAGAGACAATCCACTAAGGCATGTATGAGAACTCTTTAATCAGTTTCCACATAATGTGATCAGTTCCATTTTTTTTAATTTAAAAAGTAACTTGTATTAGCTTTCTCCTTATTATTATATTTTCACTATAGAAAACAGGAAAATTATTATTATTATTTTGCCAGTCTGGGGGTGGTACCCAGGGGCATTTGGCCTCTGAGCTACACCCCCCTGCTCTATTTTTTATTCTTTATTTTGAAACAGTCCCTCACTAAGTAGCTGAGGCTATCTGCAAACTGCAATCCTCAGGTCTCAGCCTCCCAAATGCTGGGATTACAAACATGCGCCACCATGCCTGGCTGTAAACAGGAAAATTAAATAAGTAGAAGAAAATAAAACACTTATAATCTCACCATCCAGAGAATATTAAAAATGTTAAACATTTACCTTTTGATATCGTGTGTGTGTGTGTGTGTGTGTGTGTGTGTGTGTGTGTGTGTGTTTCTGGGGATGAAACCCAGGGGCCTTCTACCTCCATGTTATACCCCCCAAAACAGGGTCTCACTAAATTTCTGAGAGCCTCAATAAGCTTCCAAGGCTGACTACAAACCTGCAATCCTTCTATCTCAGCCTCCCAAGCACTAGGCTTTAGAAATATGCACCACCATGCCCAATTTGATATTATTTTTGCTTTGCTTTAAAACAAAAATTGAGCCCCACATGATATATTCTTTTTTAACTTTTTTTTTTCAGTAAGCTACATATCTTATCTGGATTATTATATACTCCTCTATGCTATCATTTTAAAGCAAACATAGTGTTCAGTCTCATGAATATAAGTATTTTTGCTGCATTTTTAAGATGTTAGCAGTTTTTCAATGATAAATAATGCTCTAAAGAATTCATTTACAGCCAAATTTTTGTGCATATTTATGATTATTTACTTTAGATAACTTATTGAAATGACAATTCTAGGAATTAGTATTATTTGCTTTAGTAAAGCAAATAATCACTATCAATGTGAAATCTATTACTAATTTATTCTGTGATTTTTCCATGTATTTAAAATGGATAGTTCTTCCTATCCAAAAAATTTCCCATATTTCCTCTTACTTTATTTTCTAATATGTACCGTTTCTACATGTAAACTCTGATTACTTTGGAATTTGTTCTTGTATCATATTAAATGGGGATCTCTGGAATTACAGGCATGTGCTACTGTGGGCCACATCCATCCATTTTTCTATAGAAAATAGCATGTTTGATTTTTTTATAAGATTCATGTAAATCAAACCTTTGCCTATAATATGTATCATATATTTTCCTCAGTTGGTCTTCAGATCTCATTTGTAGTCACAACAATAAGCATATACATAAGTCCATTTTTATTTTATTTTGAGACAGAGTTGCCCAGACTGGCCTCTCACCTGCAATCCTCCTATCTCTCAGCCTCGCAAGGACTGGGATTATAAGCATGCACCACCACGCCTGGCTTCCATCACATTCTTGTCTCTGTCTGCATTTATCTAGCTCCTGCACCTGTCTTTTCCCCACTGGACCAGTCTCCTACTGTCAGTCTTTCCCCTCCAAGCTGTCCTCCGCCCTGCAACCAACATGATTGTTCTCAAACACAAACATGAGTCAGTCCCTTTGATTGAAAGTCGTCACCCATGTGGGTTAAAGCGCAGGCTCTGAGGATGCCCCATCGCTGGAGAAGCAAGGGCCTCTCCGGCTCTGCAGACAGCTCCCACCTCACAGCCATTAGCATTTCAGGCTCAGGACACTTTTTATGCCTCCTTTCTTCTGCTCATGACAGTCTGTGACATTGAGGGCAGTGCCCGGGTTTCATTCATTTATCTTCGAGCTCCTTCCCACCAAGCACAGAATGTGGCTGGCGCAAGGGAGACCCTCAGTGTGATGCCTGCTGCTGTGTTAAGTGTTGTGTGGTGCTATGAAATATATGTAGAATGGAATTTATCCTACGGGTCTTATCAAAATAGGAAAATTTGAGCAGGGTAAGAATATATCTCTAGCCGGGCGTGGTGGCGCACGCTTGTAATCCCCATGCTTGGGAGGCTAAGACAAGAGGATCGCACGGGTTTGAAGCCAGCCTCGGCTACTTAGTGAGGCTTTCAGCAACTTAGTGAGACCCTGTTTCCAAATAAAATATAAAAAAGGTCTGGGAGTATAGCCCGTAGGTATAAAGCCTCTGGGTTCCACCCCCCAGTACCACCAAAAAAAATAAAAAAGAAAAAAGAATATATTTCTAGCATCCAGGTAAGAGATGAAAGAGGAAATAGCAGAGAAAGGGGGGGGGCACATAAGAAAATAAGGCAGTACAAGGAGGGAAGGCAGAGGGCAGAACTAAGGAGAAAGCATTTGTGAAACCCCCAATGCGTGTCTGGACCTGATACATCACATCTCACTTTTGCCCATTATAACCTTTGTGGTCATTACTATCACTGTCACCCTGCATTCCTAGGAGGAGACTGAGATTCAGAACACAGAAGTAACTTGTGAAAGGGCCACAGGAACAGGAAACGCAGCATCGGCGGGATTCACACGCCCACGAGTTCCGAAGCCCATGTACTTCCTACCCCACCAGGCCACTGAGGTGACCCAGTCCCAACCAGTAGCAGAAGGAATGAAAGAGGAGGAAGAGTCCAGAGACCAGGGGAAAGTGCCCTGGTGTGCAGCACAAGCATCTACCCTGCCGGAGGCATTGATCCAAACAGAGGGTCACTGGGAACAAGGAACACAGAAGTTTGGTTTTATGCATGCCTAATTTGAGGGCTTGTGACACCTTCCTGGGAGGTTTCCAGGAGGTCATGAGAAAGACTGGCAAGTGCCGGGCTCCTGGGAGATGCCGAGGCTGAGGGAGGGGTGGTCGACTCACTGGTGGAGCAGGGCAGCCGAGCAGAGTCCCAGGGGAGTGTGTGGAGAAGAGCAGGCGGGGATGCTGATGGGACAGCTCCCACTCACCCATGGCTTACAAGGAATACACACCTGGGTCTGGCCCACAGAGCTTTTCAAAGGCTTCATCTGTGTAATTTTCCTGCTCCTTTATACAGTTATATTCCTTAAACTTCATGCCATCTTCAAAGGTCAAAGTTTCATTTAGTGCATCCACTGCCTGAAGCAGTCCCACAGTGAATTAGCCATATTTGAGGAGGGGGAGATAAAAAACGTTATGTTCCCATTAATGCTAATTAGCAAGATGTATGGTAAGTACTCAATAAATAAACAAATCTATAGAGTTTTAAAAGTGGAACTATGTTGAAATAGCAATGTTTTCATTCTTCTGTCAATAGTGACAAGCACTGGTCACAAGGCAGCTTAATTTTATCCAGACTTGCTGTCTTCGATAATATTTGACTTCAGTTCCATGTCACGGAATTCTCAAGGTTTTCTTATCCACACCCTGCTTTCTGTAGATAACACAACACTATTTAGCTTTGTTTGTTTGTTTATTTGGTTGTCTTTAAAACTAGGTCTCACTCTATTGCTCTGGCTGGTCTTGAAATCTTGGGCTCTTGTGATCCTCCAGCCTCAGCCTCCCCAGTAGCTGGGGCTACAGATGTGCAAGCCATCCAGCTTTATAACATCCTTGACTAGGCCATTAAAACTGTTCCTAATACTCCACAATCAATACCAAAATGATCGCTTCTGTTTTAACCATATCGATGCATAGAGTATGGAACACCTTGGCAGATGAGCTTTTTGGAATCTGCTCTTTCTTTCTAGCAGGCCAAGCTCAGCATCTCACTGCAATGAAGCCCTGTGGCTGTTCCCACAGCTCTGGGGCACTCAGAGGTTTAATGGTTTAGTAGAAGTAAGCACTAGTTCTCACCCTTCTGATGTCATCTTTATAGAACAAAATGCTTGTTAAAATATGAAATTATGAGCCAGGCGTGGTGGTGCACACTTGTAATCTCAGTACTTGGGAGGCTGAGACAGGAGGTTCAAAGCCAGCTTCAGCTCCTTAGTGAAGCTCCCTGCAACTTAGTGAGACTCTCTGCAACTTAGTGAGATCTTGTTTCTAAATAAAGAATAAAAAAATAGAACTGGGGATATAGCTCAGAGATAGAATGTCCCTGGGTTCAATCCCCAGTATTGCAAAACAACAACAAAATTATTTGAAATTATGATGCAAAAAAGTTGTGGACTTTTTTGTGGGGGTGGGGGAGTGCTGGGATTGAACCCAGAGCCTCATACATGCTAAGCATATGCTCTACCACTGATCTATACCTCCAGCTCCAAAAAGTTTTAAGTTAATAAAGAACACGAAGGGGCTGGGGACTTAGCTCAGTAGCAGAGCACTCACCCAGCATGCCAGGTTTGAGGCCCTAGATTAGATCTAAAGCACCACAGAAAAAAAGAAAAGGGAAAAATTAAGTCAGGTATGATTATTCATAGTTGACTTTTGGTAATCTAAAAATAAATTCAGAAAAGACAAAATAGAAAAATCAGTTCTCTTGACATCTGTTAGTAGATCTGATAAAATGAGATAAAGATGTTAAAATCAAGTAATAAAATGAGATATAGGTTTACTGTACATGTGTATTTATTGCTTTGACAAGGAGAACCCAAATGCATTGCTGAGATTTGCCCAAAGAAATGTACAAGGTTACCAGTAACTAATTAAGACCTGAAATAAATGTGCATGGTTTTTGGGTAACTGCTCAATTTTTTAAGGTCAGTTTATTAGCTGTTGAATATATACCATGTCTCCTATTTTAAATTAATAATAGTTGCTATTATAAGGAAAATATATCTCTCATAAAATAAAAATAAAGCCAGGCGTGATAGCACACGCCTGTAATCCTAGTACTTGGTAGACTAAGACGAGAGGATCACAGGTTCAGGGTCAGCTTCCGCAAGTAGTAAGACTCAGTAACTTAGCAAGATCCTTTTTCAAAATTAAAACTTAAAAAAGGAGCTGGGGATGTAGCCTAGAGGTAGAATAAATTAAATCCAATACTGTAAAAATAAAATAAAGCCGGGCATGGTGGCGCATGCTTGTAATCCCCGCACTTGGGAGGCGGAGACAGGAGGATCACGCTGAATCAGAACCAGCCTCGCTGGCTTAAGAGACTCTGTTTCCAAATAAAAAAATATAAAATAGTCTGGGAGTGTAGCCCAGAGGTAGAAGGGCTTCCAAGAACCCCAGTGCCACCAATAAAATAAAATAAAATAATTAAATTTAAATTCAATTAAATTAAAATAGAATAATACACCGAAGGAAATAGTCTCTTTTTTTTTTAAAGAAAAAGGATAAAAAGTTTACAAAGACTCTTAAATCCCAGATACCCTGCTGGGAATGTTTAAGAACATTTTCCCTAGAGCCTGGGCAACAACTTCATGAAACTTAAGATGTACTCATTTTCTCATACCTACGGATGGAAATGTATATGTAATGACATACCTCTTCCTCTTGAAGAGTATTTTCATCCAAAATACATTTACCTAAATTAATTTCAAACTTCACCCCTCTCTAGAACAAAATGAGAAAAAATTAGAAATTTTATAAAAGCCTTAAAATTATAACTCCCTACATCAATTTATTTTGATATTATATACATTTAAAACTATTAGTCTAACATAAAAAATAAGGCTATTCCATAAAATAACAATGAGGAGGAGTCATGTAGGCAACCAGACTATAGGGTGTGCCCCCCCAAGCCAGTTTTTGGAGCCAAAAGGCAAAAAATATTTATTACCTTAGCTTTAGATTTCTGTTCTGGAATTTTACTTTCCTTTATTTTCTGAAGTCTAATTTGTTTCAAATCTTTCTCAATGTCCTGAAAGTTTAAAGAAAAATATAATTCTATTACTTAATATTTATCAGTTGTATTTTTGCAACCTCTGAATTCATAGCCCTGTATGTGTACATTGTCTGCTTTCTCCCTCCCTCCCTCCCTCCCTCTTTTCTTTTCTGTTTGCATGCTTGCACTAGGGATAGAGCCCAGGGCCTCACAGGTGTCAGGCAAGTGCTATGCTACTGAGCTTTATTCTTATTCCTTTTTATTTTTATTTTTTTATTTTGAAGCAGAGTCTCACTAAGTTGCCTGGGCTGGCCTTGAATTTGCAATTCTGTTGCCTCACTAGGAAGCTGGAATTACAGTTCACCTGACTATATTATTTGATTTTAAGATTAAATATGATGCTTGATCCAGGCGTGGTGGCACACATTTGTAATCATCGTACTCGGGAGGCTGAGACAGGAGAATCACAGGTTTGTGGACAGTCTCAGCTACTTAGTGCAGTCCTCTGAAACTTAGTGAGATGCTGTTTAAAAATAAAGAATAAAAAATAGGGCTGGGGGTGTAGCTCAGAGGTAGAATGCCCCTGGGTTCAATTTCCAGTACTGCAAAAAAAAAAATTAACTCTGATGATTGATTATAGATAAAACTTGCTTTTATAAATGAAAGTAACAATTCACAAAAAATTGGGCATATAAGGGCTCATATGGAAACCTAAGAAACCTCAGCACAGAGTGCCCTTCTCAATTGTTCCCTTGAAATTCTTGTCATCTGTTTTTACAGATGACACTGCGCATTTAACACTGGCGTATCGATGGTTAAAAATTCGATATGCAACAATGCTTAACACTCCAGTGCAGTGTAATTCAACCTGATGAAATTCAAGAATGTAAAAGTTGGACTGGGGATATAGCTCAGTGGTAGAGCACTTGCCTAGCATGTAGAAGGCCCCAGGCTCCATCCCCAGAACTGCAGAGAAAAATAATGTAATTTCTAATTTTATTTATTTATTATTTGTGTGTGTGGTACCCCAGTTTTTGTACATACTAGATAAACACTCTACTGTTGAGCCTCATCCCCAGGCCACGAATAGAATTCTGACTACAGGATTCTTTCCTTAAAGAAGTTTATGATCTTAATCAGGAAAATAAGAAAAGTGCATAATTCATGGCAGTATAATAGGAAGGTTCAGAAACCTGACAGGTGATTTCAAGGAGGAAAAGAAGAAGACTGTAAAAACAGATGACAAGAATTTCAAGGGAACAACTGAGAGGGGCATTTGTGCTGAGGTTTCCTAGGGTTCCATGTGAGCCCGTATTCTGCATCTTGGTGCAACGGGGAGCTAACACCTGAGAATTAAATGTCATCTTTATGCAGTGATTGTTCATTGCATATCTTCAGGCTCATTCTCTTCTCCTTTGAGCTTTAGACTCGCATGCCTTGCTTCAATTTAGTATTCATTCTACAGACTCATACTGAGCACCCACTGCGGTCCAGTTGCCTCCACATGGGTTAGCACAGTGAGCATGGCTGAAGACGCCCTGCTGCCATGGGGCTTGCATTTTACTGGAGAAGGATAGGTAAAAATGAGTTAACAAAAATCATGACACATATCAGAAAGTATCAAGTGCTGTGAAGAAAATAAAATAGTCTAATAGGTTGGGTAATGAGTAGGGGTGAGAGTAACATAGGAAAAGTGGTTTGGTATTTGATCTGAGGCCTGGGATGATATTGATATGATATCATCAGTATTTGATTTGATATCATGGTATCAGAAGGTCTAGTGAAAGAGTTTTCCATGCAGAGGGAATAGCAGGTATGTAAATGCTCAGATCTCCTCTGACTCAACCTGTCCAAAATGGAATTCCTGATGCCTTCAATCCTCACAAGAAGTAGGTACTGTGTACTTCAGCTCCCAGTCAAGACACAGTGCCAAGGACCAGAGTTATTTCCCTACCCTAAACAATCACAGAGACACAGCAAGTACAGGAGCGATGGTTTTTAATACATTAGACACTCCAAATGAAATGCAAGTTCCTTGAGAAACAGAAAACAGGTGAGATGAGCTTTATACCTGCCCAGCCTGTCCCCATAGAATCTGCAGACCAGGGTGCAGGGTTGGAGACTCATGCTGAGCCTGGCAGACTCCCTGGGTTGATAAAAACAAAGCTGACAAGCTGGGAATATAAGGCTGCTAGAGATAGAAGGATAGAGTCCCCAAAAGGAGAGCCACGTCAAGAGGTAAGTGCAGCTCTCGTGCAATGCTGGTGAAAATGTACACTGTGTGCTCTGCAGACCCTTTTGGCAGTTTCTTAAAAAGTTAAACACACCAGCCAGGCATGGTTACATGTGCCTGCAATCCCAGTTGTTCAGAAGACTGGAGCAGAAGATATGAGTTCGAGGCCAACCTAGACAACATAGCAAGACCTTATCACTGATGAGAAAAATAAGGGGGAAGAGGGAGTAGTTCAGTGGTAAAGCACCTGCCTAGTGTGTATGAGGCCATGGTTTGGGTCCCCAGCACCACACACACACAAAGGTGAATATGTTTCTATTATATGATCCAGCCACTCCGGTCCACTGTATTTATCCAAAAGAAAGAAAAGAAGCATTATGTCCACAGAGATTTTCAAATGAATGTTCATAGCACCTTTATTTGTGATAAGCTGTAAGCAACCCAAATAACCATCTATAGGTGAATGAACGAATAGATTTTGATATAGTCATATCATGGAATATACTCAGCAATAAAGAGGAATGATGAAGTATCAGTGTGTACAATACAGATAAATCTCAATGTTATTATGCAGATCGAAGGCCGCCAGATAAAAGGGAGCGTGTGCAGCACTATCCCATTGACATACCGCAAACTAATCCAGAGAGTGCGAACCAGTGGAGAGACAGAAAGCAGCTCTGTGGTCGCCTGGGGACGACGACGTGGGAGGAGAAGCAGTGAGAAACACAAGGAAGGAACTGACAAAAGGACACCCGAGGTTTTAGGAGGCTCAACTCACATGCTTCTGTTGCACTGTGAGAGGTAAGAGCCCCGGGGCTAGACATTCTCTGGAAAGTGCGTGGACAGTTAACAATAGCCATCCTACCTGCATGGGTACTTCCTCCTCAGGTGCATCTTGGGGAATGGGTGGGCAACTCTTCTTCACCACATAGGTTTGATGGCTGATTTTGGGGTTCTCCTTTAACAGAAATTATACACGGTCGATGAGTTTGGTTCCGCATGAGTTCCGAAGGCTGTTTTCTGTTCCTCAATGGGTCTGGCAAGGAAACACTGTCCTGCTGGCAGAGGCTGAAAAGAATCCTCTTTTTTCTTCTTTCTTTTTTCATTTTTCTTCCCCCCCCCCCCCCCAGTGCTGGAGATGGAGCTCAGGTCCTCTCTGAGCCACACCCCAGTCCTTGGGCTCTCTTTATGGCTTCTTTTCCTTCTGGGATGATTCAGTAGTCCCTACATGCTTCTTTCATAGTCTTTCTAGAAATTTCTGCTACCCAGTGCTTGCCTAGTAAGTACAACACCCTGGGTTGGATCCCCAGCACTGCCAGAAAGAAAAAGAGGTGCTAACCCTCTTTTCTAGACTCAGTTTTTCATCATAGACCTACCTTAAATATAAGGCTGGTGATGGCATAAGCCACATGAACCAAACCTCTGCTCTGGAGAGAACCACCCCAAGCTGCCCTTCCTGGCACATGCAGACCATTGTGAAAACCTTGGCATAGTTCTTTCAGAACATCTTCCTTAGCTCAATGCTATGGTTTGAATATAGAATGTCTCCTGGAAGAGCTTATGTATTAATGCAAAAATGTTCAGAGGGGAAATGGTCAAATAATGAGGTTTCTATTCTGATCAGTGGATAAACCTGCTGATGGATTAATGGATTTATTGAGTGGCAAGGTAGGCAGGCAGGGTGTGGCTGGAGAAGATGGGTCACTGTGGGTATGGCTTGCAGGAAATATATATATTTCTCTTGTCCCCTCCTCTGGCTCTGTTTCCCACGCCATGCCCTGACCTCCGCCGACCCAGCCTAACAGGGACTAAAACCTCGAAAACTATGAGCAAAGAAATCTTCCTTCTTCTAAGTCGTGGTTGTCAGGTATTTGGGGTCACAGCTGAGAGAATACTGACTTAAACTCAGCCTCACTAAATTCTACTCTTCTCAGGGCTGCATTAGCCCTGCTCTCTTCAGCCATGAAAACCCTCATCCTGATCAGCTTTATCGTTGCTCCTATGCGGCACGGCTATAGTCAGTTTTACTCTATCACTGTTTCATATGTGTTCAATTTCTGACTAATTATGAATAGAACTGCATCTGCTAGGAAAAGAAGAGATTTCAGATTTAAGTACATATTTATTTTGTTTTATTTTATTTCATTTTGGAATTGGGGATAGAAGTCAGGGCCTTGTTAAACAAGGTGTTCTACCACTGAGGTACATCCCCAGTCTCAGGGTCATATTTGTAAGTATTTAGACTTCCTTGTAATATCTAAGTAACTTTGAACCAGTCAATTTCTCTGTTAAGGAGACTAAATGGAGAGTATGTAAAAGCTCTAGTGCACAGCCTGGCACATGAACAGAATTGTACCGTGTGCTTAGTTAACTTATAGTAATTCATTCCTATGCACTCAGGGGTGGAGAGGAAGGGCAGGAGGTGGGGAAAGAGGTCAATTTCAGCTGTGCTGGCAGGCCTTTCATAGGCGAAGTGTTCCTGGGTACTAATGGTGTTCCAGTGTTGAAATATCTATGTGATTTTCACACATCAGGTCTCCAGACACAGGCTAGCTATTGTGATGATCTGCTACAACTCTAAATATCTTCCTGAAAGGGAGGATGAATTGCCAATGTGGTGTCTTTACAGGGTTTTTAAGTATCATCTCAACTGCACTCAGATTCTCCCTACACAACTGCATAAATCAAGGACAGGAATGTGTTCCGACAAATGCATGGTCAGGCAACTTCATCACTGGGTGAGCATCACAGGCTGTACTTACACAAATAAGACGGCTACATCACTAGTCAATATAATCTTATGGCCCATCACTGACCTATACATTATGCCCCCTGATGACTGTATAGACTGTAGAACCTTACCACTGCCCACAATTTATCAATAAACTCTAGTGAGTTTATTTATTCTTTTTTTTTTTTTTTTTTTTTTTTTGGTGGTACTGGGGTTCCTGGAAGCCCAATCTACCTCCGGGCTACACTCCCAGACCTATTTTTTTTTTAATATTTTTGAAACAGGGTCTCGTAAGCCAGCGTGGCTGGCTTCGAACTGGCGCGATCCTCTGTCTCCGCCTCCCAAGTGCGGGGATTACAAGCGTGCGCCACCACGCCCGGCTATTTATTCTTTCTTATGGGCATGAACATTTACTCGTGTGTGTGTGTGTGTGTGTGTGTGTGTGTGTGTGTGTGTGTTGTACTTTGAATTGAACTCTGGAACACTCTCTACTACTGAGCTATATCCCCAGACCTTTGTATTCTTTTTATTTTGAGACAGGGTCTCAAGGTTGTCAGGCTGGACTTGAATTTTGAGCCTCCTATCTCGATCTAACATGATTTTTTGGGGGGAGGGGTACTACTGGAGATTGAACCCAGAGGAATTCTACCTTTAAGCTACATACCCAGCTCTATTTTATTTATTTATCTTTAAAAATTTTGAAATAGGGTCCCACTAGGTTGATGAGAGTCTCATTACTTGCTGTGGCTATCCTGAACCTGTGATCCTCCTGGTCTCAGCCTCCCAAGTACTGGTATTACAGGTCAGCACCACCATGCCCAGCTCTAACAAGCATTTTTAATAACAACCATCCTAACAGAATATCAGATATTCTTATCATCTTGTGTAGTCGTCAGTAAAGCATAGTAAAGCAAAGTTTGTATTAGGTCTGATAACTTTCCTATTAAAAAAGAAGTTTGCACGGTTATCCCTATGATAAAACCTTATTTTTTCCTATGAAAAGATCATTACTTTTGTTGTCCTTCTTTGGTGCTGGGGATTGAACACAGGGCTGGGAGTATGCTAAGGACACTCTCTACCACTGAGCTCCACCCTCACATAAGGTAATTACTTTGAATGCCTATTTATTTAGTCGGCTCTAAATCAACAGTTTGTGAACTGGGGGTGATGGCGCATGCTTGTAATCCCGGGTTTGGGGGGCTGAGACAGGAGGATCACACGGGTTCGAAGCCAGCCTCAGCTACTTAGTGAGGCTCTCAACAACTTAGTGAGACCCTATTTCCAAATAAAGTATAAAATAGGTCTGGGAGTATAGTCCAGAGGTAGAAAGCCCCTGGGTTCCAACCCCAGTACCACCAAAAAATAAAATAAAATAAATAAAATAAAATAATCATCAGTTTCCTCTAGAAGAGTGAATTTACCTCTGGCTCTCTTCCCATCTTCCTTCTAATTTTTTTCATGTCATTGTGGTATTGTTGGCGTATTTCCTCTAACTGTTTCCAATATTCCTGGAAAACAAAGCCAATCCAAAAGTTTTAATGTTGGCAAACAGTTTAATGACAATAATTTCTGTACAGCCTACAATTAAAAACATGTGTAATATAGGCGGGTGTGGT
The DNA here is from genome assembly GCF_963383645.1 of Muscardinus avellanarius. Classification (NCBI taxonomy): domain Eukaryota; kingdom Metazoa; phylum Chordata; class Mammalia; order Rodentia; family Gliridae; genus Muscardinus; species Muscardinus avellanarius. Next base: position 138,891,658 of record NC_137787.1, on the reverse strand, counting down.
GGTGCATGCTTGTAATCCCCGCGCTTGGAAGGCGGAGACAGGAGGATCGCGCAGGTTCGAAGCCAGCCACACACGCTGGCTTAGGAGACCTTGTTTCCAAATAAAAATGTAAAAATAGGTCTGGGAGTGTAGCCCGGAGGTAGAAGGGCTTCCAGGAACCCCAGTACCACAAAAAAAAAAAAAAAAAAAGGAGAGACCCTGTTTCTGAATTTTAAAAAAAGTATAAAAATAGGTCTGGGAGTGTAGCCCAGTACCACACACAAAAAAAGTAATATAAAATAAGCATTAGAACACCTGTTGCTGCTAAAGATGATACCTGTGTTATTCTGGCCATGGCACTTCACATCCTGTGAGGGATACACTGCTTGGGATTCAGATCTCTTATTCATATATAACCCCCAGTGTATTCGTGATGTGTGGATACTCCACAGATCTCACTTTTATATATAACTTTGTCTCTCCAAAATAGATGTGTTAAGTCCTACTCCCCCAAAGAGCCTCAGAATGTGACCTTATTTGGGAATAGGAACACTGCAGATGTACTTAGTTAAAATTAAGTCGTGCTGGAGTGGAGTAGGCCTCTTGTTCAGTATTGCTGGTGTTCCTTTAGTAGACAGCCATGCAAAGATGGAGAAAAATGGAGAAAGCCACACCACATAGGCAGAGATTGGAGTCACGTCCCCCCAAGCCAAGCCTGCCAAGATGGCTGACAAGCCACCAGAAGCTCAGAAGAGGAAAAGAGGGCTCCCCCACAGGCTTCATGGGGATGCGGGATGGACAACACTTTGATTTGGGGCTTTGCACCTGCAAACTGTGGGACAAAAGTTTCTGCTATTTCCAGCCATCCACTTGGTTGTATTTTGTTAGAGCCGAACCAGGAAACTAATAAAACCCCCAATTATGTTACCAATGAACCATTATATTTTCAATCCTAGGGAAAAAGCCTTATGAACTTAGCTGTGCTGGATTCTCTGAGAAAATGGCATGCACAACTCTGCATCCCCTAAACCACCATGGTGCGTTACGAACTGAGCGTGTGCAGCAGCGCCCTCTCAGGCGCAGAGAGGCAACGCCTGCTACAGGACCCTGTGCTACAGGTCCCTGTGCCAGGGACGCCCTAAAGCTGGCCCTGGAGAGGGCTTGGTTTTCACCTGGTCCTTCATTTCGTTTTTCTTAAACTGCAGCTCCTGGTACCCAGGCTTTTCTCTGTGCCTTCTTAGCTCTTGTGTCAGGTTGCGATTCGACTCAGCAGAAGATGGGCGAAGACCCTATTTAATGAATGAAATCATTTGTAAAGCACCCTTGCATGTCATAAATATCTTCCGATTTGACCTTGACTTTTTCTGATATACAAGAATTATATCACCAAGCAAACTTAGCAGTTGGAAGCTTTTTATGGTAAGTAGTGGAATTTTCACTTAAAGTATGATGCACTAAACAATTTTTAATTCAAATATGCAGAGTGTTTATTCTAAGCAGTTGATGTTTTATGCTATCACTTGAGACATCTAGATTTTTCTCTGAGTTGATAAGTTAAAATTGTGAAATTAAAGCTCTGTACAGGTTTATCAACCCAGAGCATATGACTAGGTAGAGGAAGGACTACAACTCCTAAGCAGTACAAAATAAGGACAATACAAATGGGACACGTGCCATGGGATTCACTCAACCCCAGAATTTCAGGGTCAGGATTAACTTTCAATTCAAATAAAGTATGATAATCATTTTTTTAATGCGTAAAAAAGTCTTTAATAGAATTAGGGAGCTGGGCATGGTGGCGCACGCTTGTAATCTCAGTACTTGGGAGGCTGAGACAGGAGGATCGCACAGGTCTGAAGCCAGCCAGGTTTGAAGAGAGAGAGAAGGAAAGAAAGAAAGAAAGAAAGAAAGAAAGAAAGAAAGAAAGAAAGAAAGAAAGAAAGAAAGAGGAAGGAAGGGAGAAGAAAAGAGAAGAGAAGAGAAGAGAAGAGAAGAGAAGAGAAGAGAAGAGAAGAGAAGGGAACGGTGAGTGAGTAAGCCAGGGGTGTAGCACAGAGGTGGAAGGCCCCCCAAAAATAGAAACAAGGCCCTGAGTTGGATCCCCAACACTGCTAAATAAATAGAGGATAGATAGACAGACAGACAAGGAAACTGAGACTCAGAAAGGTTACATGAACTGCCCAGGGTCACACAGCAAGTGATAGATCCAGGGACAAAACCAGGCTCCCCTGACTCTGTTTCATGCCTGCTCCCATTATTCTTCTTCAACAATTAAAACTGGAGGCAAAAGGAGGGTAGTCTTGCCCTTCTTTCTAGTGGAATGAACTTTGACTTAAGGACCCATGGATATTTGTGAACAGAGAAACCACTAGGAAATTTTTTATTGCCTTCCATATTTTAGTATTTTACTCACCAATTGCTTTTCCACTTTCAGCTTATATTGTTGAGCTTCAAATTTCCTCTGGAGATACTCAGCCGGCCTTAGGAAATATACATGTTCAGCTTGAGTAGAAATTTTAGCCAGTCTCAGACATTAATTTGACAAGTGGATTTCCAGTTTAATAACGAGATGCACAATTCACCCTGGGCTTGAAGTTGCAGGTTCAGGAAATATAGTTCAAAATTACAGAATGTTAACATTCAGAGAGAAAATGTTTGGAATCAAGGGGAAGGTGGAATAAAGAGAAAAGTGGAACCAAGTAACCCCCGTGCTTGGGAGGCTGAGAGAGGAGGGTCACAGCTTTCAGAGCAGCACAGTAATTTAGAGAGGTGATTTTCCTGCGAAGGAAAAAAAGAGAAAGAAAGAAAGAGAGGGAGAAAGAAAGAAAGAAAGAGGAAGGAAGGAAGGAAGGAAGGAAGGGAGAAGAGAAGAGAAGAGAAGAGAAGAGAAGAGAAGAGAAGAGAAGAGAAGAGAAGAGAAGAGAAGAGAAGAGAAGGGAAGGGAAAGGAAGGGAATGGTGAGTGAGTATAGCTCAGAGGCAGAATATCTCTGGGTTTAATCCCTAGTATAAAAGAAAAGAAGGGAGGGAGGGAGAGGAAGAAAGGAGGGAGGGAAAGATAACAACTGGAGATACAGAAAGGGTTAAGGGGTCCTCTGATCTAATGGTTTTCCTTCAGGGCAGGACTCCATAGTCTACTATGGGCTGGGGCAGGATGGGGGCAGGCCCAGGCCTTTTGAGGCTTTGTGTGGCCTCCAGTCTAGTGTGTCGCTCCGGCCTCTGCAGTTTTTGCTGTCTGTTCCCTCACACCATGAGCTTCCTGAAAGCAGGATGGGTTCCATCTCTTTTCCTTTGCACTGGCACATAAGTGCTTCCTGAATAAGGAAATGATGGTTTAGTTGCCTCTCAAAAGCTTTAAGGTATTTTGTCCACACAATTCTGGTTGATTCTGGTCAAACCACTTTTACATTTATACCTATATTCTATCCGTATTTTTAGCACACATAAACGTGTGTGCACACGTGCACACACACATACACACACGCTATCTTTTTTGCAGAATGTCTTGTAAAAAATTTCTGTAATTACAGGTCGCTAAATAAAAACGACTGCATTTCAAATCATAGAACGATCTATGTGATAGGTTTTTTTGGAATACCAATAACTTCTAGGGCTCCAAAGACAGAATATTACTCTGTAAATCACTCCTTTAGGAACATCATGAAGAGCAGTTCCCAGTTTACAAAGAATGAAGTTAATAATCAGTCATTTAAAAGTATGATAAATGACAAGCTAGTTAAGGTCTCTGGGTCTTAGTTCCTCGTCTATAAAAAATGGACACATGTCACAGGGTTGATGTAGGGTTGTGAAGGTCCTTGGCCACTGCCTGACACGTAGGGGTAAATCCTAGAACTTATCCCTTGAATCTTTACAAAAAGCAAACTGGCTTGTGCAACACTATCTTCACTAGAAAAACTATCTCTCCCCTCCTTCCCTGCCCCAGCTCTGTACAAGGTCCTCTTCCTCTGTCCTATGACCTGGAATTGTAGCTCCAGCAGAGAGAAAACTAGGGTGGGGAAGGGAGTAGGGAAAGGGTGTAGAACAATGAGGAGGTTACTGATAATCAGAGGGGCATCCTGGGATACAGTAGGATGGGGCTATGATGGGCAGACGTGTAGGGAAGAGAAGGACATTCTATCATTTCATGTATGAGCTTGGGAGATAAAATTATGCAACATAATCAAAATCTCTGATAGTTTGGCAGCTCTCCTATCTAGACAAAGAGTGGAAGATACAATTTCCCAGTGGATAAGAAAAGAAAAAGGGTGTTTTGTGGTTACTCCTAGTTCACATATAAAATACGTGTCTCTCACCAATTAAGTCCCACATAGACGTTATAATTTGAACTAATGGAGCATATAATTTTTTATCATAAGCATAATTAAAATATGTTATGATATGGATAAAACTACAGTAGAATCCAGTATTTTTAAAGATAAAATGTCTGATTTTCTGACTGTAGATTTCTGAAATCATCCTTTTCCACTCTTTCTTTCACAAATGATTAGATCACCACCCTGTAGTCTCTTATATTTCTCATTATTCATCTAAAATTTCCCTTGCCTAGCATGTATGAGGCCCTGGGTTTAAGTGTCAGCACCACACAAACACAAAATCAAAAATAAATAACCAAAGTTAGCAAATTTCCAACCCTGAGCAACAATAAAAAGTGAAAACAAAAACATTAAAACAAACAAAACTCCCAGGCTGTGGGTGTAGCTCAGTAGTAGAGCACTTAACAGCAAAAAACAAAACAAAACAAAAACAGAAAAAAAGCTCTTTCAAACACAGTTTTAGGCCTCTGGTGGGTGTCAACAGTGTAGGAAAAAAAATTTGTTACAGAGTAAATTTTTAAAAAATCTAAGCCAGGTGTAGGTGTGGTAATACATACTTGTAATCCCAGAATTTAGTAGGTTGAGACAAGAGGATCACAGGCTCAAGGCCAGTGTCAGCTACTTAGTGAGGCCCTTTGCAACTTAGTCAGGCCCTGTTTCAAAATAAGGAATAAGCCAGGCATGGTGGCGCACGCTTGTAATACCCGCGCTTGGGAGGCGGAGACAGAAGGATTGTGCAGGTTTGAAGCCAGCCTCACTAGCTTAAGAGACCCTGTTTCCAAATAAAAAAATATATATATAAAATAGGTCTTGGAGTATAGCCAGGAGGTAGAAGGGTTTCCAGGAACCCCAGTATCACCAAAATCAATCAATCAATCAATCAATCAATAATAAAAAATAGGGCAAGGTGGGTGTAGCTCGGAGGTAGAATGCCCTGGATTCCATCCCCAGTACAAAAAAAAAAAAAAAGTCTACCAGCCAAGGCTGGTGGCACATAATCCCAGTATTTGGGAGCCTGAGACAGGAGGATCTCAGGTTGGAGGCCAGCCTCAGCAACTTAGTGAGGCCCTCAGCAATTTAGTGAGACCTTGTTTCCAAATAAAAACTAATATAGGGCTGTAGATGTAGCTCAGAGGCAGAATGTCCCCAGTTCTATCCCTCATACCCCACACACACAAAAATCTACCATTAAAAATAATTTAAGTGTCTCATTCTATTTCAAATACAGCCACATTTTGAACCTCCCTAGAATGTAAATGCGGAATGAAATCTATTTTATCTTCTAAATTGTCCCAAAAGATCATTTGATTTTAATAATTCAGTTATTAATGGTTCCTATTAATAATCTTTTTGGTAAATGAAACAAATATAACTAGTCATCCCCCAGATAGAGGAACTCACTAGGAGAAAGAAAAAATATTAAAAATTTAAGAGTGTGAATATTGCCTACAGTAAAATAGTTCCATGAATAAGAAGATAAAGTACATCAGACTTGAGATGAAAAGGAGGCCAAAGGGACTGTGAATTCAGTGTTTAAAGTGAAGATCTGGGGAACCTTGTGGGTCATTTTTTAAGGAGAATTTGGAAGGGCTTCAGAATGCACAGTGTTGGTAAGTGAGGCAGGAGGATCGTCTGAGCCCAGGGGTCTGAGACCATCCTGCAAGCACAGCAAGACCGTGTCTTCAAACAAACAAGAATGATACCCCGGGAAGACGTTTTCAGAGGACCGGGCTCGGGTTAGACGGCCACATTACCACTGAGCAGGTGCGGGGCGGTGACTTTCCTCCTGATCCCGAGTCTCCTCAACTCCAGAACCTTGAGGCTCATGATGGCAACGAGGCTCACAGGCTCTCTTCCTCAACAAGTCAAGCTGAGCATAATACAGATCATAATGTCCACAGACTGCAGCAAGTCTGGGCCTTTCTATCAGCTTTATCTGAGACATTGAAAAGAAGAGGAAAATATTTTTAATACAGAATGCAAGTCTACAATTAACAACTGGATAGCCATCATAGCCAAGAGAAAGCGTTCAAAGGATAGTTTTACTCTAGACATGTTTTTAGAGCAAAAATGTTCGTTTTCAAATCCTAGAATTGAAAAACACTTCAGAAGTTTAAGTAATTGTAGTATAGCAATACACACACATGTAATTATAGTACAAATATATAAACATATGTGTATATATCTCTCTATATAGATACACACACACACACACACACACACACATAAATATGGTGCTGGGGATTGAAACTAGGGATGTTTTACCTCTGAGCTACCGCAGCCCTTTTTATTTTATTTTTATTTATTTATTTATTTTGCAGATTTGGGGATGGAACCCAGGGGCATTTGACCACCGAGCCACACCCTCTGCCCTATATTTTTACTCTTTATTTTGAAACAGGGTCTCGCTAAATTGTGGAGTGCCTCACTAAGTAGCTGAGGCTTTCTGTGAACCACGATCCTCCGATCTCAGCCTCCCAAATGCTGGGAGCCACCACACCTGGCTTTTTTTGTTTTAATTTTGAAATAGGGTCTTGTTAGATTGCTGAGGGTCTTATTAAACTGCTGAGGCTGGACTCGAACCTGCCATCCTCCTATCTCAGCCTCCCAAGTACTAGGATTACAGGTATGTACCACCATGTCTGGCTCAGCAGTTCATAATTTTGCCAAGATATGGATGAGCATCACATACACTTTTGGCTAGTGTGTGAAGAATATTTAGCTAGTTAGAATGCCTAACCAAGATCTGACACTATACTCATAATTATTGCTTTCTGATTTTATAAATGTATTTATACCTTTCTATATTTTATGGGAGAATAAATGCTATTGTGGCACTCACAAGTTTGGGGGGGTGCAACACTGGTAGTGATATAGGATAGAAGAAATTGAAGAAATATGTAGAAAGGAAATGGAAAGAAAAAAACCCAAATGTAACTTTAATATAAAAGCCTGGTGCTAAAGTTCTTGTACCTTTAGTCCCCAAAAGCAGTTCTCTCCCTAGGCCTGTCTCTCCCAAATTTCTGGGAAATCTGTAAATCTTAAAGTTAACAACAACAAAACAACAACAACAACAAAAACTGTAATTGCCCTTTCCACTGTTAATAAAACATATTCATATCTTGAGACACCTACAGTTTAGGGGACTTTTGAGCTCATCCATTGATCAGATGATAGAGACCACAGTCAGCCTAAGGAGCCAGCAGGTGAACAGGTTCAATAAAGTAGCTCACAATCCGAGGCTGATGTCTTCCTCCTATAACTTTCATTCTCACCTTTCACCAAGTTTCCTTTAAAAGAATAGCCAGGAACCCCCAAAATGCATCTCTTGCACTGGAGATGGCCCACATTCGACCTTGAATGTGCATTTCTTGCTTTCCTAAATAAATCTCAAGTTTATGTCTCTGGCTTATTCTGGAATTCTTAATTTTATTTTTGCAGCACTGGGAATGGAACCCAGAGGCATTCTACCTCCGAGCTATACCCCCATTCCTGCTTTTTATTCTTTATTTTGAGACAGTGCCTCACTGAGTTGCCAAGGGCTTCACTAAGTAGCTGAGGCTGGCTGAGAACCGTGATCCTTCTATCTCAGCCTCCCAAATGCTGGGATTACAAGTGTGCGCCACCATGGCCCGCCTGAAATTCTTTCCCATCACATAAGCCAGTCCTGAGCCTAGTTCACGTCTCCCTGCTCCCCAAACTAGGAACGCTTCCTCTGGACCCTCAATGCAATCAACCTCTTCTCCTGTGTCATCAGATTCTGATAAATCGAGTAAATGCAAAATGGCCTCCTGGTTTGAAGAAAAGAAGATGCAGAGTCACTGAGTCACTCTTCCTAAGGAAATACCAGGAAGGTCTTACACAAGCTGGGACAGGAATTTTACTATCCCAACCTATTCCAGCCAGAACACAGAGAGGAGGAAAACCAGAGACACAAGCTCGTCTTATCTTAGAACTGAGCAGCAATCAGTAAACCAGAAGATGAGAATCCGACCAAGTTTAAAAAAAAAAAAAAAAGGCAGTCAAGATGCTACGGTAAAGAGGAAGCATCCTGAACTTAACATTAAATGTGACAAGTGTGCCTACACAACAGCCGCTAATGAGACAAAAGTCAAACCACTGGAACACCTAGGCAGCTGGGGGTAAGAATACCAGATAAATGATTAAAACTGAAATGTTCCCATTCTAAAGAAATGACACTCTACATTCTTTGTTCTTTTTAATACTGTCTAGGCTCACAGACATGTTGGATTAAACTGTATGGAACTGTAGATATCTGACCATCTTTAATCTACTTAAATGGTACTTTTATATAGTTCTATTTAAATATTAAGGTGTATGTATAAAATATGGTTGTTTAGTCTAAACATAAATGATATGTTTAGTTTTTAAATCTTTTAAAGTGAAAAGTAGCTTTGTTTGGTTTATGATTTCACCCATATACGACCTGGAAGAAGGCAATACTAATTTACTTGTTGGAAAATAGAAACAAACAAAAAGATGGGAGAGAAATAACCTGCTTCTTTGGGTTTTCTCTAATATTCAGTCAGTCATCAGGACATCCAAGGTAGTTATTGTACAGATCCATTTATTTCATTGCACTGGCCGCAGTGGTTCAAAAGATTAGAAAATATAGCTGGGTGTGGTGGTGCACACTTGTAATCTTAGTACTTGTGAGGCTGAGATAGGAGGATCACAGGTTGACAGTCAGCCTCGGCTACTCAGTGAGGCCCTCCACAACTTAGTGAGACCCTGTTTCAAAATAATAAAGAATAAAAAATAGGGCTGAAGGTGTAGCCTGGGGGGTAGAATATCCCTAGCCAATCCCCAGTAACAACAACAACAAAAAGATTAAAAAGTATGTCAATTTGTTTGACAGTTCTCCTAACTAAATCCACCCTCAAATCTTAAACAGAGCTCCTGAATTCCCTCATGCTGAGAATAAATACTCCCTTGTGTTGGGGACAGAAGCCAAGGAAATCAAGACTGACATATTCTCTGGCTAAACACAGCTTAACTAAATCTACATACATAAATCATCCAACTTTTGACTCTATAAGTTGCTATCACTTTTGTGGAACCAGAGAATCAAATTACATAAAATTCACTTTTCCTTTTTCCATGTTTACTGGGGCTTGGGAGGAGGGTGTTTTTTGGTACAGGGTATTGAACCTAGAGACATTCTGCCTCTAAGCCATACCTCCAGCCCCATTTTATTTATTTATTTTATTTTGAAACAGAGTCTCACTAAGTTGCTAAGGCTGGCCTCTAAGTGGCAATCCTTCTGTCTCAACCTCCTACTAGATTACAGTCATCTGCCATTGTGCCCAGATGTTTCTGCTTTTCGGTTTTGTACTGGCAATTGAACCCAGGGGCATTCTACCTTTGAGCATTCACAGCCCCCTTTTTTTGAACAGGGTTTTACTCTGGTCTCAAACCTGATTTCCACATCTCAGCCTCCTAAATACAGGGATTGCAGCTGCTCACTGCTACCCAGCCAGGTATAATGTTTGCTTATTTCTTAAGCAAGCAACAGCCAAATTAAGTCAGTGAAGATTCGGGCAGACTCCCTGGTTTGGATGCTGGTAATAAATCTTTTAGATGTGTTCTCTCCTATAGGCCTGATACAGGGTATTCTGTATCCCAATATATTTTTCCCATTTCTTTGAGTTAATCTACAATTTATTAAAAAATAGGGAGGAGGCAATAATTTAAGCCAATCATTCAGAAATCTGTTTATGGGCCAACACATTTTCCAAAATATCTATATATCAAGTAAACATTTAGTAAATATACTTCCAATTGGTACTCTAGGAGTAGGGATGTAGTTCAGTGGCAGAGCACTTGACTAGCATGTGCAAGGCTTTGCACTCAATCCCCAGCATAAGAAAGCAAACAAGAAAGGATGGAGTGGGGGGAGACATACAATTATGTGGGGCTGGGAATATAGCTGGGTGTTAGTATCTGCCTTGCATACACAAGGCCCTGGGTTTGATCCCAGCACTACAAAATGGAAAAAAAAGGTAATGGGCACTTGGTCATTTATGTTTCAGAAGCATTTCCCTAGCATGACCTAAAAGATTCAACACTCCATTGAAGTAGATACAAAAACTAAGCATAAAAACTTCCTTGAGAAATATCGATTACTATATAATAAAAACTCAGATATATATATATATATATATATATATATATATATATATATATAAAAGAATATGGAATGCAGTGTTTTCTCTTTCTATGTGACTCACTTATCCTATGCAGGGAAACTTTATTTATACAAAGAAATTAGAAATTTTTCAATTATAAAAACTAATGTAAAATTGTAAAAAAATATGGCATTCACTGTTTTGTTTTTGTGGTACTAGGGATTGAACCCAGAGGCATTCTACCTTCAAACTACATCCCCTAGCCCTTTCTTTCTTCCTTTCTTTCTTTCTTTCTTTCTTTCTTTTTCTTTCCTTCTTTTCTTTTCTTTTTTTTTTTGTGGTACTGGGGTTCCTGGGAGCCCTTCTACCTCCGGGCTACACTCCCAGACCTATTTTTTATATTTTTTATTTGGAAACAGGGTCTCTTAAGCCAGCGTGGCTGGCTTCAACTTGCATGGTCCTCCTGTCTCCGCCTCCCAAGCACGGGGATTACCAGCGTGTGCCACCACGCCCGGCTTTCTTTTCTTTTTTTTAAGAACAGGGTCTTAATAAGTTGTTGAAGGCCTGCAATTCTTGTATCTCAGCCTTCCAAGTACTGGGATAACAGGAATGCACCACCATAATCGGCTTGCATTCATTATTTTTAAAAATATAACAACTAGAGCCAGGAATATAGGTCAATGGTAGAGTGCTTACCTACCGCACATGAGACTCTGGGTTCAATCCCTGCATAGAAAAGAAAATGTATACAAAACATATATAAAACCACTAGAATGAAGTAACACTTTAATGCTCATTACAGACTGATTTTAAGTATAAAATTAGTGGACACCAAATTAACTTGTACTGCATGAACATGTGCAGGCTGATTCGTTAGAGCATACCATAGCTAGAGAACCAGAGGGAAAATCTGGCACAACTCACAGGTATGGGTTTCTGGGCTCCAGCTGGCGGCTGCCATTCATTTCTGTATAATACATCCTTCCTTTTAATTGGCATCGATATCCTTGATCTTGGTGGGAAATTTCCCTGGAATCTCGCTCTCTGTATTTTAGAATCTTGTTTAACCAAAATAAAACAACTTTAGTTTTCTCTCCCTACACCTCTTGAATATTGCTATTTGCAAGAATACAAACATAAGCTGCATTTCATAACACAATAACTTTACTTTAGCCAGAAATACTGTATACACAGTGAGAGAAATGCTGATGAAAGATCACTATGCTGCATCTTTGAATGGAAAAGCCCATTCTTCCTAGGGTCCTTTTACTCTAGCAATAAATAACACTGGTGTGTGTGTATGTGTGTGGGGGGGGGTACTAGGGGTGGAACCCAGAGGCTTTCTACCTCCGGGCTATACTCCCAGACCCATTTTATATTTTATTTGGAAACAGGGTCTCACTAAGTTGCTGAGAGCCTCCCTAAGTAGCTGAGGCTGGCTTCGAACCTACGCGATCCTTCTGTCTCAGCCTCCTAAGCGCGGGGATTACAAGCGTGCGCAACCACATAACACTGCTTTTTTTAAAATGAGGAATTAATGTTAACATTTATAGAAACAATATGCATGAAGTAATGATAAAAGGAATTAAATATGGTGATGAGAGCTTGGGTTATCAGGCCACACCATCTTGTTGCATTATTGTTGGAAATGTATGAGTATGTCTTCTGTTTGTTTTGGTCTCCATTAAATTTTGTTCTTTTCTTTATCAGAGAAGTAGACAATATGCTTTCTCTCATCTTCTGCTTTTCTGTTCTCTGGATGTTCTCAGTCTAGACTGATATGATAACTTGAAATCAAATAAAATATGGCAAAGAGTCTTACATGTTTTCCTTTTATAACTGTCCTCACTTGTAGTTTCTCTATTATATCAGATACCATTTTCCTACCAGATACCTTGAAGAGATTTTCAGCTACTGATCCTATAAGTGCAGACATTTGGTTATGGCTCAGTTATACTGCTCTGACTTTGACAGCCTCAGTGGACTCAGTCATTACCTCTTCCTTAATGTGCGACACCCTCCCCCAACACACGCATTCAGAGTTTCGGCTGATTCTCCACACCATGACTACATTTGTACTCTCTTTCTTGCTTTCTTTGGAATGCGCACTGTTTTCAATTAGTTCCAGGATCCTAACTTTGGTTCAAATGGGCCTTTGCGAGAGAACTCTTTTTGTTGTCGTTGATTTATAATGCTGGGGATAGAAGCCGGTGCCTTGTGCATGCTAAGCACACACTGCACCACTGTGCTACACCTCAACTCTATGCAAGAGGAATCTGAATTACCAGCCCATTCTCTCCATTTCAGAATCAAGTTTCATCTCATCATCTCCCATCTGTCTGTGAGCCTTCTCCCACGCTATCCCTTCCCACCACAAAAGTTAAGTCCGGATTCAACCTCTTGAAACAGCTCTATCAGCACACTGAGCTTCTTGAAGGTTTCCTGACTACTGAGAAGAAAGGAGCTGAATATCCCAGGTCATCCTGGGCTAGATAAACACTTCTCCAGCACACCCACTAGATGCCATGTGTCGGTCCAGGTACTTTCTCTCCTGTTTACGTTGTTCATGTCTTCTAAATGTTCATGTTCAATATTTTTTGGGGGCATTGGGGATTGAACTCAGGGGCATTCTTCCTCTGAGCTATGCCCCCCAACCCTTTATACTTTTTATCTTGATACAGGGTCTCACTACGTTGCTGAGGCTGTCCTCAAACCTTTGATCCTCCTGTCTCAGCTGCCTGTGTACTGGGATTACAGGCATGCACCATCATGTCCAGCTGTGTTCACTATATTTTGTGGAGTTCCCTGGTAATATTGCCAGCCATATATTATAACTCAGTGGGTGAGGCACTTGTAATAAACACCTTTTTAAAAATGCTACACAGGAGCTGGGCATGGTGGTGCACACTTGTTTTTTGTTTTTGTTTTTTGTGGTACTGGGGATGGAACCCAGGAGCATTCTACCTCTGAGCTACCCCCAGCCCTATTTTTTATTCTTTATTTTGAAACAGGGTCTCACTGAGTTGCCAAGGGCCTCACTAAGTAGCTGAGTCTGGCCTTGAACCACGATCCTCCGGTCTCTTGGTACATGCTTGTAATCCCAGTACTTGGGAGGATGAGACAGGAGGATCACACAGGTTCGAAGACAGCCTCAGCTACTTAGTGAGGTTCTCAGCAACTTAGTGAGACCCTATTTCAAAATAAAATATAAAATAGGTCAGGGGTGTAGCCTGGAGGTAGAGGCCCCTGGGTTCTATCCCCAGGATCACACACACACACACACACACACACACACACACATACACAAATGCTACATAGGTAATGTGCTAACATAGCACACAGTGGAGTAAAACCCAATTGTCATATCATAGTTATGAATACAAAAGGATCATAATCATAATTTTTTTGTAGTTCTGGGGTTAGAGCTCAAGGCCTCACACATACTGGATAATTGCTTGCTACTGAACTATACCCCCAGCTCTATCAGTGCTCTTCTTCCTCTTCCTCTTCCTCTTCCTCTCCTTCTTCTTCTTCTTCTTCTACTTCTTCTTCTTCTTCTTCTTCTTCTTCTTCTTCTTCTTCTTCTTCTTCTTCTTCTTCTTCTTCTCCTCCTCCTCCTCCTCCTCCTCCTCCTCTTCCTCCCTCTTCTTCTTCTTCTTCTTCTTCTTATTATTATTATTATTATTATTATTAGGTACATTGTAATTTTACATCATATTGGGGGTAGAGTGACAGAAAAATACATGCACACGACTCTCAGAGCCCTTCTTTGATTGCATGATTAAATCACTCTTACCCTGGACCACTTTCCCAGGAGGTGGTGAGACTGATGACCTTGCTCTGCGTCTGAGGGCATGATGGAATTCTTCCTGAATGATCTGAAACCCAACACAAGCGTCAAGGACCTGCCAGCCAAAATCTCTGCCAGAATACAAACAGAATCACTTCAAAACTCACCTCAGGAGTCAAGTATTTGGCAATAAGACTCTCTAAGAAGGGTCTTTTCAGAATGGAATTAATAGATGGCCGATCTCGAGGAGAAACTTTAAAGAGCTGAGTTATCAAAGACCGCAGGTCACGAGAAAACCTTGGTGATATCGGGGCAACATGTGCTTGACAAATCTTCAGGACCAGCTGGTGTAAGTTGCTACCCTCAAACTGCAGGGACAGGGCAATAAGGAAGTCTGAGAAGATGGATTCTGGCCTTAAAACAGTAAGTATTCCAAAGGGTTTGGTTTTAGTTTTTGTTGCTGGGATCACGCTCAGGGCCTGAGACATGCTGAGCATGTATACCACCACTGCTCAATACCCCAGTCCCTACTTTCAACCTCTTAAACTAAAAAAGAGTTTTCTTTAGTTTTAATGTGTTCTTATTATCCAAGTAATATTGACTCATAAAAAATGGAATGTGTAGGAAATTATAAACAATCAGAGAAATATGCATAATTTTACCACTCAGGTATATTTCTTCCAGTCTTCTCAAAAATAGTATATTTTACAGTTGAGATTATACTGACTTTTAAAGAATTAGTATAAATATTTCCTCCAAACCTCCTTATAAAGTAGAAAATCTTCTACTGTATGAACTCATCAGTTACTTATACATAATAATCAACATCATAGTGTGATAATACAGATGAAGGTTTTGGTCAGGCATTTGATGTGTAACCTTTGATGATAATAACAACAACGACGATCATGACAACTGCATAGAAAAGAGTTGGCAGCAGGCTATTCCTAGAAAGGCCTGTTTACAGGGTCAGCCCTTGGCTTATGTCTAGGAACATAGACTTGAGGAGAATTTCCACTATTCCCTAATGCTTAAGAGTGACTCTCTTTGCCTAAACTATTTGTGCAAACAATATGACTTATGCTGAACACCTCATTTGTTTCTGGGACTGTGGAATTTGGTGTGTACCAGGCAGAGATGATGTCTACGTGACCAGTCTCCACTGAAAACCTGGATACGGGGTACTCAATAAATTTACCTTGGATATAACATTTCACACTCATCATAACTTGCTCCTGGAGATCTTAGCACATCCTGTGTGGCCACTGGGAGAAGAATCTTAGAAGCTTGTGCCTGGCTCCCTACAGATTCTGTCTCAGGTTCTTTTTCCTTTTGCTGCCGGGACATGAGATTTTTCATTCCCTTTTAGTCTGGTCTAGTGGCAAAAATATACCCATCCCCAAATCTCTCTTTGGCTCTGCATCTCTTTCTTTTCTCTCTCCCCCATCCCTCCTTTCCTCTCTCCCTCCACCTCTCTCACCTCTTGTCCTTTCTCTCTGGTTGCCTGGGAGTGGCTATATGGGAGTTGCACTCTTGGAGGAGAGGTGGGGGTATGCCTGTATCCCTCTGTACCTGAGTCTCTGGCCTGGCCCCTCCTTCTTAGGGGCATCCCCTTGAGATGGTGCTTCTGTGGGCCATTTCTGACAAGCCATGGACTGCCAAGGTGTGTCTATATCTTTATTTCTGTCCCTCCTTTCTATTTTAAATTGTATGTATGTATATGTATGAATGAGTGTATATATATATGTGTGTGTGTGTGTGTGTGTGTGTGTGTGTGTATGTGTGTGTATATATATATATATATATATATATATATATATATATATATACTAATGAAAACATGCTACATATACTATTCTACAATTTGGACATTTTACCTTACAATATTACTGGGATATCTTTCTATACCAGAACATATAATTCTATCCTATTTTTATATAACTTGTCCACATGCACACATACACACACAGTTTTTAATGGTAAAATCTTTTTAAATTTTTTTTCTTTTTATTGGTGCATTGTAGACATATATCTTAATGAAGTACAAGATGGTAAAAGCATGTGTGCACACATCACTCATTTAGCCCTTCCCCAATTCCAACCCCATTCCCTCCCCTCTCCCTCCTTCTCATGTTTGGCTTAATGATTGACTTTGGTATGTTTGTGAATGTACATCATTTCCCTCTCCCCCATCCTCTTTCAGTTGCCCAGGCTGGTCTCAAGCTTCTAGGCTCAAGAGAACCTCTCATAAGCTTCCCAAATAGCAAGGACTACAGGCACAAGACTATGACCTGCTACCCATATAATTTTTAACATTCTAATAAAACCAAACATTAACCTTTTTCTTCTACAAGTTAATTTCATTTATATGACTTCATTACTGGTTAACATACTTACAGGATGCTTGAGTGTGCAGAGTTCATATAGAACACAGCCAAGAGACCAAATATCCCTAGGGAAAAGAGAAGTGTGCATGCCAAGAAAATACTTATAATTTCAGTAAAAAGCTCTTACCCTTACGATACCTTACATGTGTGTAGTTACTTTATATAGGTTGATCCGTTTTACAAATGCTTTTAGATATATTATCATTTTAAAATAAGAAATAGAATAAAACTCATTTTTAGTTTTGTCAGAATCCAAGCAGATAAAATGTATATAAATGTTGCTATAATCTGATGACTCAATAGTCCCTTCAACTTCATGTGCCCAAAGCAAATGTATGAGGCAATTTTTGGAATAGAGAGTCAGCATTCAAATATGGATTTGTTTAGATTCAAAAGAGAAAATGTGAGCCAGGTGTGGTGGCGCATACCTATAATCCCCTACTTGGGAAGTTGACACAGGAGGATTGCACATCAAGGGCAGCTTCAGCAATATAACAAGATTTGGGAACCTAGCGAAATACTGCTTCAAAAAAAAAAAAAAGATGGGGGGCTGATGGTAAGCCTGGCATGGTGGCACACGCTTGTAATCCCTGAGCTTGAGAGGCTGAGACAGGAGGATTGCACAGGTTTAAAGCCAGCCTCAGCTATTAAGTGAGGCTCTCAGCAATTTAGCAAGACCCCGTTTCCAAATAAAGTATAAAATAGGTCTGGGAGTATAGCCTGGAGGTAGAAGACCCCTGGGTTCCTTTCCTAGTACCATAAAAAAATAGGGGGGGCTGATGGTACAACTCAGAGATAGAATGCCCCTGAGTTTAATCCCTAGTACTGGGGCATGGGGGAGGTAAAATGTGGTTGATTTTGAAAAAGATATATTTTATTTGAATATTAATATCTGGCTCTCTATGACCATTTGAAAAATGCTTATATGACTCATGCTTTGCTCTTTACTGACTTTATATATTTTTATTATTATTATTCATTTGTTTTCATGCTGGGGATCAGCCCTGGGGCCTCACAAATGCCAAGCAAGCACCCTACCACTTGAGCTACACCCCTATTAGTAAATAATGATATGTGATTGATGTATGAAGAAGTTATTTTATAAAACCAAAAACATAATTAAATCTGATAGACAAAGGAAAATATAATGACATGTCAATGGGTTATCAAAGAGCCCAAACTAGGAGGTAAAAAGAGGTAAGCAGAGCATGATGGCTGTAATCCCAGCACTTGGGGGGCTGAGACAGGAGAATCACAGGTTCAGAGCCAGCCTCAGCAACTTAGCAAGGCTCTCAGCAACTTAGTGTGACCCCGTTACCAAATAAAAAATAAAATAGGGCTGGGGGTATAGCTTGTAGGTAAAATGCACCTGGGTTCAAATTCTAGCAAAGAAAGAAAGGAGAGAGAGAGAGAGAGAGAGAGAGAGAGAGAGAGAGAGAGAGAGAAGGAAGGAAGAGAGGGAGGGAGGGAGGGAGGGAGGGAGGGAAGGAGGGAGGGAGGGAGGGAGGAAGGAAGGAGAGAAAAAAGGGATAAAGGGAGGAAGAGAGGGGAAAGGCAGGCAGGCAGGCTGGGGTTATAAACTCAGTGGTAGAGCATCTACTGAGCATGTGAGAGGCCCTGGGTTCCACCAAGCTCCCAAAACAAAACAAAACAAAACAACAACAGAAACCCAACCAACAAGAAACTGTCATGCCTGCGGCATTTAATAAATTTTACTTTTCCTTTCTCCTGTTGAAACATAAATGAATAAGCCAGCACAGTGGCACACTTCTGCAATCCCAGTACTTGGGGGCAGGTTCAAGACCAGTGCGAGGTTAACTTAATGAGAACCTGTTTTAAAATTTTTTTAAAAAGAACACTTCTGGCCGTGCGTGGTGGCGCACGCTTGTAATCCCCGCGCTTGGGAGGTGGAGACAGGAGGATCACGCTGGTTCAAAGCCAGCCTTGCTGGCTTAAGAGACCTTGTTTCCAAATTAAAAAAAATACAAAATAGGTCTGGGAGTGTAGCCCCGAGGTAGAAGGGCTTCCAGGAACCCCAGTGCCACACACACACACACACACACACACACACACACACACACACACACAAAATAACACTTCTGGGTTTAATTCCCAGTACCACACAAAGATAAATGATAGAAAGAAAGATAGATGGATGAATGGCAGGCTGAGAGAGATGGAGAGATGTGTGGCTCCATCAGCAACTCTGTGTGTGTATGTGTGTGTGTGTGTGTGTGTGTGTGTGTGTGTGTGTTTGTATAAGATAGAGACAGACACAGAGACATAAAGATAGATAAAGGGAGAATGAGGCTTCCTAATTTTCAGTACAATAGAGGATGAGTACAGAATTAGTGGGAAACAAATAAATCTGAACTGCTTTCTACAGTTTCAAGAAACTTGCTGGCCATTTCGCACCATACAAATTTTGTGTTTAAGTGTCCCATAGCTCCCAGCTTCTTCTCTGTTCCCAGAGCGCCTCTATGGCCAGTGTAGTGAATTCACCTGTGGGCAGAACTCAATGCAGTAAGGAAGCCTCCTGGGGACTGACCGGGCCACTTACACTGGATGCCACACTCTATGTAATGTGTTCTGGTCAAAGGGATGGTTTGCTGGTCTAAAGGGGCCAGTGGCTACCCAGCTAGTTACTGTTAAGATATTCAAATTTTCAGACGCACTAAATATGCGTGTTTAAAAAATCTTTCAGTATTTAAATGTTGATTCAAATTCTTAAAAAGCTGTACAAGGAGGGCATAGTAGCACATGCCTGTAATCCCAGTACTTGGGAGGCTGAGACAGGAGTATCACAGGTTCAAGGTCAATCTCAGCAATTTAATGAGACTGTTTCAAAATTTAAAAAAGAGTTGGTGGTATAGCTTGGAGGTAGAATGTCCCTGATTTAAACCCCTAGCACCAGAGGGGAAAAAAGAAGTACAAGAAGGTAAAATAGTGCTAAGGACAAAGCACGTCCCTGGCAGTTTTAAGCTGTGCTCTCAACCACCTGCCTTCCCTCTAGCATTGCCCTGTGTTTGGCACAACCTGAAGCCAAACTCCATGGGGCTGGGATGTCTCAAAAAATAAATAAATAAATAAATAAATAAATAAATAAATAAATAAGGAGAAGACTCTGGGTTGGCCCCAGCACAAATAAATAAATAAATAAATAAATAAATAAATAAATAAAATCTGTCATTTTATTACATAGAAAATTGTCTATTATTCTTCCCTCTGGGTTTTGCCTTCCATTTATCCCTTTCAAATTCCAACAGCCAAAACAACCCCTAGCATTTTCTTAAACAAACAGGACAATTAACTACCAAAAAGAACTTGATCTTCCTTGTGGTCCAACTTGTTCAAAGACAGCCATCTTTGAAAGATAAAATTTTTCTTCTTTTACCTGGAGTAAAAAATTACCTCATATTCACCTTTTATTGTTATATGTTGTGGCAAAAGGCAAAATTATAATTTAGTTTAAAGATCTTAATTATATTTATTTCTATTCTGGAATCAGGTAATACTTCATTTCATAAAATAGGATAAGTAAAAAACAATTTTTTTAAACTGGGCTGGGCTATAACTGAGTGATATAGCATATGCATTGCATGCCTGAGACCCTGGGTTCAATCCCCCAGCACAACACACACACACACACAAAAACCCCTGAAAATAAAATACAAAGATGGACACCACAGTGACTAGTTTTCAGTGTTATTCTTTAAATTACTTATATCTTTAAATGAAGGTAAATGGCTTTGAATATGTATTAAAGCTTTAGAACTTTAGTTTCTGAAATCTTTATTCAGAATATTTCATCATATTTTACCGACACTTTCAAACCAATAGTCGCAACTCACGTTTTATTGTTGTATGGTTTATTCTGACAGATCTCTGGGGACAGGTAGTAAGGTGTTCCAACACAAGTTCGGGCGAGTTCCATTGAACTAGTAAATTATATTAAATAATAAAATAGTATGGTTTATTGTTGGAGTAAGAAAGGCTTAAGACATGAACACGCAAGAAGTATAAAAATGGAGAACAAATTTGATTCATGTACATATTAGAAGAAAGCAAAACTTTGTACATTGATAATGGAGTAAAAAATGATTAGATTTTTAAACTTATAATTCACCTCCCCAAATTTACACATTAAAAATTTATTTTTTAAAACTATACTCTGGGGCCAGTGGTGTGGCTCAGCAGTATAGCACTTGCCCGGCATGCAAAAGGTCCTGGGTTCTAGCCCTAGAAGCATTAAAAAAAAAAAAGCATAATAAAGAAAGAAAAATATTATCCAGAGATGGGCTAGGGTGAGACAGGAGGATCGCAGGTTCAAACCTGCTTTAGCATTTAGCAAGACTTTGTTTCCAAATATAAAATAAAATAGGGCTGGAGTATAGCTCAGAGGTAGAATATCTCTGCTTCAATCCTCAGTACCACAAAAATAAATTAATTTAATTGAATAGGGCTGGGAGTGTAATTCAGTGGAAGAGCACTTGCCTATGATTGCAAATGCAAGGCCCTGGTTTCAGTCACCAGTACAAAAAATTATATATGTATATATATAACACACATTCTACATACATACATACATACATACACACACATTCAGGTACATGGTTACACCACATTTTGTTAAATTTGATAATTTCCCAATTATTTAATAAATTACTACTATCATTTAAATTATTTCAAAGTAGTCCCTTGGAAATTTCCAGAAATAGGACATTTAAAAACTTCTTGATATAAACCGGGCATGGTAGCACATGCTTGTAATCCCAGTACTTGGGAGGTTGAGACAGGAGGATCACACAGGTTCGAAGCCAGCCTCAGCTACTTAGTGAGGCTCTCAGCAAATTAGTGAGGCCCTGTTTCCAAATACAGTAAAATAGGTCTGGGAGTATAGCCCAGAGGTAGAAAGCCCTTGGGTTCCATCTCCAGTACAAAAAAAAAAAAAAAAAAGATAGAAAGGAACAAAGAATGAATGAACTTCTTGATATATGTTACCACCAAATTGTCTTATAAAACAGTTGTACCAATGCATTCTCCTACAAGTATAAACATGCCTGCTTCACCAAATGATCACTAGCTTTATGCACATTTCAGGCACATCTCATATTTGATACATTTGCACCATACAAAAAAACATCACCACCACAGTTTATTATGCTACACTTTACTTTGGAAATTTTAATCACTGATATGTGAATGATTTAATGCATGTGTATAAAGTTACCTAAAATTATTTAGACAACCAGGCTTTTAATATATTCTTAATTCATGATGCCTCAAAATGTATACTTTGGCTGTTTTGAATAGAAAAAAAATTATTTTGAGTACTTACTTATTTAGGACTCTCGCTATACCAAAGTCCCCAAGCTTTGCGACCATTCCATTCTTGCTAAGAAAAATGTTCTAAAAGTGGGCAAAATGTTATGTTGTTGGAGGTACTTTACGAAAAGATTCATTCTGTCTGAATCTTCTCTCCAAGCTTTTACCTGAGCTTTTATGTCCCTGTGTAATATCTTCCTGTCATGAATATATTTTAGTCCTAGAGAAATCTGTACAAACCAACCCAGAATCTGTAGAGGGAAACATAAAACAAAACTATTAAGCAGTCTGGTAGACATTGAAATGTTTTCATAATAACATGTAAAAAGAAAAATAACATACTTTGTGTGTATGTGTGTTAATAAAAATGAAGCTAATAGACATATTATTTTCATTTTAAAACAAGGAAAAAATGGAGGCACAGGAAGGCAATCCAAACATCATTGGTATCAAAGGGAATTCCACATGCAGAAAAAGAAGAACAGACGCAAGGGAGGGAGGGAGGTAGGCCATTGGTGATTTTCTTTTTTCTTATTTAACACTAGGTTGCCAACTCTAAGGACTTTGCGTGTCTACTGTTTCTGTAGCCTGATAACATGGATGTCCGTGGGTGTTTCTTTACATTCAACAGAGGGTACCAAGGACAAGGAGAAAAAGAGGAAGAAGTGGAGAATATGTGAGGTTATTAGAAATTGTAGTAAAATATCCTCTGTATATCTAATATAAAACCAACACATATTTTACTTTTAAAGTTCAATTTTGAGCTAGAAGCATACTTTAGTGGTAGAGCAATTGTTATCATATGCATAAGTACAAGGGCCTGAGTTTGATCTTCAGCACTGCAAAATTTTAAAAAGCCTAATTTTTATTTCTTAGTCATAATTATAGTTAGCCATGAGCCTCTTTATTAAAATGTGTTTTATTCTTATAGAGATTCATTTGAACTGTTCTAAACTTTCACTGGTTCTTTGTCTCCCAAACTACATAACAGGAAAATGATAGAAGAAAAAAGGCTAAATTCTGGACATCAGAGATGGCCTTACCCATTGACCACATGAGTCCTAGTTTGGATTTCTCTCCACACACATAAACCTGTATCCTTTATGGGTACAACTCCCAAAAGTCTTCCAAAGAAGGCTTGGAGTATAGAAGAAAAATGTGTTTGCACAAAGAGAAAATAAGAATTAAGGCCATTATTTTTCCCCTTTTCTCTCTTTCTCTTAATAACCAATAAAACTGGTGCTGGGAGTGTAGCACAGTGGTAAAGCACTGGCTCGGTATGCACAAGGTAGGTTCCCAGCACTCCAAAAGAAAAAAACAATGACGCTAAATAGGCATTGCTAAGATCATCTACCCTCTGGCAGAGTGGCAGGCTATTTTAAGACAGAGTACCAAATGGTAAAGAGAAAAAGTGAAGTCACGAGCTCAGACCCGTAAACTGAGCACTTAGTAGGCTGAGGCAGGAGGATCAAAGGTTTAAGGCCAATAATTTAGCTAGACCCTGTTTCAAAATAAAAATGACAGCCGGGCATGGTGGCGCATGCTTGTAATCCCAGCATTCGGGAGGCTGAGACTGGAGGATCACAGTTCGCGGACAGCCTCAGCTACTTAGTGAGGCTCTTGCAACTCAGTGAGACCCGGTTTCAAAATAAAGAATAAAAAATAGGGCAGGGGTTGTAGCTTGGAGGTCGAATGCCCTGGGTTCCATCCCCAGACCTGCAATAAATAAATAAATAAATAAATAAATATGGCTAGGGATATAGTTCAGAAGTAGAATGCCCCTGGGTTCAATTCTCAGTATCACAATAAATAAATAAAGAAAGAAAGAAAGAAAGAAAGAAAGAAAGAAAGAAAGAAAGAAAGAGAGAGAGAGAGAAAATGGCTAAGGAACATCCATAGATTTTTTTTAAGTCATCAAGCTTTATCTCAGAGGCATCCTACATAAGATTATTCAATGAAATTGGATCTTTTTTCAAGAAAAAGTCTAAAAAAGAGATTGTTTCAGTTACATACATGTTCTGAGCTAAATCAACCAAGACTATTCATCCACACTATTTTATGGTTCCAATTTCTCTACCAAAAAACCATGTTTCCTATCAACACTGTCTACTCTTTATTCTAACAGACACTTAATAATCCATATCAATACATACATTAACAAACAAATTAGAAATGGGCATGGTGCCGCATGCTTGTAATCCCAGCATTTGGGAGGCTGAGACAGGAGGATCCCGGTTCGCAGACAGCCTCAGGTACTTAGGCCCTTTGCAACTCAGTGAGACCCTGTTTCAATTTCAAAATAAAGAATAAAAAAAAAAAGGGCAGAGGGTGTCTCTCGGAGGTAGAATGCCGCTAGGCTCTATCCCCAGTACCGCAAAAAAAAAAAAAGAAGCAAATTAGAAGTGTTTTACCTGATCTTCACTAAATAACACTCCCCGTTGCCTATGGATCCTCTTCATGAGATCCCCTCCATCACAAAATTCCATTACAATAAACAGGCTGCTATTTTCTGTAAGAAGAAAAGACATTATTTGGCGCTGGAAGCAGTTCAGATACGTATCAACCACTTGACTTTCAAATTCTAGAGGCCAAGAATATAACAACAACAACAAAAAGGATATAATAGTTCAAATCTCTGGCTATGGAATCAAATGGACGGTGTTCTAATCCCACATCACCATGCACATTTCTCAGCTCTGTGGCATGAGGTAAGTTACTTTCTCTGTGCCTTATTAGCTCATTTGTAAAATGGAAATAATAGGATAGAATCTTCCTTTTAGAACTGTTGGAAAGATTAAATGAGTTAATTCACACCAGATGCTAAGAATAATGCCTACATTTGATGCAAGTTCAATAAATATTAACTATTTTCAATATATTCCTACCAGAGATTAGAAATCTGCTGTAAAACAGAAGTTGTATTTCCCAGTACCTGAGGAATTTGCGTATAAGCTTGTATTTGTGCAGCATGTATTCAACCATGCTCCTGACTACATAGAAACCCTTGTAACTGACCTCTGCCAGCCTCCCCACTAACCAACGGGTCCTTACCCATGCTGTTGTCACCTGAGGTCATCACTGTGGCTACCAGGCTCTCGAGCAAGTCCCGATGCCTGAGGTCCCACCAGTTAGATTGGCTCTTAACAAGATCTAGTGTCATTCTACATCTGGGCTACACCTTTAGTCCTATTTAATTTTTACTTGGAAACCAGATCTTACTAAGTTATTGAGAGCCTCCCTAAATTGTTGAGACTGGCTTTGAACCTGTGATCCTCCTGTTCCAGCCTCCCAAGTACCAGGATTATAGATGTACACCATTATGCCCTGCTAGATGTAACTTTTTCTACAAAAATTTCTTGGAATTGTTTTAAAGAAATCAATAAACAGCAAGTAGCTAAGAAAAAAATGTCATTGACCTCAATGTTGGATGGGAGAAGTAAAATATAATTGGAAAAGCCCCAAAAGAATTGTGGATGCAGATTATTCATAAATTCTTGCCCCACATTAAAAAAAATTAAAATTCTAAATGAGAGATATAGCTTATGTAAGGAAGAATAAAAACAAGGCCGTGGCCTTGTATCAAAAGTTTGGCAAGCTGGGCGTGGTGGCACACGCTTGTAATCCCAGCATTCGGGAGGCTGAGACTGAAGGATCACAGTTTGTGGACAACTAGTGAGGCCCTCTGCAACTTAGTGAGACCCTTTTTCAAATTAAAAAGAATAATAAATAGGGAAGGGGGTATAGCTCGGAGGTCGAATTCCCCTGGGTTTCATAACCTAGACCCACCAAAAAAAAAAGTTTGACAAATGATTGTATAATATGTAAATATGTAAAAATATGTTTTATCTAATTATTTATAATCCCCCCATTTATATGTTGAAATACTAAACCCCAGGGAAATTAGTATTAAGAGGTGAGGATTTTAGGCCCTGCTAGATGTGACTTTTTCTACAAAAATTACTTGGAATTGTTTTAGAGAAATCAATAAACAGCAAGTAGCTAAGAAAAAATGTCATTGACCTCAATGTTGGATGGGAGAAGTAAAATATAACTGAAAAAGTCCAGTGGTTAGGCAATGAGGGTAGAGCCTTATGAATAGGATGAGTGTTATTATAAAAAAGCCCCAAGAGAAACTTCCCTCCC
Source organism: Muscardinus avellanarius (assembly GCF_963383645.1). NCBI lineage: Eukaryota > Metazoa > Chordata > Mammalia > Rodentia > Gliridae > Muscardinus > Muscardinus avellanarius. The sequence continues at coordinate 138,865,552 of NC_137787.1, read as the reverse complement.
CTTTTACCATGTAAGGACCCAATGAGAAGGCACCATCTATGAACCAGAAACCAGACACTGAATCCAAAAACTATTCCACTGACCTTGGACTTCTTGACCTACAGAACTGTGAGCAATAAATATCTATCTATTGTTTTTTATATATATTTTTATTGGTGCATTGTAATCATTCATCATATTGGAATACAAGACTTGTAAGGATATACAAGCACACATCATCCAATTAGCCCTTATCCAATCTCCATCCCATTCCCTCCCCCTCCCTCGATCAGATCTATTTGGGGTTTTTTTGTTTGTTTTTTGTTTTTTGTTTTTGTTTTGGTGGTACTGGGGTTCCTGGAAGCCCTTCTACCGCCAGGCTACACTCCCAGACCTATTTTATATTTTTTTAATTTGGAAACAGGATCTCTTAAGCCAGCATGGCTGGCTCCAAACCAGCGTGATCCTCCTGTCTCTGCCTCCCAAGGCGGGGATTACAAACCCGCGCCACCACGCCCAGCAAGGATCTATTGTTTTAAAGCTAGTCAGGCATGGTGGCGCATGCTTGTAATCCCAGCAGTCGGGTACAGGCTTAGCTACTTAGTAAAATGCCACTGGGTTCCATTCCCAGTACCACACACACACACACACACACACACAAAAGAAAGCTATCCAGTAGCTAGGCATGGTGGTGCAAGCCTAATATTTGGAGGCTAAGACAGGAGGATTGCAGGTTATAGGCCAGTCTCCACAACTTAGTGAGATCCTGTTTCAAAGTAAAAAAATAAAATAGTATTAGGGTATAGCTTAGAGGTAAAACACTCCTGGGTTCAATCCGTAATACTACACTCAAAAGAAAAAGAAAAAAAAATTAGTAGTTTGTTATAGCATCTATAGCAGAATAAGGTGATTTCTACTTCAATTCCTTTCTTAGCCAACCAAACACCATCTGGGCTCTTAGAGAAAATGGCTTCTAGCAACTTCTTTGTTTCTCTTGTTATTTTGCAAGTTCCCTGGAGACTAAGTTATAATTCATTCTTTTGTATTTTCTGTACTAACACAGTTACTGGCACACAAAAGAGATTTAATAAAGATTTGTTGACTGAACTCATGAAAACACCTAAGGAAACAAAATATCTATACAAAAGCAGGCATATAATACACTATTAATATTTCCAGTGGTTTCCTTTATAGTTATTGAGTACCTACCAAGTGCTGGAATCTTTTGCCGAATGTCCATCTTTTGCTGCCCTTTTCTTTCTTTAAATCAAGTTGATTATTACTAAGATTAGGATTGCAGGACTGAGAATTGACCCAGGGCCTTGCACATGCTAGGCAAGTGCTCCACCCTCCACCACTGGCCCACATCCCCCCTTCAACTTGAAAGTTGACCTGACAACACCTGCCCTTGGTGGTTCCTCTCTCTCTCTCTCTTTCTCTCTCTCTCTCTCTCTCTCTCTCTCTCTCTCTCTCTCTCTCTCTCTGTGTGTGTGTGTGTGTGTGTGTGTGTGGTACTAGAGATGGAACCCAGAGGTTTTCTACCTCCAGGCTATACTCCCAGACCTATTTTCTATTTTATTTGGAAACAGGGTCTCACTAAGTTGCTGTGAGCCTCACTAAGTAGCTGAGGCTGGCTTTAAACCTGTGCGATCCTCCTGTCTCAGCCTCCCAAGCGCGGGGATCACAAGCATGTGCCACCACGCCTAGCTCCCTTGGTTGTTTCTAATGTGCAAGCCATGCTTCTTTCACAGAACACGTCCATTTTTTCTACCTCCCTTCTAAGGACAGAGCTATTCATTTTCCCTTTACTGAGGACATATGACAAGTAAGAATGTATGAGGAATACAATGCAAACAAGCCATCCTTCCTGCCGCAAGGGAGGCAGAGCCTAGCTGGGAGCCCCTTGTCCACAGCGTGTGTGAAAGGGCTGTACTCTAGATGAAAGAGGAAATCCTATAGAGGAGCAAACAAGGCAACCTAAAGGAGGGGATGGGAGGGGGGAAGGAGGAAAATCTCTAAAACACACAATGTACTTAAACATATCGAAGTCAACCACTAAGCCAAGCAAGGGAGGGAGGGACGGGGAGGGAATGGGGTGGGAATGGGGTAGGGGTTAAATCAGTGAAGTGTACATATATGTACACACCAGTTTTTTACCCCAATTGGATGTATGAATATAATGCACCAATAAAAAAAATTTTAAAAAACAGGCCACAGAGGTCTGTACGCTCCAGGGCAAGGCAAGCAAAGAGACAGTGAGTAAAAAGCAGACGGAGACCCAGGGCGGCTTGTGAGGAGACTCGTCCTGTGTTCTGTGTGTGATAACCAGAGCTTTGCTTTCAGGGCAACTGACACATATGTTCTACAGCTTAGTCACTGAAAGGGCCATAAAAACGAAGGGATGGCAATTTCCAAAACCAAGGGAGAAACAGACCAAGGAAACCAAGGAGGAAAGGGCTCCATTTCACGTCCTTCCCCCCAGCGTCCAACTTACTCAGCCTCACAAAGGCTTTTGGTGAAAGAAATGGACGGATTCAGGATCAATCATGGCTGAGTCGTCTCAAGAAACTATTCAGGTCAATAAGCATTATCTGGCTCTAAAATAAGCACTTTTCTCCAAGAGCCACTGTTAATCTCATATTTAATAGAGTTAGGCCTGTCTGACAAAATCACTTATACTCTCAAATTTTGTTTTTTTAAAGTAAGCACTATAGGGGGGACGGTATAATAAATAATTCTCATCCCAAAGAAACTTCCAATTACATTGAACCAAATAAAGAATATACACTAACCAAAGAGTATATTATAAACACCACATGAGTGAGCAGGCTAGCAAGAGTTTAGAAGCACTTAAGCGGAGGGGAAAGGGATCGCTGGGTTTAGAAGGTCAGGCCTATATTTACTCTTAAAGGACGTATAAACCAGGTATGGTGGCACATGCCTGCAATCCTAGTACTTGGGTAGCTGAGACAGGAAAAGAACAGGTTCAAGGCCAACCTCAGGAATTTAGCAGGATACTCAGCAACTTAGCCAGACTCTGTTTCAAAAAATAAAATAAAATAGGGCAGGGGATGTAGCTCAGAGGCAGAATGCCTCTAGGTTAAGATGAGAGTACCAAGGGGGGAAAAATAGATGTATAATATTTTAAAATGCAGAAAGGAAAAAATGAATACCACAAAAAGAGGGTTGTAAATTCTGGACCTGTAAAGATCATGGATTATAGTCCTTTTCAAAACAATTTGAGGGACACTAACTTGAGGGTTGCAGCCTTTTTACTTTCCAAGAGCTAACAATTGTTAAATAATACTATACTTAGTTCATACTAAAATATACTTTGAAAAAAATAAGTTTGTATTTTAAAGACATTGGCATCTTCCAATAAATTGCTGTAGCACAGTAGTCTTTTTTTTTTTTTTTTTTTGGTGGTACTGGGGGTGGAACCCAGAGTCTTTCTACCTCCGGGCTATACTCCCAGACCTATTTTTTATATTTTATTTGGAAACAGGGTCTCACTAAGTTGCTGAGAGCCTCACTAAGCAGCTGAGGCTGGCTTTGAACCTGTGCGATCCTCCTGTCTCAGCCTCTCAAGCACGGGGATTACAAGCGTGTGCCACCACGCCCGGCAGCACAGTAGTCTTAATGTTGTCATTGCCTACATACATTTTAGAATACCATAATCAATTTTATTTGACTATGACTATATATCTTACTTATTTTTTTGTGGTGATGAAAGAACCCATAGCTTCACATATGCTAGGCAAGAACTCTACAACTGAGCTATACCTCCATCCTCCTTTTTTTTTTTTTTATTGGTATTGGGGATTGAACCCAGGGGCATTCTACCTCTGAGCTAAACCACCAACCCTATTTTTTTTTTAATTTTGAAACAGGGTCTCACTAGGTTGATAAGAGTCTCCCTCCTTGCCGAGGCTGTCCCTGAACCTAGAATCTTCCTCTCTCAGCCTCCTTAGTACTGGGATATAGGTGTGCACCACCACACCTAGCCCCCAACCCTTTTTGACTTTATTATGAGACAGGGTTTACTTAGATTTTCAAGGTTGGCTTCAAACTTGTGATCCTTCTGCTTCAGCCTCCCCCGTAGCTGGGATTATAGGTGTGTACCACTGTAACTAGATATATTTTCATTTTTATGTATACATCAAATAAAACTCTGCTTTTAAAATAATATTATTGGTGCATTATAGTTGTATATGATAGTGATATTCATAGCAATATATTCAAAACTATGTTTGACTAAGTCACAAAATCTTTCAATACAAATAAAATAAAAATCATTAGTGATTAGAAGCATTGTGTTATAATCTAATTGACAGCATTTTCCTTTCTAATTAGCAATGATGGCGCATCTTACAACCAACATGTTAGATCCAATGAAATGAGAGATCATCCATGATTACTATCATTCCAAAAAGATATATCAGGACCAAAATCTAAGCAGTATACAGTATCAGAATAATGAATAAATAATATAAGGGATAAAGTATCATACGATTTCCCTCTCTCTCATTGTACTCCATCCATAGTGACTTTAATTAGTATCCTATGAAGGATCTGAGACGCTACCCTACCTAGTAACTCATTTCTACTTCATGAATGCTGGCACAAGACACAAAACTCCCAGAGATAAAACAGATTATTCCTCGTGACAAAAGCAGTAGCTAGTACTTCATGTAAGCACTGATTCTGTGTCCCCTGACTCCACACACATGCAGCATAGGTGGGCCTATATGAACCCTGGCACATAAAATGGGCTGCATAAAAGAAGAGTGCTAAGCTGAGGGAAGCCATTATCTTAATAGTGAGTAGTAGACAAATCTCTCTCTCTCTCTCTCTCTCTCTCTCTCTCTCTCTCTCTCTCTTTCTCTCTCTTTCTCTCTCTCTTTCTCTTATCCCCAGAGTGTTTTGCTTGAACTTGCAATCCTTCTGTCTTTAGAGATGTCAACTTATCTTTCAAAGTCATTTATAGAAAAAAAAAATCCTCGCTTGTAATCCCAGCATTCGGGAGGCTGAGACCTGGAGGATCGTGGTTTGCAGACAGCCTCAGCTACTTAGTGAGGCCCTTTGCAACTCAGTGAGACCCGGTTTCAAAATAAAAAATAGGGCAGGGGGTGTAGCTCGGAGGTCAAATGCCCCTGGGTTCCATCCCCAGACCCCGAAAAAAAAAAAAAAATCCTGAGAAAGAGCTCAAGTAGAGAGTGAGATAGTGGAGTGCTTGCAACTCCAACAGAAATAGAGATGCTCACATCCAGCTTACTCTTACCTTGGGCCTTTGTAGTGGTTGTTCCCTAAGCCCATACATCAGCTAGCCTCTCTCCCCATCTTCCCAAGTCTTAGCTATAGTATCACCTTCAGAATAAAGCCCATCCCTTCCCCCAAGACTATAAACCCAATAGATGGAAAAGGCAGAATTATTATTTTTTTTTGCACTACTGGGGGTGGAACCCAGGGGCATTCTACCTCTGAGCTATACCCCCAGCCCTATTTTTTATTCTTTACTTTGAAACAGGGCCTCACTGAGTTCCACAGGGCCTCACTAAATAGCTGAGGCTGTCTGGGAACTGCAATCCTCCAGTTTCAGTCTCCTGAATGCTAGGATTACAAGTGTGCACTACTATACCCGGCTTGAAAAGACAGAATTCGGGACTTCCGGGAAGATGGCGACCGAGAAAAGCGGGGCTTAAGAGCCCCGCTAACAACAAATATCCATTACCACAAAATCAGCGCCTTTCAAAGCCAGAAAACAACATCACCAGAGAAACAAAAAAAATCACCAGGCTCCAGAGAGAAAGCGGACTGAGAACAGAGCCACAGAGGAGATCCTCACGCCCGAGGACGCAGCAGATGCGGCAGCAGCGCCATACTGCTGGCGGCACTGGCGAATTCACGGGACGGCCACAGCAAGCCGAGGTGAGCCGCTGCGGAACAGCCAGGTGGGATTTCTCGGCGCAGAGGACATCTAAAGCTCCCAGTGACTGAGCTCAGCACACGCTGCAGGGATTCAGAGTGGAAATCAAAACCAAGAAAAAAAAAAAAAACGTCAGCCCAACAGCCGAGGGCGTAGCAGCGGCGCCATATTGCCACCGGCGGCAGCGGCACCGAATTCACTACAGCTACATCTGCGTACTCAAGAACAGTGAGTCAAATTGCGGGCCACAGAGGAGAAATCCCAGTACTGTACTCACTGGGACTTGACCCAGTGGGAGAGGGGCGGTGGCAGTGATATCACACCATAGGAGAACGTGCAACCTGGCACCCCACACAGTCTAAAGCAGCCTCTATCGACTCTCTGGGTCGGAGACTCTGTGATACAACCCAGTAAAGGAGTAGTGGGGTCTGAGATACTACTGACTCGAGATCCAGAACACCTTAAGTGAAGTCATAGTGACCCAAGGGAAGAACCCAGAGAAGGCACAAACTTCCGAAATCATGGGAAAGAGGAATAATACTGGAGCAATGAATGCTCACAACCCCACAACATCAGAACCCGATAAAACAGAAAATCAGAGATTTCTAGAAGATCAAATCAGGAAAATAACTGTAGAAATAATAGAGGTGCTTCGAAAAGAACTCAGAGAGAGCCAAAAAGAGATAAAGGATGCAATTAATGAAGTAAAGGCCTCAATTCAAAGCACAAACAACCGATTAGAACACATGGAGAACAGAATCTCGCTCTTAGAAGATGATCATTCCAAAAATGAACGCATAGTTTCTAATCTAGAAAAAAATATCCGACAGCAGGAATCTGATATTGAAGAAATATGGGCCCATCTTAAGAGAGCTAACCTAAGAATAATTGGAATAGAGGAGGGAAAAGAAAGTGAAACCAAAGGGATCAACAATCTCTTCAAGGAAGTAATAGCAGAAAATTTTCCAGACATAGAGCAAGAGGTCGATACGCAGGTCCAGGAAACTTATAGAACTCCCTTTAGACAGGATCGGAGAAGAGGATCCCCACGCCACATAATTGTCAAAATGACCAATGTGGAAGCCAAGCAGAGAATCTTAAAGGCAACAAAAGCAAAGGGCCAAGTGACATTCAGAGGCAAACCAATTAGAATCACTCCAGACTTCCCAAACCAAGTTATGAGAGCCAGAAGGGCTTGGAGTAACATATTCCCAATTTTGAAAGAAAACAACTTTCAGCCAAAAATTTCCTACCCAGCAAAACTTTCCATCAAATTAGATGGAGAAATAAGAAGCTTCCATGACAAACAGAAACTGAAGGAATTTATGTCTTCAAAACCAGCACTAGAGAAAATACTCAAAGAGATTAACTACAAAGAAGAAATAGGTAACACACATCAGAACCAGAGAAACAAGATTTTCCATCCAACAGACAACTAAGATTGGTTATCTGTGGAGATTTATTATTTATGTTAGTCTTTTACCTATCTCTAAAGGGTATTGTTTGCCTTTATTGTTGTTAATTTTTAGGATTTCTAGTTGGAATATTAATATACCTTCAGATATAGCATTTGGAAATATTTTATCCCATTCTATTAGTAACTGTTAACTCTGTTTACATTGTCTTTGGATATACAATATGTTTTTTATTTTTTAGGGAGTTTGTATGCTCTTCTGTTGCCTGTGCCATTGAAATCATAACCAAGAAATCACTGCCAATTTCAATGTTGTGAGGTTTTATGACCCAGATTTTCTCCTAAAAGTTTATAGTCTTAAGATTTATATTTAGGTCTTTTATCTATTTTTAGTTAATATTTGTATATGGGATTAGGTAAGGGTCCAATTTTATTCTTTTCCATGTAATTATTATTTTTCAACAATATTTAGTTAAAAGATTATTATTTCTACCACCAAATGTTCGTGGAAACCTTGTCAAAATAACTTGACAATATAGGGAAGAATTTAGGTCTAGGCTTTTATTTAACTCCAATGGTTTATAGATCTGCCTTTAGAATAGTACTACACTGTTTCAATTATTGTAGCTTTATATGGTCTGAAATCAGAAAATATATATCTTCTAGCTTTGTTCTTTTTCAAGATCGTCGTGGGTACCTAGAGTCCATATTCCATATTAGGATAGATTTTTTTTCTGAAAAATAAATATATAAATATATGATAGTTTCACCTAAAAAATAGAAAAAAATAGATTCTCTGGTAAGAAAGAAAGCAAAAAGAAATATTGAAATGTTATCTTTAAATCATCAAAAGCTTGGTATCAGACAAATGAAACTGTTATGTGAGGTTATCATTTTTAATTTTGGATAAATTGCTATAATACTAGATGTCAACTACTAAGCCAAGCATAGGAGGGGGGGATAGGGAGAGAACGGGGTGGGGATCGGGTGGGGGCTTGACTGGGCAATGTGTGCATGTATGTCTACAAAAGTATGTATCCCACTATGATGTATGAATACAGTGCACCAATTAAAAATAAATATGAAAAAAAAAGAAAAGACAGAATTCTAAGATGGCCCTAGTGCATGCACTTCATGAAACTTGCCAACCTTGAGTGAGGGCACAACCCATAAACACCATGGGATAGCGCTCCACCTGCGAGTATGTTTTGTTAGCAAAGGGATTTTGCCAATGCCATTGCAGTTACTAATCGACTGATTTGGGGTAAATAAAAAAGATTATCTAGGTGGATCTGACCTAATCACATGAGCTGTTCAAATCTGGGTCTAGAGGTCAGAGAGATAAGTGAGAGAGAGCTAAATCTATTAAGGGGCCATATGACAGGGCAAAAATTTACCTTCTGAAGCAAAGATCAGCTCCTCCTTAACAGCCAGCAAGAAAGTGGGGACCAAAGTCCTTTGACTGCAAGTAAATGGATGCTGCCATTAACCTAAATAAGCTTGAAAAGAGGACTGGGAGCCACAGATAAGAGCAGTCCTAGCTGACCCTTGAGTTCAACAACATGAGACCCTGAGCAGAGAATCCAGCTAAGCCAAGCCCAGGCTTCTGAGCTACAGAAATTAGGAGAGTATCAAGGAAACAAATGTGTGTGTGTGTGTGTGTGTGTGTGTGTGTGTGTGTGTGTGAGAGAGAGAGAGAGAGAGAGAGAGAGAGAGAGAGAGAGAGAGAGAGAGAGAGAGAGAGAGAGAGAGAGAGAGAGAGAGAGAGAGAATGGGTGTTGTCTTAAGCCATTAAATTTATGGTCACTTATGTGGCAATAGAAAACAAATACAGCAGTGCAAGGATTTTGACAATTTTACTCATGATAGATCTCTAAGACCTAGAACTTATCTAGTACACGTGAGACAGTTGATGAATATTTATTGATGGAGTTTAAGTGGAATTAATTTAGCCTTAGGAAAATATTACTACATTTTTCTTATGTTGCTTCAAACCCATAAAACCTTCATGTTTTCCATAGACAAACATTACAGCCATAGAGCTTATGTTCTGTGATAAGCTATTTTAGAGTAAACAAAACCTGTACTTATCCTCTTTCACAGTCAAGTGTGACAAGGACCTCTGAGGCTTAGCTCTAGTTTCCCTAAACAGGGGGTGCCCTATGTAAAACAAAACAAAACAAAACAAAAACAAACAAAAAATAATCATAAGGAAATTTAAACTTACAATAGAAATAAACTTCACAAAGGTTATTTATATTGTAATAAATGACCTTAGTTTTATAACAGCAATATAAATTGTCCTCAAAAGTCATCTTACATGGTATAATTATACTACTACAGTCTATTGAAATGGTCCAGTCCGTTCACTCATTCAGCAAATACCTGTTGCACAGCTCCTGTTTGCCACTTGCCAAGGACAAAAGGGTGAGCAAAAAATAAGAGCCCCCCAAATTCATTAAGTTCCCCCTGTACTGTGTGTGTGTGTGTGTGTGTGTGTGTGTGTGTGTGTAGGGGAGTAGTGGGTGTCAGGGCCTTGCACATGCTAGGCAAGCACTCTACCACTGAGCTACACCCACAGCCTCTAAGTTTACTGTCTGGAGGAAAACAAATTTGCAATCATGTACATGAATAGATATACATACCATATGTAAGTTAAAAAAAAAAGTGCTGTGGAAGATTAGCAAAGGGTTATACCTGGGATTGTGAGTGTGGGGGAGCCTGAGGGTGAACAGGATGGTAGATAGTCACAATAACAACCCACAAAAGAGGAAAAGACAGTCTTATGATTTTGTTAGGAATAATGGACAGGAATGTGGGGCATTTTATTCAGTGGCTGCCCTTAAAAATTGTTCAGGGCTGAGGATGGAGCTCAATGGCAGAGCTCTTGCCCAGCAAGCACAAGGGTTCCATTTGCAACACTAAAAAAAAAAAAAAAAAAAAAAAAGGTTGTTCAGTACAGCTCAATGCCTGCCTGTGTATACTGCTGTGCTCCCCGGTCGGTCTTTAGAAAAATTCCCAGAGCTTCTTTAAATACCCAATAGTTAAAGAAGGGCCATACACACAGAATTACTTCAAAACCAGGGGTCTTAACAGTACCCTGCACAGCTTTAGTTCAAGAAATAGTGAGTGTATTCATTTATTTACTGATTTTTTCCCCCACCTCATGATGCATGAAGATATCTGGGTTAACCCTCTGATGCTTTAACTATTTACAACACAGAATTAAAACCGCTCAGTGCTGGAGACTAGGTTGGGGAATGTCCCTGTTCCATGGTGAGCTGTGGGCACATATGGCCCTGTCACAGCCTTATAAATACCTGCCATATGGCCGGGCGTGGTGGCGCACGCTTGTGATCCCTGTGCTAGGGAGGCTGAGACGAGAGGATCACACAGGTTAGAAGCCAGCCTCAGCTTCTGAGTGAGGTTCTCAGCAACTTAGTGAGGCCCTATTTCAAAATAAAAATATAAAATAGGTCTAGGAGTATAGCCCGGAGGTAGAAAAGCCCCTGGGTTCCAGTACCACAAATAAATAATAAATAAATAAATAAATAAATACCTGCCATACTGTTTTAGTCTGTTTCTTCCCCCTATAATGTAAACTTCATGAGGAAAGGGACTTTTGTCTGTTCTGTACACTATATTCCTGTTACCTGAAAGGATACTTGAGTACTCAGCAAGTATCTTATTAAGTGAATAAATGGTCTCTCGCCAATGATCTATTATTTTCTTTTGACCTTTGAAATAGAGTGATGAATAGGGGCAGAACACATGTATTCAGATGTGCAGAGGAAGGAAAGCCCTCTTTGTTTTAGTTTGTTTTTTCATCACTGTGACTAAAATACATGACGAGACCAGCATAGACGAGGAAAGGTTTATTTAGGCTCACAGTTTCAGGGGTTCAGTTCATGGTTGGCCGTCTATGAAACATCATGTCTGCAGGACATGATGGAAGAAAACTGTTCATGGCAACCAGGGGAGGGGGTGCCAGGGACAGAGAGAGCCATGCTCCATCCACCCACCCACAGTTACCACCCAGGAAAAACATTCAAATATTAATCCATCGATGGACTTATCTACTGATAAGATTTTAGCCTGGATTCAGTTATTTCACCTCTGAACATTTTTGCATTGCCAATATATAAGCTTTTCCAGGGAGCATCTATATTCAAATCCTAACACTCCTCAAAGATCATCCCGTTCATTTGGGTAGTTTGTTTGGCTAGCGCATTTGGCTAGCGGCCCCACCTGTGCCACAGGACATGGAGGGCCTCATGTAGGCACAGTGTAACCCCTTATACATCACCCCATTGAGTATGATAGTGTGGTGGGCTGTCTTCCTCTTTCCTCCTACTTAAAAAATAGCATGCTCCACGTCTATGTTGTCCCTTAGCCTGGACCCTAGACTTGAGACCCTTCCTTCCCAGCCAGCATGCAATTTGAATAAGACTTACATGTGTATTAGTATAGGCCACTGATATTTGACAGTTGTTACTACTGCAAGCCTAACATAGTAGTCATTGACTGCTTGGGGGAGTAAGAATTAAGGAAAACTTAAAAAAACAGGAAAGCTGTCTACAAAAACTTACTTGAGAGCATATAAAGACAGTATCTTAAATTATAATTGGGAAAATTTATCCATTTACAAAACTTAGTTTATACACAAGTCTCAGAAACATATCTTTTATGTAAGTCAACATATCTATACTTCATTACAATAGTTTAAGAATATTAGAAAATCTGACCTTGAAATGAAGTGAAGAAGGTCACAATGTTGGGATGTTTCATCTTAGCCAAAAGAATCACTTCTTTTTTTGAAGCTTCTTTCTCTTGGATAGGCATCTACATTATATTAAGAGACAGAGTTGTCTGGTGAAGGCAACTTGCTTTTAGTAACGTGCTTTCCGCTCAGTCCCACCTAAAATCCCCTAAGATGGGCGGGAGGCACAGCTCAGTAGAAAAGTGTATCTTAGCATGGTCGATGCATGCTAAGTGCTGGGTTCAACCCCAGTACTGCAAAAAATAAAATAAAATGAAGTAAAATAAAAAAAAAATAAGATGTCACTAGAGGTGTGTGTTTGTGTGTGTGTGTGTGTGTGTATGTTAGTTGTTGGGGAATGAATGCAGGGTACTCGCCCACTAAGCTATATCCCAGCTCTTTTTTAGTTTATATTTATTTATTTGTTTATTTACTTTTTGCGGTACTGAGAATAGAACCCAGGGGCATTCTACCTCTGAGCTACACCCTCAGCCCGACTTTTTACTCTTTATTTTGCAACAGGGTCTCACTGATTTGCAAAGTGCCTCACTAAGTAGCTGAGGCGGTCCCCAAACCAAATCCTCCTGTCTCAGCCTCCAGAATGCTAGGATTAGAAGCGTGCGCCACCACGCCAGCTTTTTATTTTGAGACAGGGTCTAAGATACCCAGGTCGGCCTTGAACTTGCGGTCCTCCCCAAACAGACTCCCCCTAAAACTGACACACTTCCTCTAAAATTGGCAAATTCTTGATCTCTTATTTTTCTGCATTTCCTCATGATGAGAGTAAAGGCGACAGGGCTGCCCACCCTGGCTGGACAGGACCGAGGAAGTGAAGGCCTGGCTGAAACTGACAGCTTCTCTATCTACTGAAATCTGCATATGTATATTTCCTTTCTTTTGTCCATTTATTTACTAATTCTTCTCTTACTAAAGAGCTTCCCTTGCCCTTGAGTTCTTAAGGAGACTTGAAACAAGGTTTCCTCTATCTTCCTTCAAAGCTGACTTTGAGTAAAACCTATTTTCCTGCCAATGTGACTGAGCTTTTATGAAGCAGGGCAGTGCTAGAACCTAGCCTCTGCCTGGTGTGGTGTGGAAATAGTTCTGCCTCAGCATGTCTTCTGACATATAAAAGGTTTTTGTTGTTGTTGCTGTTTTCTTTTTTGCAGTGCTGGGTCAAACCCAGAACTTTGTGCATGTTAGGCAAGTGCTCTACCTCTGAGCTTCATTCCCAGCCACAGCAGTTCTTTTTTTTTTTGGGGGGGGGCATACTGGAGATTGAACCCAGGGGTGTTCTACCTCTGAGGTACACTGTACCCCCATCCCTATTTTCTTTTTTATTTTTGAAACAGAGTCTCACTAGGTAGCTGAGGGCCTTGCTAAAAGATTGAGGCTGGCTTTATTTATTTTATTTTTGGTGGTACTGGGGTTCCTGGAAGCCCTTCTATCTCCGGGCTACACTCCCAGACCTATTTTTACATTTTTATTTGGAAACAGGGTCTCCTAAGCCAGCGGGCGCGGCTGGCTTCCATCTCTGCCTCCCAAGCGGGGGGGGGGGGGGGGGGGGGGGGGGGGGGGGGGATTACAAGTGTGCGCCACCACGCCCGGCTGATGCTGGCTTTAAAATCTGTGATCTCCCTGTCTCAGCCTTCCAAGTACCCAGACATTCTATATTTTTAAGTAGTCAAACTAGCCATCTCTCCTTTGTGACTTTATAACTTTCAGTGAAGGTTTGGGCACATGACTGTAGTGCTATTCAAACTGTACTCTGTGTGTGTGTGTGTGTGTGTGTGTGTGTGTGTGTGCATGCTATATATAACATACTATATGAAAAGTGGCTCTGTAAGAAGCTCCTGAAGGACCCAAACCATTGACAAGTGACCCATGGCACTGACAGAAGGAATGAAGCATATTAAAGGAAGAGAAAGAGTTTATAGTATTCAGCAGGGAATTAGGATTTGGAGGGAGAAAAAATTCACAGATGACCCCAAGGTTTGAAGCCTAGAGACCATAAAGATATCAATGTTATTTGCACACTGCAGCACACAGGACGTGAAATGGATTGGCACACGATCATGAGGAGTTCCTAATAGGTTTGGGGTACAATTATGGTAGCCAGACTCCAAAGTGGTCTCAATGATTCTTATCCTGAGTTCTTTATTTTTGTGATGCTAGGGACTGAACCTAGGGCCATTCTACCTCCAAGCTACACCCCCTGCCCAATTTTTTATTCTTTATTTTGAAACAGGGTCTCACTAAGTTGTGGAGGGCCTCACTAAGTACCTGAGGCTGGTTTCAACTTGTGATCCTCCTGTCTCAGCCTCCTAAATACTGGGATTACAAGTGTGCACCACCATGCCCAGCTTATCCTGAATGCTTGGTACATTAAAAACTGTGAGGAAAAAAACGTGTTGTTTAAGGCATTAATTCTGGATCAATTTGTTACATAGCAAAAGATTATCGACAGAGACTTTTTTTTTTTTTTTTGGTACTGAGGATTGAATCTAGAGGCATTCTACCTCCAAACTATGTCCCCAGCTCAATTTAATTTCTTTATTTGGAAATAGAGTCTCACTAGTTTCTGAGCCCCTCTACATTGCAAAAACTAGCTTTGAATCCACGATCCTCCTCTCTCAGCCTCCCAAGTACTAGGATTCAAGCATGCTCTACCATGCCTTGCATAACATTCCTTGAAGATACCTAGCTGGTGGATGGAATTCGGAGTGGGGGAGCTGGACGATACCAAGGCTGGAGAGACAGTGTTGAGTGTTCTGATTAGTGTAAACAGTGAATTGACATGATCGCAGGTGAGTATGTGCAGAAAGGGAAGATCAGCAAAGGACAGATGACTGGGGACACAGGGTAGGGAGACAGAGAGGGCTCAGAAGGAGCGGTCAGATGAACAGAAAAGAGAGAGCAGAGCTGGCGTGGTGCCACACTCCTGTAATCCCGGTACTTGGGAGGCTGAGACAGGAAGGTCCCGTATTGGAGGAGAACCTCAACAACACAGACTCTCAGTAACCTGGGGGGACCCTGTTTCAAAACAAAAATTAAAAAAGGGCTGGGGAGGGTGTGTAGCCCAAAAGTAGAAGGCCTCTGGGTTTAATACCTAGTACAAAAAATAAAAAAGGAGAGAAAACTATGGCAGGTCACTAGAATAAGAGACTGTTAATATGAATATGCCATGGATCCATGAAAAGACACCTCTATTAGTAAATAAAGCATTCCAGGAGCTAACCATCGACACATAAGTTTTAATTTAGTGTTGGGTAGTTTAAGGGGTTTTCTTCTGCAATTTTTAAAACTGTAAAATATAAAACACCTATACTATTTTAATAATTTTAAGAATACAATCCTTAAATTAGCATGAATTTGATCTTGACTTTACCTTTGCAAAATTTATCTCTTTTATGACACAGTGCTTGCTATCCGATTTCCCTTTGGCCAAGTATGCTTTTCCAAAAGCACCTTCCCCAATGACTTTAATCATGTCAAAGTTATCCATGGTCTCCAGCGCAGAGGTTCCTGGAATCAAGGTCATGATATTTTACTTCTCATGGTAACCAGGAAAGTCAGAAAACTGATGACTAAAATGTAAAAGAACTCACTTTCCTAAAACGTCCCTCCCAACATGACCAAGATAGAGTCGAATAACTTCTTTGGGGTGTAGTAATGCAGCTCCAAGGGCCCCAGGTCAGACTTGGGGTGTAGGTCAGCTTTGATACACTTTAGCTTTGTGAAGCTGAACAAGTCATTCAGCCTGGCAAAACCTCAATTTACTGGCTTTTGAGATGGAAATATCTGTTTTTCAAGTTTGTTCTAAGGAAAGGTCTTATTATATCCCTGGTGATGGTCTTCTGCAGAGGAGGAACATCCTGCCTGCGTTGTATCACAATCAAGTCCTTCTCAGTGGGGAGGCACTGCTCTCTAGCGGGATGTTTGTAAATTGATGCGGGATTTCAAGTTATCCGCTGAGAATGAAAAGCATTCCAGCGTTCAGGTGGTTAAGGAAGGCCAGCAATGCTAATTCTGGCATGCAAAGGTCGGTCTCACGCAATAAAAAATTGTCTCCGAGCCGGGCGTGGTGGCGCAGGCTTGTAATCCCAGCATTCGTGAGACTGAGACCGGAGGATCGCAGTTCTCAGACAGCCTCAGCTACTTAGTGAGGCCCTCCGCAACTCAGTGAGACCCTGTTTAAAAATAAAAAATAGGGCAGGGGGTGTAGCTCGGAGGTAGAATGCTCCTGGGTTCCATCCCCAGACCCGCAAAAAAAAAAAAAATTGTCTCTGGCCCTTCAACCTGGGAATATCTCCCTGAACATTTATATGCATATAATAATCTATTCATAATTATCTGCGGCTGGAACCATCTAGATATATTTTTTCCTGAAAGTTTAACCAACACTGCAGACCCAGCAGCGCACTCTCCAGGTACCTGGTCGGGTTCAGGTGACCCGCCTAGGCGCGGGCACCTGGCCACTTCACTACAAGGAGTGTAGTGGCGCCAGGCATTCGTTGATGGGAAAACATACTTATTATAAATTGTTTCCTTCCATTTTCCCATTTATGTTACGGTTAGGACATAATGCGAATCTTTAAAAATTAAGTGAGCAGGCAGATTGTTTTCGACTAATTTCAAGTCAAGTCAGTGTAGGAAGTAGGTA
Source organism: Muscardinus avellanarius (assembly GCF_963383645.1). Classification (NCBI taxonomy): domain Eukaryota; kingdom Metazoa; phylum Chordata; class Mammalia; order Rodentia; family Gliridae; genus Muscardinus; species Muscardinus avellanarius. The sequence goes on along the minus strand of NC_137787.1, from coordinate 138,848,814 downwards.
GGTTTGGGAGGCCCACGGAGGCTGCGGGCACCCAGGGCCGGTCCAGGTGACGCTGGAGAGAAATCCCATCCCGAACCGAGGCTCGAGACCCTCGCAGGGGCGTGGAAGCCCCAGGCTTAGGGGGATCTTCGCCCTTAGGGCCACCCTCGGAGGACGCGGGCGGGTGGGCTGGGAATCTAAACGCGCGCCCAGAGCTCGGCGTCTGCGCGTTGCCATGGAGACCGACGCGGCCGCAGACAGTAGGCAGCTGGGCGAGGGGCTAGCGCCCTCCGCCCGGACTCCATCCCTTTCCACCCACTGCACCTGGGGCCCTGGGTGAGAACTAAAAGAGGCCTTCCGCAGCGTACCTGCCACCAGCTCGACGCGTTGGACGGAGCCTCCCGGGTGGGTCCAGGTTCCGCGGCCGCGGAGCCTCGGGCGGCCAGGGCGGAGCCGCGAGGGCGCAGGCGGGGCGCTGGGCGGGAGCTACAGACAGGCCTGCACAGTGCACGCTGAAGAAAGATCCGGACCGGCGTGGGGCGCGCGCCTGTAATCCTAGTACTTGGGAGGCTGAGACAGGAGGATAACAGGTTTAGGGCCAGCCTCAGCAATTTATCGAGGCCAGTTTTCTAACTAAAAATAGGGATGGGGGATGTAGCTCAGAAGTAGAATGCTCGGTGTTCAATCCCCAGCAGAGACAAAGACAGAAGGAGGCAGGGAGGGAGGGAGGGAGGGAGGGGGAGAAGAAGGAGAGGGAGAGGAGAGGGAGAGAAAGGAAGGGAAGGAGAGAGAGAGAAGAAAGAAGGAAAGGAAGGAAAAAGGAAGGAGGGGGGGTAGATATCCAGGGAGTTTGGAGACCCAACAGATTACTGCCTTTGGTGCGGATCCCTTAGGCATGGGAGAACAATTCTGTTCTCACACTCCTGGCTCTTGTTTTCTTGTTTAGGGTACACTTCACATACATTTTCCCTATTCGAGTATGTATGTATGTGTGTACGTGCACATACATTTTCTCTATTCGCGCGCGCGCGCGCGTGTGTGTGTGTGCGTGCGCTACAGGGGACTGAACCCAGGTGTATTCTATTTCAGAGGGACACCCTCAACCCTATTTTATTTATTTTAAAACAAGGTCTGGCTATAGCACAGCCTTGCTAAATTGCCATCGCCGACCTCCAAGCTGCAATCTCCGTCTCAGCCTCCAAGAACTGGGATTACAGGAACGCGCCCCATCACCCAGCTTTATTTTTTGTATTCTTTACTACAACAACCCCTTCAGGAAGTAGACTCCCATTTTACAAATGAACTGAGACCGGAAGTGGCTTGTTTTGATTTGATGGTGTTGGGGATGGAACCCAGGTCTTCTGTGTATGCTAAAGAGGTGCTCTCCTACAGCCCCATCAGAAAGCAATTTTCTTGTGCAAGGTCTTAAGTTTAATTCGTGTGGTGTATGAGACTGGAACCTGGTCCTACTCTTTTGGACAAAATCCATAGCCCTTTTTTGGGTTTTTTCTTTTGGTGGTGGTACTGGGGTTCCTGAAAGCCCTTCTATCTCCGGGCTACACTCCCAGACCTATTTAATACTTCTTTTTTGTTTGGAAAAGGGTCTCTTAAGCCAGCGCGGCAGGCTTAGAACCTGCGCAATCCTCCTGTCTCTGCCTCCCAAGCGCAGGGATTACAAGCGTGTGCGCCACCACGCCCGGCTCTTTGGGTCTTTTTTTTTTTTTTTTTTTTTTTTTTTTTTACAAAACTGGCTGCTGCCCAGTGATCTGCAAACACTGCCCCTCCCCCGCCTAGCCCCATTGGCACATCAAGCTGCAGCCTTTACGGGTTCATTATATGTTTAAGCAGTTGAAAAGGATGGAACTTTCAGCAATGTTAAATACTGACACAAGCAAAATATATCCCCATCCAACGGAATCTAAATGCCACAACCATCTGATAATCACATTGTCTATCCAAAAATAAACCCACTTCCTTAAGAATCAGAAAGTATACCCTGGCAGTGGTGTACATTCTTTATCCCAGCTACTCAAGAGATCAAGGCAGGAGGGCTGTAAGCCCTCAGCAACTTAGTGAGACCCTGTCTCAAGATTAAAAGGGGGCTGGGATGTAGCTCAGTGGTAGAGTACTCCTGGGCTCAATCCCAAAGAAGGAAGGGAGGGAGGAGGGAGGAAATCAGGGCACATCATTACTTTTTTTCCCCTCTCCTGGAAATCTTGTCTCCACTCCACTTTGCAGCACAGAATTTTATGCCAATGTAATCTTTTCCATGCTTGAAAGTTTTATTGATCACCCTATTATACTGCTCTGAAAGTATGTAAGTGGAAATTAATGTATACTTCCTAATCATAAGATCCTAAATTATTTTTCTGGGGTTGAAATATTACCAGCAGTACACAGTTGTTAAAATAAAAGGTATCACGATGTTGATGCTTATAAAATGAAAAATTATTTTGGAAATTTATTTCTTAAAAGACCTGGATAGAGAGCTCATGCCTCATTAGCTCATAGAGATACGGATGAGTGCCAACTTCTTGCTTCTTTTTTCTTTATTGTTTCCTCTCCTTCTCCCCCCTCCTTGCAGTACTGCAGATTAAACCCAGGGGCATTCTACCTCTAAGATAGAATCCAAGCCCTATTTAATTTTTTTTTTTTCCTTTTGAAACAGGGTCTAAATTGCTGAGAGCTTGCAATCCTGTCTCAGCCTCCCAAGTACTGGAGTTACAGGTATGAACAGATAAACTTCAACATTCTCTTCCATTTTTCTTTTTTCAGAAGGCATAAATGCTGACAAAAATCTCATCCAAATATTAGAAAGTTTTTTTTTTTTTTTAAGTGTTAGCCAGGCATGGTGGCGCATGACTGTAATCCCAGTATTTGGGACACTGAGTCAAGAGGATTGCAGGTTCAAGGATATCCTCAGCAAGTAATGAGACTCTCATCGACCTAGCAAGATCCTGTTTCAAAATAAAAAGAGAATAGCCGGGCGTGGTGGTGCATGCTTGTAATCCCAGTACTTGGGAGGCTGAGACAAGAGGATCAAACAGTTTGAAGCCAGCCTCAGCTATTTAGTGAGGCTCTCAGCAACTTAGTGAGACCCTGTTTCCAAATAAAAATATATAAAATAGGTCTGGGAGTGTAGGCAAGAGGTAGAAAGCCCCTGGGTTCCATCCCCAGTACCACAAAAAATAAATAAAAATAAAAATAAAAAGAGAATAGGGCAGAGAGTATAGCTAGGAGGTAGAATGCTTCTGGGTTCAATTCCTAGTACTACACACAAAAAGTATGCCTCAAATTTTTCTAACTATATATCAAGTCTAATCTGTCACCTAAAATAGTTTATAATCATCAGCTGATAAGTACCATTAGTGCATCTTGAAATTTTATTAAAGCAAAACCCTGTAAACTGTCTAATTTTCTCAAGGATTTATAACCCAAGATTCATTCAACCTTCCAATAATTGTAAATACATAATTTCAATTTTCCTTAGTTTTATGATTTAAAAATGTTTACACCCTGGGGCAATGCTGAGATTTTAATTGATAATTAAAGAATATAGTGTATATGGAAGCTGAGTATCTAGAAATCCCCTTAAAACTATCCATGCCTGCCCTGACTCGAAAAATCTTCAAGATAATAGTAACCTAACCTCAAGAAACTAACCTAAGTTAACTCCAATACATCTCACCATTCTGCAGAGAATTTAAAAATTGGGACTTAATGAGTTTTAAATTTGGAAAATGATGTTTGATTAGAAATTGTGAAGCAGACAAGAGGTACAATACATCATAACTCTGTACCCTAGTTGGCACAGAGGTTTGTTTCACACAGAAGTATAGATTAGCAATTTGGGAACCACTTTACGTGTATAATGAAGTTTAAAACTAGAGGGATGGTGAATGTGTAAGCCAGGTTTCTCACTGTCAGGAAGAGAAGATACTAGAACAAACCTGTGGTCCCAGATTAGTTAGGGACCTCACTACGAGCCCAGGCTTAGCCTAATACACATAGAGGTGGAGAGATACAGAAGTCACGATGGAGATGTGTGGAAACAGCTTAGGATACACACATGTATTTCCTAGCTCTGCCCACAGAGAGGACCTAGAAGCGGTGACAACCAGTAGCAACAAGCACACCCACTACCCAGATTTTGATTTCTAAATCAATGAAAGTAACAGTGTTTCTTGGAGAAATGGCTAATTCTGGGGCTGTAGCAGAGAAGGTACAAGATGAGCCTGAACCTGAAAGAAGGATCTCCCAGAAAATAAGTGCTCAAAAAGAATGAGGAGCATGCCAGTGGGGCAGAGGCCAGCCTGAAATAACTCCCAATGGCCAAAGCTAGAATAAGTCAAGCAAAAAAAAAAAAAAAAAAAAAAAAGACTTAATATTAGATTATACCACAGGTTCTAACAGAGATGGAGCTTAATTCCTCTCTTCTTGAGAACAGGTTGGATTTAGTGACTCACAGTGAACAGAACATGGAAAGAGAAAGTTAGTAGCTTTGCAGTGGGGAGCCTGGCAGATACTGCCATTCCCAAGTGGTCAAGGCAAACAGCGCCAGCAGTAACTTCTCTCCAACATAATGTGACGAAGACCTCAAGGTCTACTCTGCCAAACCCATGACTCAGAGTCATAAGAAAAACAAACCCAAATTATGGGACAATCTACAAAACACTTAACCAGTACTCTTCAAAAACATTAAGGTCCTATTGGGCATGGTGACACACATCTGTCATCCTCATACTTGGGAGGATGAGATAGGAGGATTATAGGTTTGAGGCCAGCCTCAGCAACTTAGACCCTATTTCAAAATAAAGAATAAAAAGGTAGGATTGCCCTGGGTTTAATACCTAGTACTAAGAAAAGAAAAGCCAAGGTCCTGAAGACCAAGGAAAGACTGAGAGACTGCCAGAGGCCACAAGAGATGAGCAATGACGACCTGTCCAGGTGTAAACAAAGTGTTTGTGTAGGATGAGGGTCTATACCAGTTTTTGCACATTAAAAAAAGAAATGGTAGCCGGGCGTGGTGGCACACGCTTGTAATCCCCACGCTTGGGAGGCTGAGACAGGAGGTTCGCAAAGGTTAGAAGCCAGCCTCAGCTACTTAGTGAGACCCTGTTTGCAAATAAAATATAAAATAGGTCTGGGAGTATAGCCCGGAGGTAGAAAGCCTCTGGGTTCCACCCCCAGTACCACCAAAAAAAAAAAAAAAAAAAAGAAGAAATGATTAAATCATTAGAGATGTATAAATTCCAGAGTTCAGCAGGTCCTTGTTTACGGACCTCCTGTATTTTCTCCCTGTATATGGGTTCACACAACATATTATGCCATAGTAATTTCAGATTTACTTTAACATTATTCTCCTTACCAGGACAGACTTAGGCTGTTCCCACCTTTGCCCCTGTGAGATCTGCAGGGAGAAGCCAGCTTCTTCTCTAGTAAAATATTCTTACTTCAATATAGTATTTTAGTACTAAATGCAGTAACATATATCAGGACCTAGCATGTATGTGTGTGTCATAGTACCTATATGTATTGAGCATCCCCCACATTCATTCCATGTGTCCTCCCTCCCTCCGTCCCTCCGTCCCTCCCTTCCTCCCTCCCTCCCTCCCTCCCTCCCTTGTTTCTCCTTGTGGTGCTAGGGATTGAATTCAAGGAATTTTACTTCTGAGCTACACTACCAGTCTTTTTCTTATTTTTATTTTGAGACAGTCTTTCTAAATTGCCAAGGGTCTCACTAAGTTGCTGATGCTGACCTCAACCCTGCAATGCTCCTGTCTCAGCCTCCAATGTCACTTTCTAGTTCGGCTGCTTGCCATGTCTAATTTCACCTTTGGCCTAATTTCTCTGTCATAAACAGGACTGCCACCTTCTGATGAGATCCAGAGCCCACTCTTTCCATGGCTGGTCCTCTGATGAGCCTCTGCTGTGCATCTGTGGGGGTATTTCAGGATAACTATCCAGATCTAGGTCTTACTGAAAAATGTCACATAGTATTATATTATAATTAAATGTATTTAGATCTACAAACTTTTAAGAAATGTAAAAAGTGTTACATAGTAAGAAACAGTAATCATAACATGAATATATATAAACTGCTGTAACTGTGGTCAGCATCCCTGTGAGGTAAGCATTTGTATCCTCAAAATTTTATCATTGAGAAAATGGGGACTCAAAAAGTTAAGTCATTTCCTACAGTAGATCACACAACTAGTTAGTGTAAAGCTAGCATCCAGTCTCTGTTCTTTCAGACTGCAGAGCTCATATCCTTCTGCTATTCCCTTGTATTCAAAAACTCTAGATTTTATATTATCCTAGTCAGGAACAAATTTAAATATTAAGAGTTTCCCCCACTTCATTCTGTTTCCAAATACAAGTTCCTTATTTGAGACATCTCTGGCATGTGGCACATTCCCTCCGATGTTATCCATCACACACGCCCTGCCATCCGACTCTTGCCTTCAGTTCTGACACCCAGTCAGGGAAGTCCTCATCTTCCTCAAAGTCTCTGTGAAAAAGCAAGTCAGATGATAAGGCTCTGTGTTAGGAGCACAACATGTATTTGCTGATGGATTCAAAGCTGAACATTACCATTGCAATATTTAAATTTTTTTTTCAGTACCAGGGATGGAACCCAGGGACATTCTACCTCCAAGCTACACCTTCAGCCCTATTTTTTAGTCTTTTTACTTTTGAAACAGGGTCTCACTGAGTTCGGAGGGCCTTGCTAAGTAGCTAAGGCTGTCCACAAACCACAATCCTCCAGTCTCCGCCTCCCAAATGCTGGGATTATAAGCATGGGCCACCACGCCCAGCTAATATTTAAATTTGTGAAAAATGAATTCCATAAGACAATTTGACAAAGAAAAACATTTAGTTCTTCCAAAAGATCACTTATTTCAGCATTTCTAAACCTTTTTATGTAAAAATTGTCTAACATGTTAAAAATAATAAGTCCAAGTTGAAAGATTATATGTGCAGACTCAGCCAGGAATTCTATATAAAACCTTAAGGAATTGCCCATCTCAGAGAAAAGACCTAGATATAAATATTCATTTATGTTTAAAAATAATATAACAAGCTCAGCCGGGCGTGGTGGCGCACACTTGTAATCCCCGTGCTTGGGAGGCTGAGACAGGAGGATCTTGCAGGTTCGAAGCCAGCCTCAGCTGGCTTAAGACATCCTGTTTCCAAATAAAAAAATATAAAATAGGTCTGGGAGTGTAGCCCAGAGGTAGAAGGCCCCTGGGTTCCATCCCCAGTACCACCAAAAACAAAAAACAAAACAAAACAAAATAATATAACAAGCTCCTATTAAGTCTGAAATTACTATGGTACAATATGGTGTGTGCATCCACACGCACACACCACAATTAAGAATTCCAAGGTAAAGCACAACATACGTGTCCTCTTCATCCAGCCTGGGCTCAAGTCTCTCTGGATCCAAAATGACAGAACTTTGACCGCCATCAACACTATCTGGTACTTCTGTTTCTTCAGACAGGGGGCCTTTCAAAAATCCTTCTGAACCTTCAGGGGAATAGTAACAGAAAGTATGCCAATTTATTTATTTAGTTTCAAATAGGGGGTCTCACCACGTTGCCCAGGCTGCCGTCAAACTCCTAGACTCAAGTAACTGCCCTCTCCCCCGTGGCTTTCCCCAGGACTATAGGTGTGCACTACAGCACCCAGCTAAGTATGCTATGTTTATACAGTATTTACCTACCATGATTTCTGGTAGGAAGTATCAGTATGCAGATTAAATTGTAAAATTTATAAAAGTTTATAAAAATTATAAAATTAACAAAATTTTAAAAAGACTCAGAGCCAGGCGTGGTGGCACACGCTTGTAATCCCAGCATTCGGGAAGCTGAGACCTGAGGATCGCGGTTTGCGGACAGCCTCAACTACTTAGTGAAGCCTTCTGCAACTTAGTGAGACCCGGTTTCAAAATAAAGAATAAAAAACAGGGTAGGGGGTGTAGCTTAGAGGTAAAATGCCTCTGGGTTCCATCCCCAGACCTGAAAAAAAAAAAGACTCAGAAAATTACACCAAAAATTTTTAGATAAGAACCTATATTAAGCCAGGCATGGTGGTGCACAACTGTAATCCCAGTACTTGGGACGCTGAGACAGGAGGATTGCAGATTCGTAGTCAGTCTCAGCAACTTAGCGAGGACCTCCACAACTTAGTGAGACCCCTTAGTGAGAAATAAAATCAGGCTGGGGGTGTAGCTCAGAGGTAGAATGCCCCTGGGTTCAATCCCTAGTACCACACACAATAACCTATATTAAAGCATTAGAAGTCTAACTTTTTTCTTCCTTTTAGCTCTCCGCTCCCTAGTCTTCACAAATGGAAGGGGAAAGTAAGGAATGAAAGAAAGATTATATATGCATATTTTATGCTTATTTATTTACTTTACAGTTCTGGGGAACGAACCCAGGGCCTCTCAGATGCTAGGCAAGTACTTAATCACTGAGCCACACCCCCAGCTCCCATGTGTGCTTTTTAACAATGTCCCAGATAATGATTACATTTGGATTTTTTTTTGTTTACAGAACAAACACCTAATATAAAAATACAGGCTAGCTGGGCATGGTGGCGTACGCTTGTGATCCCTGTGCTTGGGAGGCAGAGACAGGAGGATCGCGCAGGTTCGAAGCCAGCCTTGCTGGCTTAAGAGACCCTGTTTCCAAATAAAATATAAAATAGGTCTGGGAGTGTAGCCCAGAGGTAGAAGGGTTCTATCCCCAGTACCACCAAAAAAAAAAAAAAAAAAAAAATTAATTAACAAGGGCTAGGTACATGGCTCAGCATGAGCAAGTTCTAGCATAAGCAAAATCAGAGGTGTAATAATCCCCAATATTGTAAAATAAATGAATCAACATAAGTTTTTAAAAAAAATACATAAAAACACATGTATAGTCTTAAATGCAGTCCTTTGGCCTAGATGCCTAGGGATAGCATTATAAAAAGTTACTTTGTATAATTTTAGTGAAAATGTCTATTAAAAACTTTTAAATCAAATCCTAATTAGGCATCCTTTTTGAGTTTTCTTCAATAAAACAAAATTCAAGTATACAACAAATGAAAGCAATGGAATATTTTCATGGCAAATACGAGCTGTTCCTGGGCTAGGGATGGAGCTCAGTGGTACAGGCTCGTCCACCATGTGCAAGACCCGGGGCTTCATCGTTGGCATCACAACAAAAGGGGGGAAGGGAGTGCTAGTCTTCAAGAAAGTAGTGCTGGGTTATTAAAATAAGCAAACAAATGAGCAAAGAGAAGTAAAGTATCTCTATGGGAAATTTTAATTACAGCTTAAGATTGGCTAGAAAAGATTAGAGAATACCTAAAAATACAATTTTACAACTTTAAAATCACAGGGTTTCTGGGAAGGAAGGATGGGCGCTATTATTTCATAAACACAATTTCAGTTTTGCAAGATAAAGAGAATTTGGAAATTGATTGCAAAACAATTTTAAGGTACTTAATACTACTAAACTATATGCTTAAAAATAATTAGGACAATTGCCAGGCGTGGTGGCGCACGCTTGTAATCCCCGCGCTTGGGAGGCGGAGACAGGAGGATCGCGCAGGTTCGAAGCCAGCCGCGCGCGCTGGCTTAGGAGACCCTGTTTCTAAATAAAAATATAAAAATAGGTCTGGGAGTGTAGCCCAGAGGTAGAAGGGCTTCCAGGAACCCCAGTACCACCAAAAAAAAAAAAAAAAAAAAATTAGGACAATTATGTGTTATGCATATTTGTTTTTATTTTGTTTTTGTGTACTGGTGATTAAACCCAGAGGCATTCTACCTATGAGCTATATCCCCAGTCCTATTTTATTTTTTATCTTGAAACAGAGTCTCTAAGTTGCTGAGGACCTCATTAAGTTGCTGGCTGGCTTTGAACCTGCAGTCCTCCTGTCTCAGACTCTGAGGTATTGAGATTACAGGTGTGCACCACCACATTTAACATGTTATGTACATTTGACCAATTTTTTTTTGTGGTATTAGAGATTGAACCCAAGGACATTCTACCTCCAAATTATATCCCCAGCCCTATTTTATTTTTTATTTTGAAACAGGGCCTCACTAAGTAGCTGAGGCTGGCCTCAAACCTGTGATCCTCCTGTCTCAGTCTCCCAAGTACTGGGATTACAAGTGTGTGGCACAATGCCCAGCAACCAAAATTTTTAAAATAAAAAAATAAAAACATTTCTGCGATTATATAATAGGAAAAATTTACCTGGTCTATATATTGTATATGTTTGAAATGCCAGGCTGAGATCAGCATTGGTAAGAATGTTCAGCAAGGTGTGAGGGGTCTCCCTGAGCCACATCTTACGAGCATTATTCTCACTGTACTTTATTACAGAACCACCTAGTTGTGAAAAGATAAAAATTAGCACCACATAACAAAAAGATTTTCAACATCTATTTTCCAGGTTGCATTTCAAGAAAAGTTAATTGTATTTTATTTTCAACTAATATCTATTTCACAGTGTACTATGCTTTTATATGTGCAAAGCTCTGATGTGTGATATCAAATATCCTTCAGAGTGACACAGAAAACTCTAGCAGAGTGAGTAACTATTATAAAATGCCCTATATATCGCTTCTCAGCCTTTTGGCTAGGATCAAGTATAGTATCTATTCTTATCAGTTTAAAATGTTCTATAATAAAATAACAATATTCAATCTGACTACAGTTGGACCTCTGTATCTATGGGTTCCGCATCCTCAGACCAAAAATATTTTGGAAAAACTTAAGTCTGTACTGAACATATACAGATATTTTTCATGCCATTATTCCCTAAACAATATCATATGGCAGATAGATACGTAGCATTTACGCTGCATTAGGTATCAGAAACCATCTAAAGATGATTTGAAGCATATAGGAAGATGTGCATAAGGTATATGCAAACACTATAGAGACTGTGTAGCATCTGGGGATTTTGGTGTCTGGAACCAGTCCCTTTCCAGTCTCAAGGGATGATGACTGTACTAACTTGTGTTGTCTTCTGCCATGAAACTGGAGGTGAGTATGGATGCATTTTCCAAAGCTGTAAGAGCAGTATTGGGTACGTTCTTCTCCCACTGCCGTCTGTGAGGACTTGGTGAATTGGCTTTCCTGGAATGGACTGAATAATTACTTGATTCTAAAATGTGAAAGAGAAATGCCAAGAATATTATTATTATTTATTCATCTATATCCACACATATACTCTAACAACGCAGAAATATTTATTTTCTCTTTCAAACTCGATCTAGTAACGGTGTTCTCTCAAGTCTAAGGAGCAAAGAAGACAAAAATAAAAATTCAGAATGAAATCATCCAAAATGATGGATTAATCGAAAATGAATCATTAAAGTTGAATGAAGTTTTAAAAATAATATGCAAGCCAGGGAATAGTGGTACACATCTGTAATCCCAGCCCTTAGGAGGTTGAGATAGGAGGATTGTAGGTTCAAGCCCTGCCTCAGCAATTTATCAAGATCTTGTTCCAAAATAAATAAATAAATTAATTAATAAATGGTTGAAGGTATAGCTCAGAAGTAGAATGCCAATAGGTTCAATTCCCAATATAAAAAAATAAAAAGCAAAGTTACATATTCTACATGTATGAGAATAAAACCTCAAGATTAAAAATTTTTATATATTTACATAGAAATAGTATTTACATATATGTGTGCATGTCTGTGTGTGTGTGTGTGTGTGTAGTCCTTTTTTTTTTTTTTTTTTGCAGTGCTGGTGATGGAACCCAGGGGCATTCTACCTCTAAGCTGCAGCCCCAGCCATATTTTTTATTCTCTATTTTGAAACAGGGTCTCACTGAATTGCAAAGGGCTTCACTAAGTAGCTGAGGCTGCCTGTGAACTGTGATCCTCCCGTCTCAGCCTCCCAAATGCTGGGATTACAAGTGTGCACCATCACACCCATCTTTGTAATCTTCTTTTATAGTAGGTAGTAGGCATACTTTTTTCTTTTGCAGTGCTGAAGACTGAAGCCAGGTCCTTGTGCATACTAAGCACATACTCTACTACTAAGCTATACCCTGGCCCTTAATCTCTTTTGTAAATAAAATATTTCTGTAACAATAATTATTGACTTAGCAAATAAGTATCTGCCTACATATTTGCTAATGATACCTAAGACTTAGTAACATGAAAACTGGTATTCCTTCTGCATTTCCTAATTGCCCACATACATAATGACTACAATTTGAATAACATACCTTGTTTTTCTCCGGTTACTTTCCCAAATGCACTTCCAACCAAATCTTTATTAGCGCTTTCTAAGTTTCTACCTTGTTCTTTTTCTTGCTTTAAAAGAGATTTTAAAATATTGATTAAATAATGCTCAAATTGCTACAAAAGAGTAAACAAATATACAAGGTCAGCCAACTTAACTGGAAGCAAAAATTAATGAATTAAAAACTGCACACTTGTAATCCCAGCATTTGGGAGGCTGAGACAGGAGGATTACAGTTCACGGACAGCCTCAGCTACTTAGTGAGGCCCTCTGCAACTTAGTGAGACCCTGCCTCAAAATAAAGAATAAAAAATAGGGCAGGTGATGTAGCTAGGAGGTCAGATGCCCCTGGGTTCCATCCCCAGACCCACACAAAAAAACAAAAACATGAAAATGGGCATGATGGTACACACCTAAAGTCCCACAATTGGGAGGCTGAGGCAGGAAGATGGCAAGTTTCAGGCTAGCCTGGTTAACTTAGTGAGACCCTATCTCAAAAATATTTTTTTAAAGAGGGGTAGGGATGTAGCTCAGTTATAGAGCTCTTGTCTAGCATGTGCAAAGCTGTGGGTTTGATCCCCAAACTGCAAAAAAAAAAAAAATTTGAATAGCCATGGAACCACAAACACATGTATATTAATAGCCATATATATAGCCATATATACTATATATACAAGTATATTATTAACTATATATCTACATCATTTATATGTATATTAATGCCATATATTAATAGCCATTAACATAAATATTACAAAATATATATATATATGTATATATATATATATATATATATATATATATATATATATATATATATATATAAAAACAGCTGGGCATGGTGGCACACACTTGTAATCCCAGTACTTGGGCTGAGACAGGAGAATCCAGGTTCGTGGCCAGCCTCAGCAACTTAGTGAGACCCTGTTTCAAAATAAAGAGTAAAAAATAGGGCTGAGGATGGAGCTCAGAGGTAGAATGTCCCGGGTTCAATCCCCAATACCTCAGTACATAAATAAATATATAAATAAATAAGAAATAAAACAGTAGACATATTTGACAGATCTTTATTGTGGAAAGGAACATTGAAACTTTTCAATATCTTTTGCTGTACTGGATTTGATGAATTATCAAAATGAGATATTTTGTAAAGTTGCTATTGCTGGGCTCAGAAAACAATACCCTCACTGGGTGTGGTGGCACTTGCTTGTAATTCCAGCATTTGGGAGGTGTAAAGATACTAAAAAAAATGGGCTGGGGTGTAGCTTGGAAGTAGAATGCCCCTGGATTCCATCTCCAGTACTGTAAAAAAAAAAAGAAAGAAAGAAAGAAAGAAAGGAAGGAAGGAAGGAAGGAAGGAAGGGAGGGAGGGAGGGAAAAGAAAAGAAAGAAAACAATACCCTGAAGCATGGTGCTTTGGCATGCTGAATACTTTGAACAAAGGACACCAGAAGGCCTCAGGAGCAGCCTCAGACCCAAGATCTCTGACTTTCTTCTGCCCTGTTTCTCACTCTTCCTTTGCCCCTAAAGCAAGTCATAGAAACCAGAATTTCTCTTCCTCATGGGGGATCATAGAACTAGAACCCCAAAGCAAGCCATAAAGGCTAAAAAGATTACTATGACCTTTCTCATCTTTCTATCTAAGAAAAAGCCATAACAAAATATCATTTCCCAAGCTGGGTGTGGTAACACATGCTTGCAATCTCAGAACTTGGAACACCTAGATTTGAAGGTTCATGGCCAGCCAGCCTTAGCAATTTATAGCGAGGCCTTCCACAACTTAGTGAGGCCCTGTTTCCAAAGAAAAAATAAAACAGGGCTAGGAGTGTAGCTCAGAGGTAGAATGTCCCTGGGTTCAATCCCCAGCATGGAAGGAAGGAAGGAAGGAAAGAAGGAAGGAAGGAAGGAAGGAAGGAAGGAAGGAAGGAAGGAAGGAAGGAAGGAAGGAAAAGGGGAAGGGGAAGGGAAGGAAAGGGAAGGAAGAAAAGGAAAGGAAGGAGGAAGGGAAGAAGGAAAGAAGGAAAGAAGGATGAAGAAAGAAAAGATGTCCCTTCTCTGACCTGCCTTGTCCAATACTGGTCATGAACCCTCATTCCTAAGGGGTCCTGCCACATACCTGGGAGAAAGAAATGCTACAACTAAAGGTCAAAAAGAGCCTGAACAGAGGAGCTTTGCTGGGTTTTCCCAGTCTATTACCATGACATCATACACTGTCCAGTCACACTGCCACAGGGCTATCTGCACTTCATCAAACCTAAGCATAAAAATAGATAGCTCACCCCAGGTCTTCTGGTCTTCATTCTGAAGGCACTCATGTCACATAAAACTTGGACTAGATTTGTTTATGCTTCTCCTGTTTATCTGTCCTTTTTTCTACCCGTTTACTTGTTTACGTAGTGTACCCTTTTCATTTTGCTGATTTATACTGGTGTCTCACATAAGAGGTCCAGTCATATACTGCACAACAATGCTTCAGTTAATGATGGACTGCATATACAACTGTGATCCCATAAGATATATCATTTGGTGACACCACTGTCTTCCTTTTTGTGTGTGTGGTACAGGGGCTTTTCTACCTCCAGGTTATACTCCCAGACCTATTTTATACTTTATTTGGAAACAGGGTCTCACTAAGTTGCTGAGAGGCACACTCACAGTAGCTGAGGCTGGCTTCGAACCTGTGCAATCCTCCTGTCTCAGCCTCCCAAGCGCTGGGATTACAAATGTGCGCCACCACGCCCAGCTACCATTGTCTTCTTAGTTTGCATAAGTACATGCTATAATGTTTACCCAGCCACCTAAAACACATTTTTCAGAACATGTCTCCATTGTTAAGCAACATATAACTATTAAAATTATGGAGGTAGCTGGGACAGAGTTCAGGGTCATCTGCAAAGGGTACAAAAACTTTTGGATGTAACTTTTGTATCTTGATTATGATGGTGATTATATGTGGCTGTATAAGTAAAGTTACCAAAATTCATGAAACTGTACACTAAAAATGTATAAATTTTACTGTATGCTAATTAAGCCTCGATAAAACTAGAGGGGGAAAAACAGATATTGCCATGAAAGGATTTTAAAAAGTACAGTGGCAAGCCGGGCGTGGTGGTGCACACCTGTAATCCCCGCTCTTGGGAGGCTGAGACAGGAGGATCGCACAGGTTTGAAGCCAGCCTCAGCTATTGAGTGAGGCTCTCAGCAACTTAGTGAGACCCTATTTCCAAAGAAAGTATAAAATAGGTCTGGGAGTATGGCCCAGAGGTAGAAAGACCCTGGATTCTACCCCCAGTAACACACACACACACACACACACACACACACACACACACAGAGTACTGTGGCAGGGTACGTTCCATTTGTTGCAATATAATAGTGAGACATTATTTATTTGTAATATAAGGTTCATCAGGGGTGCATGACTTGCTAAGAGGGAGGGACAACACTGAAAAGTGGACCAGCTGCTACTATTCATGACCTTATTACGACTTGAGTGTAAGAGTGTCACAGCCGCCTGGGGGCCGGACAAAATGAGCGGGACTTTTAAGAGCCAGGATGAAAGATGGTGACTTGATTCATGGGACAGTATTATTCAGCTGTAAAAAGGAATGAAGTTCTGATAATGTGACAACACGGATGGACCTTAACAACATGATGGAAGTAAAATAAGCCAGATGCAAAAAATAACAAGTCCTTTATGGTTTCACTTACATGAAGTACCTACAACAGGCAGATTCACAAAGAAGATTAGCAGTTACCACAGGCTGGGCTGGAGTGGGGTGAGTGAGGAGTTACTGTTTAAGTGATACAGGATCAGCTGGATGTATTGGCACATGCCTGTAATCTTAGTACTTGGGAGTCTGAGATAAGAGTATCAAACTTAACAAGACCCTGTTTCAAAATATAAAATAAAATAGGGCTGGGGTATATACCAGAGGTAAAATATCTCTAGTTTCAATCCCCAGAAACACACACACACACACACACACACACACACACACACACACAATAAATAAATAAATAAATAAAAAATAAAAGAGGTACAATATCTGGGGTGATGAAAAGTTCTGGAAATAGTGATGATGGTTGTACAATATTATGAATATAATTAATGCTACTAAACTGTATACTTAAAATGGACTACAATGAAAAATTTTACATTATATATATTTTATCACCATAAAAGAGGCTAAAACAAGGTTTTCATGAAGGTAGGAAACAGTTCTTGCATATCTATGTTAAAACCATTGTTATATGAATAGTTAAAAAGAGAAAAACAAAGTAAGTGATGGTCTAACAGGAATGCAACAACTACCCATTACTTCAGATGCCAAAAGATAAAGAACACCTTGACTGGAGGTCACAGTATTCCAAATACCTCATCACACACTAGCTGATACCAACTAAATGGATATTTATTTCATAAGTTGAAAAAATTTTTATAGCACTGGGGTTCAAACTCAGGGTCTTGCACATGCCAGGCAAGGGTCCCACTATTGAACAACACCCCTAGCCTCTGCATACATTTAATTTTAAAGCACTCACCATCACACTTGCTTCATTTCCCAAGGCTGTCAGGATCCTGCTTGTGTCTGCTTAAAAAAGAGAGAGAAGGTAGAAAGCAAATGATGGATGAGCCTCATAAGGGATATCATGCTTTAATTGCCTAGTAATTCACTTCAGTCATCAAAACAAGCTATTTTTTTTTTTTTGCCATTTTATCCCTAATGTTAAAAATCTCAGAGTTAAGAGACTTCTGTATTCACTCATGCCAAGTCGTTTAAGCGCTTCGTGGTAAGACGCTCTGCCTGTTTGGAGTCCTTATCCCTTAAGCACATGCTGCCTCGTGGAGTCTGTACTCCTGGCAGCTGCCATGACAGGTGGAATAGGTGTCCCCAAGAAGGAGTGAGATCTTACTCACAGGGGAGAAGCAGAGGTCAGGGGAAGAACTCTGGCAACCTTGGTAAGAACACTCTTGACTCATTTTCCTGTGGCAGAGTCCTGCACTTCATGTCCCTGATTCATTCAACATTTTATTTATTTATTTATTTATATTTATTTTTTGGTGGTACTGGGGATGGAACCCTTCTACCTCCAGGTTACACCTCCAGACCTATTTTATATTTTATTTGGAAACAGGGTCTCTTAAGCCAGCGCGGCTGGCTTCAAACCTGCACAGTCCTCCTGTCTCTGCCTCCCAAGCGCAGGGATTACAAGCGTAGGCCACCACACCCGGTTGTCATTTAAGATTTTAGAAATTGCTACAGAACATCTATGATGGTGGGCACTGAGAACACAAGAGTGAGCAGGTTACACACACTCCCTGCCCTCATGCTCCATCTCACCGTTCTGGTCTCACTGTCTAAAGACTACATGGAGATGTGACCACACACATGGTCCCATTATGGTGGCATTTCTCTGACTCCTTTCCTCCTCTCATTTATCTATGTATCTATGTATCTATGTATGTATGTATCTATCTATCTATCTATCTATCTATCTATCTATCTATCTATCATGATACTGGGGGTGGAACCCAGGGGCTTTTCTGCCTTTGTTTGTTTGTTTGCTTGTTTATGGTACTGGGAGTGGAACCCAGGGGCTTTTCTGCCTTGGGGCTACACTTCCAGACCTATTTTATACTTTATTTGGAAACAGGGCCTCACTAAGTTGCAGAGAGCCTCACTCAGTAGCTGAGGCTGGCTTTGAACCTGTGCGATCCTCCTGTCTCAGCCTCCCAAGTGCTGGGATTACCAAGCGTGTGCTACCACACTCGGCTTCTTCTGATATAAAAGCTACAAAACAGTACTGAAGGTAAAATTAAACCAAAGCAAACTGGTAAAACTAAGGTAACTTGGCTACCTCTTAAGTAATGGAGAAAGGTTGAATTATAAATCTGAAGAGTTTACACCTGCAATATTACGCTCTATGTATTTGGGGGTTTGTATACAGTTCCCACTCATAACTTCTATAGCCCCTGCTATTTCCTGAATGACTGGAGCAATGAGCTTATCTTTTGTTAAAGTATTTTGCCTTTTGCCCTTGCAGCTCAAACAACTTTGGAATAGCTTCAGAGCAATAAAGGTAAAGGACAGTGATGCTGGGGCGCCTCAGGCCTCAGCAAGATCTTCCTTGACCTTCTCCTGCCCTCCTTTAACCGGCTCCTTTTCTCCCCAGTGTTGGCCATAGAAACTAGAATTTCTCTCCCGCAAGGTGGGTCACAGGAACTAAAAATATACTTGAATATTGGTAAGTGTCTACACACACACACACACACACACACACACACACACACACACGCACACACGCACACACACATGCACTCATATAATATATTTGTAGCTGTTGCTACAAATGGTAAATCTACCTTGTCACATTTACATCACAAAAGGCTCTACTTTTTTGTGTGTGGTACTGGGGGTGGAGCCTAGGAGCCTTCAACCTCCATGCTACACCTCCAAACCTATTTTTATATTTTTATTTGGAAACAGGGTCTCACTAAGCTGCTGAGGCTGGCTTCGAACCTGCGATCCTCCTGTTTCAGCCTCCCAAGTACTGGGATTACAAACGTGCGCCACCAGGCGCGGCTAAATGGCACTACTTGTGAAAAGTTTGTTTACATGATGTTCCTTCAAAAACTTGGGGATACATTTTCCTATAAGATTAGCATTCTATTTTCATGGTTAGATTCCTAGGCTAACCCACAGAAGCCTTCTACCTAACATATAACTCTGAACCAGAGTAAATAAGGTATGAATAATGAAACACAATAATCTTTCAGTCAATAAACTAGGTTTTTTTTTCTTTAATCTTTGGAATACTACAGGAAAGTATAAGACTCAGAGAAGAATTATGTCTGAAGTAATAATTTTTAATTTGAGGAATATCTGACAATTACTTCTAATAACTTGAAAATTATATTTTTCTTTTCCCTTGTTACTACATTTTCATAGTACTCTTTAGCACTTAACCTTTCTCAAATTCTTACCCTTTTTTCTTGGTGTATTAGGCTTACATATTTTGGTTTCATCTAATATCTGTTCTCCATATTCTGTGATGACCTGAAATTAAAGTTGAGATTTAAAGACATTTTTCCTTAAACACTACCATCATACCATTTTCTTCTCTCTTTCTCCCTCCCTCTCTCTCTCTCTCTCTCTCTCTCTCTCTCCCTCCCTTCCCCTCCCTCCCCTCCCCCTCCTCCTCCCCCCCCCTCTGTACTAGAGGTTGAATCCAGGAGCATTTTATCTGAGCTACATTCTCAGTCCATATAAATATTTTTTTTGTGTGGTACTGGTGATGGAACCCAGGGGCATTCTACCTCCGAGTTATACCCCCAGGCCTATTTTTAATTCTTTATTTTTGAAACAGGGTCTCACTAAGTTGCAGAAGGCCTCACTAAGTAGCTAAGGCTGTCTGTGAAGCCAGATCCTCCTGTCTCAGCCTCCCAAATGCTAGGATTAAAAGCGGGTGCCACCACTCTCAGTCCTTTTCTAAGTTTTATTTTGAGACAGAGTCTTGCCAAGTTGCCCAACCTGGCCTCAAACTTGTGATCCTCCTATCTCAAACTAGGAGTAGCTAGGATTACAGGAATGTGCCACTGTGTCTGACCCATAAGGAATTTTTTTCATGGTACTGAGGATGGAATATAGGGGCCTTCTACCTCCAGGCTATACCCCCAGACCTATTTTATATTTGGAAACAGGGTCTCATTAAGTTGCTGAAAACTTCACTTAGTTGCTGAGGCTGGCTTTGAACTTGTGATCCTCCTGTCTCAGTCTCCCAAGTACTGGGATTACAAGTGTGTGCCATCATACCCCACTCCATAATGTCATTTAGTCATCAACATTCTTTAACACAAGAATATTCAGTGTTGAATAACAAAAATGCCATTTAAAAGCATATATAATAGGAAGCTGGGCGTGGTGGCTCACACTTGTAATCCCAGCATTTGTTAGGCTGAGACAGGATGATCATGGTTCATGTATAGCCTCAGCTACTTAGTGAGGCCCTTGGCAACTCAGTGAGACCCTGTTTCAAAATAAAGAATAAAAACAGGGCTGGGGCCTGGTGTGGTGGTGCATGCTTATAATCCCAGCATTTGGGAGGCTGAGACTGGAGGATCGTGGTTCTTGGACAGCCTCAGCTACTTAGTGAGCCCTTTGCAACTCAGTGAGACCCTGTTTCAAAATAAAGAATAAAAATTTGGGCAGAGGGTGTAGCTCAGAGGTCAAATGCCTCTGGGTTCCATCCTCAGACCAGCAAAAAAAAAAAAAAAAAAAAAAAAAAAAATAGGGCTGGGGGTGTAGTTCGGAGGTCAAATGCCCCTGGGTTCCATCCCCAGTATGAGTATAGCTCAGTGGTAGAGCATGTGTTTAGCATGCCCAAGGCCCCAGGTTCAATCACCAGCACCAAAAAAAATTTTTTTTAAAAAGAAAGTACATATAATTTAGAGAGACAAATATACTCATATGTGTCTAGGAAAAGATCTGGAAGGATATACAAATCATAACTGACTATTCTTGGGGAACAGCATTGGGGGAAAGGAGAAAAAGAAAGGTTTAATTATTTTAATGCACTTCTGAATTATTTATTTTTAGAAGCATGCATAAGAAACAATTGGTTTAAAAGGTAACAAATCATTTTACCATACACTTGAAAAAAATTCATAGCCAGTCACACCCGTATCATACCTCCTGAGGTAAGCACTTCTGGACAAGCCGAGCTAAACTGTTTTTGGAGAGCAGCGTAGTTGCTGAGGGGCGCTGTGAGGGATTCCTTTTAAACATCTGCTTGACGAGACACTGAAGCTCATAGGAATAATGAGAGGGCAGTGGGTGGATGGACCCTTGACATATTTTCAGGATAAGATTTTTCCAACTATTTGCCTGAAACTGCAAAGTGGAATTAAAAGCAGATATAGGAAAGAAAATGGAAAGAAGAAATTATCAGTTGAATTAAATGAATATTCACATAAACTATTTTAATCTTACAAATGAGCCAGACATGGTGGTACACGCTTGTAATCCCAGCATTCGTAAGGCTGAGAGTAGAGGATTGCAGTTCATGGACTGCCTCAGCTACTTAGGCCCTTCGCAACTCAGTGAGACCTTGTTTCAAAAAAAAAGACTAAAAAATAGGGCTGGAGGTATAGCTCAGAGGTAGAATGCCCTTGGGTTCCATCCCCAGTACTAAAAAAAAAAAAATCTAGACTCAGATGTGGAGGCACACTCTTATAATCCCAGCACTTGGGAGGCTGAGACAGGAGGATGGCACAGGTCTGAAGCCAGCCTCAGCTACTTAGTGAGGCTCTCAGCAACTTAGTGAGACCCTGTTTCCACATAAAGTACAAAATAGGTCTGGGAATATAGCCAGGAGGTAGAAAAGCCCCTGGGTTCCACCCTTAGTAACACACACATACACACACACACACACACACACAAAATCGTACAAATGGACCTGCTGGTTGATAATTTTTCTTTCTAAAGCTGGTCTTAAGATATAATCTATAATTTTACAGTGGTTCAGGAGAAAGGTAAACATGAAAAGTAAAAACCTTCCCCACTGAGAGTCTTACCATCAGTGTCTGTTTACAGCACTTTAATAATCACTAGCTATATGTTTTTATAGATACACACTTTTACTATATTTTAAAACCAAAGGGATACAGACAGATGGATCTCTAGAGGTCAAATAATAGTAACTGGCTCATAGTAAGTACATTACTTGCCCTCCCCGCTCCCCAACCCCCCCTGGCCTGGTCCATAGCGGCGAGCACTTTAGACTTGTCTAGGTTGAACTCAGGGGCATGCGACCTCTGAGCTACACCCCAGCCCTATTTTATTGGTTATTTTGAAACAGGGTCTAAGTTGTTGAGGCTGACCTCAAACCTCTTGCCTCAGCCTCCCAAATACTGGAATTAAAGGTTTGTGCCCTCAAGCCTGGCTTGTAAAATCCTTTTGACCATTCATGTCATTAAAGTAGCTACTAAATTTTGTCAAGTAACAGAATGGGGTATAAAATGACATACTAGAATAACATTTAAAAAGTTCAGGGGCTGAGGCTGTTACTCAATGGTAGAATGCTTGCTTCTTATGCATGAGGACTTGGCTTCAATCCCCAGCATAAAAAACGTTTTCAAATGTACAGTATAATAAATACAAAAAGGAATTAACACTAGATATCACCCTTCAGCCAGGAGTCATGGTATATAACCATTATCCCAGCTACTTGGGAAGCTGAAGCAGGAGGATCACAAGTTCCAGGCCAGCCGGGGCAACTTAGTGCAAGCCTATCTCAGAATAAAAAGTGCTTGGAATGTAGCTGAATGAGCACCCCTTACCCTTACTTAACCTCAGCACCACTAAAAAAAAAAAAAGGCTAATATCCGTGTGTGTGTGTGTGTGTGTGTGTGTGTGTGTGTGTGTGTGTGTGTTTTACTAGGGATTAAACCTAGGGATGTTCTACCTCCAAGCTACATTCCCAACCCTGTTTTAATTTTTATTTTAAAACAGGGTCTCACTAAGTTGTGAGGGACCTTGCTGAGTCTAGTCACAAACCTGCAATCCTCCTGTCTCAACCTCCCAAATACTGGGATTACAGGTGTGCACCACCAGACCCAGCATGATATCAGCTATTTTAATGCTTGTATGTTGGCTTTCTGCCTTGAAAGTTATTAAGTTGTATTATTAATAAATGCAGATAAATATGTGAAAAAGAGCTGCTGGGAGTGTATTTCAGTAGTAGAGCACTTGCCTACCATGTATGGGTTCAATCCCCAGCACTACAAAAACAAAAAAATAAAAAACACAAAACACTAAAGCCCATGGCAACTAATGTGATGAGTCTCGGCTGGGCCTGAGCATCAGCATTAAGAGTCCCTGAGTTGTTGGTGCCCTGCAGCCAGCATTAGAAGACATGGATATTCAAGGGAGAGGACTTCCCAATAATAGTGCATGGCCTCAGTTAGAGTTACTCTCGTCTGGTGGTGGTGATTTTCTCTCCATCATTCACTCTCCTGAGTTCTATGTGCTTTCAAGCACATCCATTTTAAAAAAAGTGGGGTAGAGATACATTTCAATCAATGCCCAAAGAACAATTTATTTCTATGTAAAGTTAAGTCCCAATAGGGATCAGCTTCATGGCAGTTATCCTATGTAATAAACAACTACTGAATAAACAGGACAAGTTATTTATACTTTTTTTTATAAAATTATTTCTTAAAATATCTGGGAAAAATACATATTAGGGCAAAGTCTAAGAAACCTAACTCCAAAAGGATGAGTATAAAAATGGCATAGCTAGTGGGGTGTGGTGGGACACACCTGTAATCCCAGTACTTGGGAGGCTAAGGTAAGAGGCTCATAGGTTCACAGCCAGTCTCAGCAATGTAGTGAGGCCCTCTGCAACTTAGTGAGACCCTGTTTCAAAATAAAAAAAATCAAGTAGTTCTGGGAGTAGTGAAAAGGTAGAATGCCCCTAGGTTCTATCCCCAGTAACACACACACATAGCTAGCTGGATGCAGTGGTGCATGTCTGTAATCCCAGTACTTGGGAAGCTGAGATAGAAGGATCACAGTTTGAGGATAGGCTCAGCAACTTAGTGAGACCTTGTTTCAAAATAAAATAGGTCTAGCCGGCCATGGTGGCACATGCTTGTAATCCCCGCGCTTGGGAGGCGGAGACAGGAGCATCGCGCAGGTTCGAAGCCAGCCTCACTGGCTTAAGAGACCCTGTTTCCAAATAAAAAAAAATATAAAATAGTTCTGGGAGTGTAGCCTGGAGGTAGAAGGGTTTCCAGGAACCCCAGTACCAACAAAAATAAATAAAATATAAAATAAAATAAAATAAAAATAAAGTTAAAAAATAAAATAAAATAAAATAAAATAAAATAGGTTTAAGAGTGTAGCTCAGGGGTAAAATGCCCCTGGATTCAATCTCCAGTACTACTACGAGGGAAAAAAAAGGTAGAGCTACTATGGAAAATAGTTTGCTGGTTCCTCAAAAAACTAAACATACAGCTATCACCTGATCTGCAATTCTGCTCTTTAGTATATACCTTGAACATTGGAATTTAAGGCAGGTGTGGTGGTGTACACCTAACTTCCAACATATAGGAGACTCAGACAGGAGGATTACAAGTTCCAGGCCAGCCTCAACAACTTAGATCTTCAGTAACTTAGTGTGGAACTATTTCACAATAAAAAATAAAAAGGGCTGAAGGTATACCTCAGAGATAGAATGACCGGAGTTCAATCCCCAGTACCAAAAAAACGAAAAAAAGAAAAAAAAAATTGAAATCTAGAATCATGGATTCTAATAGGTTCCTGTCCACCTGTTATTCACAACAGCCAAAAGATATAAACAACCCTTATGTCCATTAACAGATGAACAGATAAACAAAACATAGCATACACACATAGTGGGCTATTATTTAGCCATAAAAAGAAATAGGAAAAAAAAAAAAGGAATAGGATTCTTACACGTGAATGATCCTTGAAAACATTATGCTACATGAAACAAATCAGACACAAAAGAACAAACACTGTATAACTCCTCTTTTATCTAGAATATGCAAATTCATACAGACAGAAAGTAGATTAGAGGTTACCAAGAGCTAGGAGAAGAAAAAGAATTTTGTAAATAGTAGTGATGATTGTATAATACCGTAACTTTGATTAATGCTGAACTGTATCCTTAAATTATTAAAAAGGCAAATTTTGTCATCTATATTACTAAAATATATAAAAATATATTTTGTTATTCCAAAATATATTAAAAACAAAAAGAATAAAATAAAAACTATGGATAAAACTACAGAAACTAAGTAATAGGTATTTCCTATTAGTATATAGTACAAAAAGGGCTCGTGGCAAAGATAATAAAGGCAACATGAAACTTTTTATACTGAATTCATGCTATGGAAGCAAATAGCCAGTTGGAATTTGACACACTGCCTAGGACTTACCTAGATATGACAACCAGCTGCCATTTCTGTTTTGCACACCACACTTACCGGATGCTTTAGGGTGCACAGTTCATAAAGAATGCATCCCAAGGACCAGATGTCACTGGAAAAAGAAACAACATAACAAGTGGGATATGAGTTATATGTAAATAATAATACAACAATTAAAATTTGTCCTACCTTTTTCATAGATATCACAAGTAATTCCTAGGTATTAAAATAAAACAGAGTAGTTTGTTCTACTGCTTAGGTACTTTCTAAGAATAATCCCCACAACTAAACTTTCTTCTTTCCAAATCCTCCCCTATCACTTTGGTAGCATTTGAGAATTTAGCAGCAAGAGAGAATATCTGTGGACTCAGATTATCATAGCTGGAAGAAGGACTTCGAGGCTATCCAGCACAGCTTCCATCAGACCTCCTTGTGCACAGCACTGGTTTTTGAGGGCATCTCCCATCTCTACCTCTCTTCCCCTGTTGGACAGCTCTAAAGGATCAAATTTTTCCTTATCATAAACCCAAACTCATCTGCCAGGAACTCTCTACAACCCAGAATTAGATTCATGTTAGACAACAAGACTACTGATTCTTCTACAAAGTAGCTCTTCAAAGCAAGAAAAACAGCACAGTTGGCCCAGTACCCTACTTCATAGATCTTGGGTTTTCTCCTTCCCTCTCACCACCTAGTAGTCATCCTAGACGTTTTTTTCCCATGATACTTTTAAATTTCAACTTTTTTTTTTTTTTTTTTTTTTGGTGGTATTAAGGATTGAGCTCAAAGCCAGGCATGGTGGCGCACACTTGTCATCCCAGCATTTGGGAGGCTGAGTCCGGAGGATCGTGGTTCGTGGACAGCCTCAGCTACTTGGTGAGGCCCTCTGCAACTCAGTGAGACCCTGTTTCAAAATAAAGAATAAAAAATTGGGCAGGGGTCAAATGCCTCTGGGTTCCATACCCAGACCCGCAAAAATAAAACAAAAGAATTGAGCTCAGGGGCATTCTACCTCCAAGCTACAGTCCCAGCCCTATTTTTATATATATATTTCCCCTTCCCCCTCCCCGGGGTACTGGGGTGGAACCCAGGGGTATTCTACCTCTGAGCCACACCCCAGTCCTACCTTTGTTATTTTATTCTTTATTTTGAAACAGGATCTTACTAAGTTGCTGAGAGCCTCACTAAGTAAGTAGCTGAGGCTGTCCACAAACTACAATCCTCCTGTCTCAGCCTCCCAAGTAATGGGATTATAAACATGCACCACCACGCCTGGCCTACGTTATATTTTGAAACAGGGTCTCACTAGGTTGTAGAGGGCCTCACTAAGTAGCTGAGGCTGTCTATGAACCTGCAATCCTCCTGTCTCAGCCTCCCAAGTACTGGGATTACAAGTGTGTACCACCATGCTCTGCTTTAACCAATTATTTTAAATCAACTGTTTCCCTCCACTTTTAATTTTTTTTTTTTATACTGAGATTTACACCCAGGAGCATTCTACCTCCAAGCTATAGTCCCAGCTCCCAGCCCTCCATTTTTTGGACAAAGAGTCTGGCTAAATTGCTGCTGCTGTTTCAGCCCCCCCAATTCCTGATGTTTCAGGCCCCCCCAATTCCTGATGTTTCAGCCCCCCCAAGTATTGAGATTACAGATGTGTGCCGTCATGCTTGGCTCATTTTTAGTTTTTAAATTTCAAATTTACAGCCGGGCATGGTGGCACACGCTCGTAATCCCCGCGCTTGGGAGGCAGAGACAGGAGGATCGCGCAGGTTCGAAGCCAGCTGCGCGCGCTGGCTTAGGAGACCCTGTTTCCAAATAAAAAAATGTAAAAATAGGTCTGGGAGTGTAGCCCGGAGGTAGAAGGGCTTCCAGGAACCCAAGTACCACCAAATAAATAAATAAATAAATAAATAAATAAATAAATAAATAAATAAATAAATTACAAATTTACGGCCGGGCATGGTGGCGCACGCTTGTAATCCCTGCGCTTGGGAGGCTGAGACAGGAAGATCAGACAGTTTCGAAGCCAGCCTCAGCTACTTAGTGAGGCTCTCGGCAACTTAGTTAGACCCTGTTTCCAAATAAAATATAAAATAGGTCTGGGAGCATAGCCCAGAGGTAGAAAGCCTCTGGGTTCTACCCCCAGTACCATAAACACAAAAAAAAACTGCAAATTTACAGAAAAATTGCTAACGTTCACATGCTCATTCCTAAGTTTCACAATCATTAACATTTGCC
Organism: Muscardinus avellanarius; assembly: GCF_963383645.1. Taxonomy (NCBI): domain Eukaryota; kingdom Metazoa; phylum Chordata; class Mammalia; order Rodentia; family Gliridae; genus Muscardinus; species Muscardinus avellanarius. The sequence goes on along the minus strand of NC_137787.1, from coordinate 138,821,379 downwards.
AAATGTGCCTTGTATCTTTCCTTGATATCTAGCTGAACCTCTTGAAAATCGGGTGCAGATTTCAGACTATACATGTGTTTTTATATATTTTTTTTAATTTGTTGATTTCTTTATTTTGCATTACTGGGGATTATTAAACCTCAGATCTTGCTTATGCTGAGCCACATCCCCAGCCTTTGTTGGTTAATTAAACTTCTTTGGGGGGGGGAGTTACTGGGAATGAAACCCAGGGGCATTCTACATCCAAGCTACACTCCTAGCTCTATTTTTTTTTTTTTTTTTTTTTTTTTTGCAGGTCTGGGGATGGAACTCAGGGGTATTTGACCTCAACGCTATACCCCCTGCCCTAATTTTTATTCTTTATTTTGAAACCAGGCCTCACCGAGTTGCAAAGGGCCTCATTAAGTAGCTGAGACTGTCCATGAACTGTGATCCTCCAGTTTCAGCCTCCCAAATGCTGGGATTACAAGTGTGCACCACCACGCTAGGCTCCCTAGCTCTATTTTTTATTCTTTATTTTAAAACAGGGTCTTACTGAGTTGCAAAGGATCTCACTAAGTAGATGAGGCTGGCCACGAACCGTGATCATCCTGTCTCAGCCTCCCAAATGCTGGGATTACAAGTGTGTGTCATCATGCTCAGCATGGCTGTAGGTTTTGATTTAACAATTATAGGTACTGGATTTTGTTTCTGGTCCACTGATGAAGTCTTTGTCATTTTCAGAAATTCACTGTTAAAAAAATGTATCATTCAACCAGGCGTGGTGGCACACACTTGTAATCCCAGTACTTCGGAGGCTGAGACAGGAGGGTCCAGGTTCGCAGCCAGCCTCGACTACTTAGTGAGGCCCTCTGCAATCTAGTGAGACCTTGTTTTAAAATAAAAATTAAAAATTGGGCTGGGGTGTAGCTCAAAGGTAGGGTGTCCCTGGGTTTAATCTCCAGCACTCCCACACACAAATACATATCATTCATGTTTTTTTAAATACTTTTTATAAAGATTTAGCCTGTATATTTTATATTAGGTGTTTGTTCTGTAAGAAAAAAAAATCCAAATGTAATCATTATCTGGGACATTGTTTAAAAGCACACATGGGAGCTGGGGGTGTGGCTCAATGGTTAAGTACTTGCCTAGCATCTGAGAGGCCCTGGGTTCATTCCCCAGAATTGTAAAATAAATAAGTATAAAATGATCATATGTGATCTTCCTTTCATTCCTTTCTTTTCTTCCCTTTCATTGTGAAAACTAGGGAGAGGAGAGCTAAAAAGAAGAAAAATGTTAAGCTTCTAGTGCTTTAATATAGGTTTTTATGTGTGTGGTACTAGGGATTGAACCCAGGGGCATTCTACCTCTGAGCTACACGCCAGCCTGATTTTATTTCTCACTAAGGGGTCTCATTAAGTTGTGGAGGTCCTTGCTAAGTTGCTGAGACTGGCCACGAACTTGCAATCCTCCTGTCTCAGCGTCCCAAGTACTGGGATTACAATCCGTGTACCACCATGCTTAATATAGATTCTTACCTAAAAATTTTTGGTGTAATTTTCTGAGTCTTTTTTTAATTTTGGAGAAAGTACTATTTTATAATTTAATCTGTGTACTGATGCTTCCTAGGCCTGTTTTACACCAGAAATCATGGTAGGTAAATACTGTATAACATAGCATCCTTAGCTGGGTAGTGCACATCTGTAGTCCTGGTGCTGGGGAAGCCGGGGGTGGGGGCAGGTCATTTGAGTACAGGAGTTTGAGGCCAGAGGCCTTCTAAACATGCCTATACAGATCTCCCCAAAGCAAGGACACACACTCTCCCTTATACACAGTATCATTTTCACATTTAAACGATTTATCTCAATTCAATATCATCATCTAATATTTACCCCATACTCAATTTTCCCCAATTATCTCCATAAGTTACTTTAGAGCAGTTTTATACTCAATTCAGTCCATTCTACTCCCTTTTTTTTTGTTTTGTTTTGTTTTTGTTCTGAGGATTGAACCCAGGGGCCTTCTACCTCTGAGCTACATCCCCAGCCCTTTTTCATTTTTATTTTGAAACAGGGTCTAACTAAGTTGCTGAAGTAGCCTCGAACCTGTGATCTTCCTGTCTTAGCCTCCCAAGTACTAGTATTATAAGCACATGCCACTGCACCTATAGTATATGGTGCTGGGGACTGAACCCAGGGCCTCACATATGCTGTGCAAGTACTTTACCACTGAGCTGCATCACCTTCCCAAAAGTATTTTTTAAAACTAGCACACTTTATGTATCTGCTTTAAGATGGCACAGAGTCTAGTATCATTTGGAGGCTACAAGAACTGTCACCCTTGCACCACAGAAGTACACCACTTACCTTTTATTGTTATAAGGTAGGTTTTCCCAAATTTCTGGAGGCACATAATAAGGTGTTCCCACATATGTACAAGCAAATGCCATGGGACTAAAACCATAAAAAGGCAGAGAATGGTTACAGAGCATGTCTGAAAATGAATGCTTTGATGACCATTGCTGCAAAAGAATAAAGACATACCTGGAAAGAAGTCGAGCGGATCCAAAATCTCCCAACTTTACTTTTCCATTTTGGGTGAGGAAGACATTCTGTATTGAAAAAGGACTTAGATTATACCTTCTGTCATTCAAACATATGGCAGAGGTCTCCAGAGAAGCTGTCCTTCACAACCTGCTGAGGATGGAGATTAAGGGTGGAGATGCTGACAGCTGAGTTCTGGGGGTGGACTACAAAATGTCCTGTCAGCTACACATTCTCCTGGACAACTGCTTTGAAATCCAACAGGCAGGTTCTATCATCAGCAGAGCTGATCAACACATGAGGAACCTGTGTCAGGGTGACTACAAATGGCAAGCCCAGGTGTCTGCCTGTCTTTCTTTCTTTCTTTCTTTCTTTCTTTCTTTCTTTCTTTCTTTCTTTCTTTCTTTCTTCTCTCTTTCTTCCTCCCTCCCTCTCCCCCCCCCCCGCCGCTCTCTCTCTGTACTAGGGATTGAACCCAAGGCCACTCTACCATTGAGATACATCCCCAAACCTGTTTTTATTTTGAGACAGAGTCTCACTAAGTTGTCCAGTTTGCCTAAACCCAGGAATCTTCCTGCCTTGGCTTCCCAAGTTGCTGGGATTACTGGTGTGTGTCACCATACCCAGTGACCATTTTCTGCCTGAAAACATATGGACTTAGTAAACCAGCACTAAAAGGGCTAGGAACACATTAACATATGACAAAAAAGATTTCAGTAACTTTTTTACATGTAGTTCTTTATTGGGTTAGCATAAATATTATGTCAAAGGATAAGTTTCACTTAGGATGAATAAATTCCAAAGATCTATTGTACAGTATGGTCATTATAGTAACTATATGGAATTCTTAAGAACTGCCAAGAGAATAGATCTTATTTTTTATTTTTTGCAATACTTGGGATCAAACCTAAAGTCTCACGCATGCTAAGCAAGTGCTGTACCACTACCAAACCCAACAGCAGACCTTCAGTTTCTAACCACAAAAATGTAAAAGGTTATGAGTATGTTAATTAGCTGGGTTTAATCACTTTACAATGTTAATATATGTATACCAAAACATCATCTTCTACATTGTAAGTATATATTTTTTTGTCAATTTTGCCTTTAAAAAGCTGGAGAAAATTTTTTAAATTAAAAAATTAAATATATATAGCCAGGCATGTAATTATGCCTGTAATTCTAGTACTTAGGAGGTTGAGACAGGAGGATCTCGAGTTCAAAGCCAGCCTCAACAACTTAAAGAGGCTCTCAGGAACTTAGCGAGACCCTAAATAGAAAGGGTGGGAGGTGTAGCTAGCTCAGAGGTAGAATGTTCCTGACTTAATCTCCATTATCACAAGAAAAAACTTAAATAAATAAATATTAGAACAACATATATTTTTCTTTTCTTTTCTTCTCTTTACTTTTCTTTTCTTTTGTACTCGAGGTTGAACCCAGGGTCACTTTATCTCCAAGCTATACCTCAACCCTCTTTCTTTTTTATTTTATTTTTAGACTTTTGTGTGTGTGTGGTACTGGGGATTGAACCCAGGGGCTTTTCTACCTCCAGGCTATACGCCCAGACGTATTTTATCCTTTATTTAGAAACAGGGTCTCACTAAGTTGCTGAGAGCCTCACTAAGTAGCTGAGGCGGCTTCGAACCTGTGTGATCCTCCTGTCTCAGCCTCCCAAGCGCGGGAATTACAAGCGTGCTCCACCACACTTGGCTCTTTTTTATTTTGAAACAGGGTCTTGCCTGTCTCCGCCTACAAAGTACTAGAATTACAGGCATGTTCCATAACACCTGGCAAACTAACAAAGATCTCTAAACTAAACCGAAATGTCCCAAAAGGAAAGGAGTAACAGAATAAGATGATAGCTTTGGGGTTTTTTTTGTTTTGTTTTGTTTTGGTTTTTTTTTTTAGTTCCACTTACCTTGGACTTGATGTCTCTATGCAGGACACGTTTCTTGTGAATATGATTTACTCCAAGGCACATTTGTGTGAACCAATTAAGTATCTATAAGAAAAAAATTATGTAACTTCTATAAAAATGCAATAACTGGTCCATATTAACCCAAAATTCTCAAGAATCATCTCTTGGCCTTAGTTGACCAGAGTTTTACTTGTGAGCATAGAACTCATGAAAATTACATGGTTCAACTTCCGGGAAGATGGCGACCGAGAAAAGCGGGGCTTAAGAGTCCCGCTAACAACCAATCTCCATTACCACAAAAAGAGCGCCTTTCATAGCCAGAAAACACCATCACCAGAAAAACAAAAAAAACCACCAGGCTCCAGAGAGAAAGCGGACTGAGAACAGAGCTCAGGGCCACAGAGGAGACACACGAGCCCGAGGACGCGGCAGCAGCGCCATACTGCCGGCGGCAGCGGTGAACTCAACGGACGCCTACAGCAAGCCAGGTGAGCCGCTGCGGAACAGCCAGGCGGGATCTTTCGGCGCAGACAGCATTTAAAGCTCCCAGTGGCTGAGCTCAGCACACGCTGCAGGGATTCAGAGTGGAAATCAAAACCAGAGAAGAAAAAATACGCCAGCCTCATGGCCGAGGGCATGGCAGAGGCGCCATATTGCCACCGGCGGCGGCAGCAGCAGTGAATTCACCGAGTCCAGTACAGCTACATCTGCGTACTCAAGAACAGTGAGTCAAATTGCGGGCCACAGAGGAGAAATCGCAGTATTGGGCCTCCTGGGACTTGACCCAGTGAGGGAGTGGTGGTGGCAGAGATATCACACCATAGGAGAACGCCCAACCTGGCACCCCCCACAGTCTAAAGCAGCCTCTATCGACTCCCTGGGTCGGAGACTCTGTGATACAACCCAGTAAAGGAGTAGTGGGGTCTGAGATACTACTGACTCAAGATCCAGAGCACCTTAAGTGAAGCCATAGTGACCCAAGGGAAGAACCCAGAGAAGGCACAAACCTCCGAAATCATGGGAAAGAGGAATAACACTGGAGTAATGAATGTGCACAACCCCACAACATCAGAACCTGATAAAACAGAAAATCAGAGATTTCTAGAAGATCAAATCAGGAAAATAACTGTAGAAATAATAGAGGTGCTTCGAAAAGAACTCAGAGAGAGCCAAAAAGAGATAAAGGATGCAATTAATGAAGTAAAGGCCTCAATTCAAAGCACAAACAACCGATTAGAACACATGGAGAACAGAATCTCGCTCTTAGAAGATGAGCAATCCAAAAATGAATGCATAGTTTCTAATCTAGAAAAAAATATCCAACAGCAGGAATCTGACATTGAAGAAATATGGGCCCATCTTAAGAGAGCTAACCTAAGAATAATTGGAATAGAGGAGGGAAAAGAAAGTGATACCAAAGGGATCAACAATCTCTTCAAGGAAGTAATAGCAGAAAATTTTCCAAATATAGAGCAAGAGGTTGATACACAGATCCAGGAAACTTATAGAACTCCCTTTAGACAGGATCGGAGAAGAGGATCCCCACGCCATATAATTGTCAAAATGACCAATGTGGAAGCCAAGCAGAGAATCTTAAAGGCAACAAAAACAAAGGGCCAAGTGACATTCAGAGGCAAACCAATTAGAATCACTCCAGACTTCCCAAACCAAGTCATGAGAGCCAGAAGGGCTTGGAGTAACATATTCCAAACTCTGAAAGAAAACAACTTCCAGCCAAAAATTTCCTATCCAGCAAAACTTTCTATCAAATTAGATGGAGAAATAAGAAGCTTCCATGACAAACAGAAACTGAAGGAATTTATGTATTCAAAACCAGCGCTAGAGAAAATACTCAAAGAGATTAACTACAAAGAAGAAATAGGTAACACTCACCAGAACCAGAGAAACAAGAGTTTCCATCCAACAGACAACTAAGATTGGTTATCTGTGGAGATTCATTATTTATGTTAGTCTTTTACCTATCTCTAAGTTGTATTGTTTGCCTTTATTGTTGTTAATTTTTAGGATTTCTAGTTGGAATATTAATATACCTTCAGATATAGCATTTGGAAATATTTTATCCAATTCTATTAGTAACTTTTAACTCTGTTTACATTGTCTTTGGATATACAATATTTTCTTTTATTTTTTAGGGAGTTTGTATATTCTTCTGTTGCCTGTGCCATTGAAATCATATCCAAGAAATCACTGCCAATTTCAATGTTGTGAGGTTTTATGACCCAGATTTTCTCCTAAAAGTTTATAGTCTTAAGATTTATATTTAGGTCTTTTATCTATTTTGAGTTAATACTTGTATATGGGATTAGGTAAAGGTCCAATTTTATTCTTTTCCATGTAATTATTATTTTTCAACAATATTTAGTTAAAAGATTATTATTTCCACCACCAAATGTTCGTGGAAACCTTGTCAAAAATAACTTGACAATATAGGGAAGAATTTAGCTCTAGGCTTGTATTTAACTCCAATGGTCTATATATCTGCCTTTAGAACAGTACTACACTGTTTCAATTATTCTAGCTTTATATGGTTTGAAATCAGAAAATATATATCTGCTAGCTTTGTTCTTTTTCAAGATCGTTTTGGGTATCTAGAATTCATATTCCATATTAGGATAGATTTTTTCTGAAAAATAAATATATAAATATATGATAGTTTCACCTAAAAAAACAGAAAAAAAAATATGCTCTAGTAAGAAAGAAAGCAAAAAGAAATATTGAAATGCTATCTTTAAATCATCAAACGCTTGGTATCAGACAAATGAAACTGTTATGTGAGATTATCATTTTTAATTTTGGATAAATTGCTATAATACTAGATGTCAACCACTAAGCCAAGCATGGGAAGGAGGGATGGGGAGGGAATGGGGTGGGGATCGGGTGGGGGCTGACTGGGCGATGTGTGCATGTATGTCTACAAAAGTTTGTATCCCACTATGATGTATGAATACAGTGCACCAATAAAATAAAATTTAAAAAAAAAAAAAAAAGAAAATTACATGGTTCAACTAAGATTCAATATTACCTAGAAAAATCAGAAAAGCTATAATTCCCGTGTTCTGTCATCGTATGTATGATCCAAATAACTATTTCAGTGACACATTCACTATACTTTTCTTGTATTCAACCAAATAAAAATATTCTGAAGCCAAGCATAGTTGTACACACATGTAATCCTAGTACTTGGGAAGCTGAGATCAGAGGATCACAGGTTCGAGGCAAGCTACAGCAAGTTGTGAAACTCTCAGCAAGTTAGTGAGATCCCGTTTTAAAAATAAAAATTAAATAAAATAGGGCTGGGGGTGTTGCTCAGAGGTAGAATGCCCCTAAGTCAATCCCTAGCGCCACACACACACACACACACACACACACACACACACGTATTCTGAAATGCATATCTAAAGGTTGTCATCATTAAGAAATGAACATGCAGCCAGGCGTGGTGGCGCATGCTTATAATCGCAGTACTTGGGAGACTGAGACTAAAGGTTATGGGTTCGTGGCCAGCCCCAGCTACTTAGTGAGGCTCTCTGCAACTTAGTGAAAGACCCCGTTTAAAGAATGAAAAATAGGGCTGGGGGTATAGCTTGGAGGTAGAATACTCATGGCTTCAATCCCCAACACCACTAAATAAATAAATAAATAAATAAATAAATAAATAAATAAATGAAATGAATATGCAGGCTAGAGATGGACCTGAGTGGTAGAGTACTTGCCTAGTACACAGTGAAACCCTGGCTTCAAGCTGTACCCCAAGCAAAAAACAAACAAAAACAGCAACAACAACAAAAACCCCAACAACAAAATAGGCAATAGGCAACAACTTCTCTAGAATTACCATTAGGATGACTTTTCATTTGCTTATTTTTTTGGCTGTACTGGGGATTGAATTCAAGGGTGCTCTATCACTGAGCTATAAACCCAGCCCTTTTTTTGAGATAGGGTCTCATTAAATTGCCCAGGCTGGCCTTGAACCTGGGATCCTCCTGTCTCAGCTTCCCAAGAACTGCAATTAAAAACATGTGCAACTCACTCAGCTTCATTTACTTTTTCATAATATTCATATGATGAGATTAAAGGACTTTACTGTATCCTTGACAATTCTTTGAGGTCAGCATTTCCTGCCTTTTCTTTTCACCTTCTTTATTTATTTATTTATTTATTTATTTATTTATTTTTGCGGAACTGGGGATGGAACCCAGGGGCATTCTATCTCTGAGAGACACGCCCAGCCCTATTTTTTTTTTTTTTTTTTTTTTTTATTTTGAAACTGGGTTTCACTGAGTTGTAAAGGGCCTCACTAAGTAACTGAGGCGGTCCACCGTGGTCTCAACCTCCCAAATGCTGAAATTACAAGCATGCACCACCACACCCAGCAGCATTTCCTGCTTTAAATACCATCAGTAGTATCCAGAATTTTCGAGTGTCCTTGAGGCCTATAATTAAATGTCAAACTCACTTTTCTTTTTCTTTTTGTTATGGAGACTCATCTACTGAAGCCAAGTTTGACCATCTACTATGGAACCTATATTAACAAGATAATTTATAAATGAAGTCTACTTATATACTTTCAAAACATGCTATAATTTACATCATACTAATCCCTATTGTAGCTATTTATTTAAATACTGTCCTTAAGTCATATCATAACAAAAATATTTAGTATGTGTCAGGGCTTATAAAATGCTAACCTGAAGTATGGGATCTTGGCATGCTGAACACTTTAAACTGAAGGGAAGGGGGTCAGAAACAAGGGCTTTATGAGCTTCTCCTATCCTATTTTTGCCTCCTCCCCTCTGCCTCCAAAGCAGGCCACAGAAACCAGAATTCCTTTTCCCCAAAGCTAACCACAAAACCTAGAAATATTGCTCTAAAATTTTTCATTTTTTCAGTTAAGAGCTGGCCACAAAGAAATTCTCTGACCTGGTTTGTCTAAAAATAGATTATAAGACCCTCACATCTAGAGGAGTTCCCACACTATGTCAAGAAGGAAAGAATGAAAAATCCTAAAGGACAACAGGCCTTGCTAGGTTTCCCCACTCAGACTATTACCATTAATTAGGTTATACCCTTTGGTCCAATTACATTTGTACATGGCCATCTAGGCTTCATCAAGTGTAAGCATAAAAATGACAGCTTCCTACTATGTGAGACTATAATGTACCAATAAAAGCACATTATAAAATAGTCCAACTATATGCATAAAAATGACAGTTGCCCTTGGATCTTTTGGTCTTTGTTTCTGAAGGCTTCCACATCATGAAATTAAATTTGTTATGCTTTTCTCTTGTTCACCTATCTTTTGTTGTAGGGTGTCAGTCTTAACCCTCATGATGGATAAGGAAAGGGATCATATTTTCCAATTCTTACATATGCAATTTTCCATTAAAAAAGACAGCAATTTGTATACTTAATGGAATATGTTGAGCTTTAGAAGAAAAAGGACTGAGAATAGGTACTCTCAAGAAACAGAAATGGCAGGCTTCATGCTCTAATGATCTAGTAAAACAAAATAAAATCTATTATGCCTCCTACAGTTTCAGAGCAATGAAAATCAAGATTTAAAATATCAAGTACAATATACAATAAGTAATGCAAATTGTTCTATATAGGGAATTTTTACTCTTTTATATTTATTTTGTAACTTATATTGCTTTTACTTCCTAAAAACATTTCAGACAGTAACATACCCAGGATATGAAGCATTTAACATGTTTATGCTACACCAGTGTAGTACTCTTTAAGTTCACAGAGCCGAACTTCAAACTCCATTATGGGGAAATAATTAGAGGTTTTTTTTTTTTTTTTTTTTTTTTGCGATACTAGGGATGAAACCTCTGCCTCTGAGCGACACCCCCAGCCTTATTTACTTATGTATTTATGTATTTATGTATTTATTTATTTATTTCAGTACTGGGGGTAGAACCCAGGGGCATTCTACCTCCGGGCCACACACCCCAGCCTTATTTTTTTGTCTTTTTATTTTTTTGAAATAGGGTGTCACTGAGTTGCAATGGGCCTCACCAAGTAGCTGAGGCTGTCCACGAACCAGACCACTATCCTCTGGTCTCAGCCTCCCAGCCTCCCAAATGCTGAGATTACAAGTGCAAGCCACCATATCTGGCTTTATTCTTTATTTTGAAACAGGTCTCATTGAATTGCAAAGGGCTTCAATAAGTAGCTGAGTGTGTCCAAGAACTGCAATCCTCCTGTTCAGCTTCCCAAATGCTGGGATTACAAGCATGTGCCACCACACCCAGCTAATTAGAGATTTTCAAATTTTTATTATTTATTTATTTATTTATTTATTTATTTATTTATTTATTTACTGAAGGTAGAACCCAGGGGCTTTTCCACCTCTGGCTACACTCCCAGACCTATTTTATACTTTATTTGGAAACAGGGTCTCACTAAGTTTCTGAAAGCCTCACTCAGTAGCTGAGACTGTCTTCAAACCTGTGTGATCCTCATGTCTCAGCCTCCCAAGTTCTGGGATTACAAGCGTGCGCCACCATGCCCAGCTAGAGATTTTTTTAATCAAGATGAAAATAACCTCTACTAAGTAATAATATAGGTAGTATCTAACAAAAAGAAGTAAAAACAACCTCAAGTCATATTCTTATGCTACAGATTTTACATATAGTATGAATACATGCGCGCGCGCACACACACACCCTAGCTAAGATGTAGTCAGCACTCCATTCTGTCTTTCATAGTGTGTTAAGTCTTTCTCTTCTCTCCTCTCTCTCTCTCTCTCTCTCTCTCTCTCCCCCTCTCTCCCTCCTTCCCTCCCCTGTGGTGCAGGGGATTGAATTCATGAGCAGTCTACCTCTGAGCTACACCCCTATCACTATTTTCTCTTTTCATTTGAAATAGGATCTCAGTAAGTTGCTGAGGCTGGCCGCAACCTGCAATCCTCCTTTCTCAGCCTCCCAAGTACTAGGATTCCAAACGTGCATCACTATGCCCAGCTTCCTTCTCTCAATAAAATCAGTCTGTACCTCACTGTGACTCACCCTTAAACTCCTTTCTGTGGTGGTATCAAGGACCCTCACAGCTTGAGCAGACATTTACCTCCCTCTTGAGGACCTCCTCAGGACACCTGTCCCAGTGACAATGCCGATGTTTTATTTTAATTTATACAAAGTTTACGAGAAAAGTTGCTTCTAAACTTTAAGGGAAACGACCTAGGTCAATATCTTACCGTATCTTCAGGAAGTAACTTTCCTTTTTGCTGTTTAATCTTTTGCAGTAGATCTCCTCCATCACAATATTCCATCACAATATACAGATGTCCTTCAGCTAAAACAAAGAGAAGACTCCTTAGAAAAGGCAGAGTGACTATTAATCAAATTTGAAATGAACATATCTGGAAGAATTCATATTTACCTTCAAATGCTTCTTTAAAAGCAACTATATTGGGGTGTTTCATTTTGGCTAACAGAACAGCCTCCTTTCTAGAATTCTGTGTATCAGAGAGAGACTAGGAAAATATTTTAAAGAAGCATAAATTTAATTCTGAATTTTAAAATAGCCTTACACTAGTATTTAGTATAGTCTGTATAATACATCGATACTACATGCAATTTTGTAAAACTGTACTTTAACTCAAGTTTATCTAACTCCAAAGGAAAATATGCGGTGATTTTTCAACCGTGGCTATGACTTGCATGCCTGAGCTGACTCCTTTGTTGAATTAAGTTCTTTTTCAATTCCTTACGCATTTTCATTTTCATTCCTTAACATATAAAATCCAAGTTAGTTTTAATATCTACCTAAAAGCGTCACCTGACCTGGAGAACCTGTGAAATAGTATATCCTAAAAGGAAAACCAGGGATTTCATGTTTTGACTGCCGGCATCACTTTATCAGTCTCCTGGTCCAGGAGAAAAAGAATATGCTGGTGTATTATTGCATCAAAGATGGACAAAGATGATATGCAAAATAAACTTCCAAAACTACTCTATGAGCATGAAATCTACAACCAAGAAATGGACAAAGGGGCTGCGGTACCTGTAGCTCAGTGGTAAAGCACTTGCCTGCCATGTGCAGGGCCCTGGATTAGATCCCCAGGACAACAAAAAGAAGAGAAAAGAAAAAAATACACACTGCCATTCATTAGCTGTCAGCACAGGCTGTTCTCAGATCAGCAGCATCAGCACCAACTGAGAACATGTTAAAAATGCAAATCCCGCCGGGCGTGGTGGCGCACGCTTGTAATCCCCGCGCTTGGGAGGCAGAGACAGGAGGATCGCGCAGGTTCGAAGCCAGCCGCACGCGCTGGCTTAGGAGACCCTGTTTCCAAATATAAAAAAAATGTAAAAGAGGTCTGGGAGTGTAGCCCGGAGGTAGAAGGGCTTCCAGGAACCCCAGTACCACCAAAAAAAAAAACCAAAAAAAAAAAAAATGCAAATCCCAGGCCCACCCAGATCTACTGAGTCCGAAACCTGGTGGAGCACAGCAATCTGTTTTAGCAAACCATCCAGTTGGTCATAATGCCCATTCAATTTTGAAATCCAGAATACTGTGGGGAAAACACTTAGCACTTGGAGAACTTTATTTAAATGTTTCATTTTGTTTGTGGTACCAGGCAAGCATTCTGCCACTGAGCTACATGTTCCAGCCCTTAACTGTCTTTTAAAAAAATTGATCAAGGCTACCGCGGTGGTGGGGCCGGGCGCCCGGGCTGGGATGACCCGCGCTCCTGCTGGAGGCAGGGCAGCCGAGCCATGGCCAGTACAGTGGCAGCGGTTGGACTGACCGTTGCTGCTGCAGGATTTGCAGGCCGTTATGTTTTACAAGCCATGAAGCATGTGGAGCCTCAAGTAAAACAAGTTTTTCAGTCTACCCAAATCTGCCTTCAGTGATGGCTATTACAGAGGTGGGTTTGAACCCCAAATGACAAAGCGGGAAGCAGCATTAATACTAGGTGTAAGCCCTACTGCCAATAAAGGAAAAATAAGAGATGCTCATCGACAAATTATGCTCTTAAATCACCCAGACAAAGGAGTATCTCCTTATATAGCAGCCAAAAATCAATGAAGCTAAAGATTTACTAGAAGGTCAAGCTAAAAAATGAAGTAAACGCATGACAAATTTCAAGTTCATATTAGTTTATGTAAATGAGTGCCAACTTTTTATAATAAAATTGCCTTGGAGCTAGTTTAAAAAAAAATTGATCAAGCCGGGAGTGGTGGCGCATGCTTGTAATCCCCGCGCTTGGGAGGCGGAGACAGGAGGATCGCGTCTTAAGCCTGCTGGCTTAAAGAGACCCTGTTTCCAAATAAAAAAGTATAATATAGGTCTGGGAGTGTAGCCCAGAGGTAGAAGGGTTTCCGGGAACCCCAGTACCACCAGGAAAAAAAAATTGATCTAAATATTGGGGAAGCGGGGGAGGGAGAGGACACCAAGCACTGTCTGAATATGCCATTTTCAATATGATCCACATTAAAAAAAAATAAAATGTTTTACTATACTCACTATCTCTACAGAGTATCTAGGAAATTTTTAAAGGACTTGACATTAGAAATTAAATATGACTTCCCAGTAAATAAAATAAAGTTCCAAATCCAAAGCAGGTATCTGATCTTAAAGAAAATAAAAAACTCAGCCAGAGCAGTCAATGGAAAAAAAAAAAAATTAAGCACCAGGTCAAGTGGCACAAGCGTGTAATCTCAGTATTTGAGAGGCTGAAATAGGAGGACTGAAGGTTTAAGGACTTAGCAAAGCTCTCAGCAACTTAGGGAGACCCTGTTTCAAAAAACAAAATGGAGATGGGGTGTAGCTAGGAAGTAGAACGCTCCTGGATTCAATCCCCAGTGTGTCTGTCTGTCTGTCTGTCTGTCTGTCTGTCTGTCTGTCTATCTCACACATACACACACACACACAATTATTAAGCAATCTCGATGGCATGGCTTCTTTCACAGGACAACTATAACACACCCTGCAAACTGCCCCACAGAGTGAGTTCCCTGATAAAGGAATGTTTGCATTCTAAGTCTGTTTTCTTCATTCATTTTGCATTTTTTTAATGATTAGTACTGTACCTGAGTAATTTTTTTTTCTTTTTTTGCAGTATTGGGGATAAAACCCAGGGGCATTCTACCTCTGAGCTACATCCCCAGCCCTATTTTTTATTCTTTATTTTGAAACAGGGTCTCATTGAGTTGCAAAGGAGCTCACTACAGAGCTGAGGCTGTCCGTGAACCGCGATCCTCCTCCTGTCTCAGCCTCCCAAATGCTGGGATTACAAAGCAGACCACCGTGCCCGGGAAACCCGAGTCACTTGGGACAAAGACTTCCTACACTGCTATCAAGTAACTTACTGAAATAAATACTATTTCTCTCCCTTTGTTTATTATGGTATCCTAAGAAAACTAATAAGCAGATTACATATTTTGCAGGATGGAAAAATTCAACCTCGAGAGCGTATTCTCTTATTGTACATTCACTTTCAACGAGCCATTTTCTTTAACAGTAACCTTAGGAAGCCTTATTTCTTTCATGGCGAGCATCTGGTTGCTGCTCTTTTGCTGAACCAAAAGGGCTCTGCCGAAGGAGCCCTCCCCGATCACTCTCAACACTGCGTAGTCCTCCATGCTGGGCGCCCGGGCTGGCCTCTGCTCGCGTCACCGCCGACTCTCCCAAACTACATTCAGAAACAGAAACATCTGAGAATGTACATAATTAAGTCAAAGTATCTCTAATCACCCAGAGAGGCCAACAGCAACTTCTTTGGAGCAGCTACTCCAAAAAAAAAGCTATTTTGGCATAAGGATTATTTTCAACTGAAATTTGCTCTTTGCCCCTCTTTCATCTAAATAGCCGGTATAAATTTTTCTACGTAAATGTCCATGTGTAAATGTGTCCACTGCCCGGAGTATTTTCTTTTATCAGTGGGGAAAGCACCAGTTCAAGCCTGCATAATGAACCTCACTAAATAACCCTCTCATCGTTAGTTTCTCCCCAAATTTCCCTTCCGAGGACAATTTCCCCTTGAACTCCCAAGTCCCTTCTTCATTCGGTTATTTCTCCATAATCTTCATTGATCCTCATTAATGGTAAGCGAGCCCGAGGTCTAACATTTTACGTTAATACATAGGTTCTAAACGCTTCCCCCTTTTAATCTGTCTTTTCTCTTAAGTTTAATTTGCAGGGCTCCTAAGAAGATGGAGAAAAGAAGGTTTTCCTCCCCTGAACTATTCATTAACAGGTAATTTCTCAGTTAATAATCCTCAACAAATCTCCCTGCACCATGATCACCCCAAACCAAGATGACCACAAGCCTCAGCAAAGGTAGAGGCAGAAAATATCCAGGGGAGTTAGGAAAAGTATATTTAAGCTGAAGCCTAAAAGATGATTGGGAGTAGGCCAGGCAAAGAAGAGAGAGTGATTGACAGAGGGAACTGAATACTGAACGGCAAACGGCAAAAGAGATGTGTTCAGTTCAAGACATTGAAAGGAGACTCTAAGAGCCTGGTAAGACAGACAGGGATTTATTAGAAGACACTGTATTCTTTCTTTCTTATTTTTTTTTTTGCATTACTAAGAATGTAACCCCAAGTGTTCTACCTCTCAGCTACACCCTAGCCCTATTTTTATTTATTTTTATTTTTTTTATTTTTTATTTTTTATTTTTTTGGTGGTACTGGGGTTCCTGGAAGCCCTTCTACCTCGGGGCTACACTCCCAGACCTATTTTTACATTTTCATTTTGGAAACAGGGTCTCCTAAACCAGCGCACGGCTGGCTTCGAACCTGCGCGATCCTCCTGTCTCCGCCTCCCAAGCGCGGGGATTACAAGCGTGCGCCACCACGCCCGGCCCTATTTTAATTTTTATTTTTAAACAGGGTCTTACTAAGTTGCTAAGGGGCTGGCTAAACTGCTGAGGCTGACCTCAAACCCATGATCCTCCTGTCTCAGCCTCCCAAGTATTGAGATTACAGGCATGTGCCACCAAGCCCAGCTGCGACTCATCCTTAAATTCTTTTCTGGGAGGAGTCAAAGGCCTGGTTTGAGAAGGTCTCCTCTGCTTCTGGAGAGAACTCCATGATCAGTGACAGAGACAAGATGGGCTCCCCAATTTCTGGCAGAAACAGAATAAATGGTGATACCATTCCCTGAGAAAGTTAAGGCCTTGCGGTTATATGGGGGCTCTTTTTGTTTTTTTCTGGAGCTGGAGCTGGGACAAAACTTGGAGGAGATACATAGAAAGTCCTGATTATCATCATCATTAAAAGAGTTCTGCTGCCTTACCATGTTAGAAGCCCTGGGTTTGATTCCCAGCAAGCTCTGGGGCTGTAGGGTGTGACCTTAGGGAGGTGACTGATGTTCATTTCTTCGTTCATTCATTCATTTATACTGGCGACTGAAACCAGGGCTTTCTCTGAGCTCCCCAGCCCTATTGTGTATTTTATTTTGAAACAGGGTCTTGCTAAGTTACTGAGACTGGCTTTGAGCCTGTGATCCATCCTCCTGTATCAGGCTCCCAAGTACTGGGATTACATGTGTGCACCAACACATTCAGCTTTGAAGTACTTTTTTTTCATTACAGGAAAGGGCTAATTAACAAAAAATAGTACCACAAAAATCCCTGTTTTATTTTGTTTAATCATACCACAAAGAATTCTAAGGAACAGAAAGCATGAAGGGTAGAGCAAAAACCACAAACCAAGCCAGGTGGTGGCACAGGCCTGTAAACCCAATGCTTTGGAGGATGAGACAGGAGGACTGCAGGTTGGAGGTCAGACTCAGCAACTTAATGAGGCCCTCCAGACTGGTGAGACCCTGTTTTCAAATAAAAACTAAAATAAGGCTGGGCGTGGTGGTGCATACTTGTAATCCCCGTACTTGGAAGGCAGCGGCAGGAGGATCGCACGGGTTCAAAGCCAGCCTCAGCTACTTAGTGAGGCTCTCAGCAACTTAGTAAGACCCTGTTTCCAAATAAAATATAAAATAGGTCTGGGAGTAGAAAGCCTCTGTGTTCCATCCCCAGTACCAATAAGATAAAATAAAATAAAATAAAATAAAATAAAATAAAATAAAATAGGGTTGGAGATATAACTCATAGGTAGAATGCCTCTGGGTTTAACCCTAGTACTATAAAACAAGCTGGGCGTGGTGGTGCATTCGGGAGGCTGAGACCAGAGGACCGCGGTTCGCGGACAGCCTCAGCTACTTAGTGAGGGCCTTTGCAACTCAGTGAGATCTGGCTTCAAAATAAAGAATAAAAAATAGGGCAGGGGGTGTAGCTTGGAGGTCAAATACCCCTGGGGTCCTCCCTAGACCCGCAAAACAACAACAACAACAACGAAACTACAAACCCAAATCTACAACACAGTGACCTGTAAAACTTCCAGTTTGTATTTATGTCTTATCACAGAATTACAAGAAAACCCTAGAAATACTTTCTACTGTATGTAACCAAAGTAGATGCACTGTCTTCAAGAACAATTCTTTTCAAGAACAGTTAGGTTTTGGGGTGTGGGTACGTGAGATGCCTTCTCTGCCTCTCTGCCACTATTCTAACTGACCTCCGAGATGACAGGGTTTAGGGAAGCAAGTTTCCCGGGGCTTCGAACCTTTGTTTCCTGGGGCCTTTATTCCAGGCGATGCTAAGCAGCCAGACTCCCTTTCCTGAAACCCCCCACTCGGTCCTTTCTGCCCACACCCGCCCCTGGGAACCAGTGTCAACACTCACTGCGTGTAAGCTTGAGTAGACTGGGTGTGGCAAAATGCAGACGGTTCCTCCGCACGCCTACTACAACATGTTAAAATAAAAACAAACAAACAAACAAAAAAACCTACTTAAAGTGATTTGCAAATGCTGCGCAGTGCGGGGCGGGGCGGCCAAGCCCTTCCTGGGGCCGCACGGCGCGGAGGGGAGCGCGGGGCCGCCCGCCCAGGGAGGCCCTGCAGCCCGGCTCACCCGCTCCCGCACCGAGGCGCCCCGGCCGGACCGCGCTTCCGCGGCTGGGGGCAAGGGGGCCGTCTCTCCCGTTGCCGCCCAGGAAGCTCGGCCCGGCGGGGGGCGGGGCGAGCGCGGCCCGGGTGCCACCTGCGGGTGCTGCGGGCTCAGGCGGACAGTACTCAGTTCTAGCACTTAATAATTTTGTGGCTTTGAGCAAAAGTGGAAGGCAGACCCCCACCCCTGGGCTTACATCTTATTTGCTGAAATCTGTGCGTTTATTCCATTAAGTAGCAGGGGGGATTTAAGATTGCAGCTGTGCCAGTATTGGGAATGACCTAGGAAGATTTGGGAAAGCTCTGATTATTAATATATTCCAAAAGAAAATAATTGGTATATTTCAAAATAGTTGTGTCAGAATGGCGGGAGACATGGGTAAAGAAAGGACTTGGTTTCTGCCCAAAACAGGCAGCTATTCCAATGTAAGTCAACCTAGCTCAAAGTAATTAACAAGTCAATAGAGGAGAGGGAGGGCTTCCTCTTTCTAAAGACAGATCTACATGATGAGCTAGGGAGGATGGGGCAGGGTTTGACCTTGCCCTCCATGAAAGGAGACATCTCACCACACCTTGCAAGGGGAGGTACCTTACAGGGTTAAGGGGAGGTACCTTACAGGGATCTTCACTACGTCAGAGTCAGGCAAACAAGATGGAGGTAATGGATATAAAAGGCCAAGTCCACGTGTAAGCCCTTTGGTGTATTCAAGTCACCCCCTCATGCCATTTTGGCATGAGGCTGTATTTCTATTTTCTGTATTTCTATCTCTTAATAAACTTCTTTAAATCTTCAGCAGCTATCCAAGCTATGCATATTTTTCTTAGCTTGAGACAAGAACCCGCGGTCATTTTCTGTTCTGGGTCATTTTGGGGTTTTGTTACGGGTTGGGGGAAAGTGTGTCCGGGATCCTCGCAGGGGTTCCCGGGGAACAGTTTCCTCAAACCATAGTCTCCCAATCCGTAACAGCAGCTGGGACTGAAGTTGGTGGAAGAAATTAAAATCAGGACAAAGCAGATTGAGACACCAGAGAGGACATGAGTGACCTCTGCCTTCAGTCACTTCTACCAGTGCGGAGAACTTTCGATCCTGTGCTCACCAGAGGATGGCGAAGCCTAACCAGACCCAAACTCCTCATATAGTGTGGTTTAGTGGCTGAAAACAATAGTTTTCATGAAAGTGGAACATTCCAATCTTGTAAGTAGCCACTAGGGACTTCTTGCCCACACTCCTTTTCCCAAGGATTTTCTGTTGTTTTTGTTATTCTTCCCACTCTCCTTTTCTGAGAACTACCTTAAATATGTGTGTATACATATGCATGTATACACACACATATATGTACATAGGCACTTTTTAAATCTCTATATATGTATGTGTGTGTGTATGAAAAAACATATATGGCCTGGGAATTGAACTCAGAGGCATTCTACCTCTGAGCTACACCCCTAAGACTGATTTTCTTATTTGGAAACAGGGTCTCACTAGGTTGCTGAGACCTTCACTAAGTTTCTGAGGCAGGCTTTGAACCTGTGTTCCTCCTATCTCAGCCTCCCAAGCACTGAGATTACAAACCTGCGCCACCACACCTGGTTTATATTCTCTAAGGCTACTCAAATCCCTTACAGCGTGCCTTCCAGCCCACAGCAATCTAAATTCTTGACAAACTACTGATGTAATCTATCTTCCCACCTGTGGTATTTACCTTTAAAATTTGTTTTGAAAGTTTTAAGACTTTGGAGCACATATTAAGTCTACTTGAATCTGTTTTCCCAAGCTGCAACTCTGATCAGCCCAAGTGTGTGTGTGGCTGTCCAGTGCACTAGGATGCTTAACAGTATCTCTAGCCCCTAACCACTAAATGCTAGCAATACCACTACCCCCTCCCAATATAGCTGGTGAATTTATTGTGGAATCTGACATCATGGCACACAGAAGGGAGAATGCAAGTGGAGTTGCAGGCCATATGCCAACTCTACTATCCCCATTCTTGACAATCACAAATATCTCTAGACAGAAAATGTCCAGGGCAGAGGTAATAGTGGTGCAAACTGTCTATTGTTGAGAAGCATCAGTCTAGCTATATGCCCTGCAGTACAAGATATAAGCGGTAGAGCTCATGCTTAGCTCGCTTGAGGCCCTTCAACCCTCAGCACCACACATACACAATCTTACAACCTATTTCAAATGCACAGTTCAAATTCATTAATTGTGGTTAAATGACATTTCATAAAATATTTATTTTTTGAAAGGAGGTGCTTTTATGGTGCTGGGGATCAAACCCAGGGCCTTGCTCATGCTAAGTAAACACTTGACTACTGAGCCATACCCCTAACCCTCATAAAATATTTGTTGAAATTAATGTCACTGGGATTGGGACTAAGAGTATAGATCAATGATGGGGCTCTGTATTCAATCCCAAGTACAAAATACATTAAAGAAAGAAAAAGAAATGTCATCAGAACATAATTATACAGATATTTTTATTGCATACAAATTTGGTACACAGATTAAAAATAAAAATCCTGTTATCTAGAACATGAGACAATAAATATATTTTACAAATAGAATGAACATAAAGACTTGGATATATGATCTTCACATTCATATTACATAGTTATTAAACTAATATTTTGAAGTTTACTTATGTGAAACTGTAGAGTTAATAGAGGATATATTATGCTATTTAAGTATTACTTAAGGGCCTTGAAAAAAGATTGTGTTGGTTATGTTCTATGTGAAGAAAAGAAAACTGTTTATTGTATGTAACTATCATGTCTCAGGGGACACGATGTAATAGTGAAATTTTTATATTATGGAGAAGGAAGCATAAGTATTGGTTGTTTTAGAAAAGCTAACTACATTGGAATGACATTATATATATTCATTCTTGAACTCCATTCCAATATAACTTATAAATGTTCAAATGAAGCTATGGATGGCAAAAATGTTAACATTAACACAATCAAGCTGTGAAAGAAACTCAGATTAGATTTAAAGATTCTAATATTCACTACATTGGGCACCTTTTTTCCCTTACACTTTATCTTAGAAATGGGGTATTTACTTAGTTTATTATCTTTCTCTGCAACCTCAGCTACAATGAAAACGTAGAGGCCAAGAAACCACAGATGCAAACTCACTATCACAGATGACAGGGATAGTGAAGAATCATTGGCAGCATGGTGCTTGAGGGACTCAACAGAGCACATCAGACTGGGTAACACAAATGTGGTGGAAAAGCAAGCAAAACCTTATATGTCTTAATATTTGAAGTGAGTCATTATATACCTTATGATTTATGACTTTTATTTTTGGTAGCAGGAATTGAACCCAGGTCTCAGGCATGCTAAGCAAGTGCTCTACCACTGATAGAAATTCCAAGCCTCAAATTTCTAACTTTTGTATGAATTAAAGGCAAAAAAAATGTTGTCAATATTCTGTTTAAAGACAGAGGTTCATCATATATTTTTAAGACAAACTGATGTAAAAATATAAATTTTATCTGGAACAAGTTAATTTTCTGATGATGTCATTACTATACTTCCATTTAGTAACATGAACAAACTAAACATCATGACAAAACCTATCTATATTTAAGGAGCACAGTAAGCATCTGTTGAGATTAACAAGGTAAGATAAGCTTCCCAATGCATAGATGGACAACTCCTATAAAACGAATTCTAATAGAAGACCTCACTGAACTGCCATTAATATTCCAATACTTAGGTACTTGGTCAACTACAGACCTAAGGGAAATACAAACCCACACAAAACACTCCAGGAATAAGAAAAAAACCCTCATTCCTCATGGGAGCTTTATTTCTCTTCTGTTTTATCAGCCTCAGAGTACAAAGAGCACAGAGCTGCATTAGGGCGGCAGACAAAAGCATCAGTTTTACCTCCCAACTCTGATAATTGTTCCAGTGAAGACACACAAGGATAATGATCTTTTAACATTTCTGGCAATTGAGAAGTCTTCTCTTGAAGACGTCGAGAACGTCTCACTGGTGTTAGAAACTTGAGCTCTTTAAATGCAGAATTTGCTTCATCAAGTTGCATCTTCTTTTTCATACTAAAACACACACACACAATTATTCCTCAAGTTCAAAAACATGTTAACATACTTTGTACTTCTATGCTATTTATCATAGTATGGCTTGTATGTTACAACCATGTAACTACTTGTCTTACAGAAAGGGAGAAGTACTATAAGCTCCTTGAAGTGAGGAACTTAATGTTTTTCTCTATTTGTTTTTATAACTTGTACATAGTACATACTTGAGTATCTGTAGAACTGGCTAATTCCTTGGTTCTCAAACCTATTGTTATTTAATAATACTCAGAGATGAAAGTAAAACGGTTTCTTTTTCAAAATGGCAATATTTAGGGAAAAGCAAAGCTAATATTTAAGAAGTAAAATGTCTCAATGACATTTTGTTTGCTTGAAAATTTTTTATATTAAAAAATGGTAGTTCTAATCTGAAGTTATTGTAAAATTTTAAAATATTATATTTAGTTAAGTGTGGTGGCACACACTTGTAATCCCAGTACTTGGAAAGCTGAGACAAGAGGATTGCAGGTTCATGGCCAGCCTCAACTACTGCCCTCCACAACTTAGTGTGACCCTAAGCTCGGAGGTAGAATGAGCCTGGTACTCTACCCAGTACTGCCAAACAAACAAACAAACAACAACCAAAATTAGCATTAGGAATGTAGTTCAGTGGTAGAGAGCTTGCCTATACATTCAAGGCCCTAGCACATCCAAAGCCCTAGATTTGATCCCTAGAACCAGGAAGTTGGGGAGAACTATATTTATTGTCATTAAGCATAAAAACAAATCCAGACACATTACACTGTAAAAGTTTACCTTTGCAAGTATGGTGTAGTAGATACATTATATTTAATCAAGCAACTTGATCTAGTTTCTGTATCAGGGGTTTTAAAATCATTGGTTGGATGATTTGTTTTGTAGTCTTGCTCTTTTTCACAATCTTGAAATACAACATTTCCTTGTTTATTCTCCACTTCTGGTTTTTCTGGCTCTACATTAACATCTGTATCTTCAGTGTTAACTTCTTGGGCTTCTTCCTTAGTTGGATAAGCCTCAATATTTTCTCCTATAGAAAATAAATGTATAATTTAAGCTTCTGACCAAATTTTAAGAACATCATCAGAAGACATTAACTCTTAGCCGGAAGTGGTGGCACACACCTGTAATCCCAGTTAATTCAAGAGGCTAAAGTAGGATGATCACAAGTTTAAGGCCAGCCTAGGCGACTTAGCAAGATTCTATCTCAAAATTAAAAATAAAAAGAAGGCTGGGCGTGGTGGCGCACGCTTGTAATCCCCGCGCTTAGGAGGCGGAGACAGGAGGATCTCGCAGGTTCGAAGCTAGCCGTGCGCGCTGGCTTAGGAGACCCTGTTTCCAAATAAAAATGTAAAAATAGATCTGGGAGTGTAGCCCGGAGATAGAAGGGCTTCCAGGAACCCCAGTACCAACAAAAATAAATAAATAAATAAATAAATAAATAAATAAATAAATAAATAAATAGCTGGGATATAGCTCAGTAGTAGAGAACCCTGAGTTTAATCCCCTGTACCATACACTCACATAAAAAATTAAAGTAATTCCTAGTTGACCAAATTTTCAAAATAAAAGAACCAAACTCATGACCTATGACCTTTTCTAAGTAAATACTGCTGCCAACTGTTTAATATTTACCAACTCCTATGTATTCAGAAATTATTAGTTACAAATAAAATAATGAAATAATCCTTGTCCTTTAGGAAGTTTACATTCCATGAAAGAGCCACAGTTGGGGCTCAGGAGACAGAGGAGACCTTGACCATAGTGATCACAGTAAGGATACAGAAAAGTAGATGGATTATAAGAGGTAGTTAGGAAATTAAACTGAATCTGATTGACTGGTGAACAGAAGTAGGATAACAGAACAGGAGGTGTGGGGGGGTGTAAAAAAATCGCTGCAAGATTCTTCCTTGGACTACTGAACAGCACCACTCACTGAACAGGGAACTGCAAGAAGGATCAGGTTTAGGGGAAAATGATGTGTTCAACTTTGGATATATAGATTTAAGGTACCTAAGAGACGTCCAACTGGTGTTTTTCTCTATTATTATTTGTCATATATTTCCTACTTACATTCTCTTACTGTTTACAAGTAACTTGTAAAATTGATTTTATATTACAATCTTACACATTTCAGAAAAACAAGTGTTTATGAGTAGCTCCCCCTTCCCATCTAAAGATTAACAAATATTCTACTTACTATAAAATACTAGTGTTATTCTACTAAGGAAAAAAAAGAGAAATCGAAACATTTAAATACTAGTTTTATCTTTTCATATAGCTCTAAAGTTAGAATTACAAGGAAGAAGACTCTTCATTATTTTTTTTTTTTTCCATTTTGGTGTCATTAGTGAATAAGAGACAGGATTGGGTTATTCTTAAACTCTTCCCCTTTTTTTGTGGTATCCTAGTCTGTCTTGGGTTTTCCCTTTCTCTATAACCATTTATTCTCAAATTCCTTCTTTAAATATAATTCATAACATCAGATCATACACATTTTCCTTATGTTCTCCAAGCATATTAATAGTCACCACAAGCCAGATGTGGTGGTGCACGCTTCTAATCCCAGTACTTGGGAGGCTGAGACAAGAGGATTGCAGGTTCGCAGCCAGCCTCAGCTACTTAGTGAGGCCCTTTGCAACTTAGTGAGACCCCGTTTCAAAATAAAGAATAATAATAATGGAGGTGTAGCTCGGAGGTAGAATGCCCCTGGGTTCCACCCCCAGTTCTGCCAAAAAACAACAACAAAAAAAGCAACTACAACAAAAATCAGTCATCACAAATTAAAATATTTGTTGAATTAAAGATACTTCAATGGAAGTCTGGTCTCTGGAATATAGCATTATGTTAATATGCTTTTTGTTGCTCTCATTTTTTGCTGTGCTAGGAACTGAACCTAGGGCCTCATACATGCCAGGTAAGTGCTCTACCACTGAACAACACCTCCAACCCAGGCATACATACACACATACATACATACATATGCTTTTTTTCTCATATGTAACTAAAAATGTACACTTAATATATTAAATTTAGTGTTTAAGTATGATCTTTGGTTTCATTTGAAGTTTAGCCCTTAAATCTCTAAAGGTACTGCTCTGGAAAGCAATTTGCTAGCATATATACATGCCTTAAAAAGGTTAACTCTTTGATTTTATTAAAATTAATCAGAAAGGACTAGGAATGTAGCTCTGTGGTAGATCTCTTCCCTAGAATACACATGGCCATGGGTTCAATCCCCAACACACACATAAAAAGAATAATAAAAAAAAAATAACCAGAGATACAGACAGTATGTAAAATGTACTCAAATATTTGCTAACTGGGTGATAAGTTGTGTTATAGTAAATAATTAGAAGTCACTTCTCTAAACAAAGAAAACAAATTAGCTTACATTTCTATGTAGTGATTTCATCTCCATCTTATGTGCCATAGACTATGATACTTGCTTTATAAATAATTTTATTCAAGTTCAGTGATGGCTTGAATAAAATAATTTATATTTTTAATATAAAAATGTGGTAGAACATCCCTATAATCCTAGCACTTGGAAGGTTGAGATAGGAAGATTGCAGATTCAAGGACAGCTGCAGCAACATAGTGAGACTCTCAGAGACCCAGAAAAACCATTTCAAAACAAAAACATTTAAAAAAAAAAAGGCCCTTTGCAACTCAGTGAGACCCTGTTTCCAAATAAAGAATAAAAAATAGGAATATAGGGGTTGGGGGTATAGCTCGAGGTAGAATACCCCTGGGTACCATCCCTAGTACTGGGGGAAAAAAAAAAAAAAAAGGTTGAGGTTGTACCTCAGCGGCTGAATGCCCCTGGGTTTAATCCCTAATATCACTAAACAATACATACATACATACATACATACATACATACATACATACATACATACGCAAGCCGGGCATGGTGGCACATGCTTACAATCCCAATATTTGGGAGGTTGAGACAGGAGCATCACAGTTCAAGGACAGCCTTAGCTACTTCGTGAGGCCCTTTGCAACTCAGTGAGACCTTGTTTCAAAATAAAGGATAAAAAATTGGGCTGGGGATGTAGCTTGGAAGTAGAATGCTCCTGGGTTCCATTCCCAGTACCACAAAAATAAATAAATAAATAAATAAATAAATAAATAAATAAATAAATAAATTTATTCAATAGCCTCAACTATCACCACTTTACAGATAAGGAAGGGGTTACCCTTTTGCCTAAGATCATACAATTGATACAACCTATATTTAAGGCTAGAAAATATTTACATTTATATTACTGACATTAATCTCTTACCTCCATCTATTATCTTCAGCAAAGAGAAGTCTTGAGTGAACTTTTCTAATATATAAAACAGATAATAGAATTTAATAGCTGAAAGGTCTCTAAAGACCATCAAATCAAATTGCCTCATGGTGTGTGTGTGGGAGGGTTCCTGGGGATTGAATCCAAAGCTCACATATTCCTGCTCTACCTAGACCACTGAGCTATATCTCCTCCCATGAATGCTTAATTCTTTAAGACAGAAAATTATAGCCAACAGAGGTAACTTCATGGACACTCTGACAAATTCTTCTGATCTGAAATAGATTTCTTGATTAAAAACTGTTAATACAGAAACCCACTTTATCTCAGAGGCAAATCAGTAGAAATAGGAGGAAAGAATCTAAGTATTTTAAAAGTTAAAAATGATAAAAGAGGGCTGGGAATGCAACTCAGTGTTGGAGGGCTTGCTGAACTTGCTTGAAGTCCTAAGTTTGATCCCAAAACCACAAAAAATAAACAAGGGAGAGAGAAAAGGGGAACACACACACACCCTAATTCAGCAAAAAATTAAATAAAATCACACTTACTTGAAGGAAACAAAAAAATTAAAACTTACCAAAATTAACTTTTTCTTGACTCCTTATTGTTAGAATCTCTACAATTTCATGTCGCATCTCTTCAATAGGCTTGTTTTTAATGAAAACAAGAGATCCATGTAATTTTTATATTATCAGAAATTCCATTGTACAAGTTTAAAATATTAGAACCACTTAATCAAATTTGATATTTTAAAGTAAGGCAGTGGTTTTTAAACCATGTTTCTCAGAACATTTATTACTAATTTTGAAAGAAGCCTGTCTTTTCCAATTTATAGAATAAAAAAATGAACATAAAGGATAGAATTTCATCTGTTTAAAATCTTTCCCCTAGTTTTTCTTAATCCTTTAATAATTATTGCTGTCTTCTTGATGTGAATAAAATTAATAGATGACAAATTAACATTAGTATTTACTCGAGTTGATTATATTGTTGAATACTTTTATTTTATTAAAAGAGATTATTATTTGCTAGATATAAACACTTACTATATAATTCTGAGTTATTATGCATGCTAATACAACAGATACAAGATATTATATAAATGAAAACTCTGGCTCATGGTCTTAGCTTCAGAGTTTAGTCCTGGAATTATTTACCCATTCTGCTTTGAATATTCTTGGCAATTTTGATTTTGTTTTCCACTTTCTTCTATGATGTCACGTCTTTGTACATTAATGCATTTTATAAGCAACCTTAGCTCCAATTTTGCATTCCTGCTATACTGCCAAAAGCTGTTTTAAGCAATGTCTGTTCTGATTCAATGTAGTAAGGACTTAACACTACCTTCCAAGTAGGATTCAATCAAATATGATCACCTTCAAGAAGTATTTTACATATAATAGCCACTGAAAGAATATCTACTGATTTTTTTTTCTTTTTTGGTTTGGTGTTGGGGATGTAATCCAAGGGCCTCATACATGCTATGAAAATGCTCTATCACACTGAGCTATATCTCCAGTCCACTTTTTTTTTTTCTTTCGAGACAGGGTCTAAGTTACCTAGGCTGGCCTTGAACTTGGGCTCCTCCTCTCTCAGCTTCCAGAATAGCTAGCTGGTCTTACTGATATGTGATATCACACCCAACTAATATTTGATTGGCTTTGCTTAGACTAAAGTGAATAGACCTTTCTTATAAAAAGGCTAAAAAGAATTCCAAAGAAATTGCCTCTTTAAGAATCTCCAAAACTGAATTTCTGGAAAGTTTGGTTAAAAAAAAAAAAACAGTACGAACATTTATGCATAAAAACATCCAAAACCAAAAAAATACTCAAGAATTTATTCTATACACATTGCTTTGTGTGTCAACACAATAGGAGAGGTGAGAGGTATGCTATTAAACCATAATGGTGGCAATAATATTAGTGAAACTAGTTTAGTGTCACTTTTTTTTATGTGGGTGGACCAATTTATTTAGTGTATAAATGTGCGTATATTCAGGTATACTCCTAAAGTGAAAGCTCTTACAAAGCCTCAGAGTTTAATAACATAAGAAAGTTAATTAAAAGCCAGGCGTGGTAGTACATACTTGTAATTCCTGTGCTTGGGAGGCTGAGACAGGAAGATCGCACAGGTTCGAAGCCAGCCTCGCTGGCTTGAGACCCTGTTTCCAAAAAAAAAAAAAAAAAATATATATATATATATATAATAGGTCTGGGAGTGTAGCCCAGAGGTAGAAGGGTTTCCAGGAACCCCAGTACCACCAAAAAAGAAAAAAAAAAGTTAATTAAACCTGGGCGTGATGGTGCACACTTGTAATCTCAGAACTTGGGAGACTGAGACAAGAGGATCAAAGGTTGGCAGCCAGCCTCAGCAATTTAGTGAGGCAATCTACAACTTAATGAGACCCTGTTTCCAAGAAAAAGAAAAAAACAGGTCTGGAGGTGTAGCTCTGATGTAGAATGCCCCTAGGTTCCATCCCCAGTACCACCCACAAAAAGAAAAAAGGTTAATTCCATTTGTTTATATTTGTAAGCAATATATTAAAAATTCAATTTCCCAGTAAATTTCCCAAGTAGTAAATGTATGAAATGGCATGTTGTACTAATATATGTCTTACTCAAAGTTTCACTAAATATAGACTTCAGTTTTTATCCATTTTTCTAATCATTTCTGATTATCACTATCATTTAAGCAAAAGTTTTAGAAGCCAAGGAAGGACATTTATAATACAATCTTTGTGGCCTTTCATTTTGATGCCAGGGATTGAAACTCGGGCATCTATGCTCACTTCTGAGGTACATACCACCAGACCTCCTCCTGGACTTTAAACATTACTACTCTATATAAAAACCACAATTTAATCTATCTACATTGTAATGTGTTCTAAAAAAAAACTCTGAATCACTTATACTGTAATAATCAAAATCAGTAAATTTTAATCTCACCTGAGCCCCTGCCAGAATGGCCTTCTCAAAGATTGAGATAATATTTTCAAAAGGGCTTGTGATCGGTTCAATACGTATAAGACATATCCAATATTTAATGAGTTTTTTAGCATCTGGAATATTTTTAACCAGGTCATCCAGTGTAGCCAATATTTCTTCTTTTGGACATCCCTAAAATAGCAAGAAATAAAGTATGTGATATTTTTAAACCTATAAACTATAATCTTAGTATAATAAAGATCATTGATAAGACAGAAAAAGTAGATACAAAATTATTCATGAAAAAATTCCATATTTCATTCTAACTCCAAACTTATTTTGTTTGAATGGCTAAGAAGCATACCAACAATGCACCAATAAAAAAAAATTTAAAAAAATAGCTTAAGACAACAAAATCAAAATACTAGTTGAGATATATACCAGTAAAAAAATGAGTAACATTTTACTTGGTTTTGTATTTATTTTCTTATGTATTATGGGATTCTAAGTTAGCACTTTATTTATAAACTTTGTGCCTACCAAATGTGCTTCATTCACGAGCATTTGTTTTTTTCGTACTGGGGATAAAACTCAGAGGCATTCTACCTCTGAGCCATACTCCCAGCCCAATTTTTTATTCTTTATATATTTATTATTTATTTATTTATTTATTTATTTATTTATTTAGGTGGTACTGGGGGTGGAACCCAGAGGCTTTCTACCTCCGAGCTATACTCCCAGACCTATTTTTGGAAACAGGGTCTCACAAAGTTACTGAGAGCCTCACTAAGTAGCTGAGGCTGGCTTTGAACCCGTGTGATCCTCCTGTCTCAGCCTCCCAAGCACGGGGATTACAAGTGTGTGCCACCACGCTCAGCTTTTATTCTTTATTTTAAAACAGGGTCTCACTAAGTTATAGAGGTCCTCACAAGTTGCTGAGGCTGGCCAAGAACCTGCGATCCTCCTGTCCCAGCTTTCCATGTACTAGGATTACAAGGGTGCGCCACCACACCTGGCTAATTCTCTGGTTTTGATGTGGGGTTTTTTTTTGTTGTTGTTGTTCTTTTTGTGGAGTGATACTCGGGATTGAACCCAGGGGCAGTTTACCTTTGAGCTATAACCTCCAGCCCAATTTTCTTTTTTGGTCCTGGGGATGGAACCCAAAGATATTCTACCTCCAATCCACACTCCCAGCCCAATTTTATTTTTATTTGGAAACAGGGTCTTACTAGGTTGATGAGAGTCCCACTACTTGCTGAGGCTGTCCTCTAACCTATGATCGTCTTGTCTCCGCCTCCCAAGTACTGGAATTACAGGTAAGCCCCACTACACCTGGCTAGGTTTTGATGTTAAGGCTAAAATGAATCTGCAAGAGTTTACACAACAGTTACACATAGTTATGAAGCAGGGCAGAAAAATTCCACAGTATTAACAAAAAACCTTGTATGGGCAGATAAAAGAATAGAATCAGAGTTTTCCTGCTTGTAACTTCCTTTGGTCCTCAGGACAACAAAAAGTTTAAAAATGCTCATGAAAAGTAGAATAAGGTTTGAAATCAAACAAGACTAAAGAGTAAGCAAGAAATAAAGTATTCTGGAGTTGATTATTATATTCCAGAATATTTGGGATCAAATAGCAAAATTCTACAGTTTAAGAATGAGATAATGAGCTGGGCGTGGTGGCGTAATCCCTGTGCTTGGGAGGCAGAGACTGAAGGATCACGCTGGTTTGAAGCCAGCCACACTGGCTTAAGAGATCCTGTTTCCAAATTTTAAAAAATATATAAAAATAAGTCTGGGAGTGTAGCCCGGAGATAGAAGGGTTTCCAGGAACCCCAGTACCACCACCACCACCACCACCACACACACACACACACACACACACACACACACACACACACACAAAGAATGAGATAATGTTGGTTTAGATAAGATTTTGCTTAAGAATATTTTAATTAACTTGAATTGAATCTGTGATAGTGACTCACATAATTATGATTTGGGAGGGGGACTAGGTATAGAATCCAGAGGCATTCTGCCTCTAAGCTACACCCCCATGCCACCGCCCGCCCTCGGCATATAAGAGGGTGACAAACATTTGTATCAATCGCCAAGGTCCAAGGAGGCCACACCCCGAGGAAGGGGGCGTCATCTCTGGCAGAAATACTCCCTACTCTTAGATTTCTACACTAATAAGCTCCGATGATCTAAAACAGGATCCCAAGAATTAGGACTGTGGAAGACATTGAGTCCATGAAAGATAAATTTTCTAGTAAAGGGCAGCCAGAATTCAGGGGCTGCAAAATTCCTTTTGGGTCCCCCTCCCTCCCACAGGCAGGTCCTTTGAGCTCCCAGCACCTCTCTGCCAGCAGGGGAAGCTGCAAACCCACCTCTTGCCCCATTTCCCAAAGAGATGTAAAACTGTCTCAGGAACCTGGGCCATTTGTTTTTCCTCTTAAGAGATGCTAATAAGCTCTTATCTGGCCGTAACAAGCCTATCTTAGAACTCAGCAGCAGGACAGTAAAAACTCAAAAGTCTGCCCCAAAATCATGCATTAAAGAACAATTATAGAAATCCAATCACCAGTATTATATAAGTATTGCCTCATAGGGGATGGCAGAGCAGACAGGACCGAACAAATCTGCAATGCAGCCCATGGATCTTGATAAAGGAGGGCCTGGACTAAGCCCTAGAGACAAAAAGACTTTGGAAGGATCACAGGAGATCCTAGAAGACTGAATTTCCCCAAAATGGACTTTGGGTGTGAACCCCCATCTTTACAGATGCCTGCCTGTTCCTCCAGACCTTGCCCCTAAGGCTCACCCAAGGGCAAAAACCTGATTCCAATGACAAAGGCCAAGGGGAGTGACTTCAATCACCTAGTCCCAGAGGAATCTTAAACTATGAAGCCATGGATCTTTTTTTATCCTGTTTATCTTGTTTACACTTAATGCCTCACTATTGTCCTTTGGTGCTTACACAGAGTATAGGGTATAAATACTAGTGATGGAAATTAAAACTTTGTCAGTCGCACAGAAGGCGGGTGTCCATGTTAATTATTATTTCAGATTTTTTCCCAGAGAGGAATCTCCATCTTTAGCGCCAGGAACAGGAACTTAAAGGAGTTTATTTCATAAAAGGGGAAAAAAATCGCTGCAGACAAGTGGCTGCAGTACTGCAACCTAAGCCCTTGTCCATCTTTCTGAGGATCTCGGTCCCAAATGGACTCAGTGCCAGATTTGCCCCCCAGGACTGAGCAAGTTCATTTCAGCACCCCCAGCCTGATTTTATTTCTTATTTGGAAACAGGGTCTCACTAGGTTGCTGAGAGCCTCACTAAATTGCCAAGGCTAGCTTTGAACCTGTGATCCTCCTGTCTCAGCCTCCCAAGTGCTGGGATTACAAGCATTTGCCACCATGCCCAACTATGATGAATATTAATAATAATAATTTCGGTTGCTAGTCTTTAGTAAAATATGTGAATAGAAAGAAATAATTTGTAAAAACATTAATCAAATGTAAGAAGCAGAAATATCAAAGGGGAGAGATAAATATCCACCTCAGCTTACTGGATATTACATCTGAAAGGAATACAATCTTTACAACTTAAGTAAAAAACCTATTTTTTTCATGTATTTATATGAACTCAATGGAAGATACAGTCAATTAAAAGCTAATCTCAGAGCACTAAGTCAAAATAATATTACTGACATTACTTGGTCAAGAGGATGGCAATATAACTTAATGAGATGATGTTTATGAACATAAGTTGCAAACTACAAACACTATACAAATAGAAGGTAAAAACTTTACCTTATTAATGAGGTTCAGGCATTCAGAAAATGTTTTGTTTACTTTTTCAGTAAACAATCTTTGTTCATCTTCCTCTGCCATGGTAGTCCAAAAGGACCCAACTGGTTTTTCATTTTGTCCTTCAGGTGCAGGCTGGGTAACTACTGAATTGGGAGGCCTTTTCAGCACTCTTCCTTTGCCAGCTTTCCACTCACTAAGACGAGCTCTACAGTCAGAAGCAGTACATAAACATTACTTTGGTACTGATGAAAAATCTGTTAAATGGAGGTTAAAAAATATTTCAAGTCTTGAAGTAGTTCTATGCTAGTAGTACATATATTGTTCACAGATTGTAGAAATCTTGAATATATCAAGATCAATTATATGCGCAAAGATCTCAAAAATGCATGTTTGAATGGAGAGGCTCTAAAATATTTCCCAATT
The DNA here is from genome assembly GCF_963383645.1 of Muscardinus avellanarius. Lineage (NCBI taxonomy): Eukaryota > Metazoa > Chordata > Mammalia > Rodentia > Gliridae > Muscardinus > Muscardinus avellanarius. Next base: position 138,787,414 of record NC_137787.1, on the reverse strand, counting down.
ATTATTAACACATTTAACTTAAAATTATAGAAAGCAACCTAGAAACCACATGTATAACTTTTCAGTTATATTGACATAACATGACATAAATCTGCCATAAATACAGAAGAGAACCTATGCAATAAATTCTAATACAGTCAAGAAAATTACAAGCAAACCCACAAATAGTATTCTGTTTAAAGTTAAGATAATAAAGAAAATTACATCTACTCACTTTCTCTCTTCTGCAGTTTCTCTGGGCTGAGTTGATCTATCAATAGTAGCTTTCGCTATGGTGTGTCTCCGTTGGTTAATGGCTTTTGATTTTTCTATCAGTTTGGTATTAGAAGATGAAGCAGGCCCAGCTACAATTTCAGACACAATGCTTTTTGGTAGCACTTTATTTCTTTTTATGTCCTGAGAAGAAGTGGTTTTGACACTAGATAGAACTGTTTTTGACTGCAATATTTCTTTCCCACCTTTTCGGATTGTAACACTGGCAGGGATTCTGTTGATGCCTTGTTTCATGGTGTCCTGGGTATTATTGTGGTGACTTCTAATAGGAGGTCGCACAAGTTGTGTCTTCTGAGACATAGCATTCACAAATTTATTGCTCCCAAATTTAGTACTAGCAGTTGTAGTTGAAGCTCTATTATTTCTCACCGTTACAGTAATGGTGCTTATAGGCTCAGGCTTTGTGGCATTAGAGACAGTAGTTAAATCTTTCTTTGTTGTTGCAGAACTCTCATTTTTTACTTGTAGAGGTTTTCTAAATGAATTAACCTTAGACTGAACAATCTGGCCACGGTAAGATCCAAGCACAGGTTTTTTGGGCACATTAGCATCTTGCTTTGGTTTTTCTGCAATTATTTGTTTCCTTTTATTATTAGTGTTTTTAAGGTGAAATGCCTGGCTTAGTGTCATGTTTTGATTTTGGGTATCACCTTTCATTGACAATTGCAGAGTTTGATTATTATCCTCAAAATCATGTGTTTCATCTGCATTATTTGAATTGGTTAATTCATGAGAGGTTTTTAAAGGAATACAAGTTTTTTCCATTGTGGTATTATTTTTGTTTCCTGTTGGTCTTTGAATATTTTCTTTATCAGCCTGGAAGAGTTATTTAAGACAAGTCAGTATTTCATATCAAGCTTAGGGAAGGGAAAGGGGAAAAAGAGACCATTTTTGAATGCTATGTCTGTATCTTACCATTTTTGTTATAGGTTTCAGAACTTTTGTTCCTTCTTGGACTTGGTCCTCAGTCGTCATCACTCTCTGTTCTCTACTATTTAAAAGAAATTAAAATAAATTAGCCTTGTACCAAGGAGATTTCCTTTTGGAGATAAAGAGTGGAAGAATATTAAAAATTAACTTTGTAATTTTAAAGTGTGTGGGGGGGGTTAGGATCAAACACAGGGTTTTATGTATGCTAAGCATGTGCTGTACCACTGAGCTATATTCTTAGCCCCATTATTTTAAATTTTAAATTGAGGCCAGAACTGGTTTGAGATCTATCTATCCTAGGCAAACTTTATTACAGTGTGATTTTAGTGCAAACAAGGTAGCTGAGGAATGTAAAGATATTTTCTTAATAGTCTTACTCTCCTTTCTCCCTCTACTGACAATGTTACCCTAAACTCCTTTTTACAGTCATAGACTGTCCAGTAGAGGTGATGAAAATCTCTTAACAGGTTATCATGAAAAGTTTTCCTAAGAGCCTGGGAGTATAACTCAGTGGTAGAGCATGTAGTAAGTAAGCATTTGGGAGGCCTCAGGTTCAGCCACCAGCACCAAAACCAATATAAAACAACAATAACAACAAACTCAAAACTAAGTTTTGCTATTATAGAAAGACTGACTTTGTAGTGCAGTATAGATTGTAGGTCAATATTCTGGCATATACACAGAGACTTTGCTTTGAAATTGGTTCCTGTTAGTGGAAATTTTTATAGAAAATCAAGACCTAATGCTGTATCAGCCAATAAAATAGCCACTAGCCACATGTGGTTAGTCCGAATTAGGATGAGCTGAAAGTGTAAAATACCAGATTTTGAAGAGTTTGTACCAAAAAGAATATAAAATATGTAATACTCCCCCCCCACTACCAATGAGTTACACTCCCAGACCTTTTTAGTTATTTTAATGCCATATGTTGAAAAAAAAACATCAAGAATATATTGGATTAAGTAAAACAATGTTAGTAAAATCCACTTTATCTTTTAAAATTTTTAAATATAGCCACTAAAAATGTAAAATTACAGATATGGAGCACTTTATATTTTTATTGGACAGCTCTAACACCTTTCAGAAATGAAATAAACTTGACTTCACCTGGATTTCCCTGTTTATATGCAAAAAAGTTTATTTTCTTCACAGATGTTCCTTAAGCTTATCTTCTTTGCTCTCTAAATAACGAAAGAGCAACAAATCAACATTAATAAAATTATCATATAACAGCAAACAGATTCTGTCGACTGAATGATTTTACTTAAAAAACAATGTTGTACCTGAAATCCTATCTCCTATACACCAACAAATTTTCCAATTTAGCATTGTCTTTGAGAAATAATCCCATTAATAAGAGTTATCACAAATGATCCCCCACAACCACTCTGCATAATAATCAGACTCTCTAGTGTATGTGTGAAAACTCTGGAGAACATCATTTGCAATATATGATTACAGAAAGCCAAGCCTTAACAAAGTAAAATGATGGACACAGCCGGGCGTGGTGGCACACACTTGTAATCCCCGTGCTTGGGAGGTGGCGACAGGAGGATTGCGCTGGTTCGAAGCCAGCCTTGCTGGTTTAAGAGACCCTGTTTCCAAATTTAAAAAATATACAATATATATCATTAGGTCTGGGAGTGTAGCCTGGAGGTAGAAGGGTTTCCAGGAACCCCAGTACCACCAAAATAATAATAATAATAATAATAAAATAAAATAATAATAATAATAATAATAATAAAATTATAGACAGTTAGGTTCTAGATCCCCACGGGGCAGGGGCGGGGCTGGAAGCCAGGAGGCAGGAAGACCCGCCTCCTTACCCTGCAAGCTCCGGAGTTCCCACGGAAGACCACTCCCCTTTGATAAAAAGAGGGACGCAGCGATCTGGGGGAACACAGAGATTTCGAGACAGAGAGACTCCTACACTCGTGGAAGGCTCTCTTCCACATACCCCCCCACCCCGCACCCGCGACACGGGGGTGGAGGAGGGAGCTGCCCGGGACAAGTGGGCTGGACTAATAAGGACTTATTGCACTTGCATTGATAATCTCGCGTGTCTGTGGGCGCAGAGGGATGACTTGCAAACCTTATAGACACTAGTTGCCAACACCTAATTTACCAGAACTGAGTTGGATGAAAAAATTTTTCTATGTTCCCATGTGTAGAATAAAGAAATGACAATATTATTTCTAACAGCCATCCAAATCTATGTCTCCAAAAAGTTAAGGGCAAGCTGGGCGTGGTGGCCCACGCCTATAATTCCAGTACTTGGAAGGCTGAGACAGGAGGAGAGAACAGCCTCAGCAAAGTAGCGAGAATCTCAGCAACCTAGAAAGACCTCGTTACAAGGCAAAAATAAAAAGGTGTAGCTCGGAGGTAGAATGCCCCTGGGTTCAATCCCAGTACCAAAAAAAAAAAAAAAAAAAAGAAAAGAAAAAAGAAAAAAAAAGGACAGTTAAGGATGAAGTGTTGTATTAAAAACATCACACCAAGCCGGGCGTGGTGGCGCACGCTTGTAATCCCAGCATTCGGGAGGCTGAGACCTGGAGGATCGCGGTTCGCGGACAGCCTCAGCTACTTAGTGAGGCCCTCTGCAACTCAGTGAGACCCGGTTTCAAAATAAAGAATAAAAAATAGGGCAGGGGGTGTAGCCCGGAGGTCAAATGCCCCTGGGTTCCATCCCCAGACCCGCAAAAAAAAAAAAAAAAAAAAAAAAAAAAAAAAAAAAAAAAAAAAAACATCACACCAAGCAACCCCATCCCTCCAGAAGTCCGCTCCCGCGCCCGGCAGCGGCGGAGCCCGCGCAGGCGCAGTGGTCGGCAGCGCTGCGGCCCCGCCCCCACGCCGTCGGGGCCCGGCCCGCGCTCCGGCCACTTATTTAGAGCAAAGACAAAACCTCGAGGAACATCTGTTAAGACAAAAACCACATGTCCCTCGCTAAACGGATTCCTTTTGCAGGAGAGCCGCCTCGGCGAGCTGCGGCCGCCCCGCGTCCTCACAGGCGGTCGGGGTGAGGGGCTCAGCGGGTCTCTGCCCCGCGCCCTCCGCCCGCGCCCGCTCAGCAACCCTCGTGGCGCCGCCCCGCGCCCGGCCTCACCTCGGAGCGCGGCCTGGGCCTCCTGAGTCGGGGGCAGCTGCAGGTCCCGAGGCTCGGCCACCGACACGACCCTTCCTGCCGCCGCCGCGCCCGGCAATGCGCACGCCGCGGCGGGCTTTGGTTTTTTGACAGCGAGTCGCCGCCGCCCATTGGCGCGGGCTTGAATTGAATGGGCCAATGGGCGTGGGGGGCGGGCGCGGGGGGCGGGGCCCGGGCTGCGGTTGCGGGGGCGGGGCCTGCGCCCCGGGGCCGTTGGGCGGACCCGCGCTTTCAAACCTAAACAGCTTCCCGGACCCGGCAGCCAAGGGCCGAGGGCAGCGGCTGATCCTCGGGACCCGGCCGGACGTGGGTGAGGTTCCTGTGAGGACAAGTCTCCAGACGCTCATAGCTTACCGAGGAAGACAGGGAGGAAAAAGACGAAGTGTTCACAGCGCTTCTTTATGAACATCGGAGTGTTCACCAAACTACTGTTCCAAGAGCGTTTATTCACATATCTTGATTTGACCATCTCCATTCACAGATAAGGTGACAGGCTCTCAAAGCATCGAGTTCACATTTGCACAGTTTGCAAAGAGAAATGGAAATTGAGATCCACTTTCCAGGCTTTGTCTTAATTTTTATTTATTTATTTTTTTGTGGTACTGGGGGATTGAACCAAGGGGTATTTTACCTCCTACTCCCCCCCCCCCAGCCCTTGTTTTTAAATTTTTAAACAGGGTCTCGCTAAGTTGCTAGTCTCGAATTTAATGATGCTCCATGCCTTTACACTATTATAAGATGCACTGCGCCTCTCCATAAGTGTCCTTGCCCAGCCTTGAGCTCCCTTTCCCTCTGCCTCAGCCTTCCCAGTAGCTGGGATTACAGGCTTGTGTCGCCATTCCCAGATTAGGCAGGTTTGAAGTGCGGTGGGAGGATGGAGTTCCTCCTCTTATGGGCAGGTCTGAGGACTTGGCACAGCTGGCCTTCAGCTGTGGTCAGCTTTTCCCACTTTTGCCTGTGGTTCCCACCCCCTTCGGATGTTTTATGGTAGCATCTTGCTAATGAGGACTTTGGTTGGAATCGTCTGTAGTTTTTACTCTATGAAATGTCCTGTTTTAACTATAACTCTGGGAGGACTAACAGCCAAGCAACACCCATTAAATTCTAAGACATCACTGTGGTTTACGTACTACTGCAATATGGCTTATTATTTAATAAAGTTTCATCAGATTAGGTTACCTGAGGTTTCCATTATATGATGGAGAATAGTTGAGGGAACAGCTAAAAAGGGACTCAAGAGCTGAGTGCAGTGGCACAGGCCTGTAATCTCAGCTTCTTGAGAGGATGAGATAGAAGGATTTCAAGTTCAAGACCAGCCTGTGCAATTCAGCAACACCCTCCCTCAAAATAAAATTCAAAAAGGGCTGGGATATAGCTCATACTTTGGGGCTCGGGGTGTCCAGCACCACAAACAAACAAAAAAAAAATGGCTTAAGAACCTGCAAAATAGAATGCTACGTGAAAGAAGCTGGACACAAAAAGTCACATGGGTATGATTCCACATATATGAACTATCAGAACAGATAAAACCATAGATACAAAACATGGACTGGTGGGTCTTGGCGGGAGAGAAGAGTAAGGAGAGACTGCTTAACTGGTAAAGGTTTTATTTTGGAGTGAATGAAATGCTTTGAAACTAGAGGTAGTGGTTTTTTAGCATTGTGAATTTATTAATGCCTCTGAACTGTTCACTTTAAAATGGTGAGTTTTTTTGTTATGTGAACTTCAGTCATTTCAAGTGGGCACAGTTGAAGAAAGGAAGGTGACTTAAAACCACAGAGATCTCAACTGGCTGGGCTGATAAGTAGAAAAGATCACAAAACTGCTAGATTTTTCAACAAAGCAATTTCTTTGCTCACCCACTCTAAGGATGATAGATTTTTTGAAACATTTTAAAAAATATATGTGATTTTGGCTGGTCATGGTGGCATATATTTGTGGATTCAGTACTTGGGAGGCAGGATGTCAGGATCAAGAACTGCCTCAGCCACATAGACTCTTAGCAACCTAGCAAGACAATGTTCCAAACAAAAAATAAAAAGAGCTGGGGATAGGTGTTCAATCTCCAGATCCACAAAAATACCATTCCATAAGTGTTGGAGGAAAGGCAAATCCTTTTCTAAAAGTTCCAAAGAGATTTTCTTCCAAAACAGGTCTTCACCAACACAGCGAACTATGAATTGTGGGCACCTGGAGTATCAATGATCAACTTCAGTTGTTTCTCCTGTGGTCATGTGAAACAGGTAAGATGCCTTTGAGAGAACAGGGTAGGACAATCCTAAGGGTTGAAGGATGATGGGAACAAGGCGAGGACACAAAGTCTTTCAGAAAGAGAGGCTGAAGAAAGACGGTGTGGATCACACACCTCTTTGGGCACATATTGGGTGCTGCAGAGATCTGGCAGGATTGGGAATGAAAGAACCATTGAATTAAGGTAGGCGGTCTTGGCAAAAGCATTCTATGAAAAAGTATAAAATATTGCTTTGAAAATTTTAAAAAACCCTAAGTAAATGGAAAGATATAAATGCTCATGGACCTTATGTTGTTAGGATGTCTGTTTTCTCCAAATTGATCTATTTAGTCCCATCCCAAACAAAATATTGGACAATGTTCCTGTAGAAATGCCAAACATAAACGGAAATGTGAAAGATCTAGATAAGGCAAAACCGTTTTGAAACACAACAAAGTTGGAAAATTAATGCTACTTGATTGATGACCTATAAAGCAGCCAGGCATGGTGGCACACACTTGTATCCCAGCATTTGGGAGGCTGAGACAGGAGGATCACAATTTGCGCACAGCCTCAGCTATTAGGCCCTTTGCAACTCAGTGAGCCCTGTTTCAAAATAAAGAATAAAAAATAGGGCTGGGGTTTAGCCCAGAGGTAAATGCCCCTGGGTTCCATCCCCAGTGCCACCAAAAAAATTAAAAAATAAAAAAACCTATAGAACCACAGTAATTGAGACTGTGATACAAAGAAACACAAATCAATGCAATACAGTGGATTCCAGAAACATTCAAGTGGGTCTGAACAAATGATTTTTTTTTTCTCATCACTGGAGATTAAACCTGGGGACACCATGCTACACCCTTAGATCTTTTTATTTATTTTGAGACAGCCTGTTGCCCAGGCTAGCCTGAACTTGTGGTTCTCCTGCCTTAGCTTCCCCAGTAGCTGGGATTATAGGTGTGCACATGATTCAGCCAAATGAATTTTACAGTTTCCAAGACAACTCAGTGGAGAAAGATTATCATTTCAACAAGTGGTGCTGGTCAATATTAACTTTGACCCTTACCTCAAATTGTATGCAAAACAAAAGCAACATCAAAATGGAGCATAAACCTAAATGTAAAAACACAAACTATAAAAGAGAAGAAACTATAGGAGAAAACCATGGAGACGAAGATTTCTTTCTCTTTTTTTCCCAAGACCTTTTTATTTGTCACTATTAAACATCTGAACTTAAAAATAAAGAATGCTTCACAAATTTGCGTGTCATCCTTGCACAGGGGCCATGCTAATCTTCTCTATTGTTTCAACTTTAGTATATGGGCTGCAGAAGAGAGCACCGAAGATTTCTTAAACAGGAAACATAAAAAGCAAAAGCAAAAACAACCTATGAACAATAAAAGAAAAATATACACTAAATATACACAAGATATCAAAATTAAAGGATGCTTTTCAAAAGACACTGTGTGTATTAGTTACTGGGGATTGAGCCTAGGGACATTCTACCTCTGAGCTACACTACCAGCCCTTCTTTTTTTTAAATATTTATTTGCAGTACTGGAGATTGAACCCCAGGGCATTCTACCTCCAAGTTACACCCCAGCCCTATTTTATGTTCTTTATTTTGAAACAGGGTATCATTAAGTTGAGGGGGGCCTCACTAAGCTGAGGCTGGCCACAAACCTGTGATTCTCCTGTCTCAGCCTCCTAAGTACTGAGATTAGAAGTGTGGGCCACCACATCTGGCCTTTTAAATTTTTTTTAAAATAGGCTCTTTGTAAGTTACTGCTCTGTTCTAGAACCTGTGACCTTCCTGTTTCAGCCCCCCAAGGCATTACACAGGTACCACCACATCTACTTTGTTCCTGTTTGGGGGCATATTTACATCACCTGACACCTCTCCTTGGAAACTCTCTTGCAGTGGTCTATGCGAGCAGCTGTCATACGTCAACGCCCTCATTCATTTACTACAGACTGTATGTCTCTCAGGGCAGGAAGCATACCTTGTTTCATGTTCCTGATGCCCAGCATTTTGCTCATTGCAAAGCTCAAGAGAAACTGTACAGTTTCACATCTGATTAGGACACTTAAGTCACATATTATTTTCAATAGGAAAAATACGCTATGCAATTCTAAATAATGCTCAAAAATCAGGGAATGACAATAAATGGTAATAAACAATAATGGCAGATTAGAGCAATTAAAATGTTTTTTAAAAAAACTTTTAGTGATATGGATATAAGGTCATGACATAACTGAAAAACATGAACTATAGAAGAAACAGCTTAGAAATAGACCATGCTGGGTGTGGCAGTGCACGCTTGTAATCCCAGTGCTTGGGAGGCTGAAACAGGAGAATCGCACAGGTTCGAAGCCAGCCTCAGCTACTGAGTGAGGCGCTCAGCAACTTAGTAAGACCCTGTTTCCAAATAAAGTATAAATAAGTCTGAGAGTATAGCCCGGAGGTAGAAAAGCCCCGGTTTCCACCCCCAGTACCACCCCCCCCCAAAAAAAGTGAAATTTCACAACATGATAAAGGTGATGGTTCCTAGAGTGGGGGAAAGATGACTTATGTGTTGTTAGAAACAACAGAGCCTGGGCTAAACATCACTAGCTCAATGAGAAAGGAGATATGGAGCCTTGGGATCAGACAGAGCCCACATGGGCAGGCAGCTTTAGATTTGGGAGACCAGGGCAAAGGGAAGAGAATAAACTTCTTTCCTTGACCTAATCCGGGCCTGTTGAATACTGCCTTTTTATAACATGAATATTTTATCCAGCATGGACTTTTGGCATTAATTTTCATTCTTTAAAAGATTGCTTTAAAATATTTCTTTTGATGACTTGATTTTTTTTGGTAAAACCATATTTTTCACCTGGTGGATATGCCTCCATTTCTTTATCCTAATCCCAGTCCTGTCAAATTTGAGAGAAATCAGTGGTTTTCTCTTGGGAGCATCATTTGGAGATGAGTTGAAATGCCTAGGACAGTGTAAGACACATAATAGGTGCTCAAGACATATTTGTTGAGTAGTCAGATATGGTGGTGCACACATGTAATCCCAGTACTTAAGAAGTTGGAAGAAGAGGATTGCAGCTTCAAAGGCCAGTCAGTGACAGAATGCCCCTTGGTTTAATCAGCAGTACCAAAAACATATATTAGTTGAGTAAGTAGGTTCAGAACCAAGAGCCCCCTCTTGATGTAACTCAGAAAAAAGGTTCTCAATTTACCAACCCAATTACTTCTGGTCCCCTGGGTAATATCCTAATAGGCTGACTTGCATAGGTGCTGAGAGATCTCATAATACACTGATACATAAAGGTTAAAACTATTATAAACCACTTAAGGATACAATGACTTAATGGAAGAAAATGAAAGAATAGAGGGCTACTCTGGAGTACAGAATTCAGGGATATAACAGAGGAATACTATTAAGAATGAAATGAGAAGCTGGGCATAGTGGCACACTCCTGGCATCCCAGTGGACTCAGGAGGCCAAGGAACAAGATCATAAGTTTGAGTAATTTCTGTGACTTAGCAAGAACTTGTCTTAGAATAAAATTAAAGGTTTGAAGAAATGGCTCAGTGGTAAATCACCTCCAGGTTCAATCCCTGGTACCACTAGATAAATATATACATACATAAATACATAAATAAGCAAATAAATGATAGAACGCTTTTGTATGTGTGGTACTGGGGATTGACCCAGGGGCATCCTACTTTCAAGCTACACCCTCAGTCGTATTTTATTTTTATTTTTGAAACAAGGCACTAGGTTGATAAGAGTCTCACTACTTGCTGTCCTTGAATCTGCAATCCTCCTGTCTCAACCTCCCAAGTACTGGGATTACAAGTGTGCACCACCACGCCCAGCTCAACAGAACACTTTTTTTGAAGAGAGAAGTCGAAGAACAGCTGGAGTCTTCAAACTGAAAAGCCTCACCAACTCCCAGGCAGAACATCAAGAAAGGATATACACCTAGAATCTTACACCTGGTGAAATTTCTAAGCTAGAGAATGAAAAGAAAAATCTTACTGGTTCTAGGCAGAATGAACCAGCAACTATGAAAGGAAGGAGAAGAAATGTAGTGGGCTTGCTTATACCCTTCCTAACCTCTCAATCTCTTGCTCTACAAAACCATGTCTAATTAAATCTACCTCTTTTCTTCAGTGCTGCCCAGAGTAGAGCGGAGAAATCTATCCTGGCTTGGCTTCACTTGCAAAATCATACCTCCCCTAGAGCATTCGTGCTTCTTTGAGTAATTGAAACCATCCAGGGAATTTTGAGATTCCCAGCACAGTGTCTACCCACCCCTCCCCACTCACACTCACCTTCTCTGTTCTCTTCTGCTGAATGAAACATTGCTGATCCTCTTCTCTGCATCCCTCTTCTTTACACCAGGACAAGCAAGACTCCTACCAACTTTTTTGTCTTTGGCCATTTTCATCAGCATTCAAACAAATGTAAATTTAAATGCAAGTAATCTAGTGGGGCTTGGTGGTGCACGCTGGCAATCCCAGTACTTGGGAGGCTGAGACAGGAAGATCGCAGATTGTGTTGCAGATTCAAGGACAGCCTCAGCAAGTAGTGAGACTCTCATCAACTTAGGGAGACCTGTTTCAAAATTAAAATAGGGCTGGGGGTGTAGGTCAGAGGTATAATGAATGCCCTTGAGTTCAATCCCCAGTACCATACACAAAATAAATGCAAATAATATTAAGAGGAGATAAATGCATATTAAATTTTTTTTTTTTTGCAGCATTGGGGATGGAACCCAAGAGCATTGCACCTCTGAGCTACACCCCCAGTCCTATTTTTTAGTCTTTTTTTTTTTGGTGGTACTGGGGTTTCTGGAAGCCCTTCTACCTCCGGGCTACACTCCCAGACCTATTTTTATATTTTTATTTGGAAACAGGGTCTCTTAAGCCAGAGCAAGAGGCTGGCTTCGAACCTGCGTGATCCTCCTGTCTCTGCCTCCCAAGTGCGGGGATTATAAGCATGCGCCACCATGCCCAGCTTAGTCTTTTTATTTTTTGAAACAGGGCCTCACTGAGTTGAGAAGGGTTTCGCTAAGTAGCTGAGGCTGTCCACCAACTACGATCCTCTGGTTTCCACCTCCTGAATGCTGGGATTACAAGCTGCCATCATGCCCAGCTATGTATTAAACATTTTAAGAGGGAACATAAGTAACTCTCAATTTCACTTTACCCTATTACAAATCTTTGTAAATTTCTCTCCTTTGTAGCAACATCCTCCAATGAGTTGTCTGCAGTTCTTTTCTGCAATTTGTCTGCTCTTTTTTTCTTTTAAAAGCATTCCACATCAGGCATGGTAGTGCATGCTTGTAATCCCAATACTTAGGAAACTGAGACAGGAGGATTGCAAGTTTGAAAATAGACTCAGTAATGTATCAAGACTCTTAGCAACCTACTGAGACCCATTTTCAAAACAAAAAATAAAAAGGGCTGGTGGCGTAGCTCTGAGGTAGAATGCCGAGTTCAATCCCCAGTACACAAAAAATAAAACCAATAAGACTTTTTCTTCTTCCATTCCCTGCAACACGTTGCTGTGAAGTTATCAATAACTCCATGTGGTTAAAAGTAGCAATTGAGTCCCTTTTGCACATGAGCTATCAGTGATATTGTATGTCTCCTCTTCCCTGCCACACTCTACTTGGCTTTCAGGACACCGCACACTCTGAGGCTATCTTGCTACTGCACTGGTGACTCCTCTTGTTCTCCTTTTCTGGGTTTCTTTTTCTCTTGGCTTGTGTTAATTTGGCCTAAATGAATATCTCTAAGCTCTTAAGTGGGTATATAACTCTCTTGCACTGCTAGATATTCTTCAGGACAATAATCTTCTTTTGATTTCATGCTATCAAGATAGCTGTATCAGTAAGTGAAAAAAATATTGTGAGAGCTGCCGGGTGTGGTGGCGCAGGCTTGTAATCCCCGCACTTGGGAGGCAGAGACAGGAGGATCATGTAGGTTCGAAGCCAGCCGCGCTGGTTTAAGAGACCCTGTTTCCAAATAAAAATATAAAATAAAAATATAAAATAGGTCTGGGAGTGTAGCCCGGAGGTAGAAGGGCTTCCAGGAACCCCAGTACCACCGAAAATATAATATATATAGTGAGAGTTCCACTTTCGGGCTGTCCAGCATGTGAGGCAGCATGCTGCTTTTTCCTTCTCTATTTCCTACTGATTTTGTAATAAAGACTTGTTAAAAAAAAAAGAAAAAAATATTGTGAAGTAGCAAAAAAATGAACAAAAATAGTATCTAATGCAGCATGGCTCCCTGGCCTGGAAAAAGATAAGTTTCTTGATGACACTGCATCCTGGTTAAATAACTCCCCAATATATAGTGAGCTTTACAAAGTCCTAAAGAGAAAAAATATATCAGTTATGGAAGAACAAATATAGGTGGAACATTTATGAGGCAAAATATATAAATACATGAAAAGGCCAGCTTCCATAGACAAGTTTTCAGGGATGAACCAACAGGTTAATTATGAGAGCTCTCTATATGGAAGTATTCTCTAGAATGAGTTTATGAGCTATGTATTAATATTGGAAGTGCTTAAATGCAATGTGTGTGTGTGTGTGTGTGTGTGTGTGTGTGTGTGTGTGTTGAGGATTGAACCTGGAGGTATTTATCTTTGAGTACCACCATTAGCCCTTTTATTTTTTATTTTGAAACAGGGTCTTGCTAGATTTCTGAAAGTCTCGCTATGTTAATGAAGTTGGTCTCAAATCTATGATCCTTCTGTGTCTGCCAAATACTGGGATTACAAGCATGAGCTACTGACTGCATCGGGCTGCAAAAAAATCTTAATGGGGGGGGGTGAGAGAGAGAAAACAAGGTACTTAACACTTAACATACTGACCGCAGGTGTATGAAAATAATTCTTGACATAAATATTAATTTGAGAAAACAAGTTATTTACAGCATTTCATGAACATGGGAACATGCTGGACACTGAATAAGAAAATCGCCACAAATAGTAGGCACCCATCGTCACAGGAGGTCCACGCTGCAGCGTGAGCTCCCTCCGGTTGAGGATGGAAAAGGCCCTCGGCGGGCGACCGCCAGGGGGCGCTCCCCGCGCGCCCAGAGCCCCAGCGCCCTCGGCTCCTCCTCCCTCCCGCCGCCAGGGGGCGCCGCACACCGCCCGGCTGGAGGCCCGAGCGCCGGCGCGGGCGAGCGGCGGAGGCCGGCCTGGCTGCGGCCATGGACCGCTTCGTGTGGACCAGCGGCCTCCTGGAGATCAACGAGACCCTGGTGATCCAGCAGCGCGGCGTGCGCATCTACGACGGCGAGGAGAAGGTAGGGCGGCGGCCGGGCCTCCCGAGCGGGGCGCGGGCCGGTCCCCTCGGGCCTCCCGGCCTGGGCTCCGCGCCTCCCCGGCGGCGTCCGGCCCGGGCGGCGCTCGGCCCCGTCTCCTCCCGGGACTCCGCGGCAGCCCGGGCGGCGGCGGGAGGGCCGGGCCGCGGTGTCCCCTCCGCGGGCTCGGGCGGGCGCCGGGCCCCGCAGCGCAGTTCCGCCTCCGTCGGGGCCGCGTCCCCGCCGCGCAGCCCCCGCGCAGGGCTCGGGCGGAGGGGCCGGGCGGCTTTGAAAGGATTTCCCCAAGACGTAGCAACGTCCTTGCTAGAAGCTCCTGAGGGTTTTTGTTTGTTTTCGTAATTACTTTAGAAAGGAGTCTTGAGCATACAGTTTAGACAGTGATGTAGCAAGCCTGGCCC